>NC_057344.1:126781027-127393277 GCF_016509475.1 Prionailurus bengalensis | reverse complement strand
TCTTGTGGTTCATGAGTTTGAGCCCCATGTTAGGCTCTGTGCTGACAGCTCAGAGCCTGGAGCCTGCTTCGGATTCAGTGTTTCCCTCTCTCTCTGCCCCTTGCCCACTCGCACTCCCTCTCTCTCAAAAATAAATAAACATTAAAAAAAAATTTTTTTTAATTACTCAGTGAGTAGTGGAATGGTAGAATTACAATGAAAACATTCTTAGTAATGTTATTTTGAAGAATGGAAATAGTTCCATACTAAAATCCCCTCAAATTTGGCCAAATAGCTACTTTCCACCATATAGCATATTACCTCTCTTTCAACAATATTCTATTGTTCTTCTCATCTCACAGTTCATAGGGATCAAGTACTCAAGTACACTTGAAATTCTAAGGTAGGCCTCAAAAGAAAGAATTAGCCTGAAAGAAAAAGAAAAGTTTGGGTTAGGTGATCCATAATTGTTTTTGTTTTGTTTTGTTTTGTTTTTTGTTTTTTTGCTGTTTATTTAAGGACATATGGGAAATATGAAAATGACTTCTCTATGTGAGTAAATGTAATTATGCTATATATTAATTTTATAAACCAATCACCATTGAGCTTTGAAAACAATTCATCACTTTATTTTTATTTTTTTTTTTTAATTTTTTTTTTTCAACGTTTATTTATTTTTGGGACAGAGAGAGACAGAGCATGAATGGGGGAGGGGCAGAGAGAGAGGGAGACACAGAATCGGAAACAGGCTCCAGGCTCCGAGCCATCAGCCCAGAGCCCGACGCGGGGCTCGAACTCCCGGACCGCGAGATCGTGACCTGGCTGAAGTCGGACGCTTAACCGACTGCGCCACCCAGGCGCCCCAACAATTCATCACTTTAAATTGTGATTCAATATAGAGATTTTCATTTTTTTTTTTAATTTTTTTTAACGTTTATTTATTTTTGAGACAGAGAGACACAGAGCATGAACAGGGGAGGGGCAGAGAGAGAGGGAGACACAGAATCCGAAACAGGCTCCAGGCTCTGAGCTGTCAGCACAGAGCCCGATGCAGGGCTCGAACTCACAGATCGTGAGATCATGACCTGAGCCGAAGTCAGACGCTTAACCGACCGAGCCACCCAGGCGCCCCAATATAGAGATTTTTAAATTTGAGCACCTACTATACTATGTGGCAATATCCTTCCAAGCAAGAACAACAAAAAAAAAGATCTTGTCCTTGTAGAGATTACATTCTCACGGGAAGAAGATTTATTTGGAGCCCAACTCAACAGGGTTTAATTACTCAGTTATCTAAATAATTTCTATAAGAATGTGATGGGGCACCTCGGTGGCTCAGTCGGTTAAACCTCCGACTTTGCTCAGTACATGCTCTCATGGTCCACGAGTTCGAGCCCCACGTGGGGCTCTGGGCTGACAGCTCAGAACCTGGAGCCTGCTTCAGATTCTGTGTCTCCCTCTCTCTCCACCCCTCCCCATTTGCACTCTGTCTCTGTCTGTCTCTCTCTCTCTCTCTCTCAAAAATAAATAAACACTTTAAAAAAAAAGAAGAATCTGAGGTGCTGGGGTGGCTCAGCCGATTAAGCAGCTGACTCTTGATCTTGGCTCAGGTTGCAGTTTCAAGATCAAGCCCCACATCTGGCTCTGTGCTAACAGTGCAGAGCCGGCTTGGGATTCTCTCAGTATCTCCCTGTCTTTTGCCCCTCCCCCCCCCACCTCAAAATAAGTAAACATGAAAAAAATTTTTAAATAATCTCTAAAAGAATCTCATCAACGAAACTTGCTTTTTGGTAGAGAGTCTGAAAAATGTGAGATTTCAAAACAAGGTACAGATGTAGCAAATAATTAAATTGAGTCAATGATATGATACCTTGTTTAATAGTATTAACCCCTTAAAACAGTTTCCAGGAGCAAAAACGCTGAATGGATATGGAAGCACAGATCTTATCACAGACTGTGATAATAAAAGATCAAGGATATGAGACACCCCTCTCTGCAAATGGATTATTCATAAGAGTAACTTCATAAAAACAAAGTTTAGCCTCTCAGCCTATAAAATCCTTATGGAAGATCCCTAGGCTCGTAATCAAACTGATTTCAAATTGAACAGAAAAATATTTTCAAAACTGTTTATAAAAATGATGATACAGGAATCATCTTCCTGGGGGGAATGTGGATGTTCCAAATAAAAGCGGAAATGTTAGATCTTGGTACATTTTCATATATTACTGTTTAAAAGTACACAACACTTTCCTTGGTGCCTAACGCCTTCTTGACTCTTTGACTTCATTCCCTGTTATTACTTCCTTCCCTGTTTTTCTTTGCTCTCAGAAAAAACAAACAACAGCAAAAATATAATTTATTTATCTCTTTGAACCTGTAGAAATTCAGATACATGGACATAGGAAAGAAAAATTTGAAATCTTTTCATTTAACCCACACACATAAAAGCCAAAATGCTACAATCAGGATCTGTTAACAGGAAATCAAAGTTGCAGAATCGACACTGAAAGATTATTAGGAAAGGTGGGGGTTTCCCTTTCCCTCCTCTTCTCAGTGTTGGTATAACGTTAATTAATGAAGAAACAGATTGAGAGATTACTCTTTGAAAACAAAAGGTATGATATTTCCCTTGCATTTTCTATTTCCTAAATTCCTAACTCAGCCAAACTTGAACCACTAGCTGGGGAACCTTGAACAATTTACTTAATCTTTCTAAACACCAGTGTCTTCTTCTGTAAGTGTGATTAAACACTGTAGCTACCAGGGCACCTGGGTGGCTCAGTTGGTTAAATGTCCTACTCTTGAGTTCAGCTCAGGTCATGATCTCAAGGTCATGAGATGGAGCCTAGTATCAGGCTCCCCACTGGGACGTGGGGCCTACTTAAGATTCTCTCCCTCTTTCCCTCTCTCTTCTCCTATCCCTTTGTCCCTCCGTCATGGCACACCCTCTCTCTTTCAAAAAACAAACAAACAAACAAAACTGTAGTTACTTCATAGGATTATTATGAGAATATGCCTCTGAAACACCTAACCTAGTGCATTGCACACAGCATGTACACAATAAAGGGGGCTATTATTATTAGGAATTCTTCTTAAATGCCTTAAAACAGATTCCAGAAACAAAAAGGGACGAATGGCAGGAAAGCCTTATGTCTTATTGCAGACTGTGATAACAAAAGATCCCTTTAAGCCAGATATGCAAAAACTTATCCACTATGTGTTATCCACTAAGAAACACATTCACTCTCTTTTTAAATATTTAATGAACACTTACAACGTGCTAATCACTGTATAGGTGCTGGGGATATATTAGTGAAAAAGACAAACAAATTCTGCCCTGGTGCTTATGGTCTGGAAGGCAACAGTGATGTTAAACAATAATCACTCACTTGCTCTATAATTAGTATCATAACAAGAGCTA
The DNA here is from genome assembly GCF_016509475.1 of Prionailurus bengalensis. NCBI lineage: Eukaryota > Metazoa > Chordata > Mammalia > Carnivora > Felidae > Prionailurus > Prionailurus bengalensis. The sequence goes on along the minus strand of NC_057344.1, from coordinate 127,389,874 downwards.
TGAAGGAAAAGTGCAGGTGCTATAAAAGTTTAAATACAGGGTGGGGAAGGATAACTTAGTCTGAACAGTCAGAGAAGGCAGCCCCAGGGAAAAGATATTTAACCTGAGATCTAGAGTCAACAAGACAGATTCGTAGAGGTGGCATTGATAGAACATAGTAAAGTAATTCAAATGTATAAATAAAACCACAAAAAAGATCTCATTTCAGCCATAGACGTATTTATTTTAAAATAATAGAATACTTTCTAAGGGTCTTTATAATTGGAAACTATTACTATAGGGTATTATTAGATTATTAATCTCAATACAAAAATTAAGAAAATTTTATTTAACAAAATACACTTAAATGGATCCATTTGTTACAAATTCAGGTGCTGTATGTATAAAAAGGCAGAATTACAAAATCAATCTTCATAAACTCCAGGCTTCCAAGATATAAGGTAAGCAGAAATGGATAAGGTTTTATTTGCTTTGGGACGTTTTTTTATTTGTTTGTATTTTTAGGCATCGTTAAGTGGAAAGAACATTGAATCTGACGTCAGAAGGTCTGAGTTCTATTTCTATTCACTCACAGGGGAGCCATAGGCAAGGCCTTTAAACTTATGCAGCTTCCTTTTTCTGAAAGGGGGTGTTGCTTACAAAAGCCCTGCATTACAGAAGCTTAGCAGAGGGGCTCTGTTAGCTCAGGAGATGGCCTGATGGTGTGGATTGGGGTCAGAGGGTTCCTGAAACTTTTCTTTTTTCACCTAAATATCTGTTTGCTTCTCTGTTCTGGCTTTATGACAGTAAACAACCAGGTGTCTCATTACCTTGAGACTGAAAGAGAAAGAGAGAAAAGAAAAGATCAGCAGCTTTCGGTAACAGTAATGGAACAGATAACTGATAGGAGCAAAAGTTAACTAAGAATAAAGAGGACAGTATGGGAATCAAATATTTATCACCCCACTTACGTGATAAAGTACTGATCTTCTGGGTGGTGCTCGGGGTTCTGTTGCTAGAACTAATGACACTACTGTGAGCACCAAATTCTCTCAGAATTTCTCCTTCTGCATCTTGCTCTTCTTCCTAAGCAACTTCTGCCTTCTCCCAGTCCATTCTCCTTTTTTTTTATTTCGGCTTCTTTGTCTCTTCTCCTCTGCTTTCCCTGCCTTTTCTCCTGCTACTCTTTTTCTCTGCTCCTTTCAGTTTCCCTTCCTTTTGCTCCATCCCTCGAGGACACAATCATTAATTAAAACCTTTAATATCAGCATGGAGCCAGCTACAAATCCTCTGCCCCCCCCCTCAAAAATAAATAAAAACATAAAAAAAAACCTTAATAACTAAAGCAAAAATATATCTTAAGGGGGCACCGGGCTGTCTCAATTGATGGAACATGTGACTCCTGATCTCAGGGTTGTAAGATCAAGCCCACATTGGGTGTACAGATTTGTTAAACATCTTCAAACAATGTATTTTAATAAAAGCCTTAAAAATTATAATCAGTTGTTATAACTACATATAATACAAAGAAAATTTGTCAACAACTAATATGCAAAGGTCACTGCTCATGTCACCCAGTACCAACTGCAAGATTTCCATTTGTATGGATTAGTATCGTACGTACCACTCCCACGGTGATACTCACAAGTTTTTTAAGGAAAAAAATGTGAAGAATGGGAAGCATTGTATTTATGCTCAGTGTGTATGCCACTGAACTAAATATATCATGCTCTGATATTGTCAGATAATTTTATTGTCATTTTGCAGGTGGGCTCTTCAAAGATATTACTTGTCAATCCCTAGTAGTTATACATATATAGACAAGAAAATAAACACAGGTAAATAAATCTGGGGGGGGGGGGGGACAAAAGTTTGCCTTAGATTTTGTGTAACTAACCAAGGAATTTTTTAACTTGAAAACTAAAAAGCAAATTGTTTTTGGTGAAATTGTTTATACCCTGCTTTATCTTATATTTGTATAGAAGATAACCAAATGTCATCATTTCTGAGATGACTGATACCTAAATGCTATGGCAAGGAAATTCCCCAGCATCACCACTATTTTGTCTTTACACAGTCTACTAGCCAATCATCTTGGAACAGACCAGCAGAGGAGGAAACTGCTCTTAGCAAACACCAGAATCAGAATGTGTTAGCACTTCATGAAGGTACAGTGAAATGCTCTCCAATTTTATTCTTTTGGTTGGAATTGATTTTTAAGAATTCATGTCACTAGCAGGCTGGTTGATCAAGTGAAGTTATCATGGACTTGGTTGGGTTAGAGAGGAAGTCACTTAGGGGTGCTTGGTGACTCAGTTAAGGGGCCGACTCTTGATTTCGGCTCAGGTCATGATCTTATGGTTTGTGGGCTGGCACCCTGCGTCTCTCTCTCCCTCTCTCTGCCCCTTCTCCTCTTGTACTCTCTGTCAAAATAAATAAATCAACTTGGAAAAAAAAAAAAAAAGAAAGGAAGTCACTTAGAACAATGAAATCATATAACTTCTGTCCCTGTTGACTAATGCTTATTACTCTTTTGTTACTTCATACAGGAGAGAGCTAATGAAAAGAAATTCTAATCATATAATCTTAGAACTCTTGAAATTGTTTCACTTCTTAATTCCTTAAAAAGAAAAGATAGGGGCGCCTGGGTGGCGCAGTCGGTTAAGCGTCCGACTTCAGCCAGGTCACGATCTCGCGGTCCGTGAGTTCGAGCCCCGCGTCAGGCTCTGGGCTGATGGCTCACAGCCTGGAGCCTGTTTCCGATTCTGTGTCTCCCTCTCTCTCTGCCCCTCCCCCGTTCATGCTCTGTCTCTCTCTGTCCCAAAAATAAATAAACGTTGAAAAAAAAAAATTTAAAAAAAAAAAGAAAAGATAATACAGCAATCCATTGGTAGCCTGTGCACACACAAAGGAGAATGAATTCATTTTGTTAAGTTTATAAAAAATAATAGAATCAACAAGCTGGGAAAAAAGGAAGAAAAATTTCTTTTCTGGTGTTCAAGTTGGAAATCTAAGTAAGAACTTTGATTCTTTGGGAAGGTATCCTGTAGAGTTTGGTTAACAGGCTAGTCTTTCTTTTAACAATCCCAGAAAAAAACAAGAGTCCTTTCTCTGAAATCTTGAAAAACAGGAAAAATTTGTATTCTGTGTTTTGCCAGGATTCCAATCTAAAGGACCTGAGGGATGGAAGATACCATACCCAGGAGCCCATGGTTTCCAGCAGATTACTTCCTAAACATCAGGGAAGGGCCTGGGAGTTTCCCTCAAAACAGAAGACATTATTTTAAACGTTACTTAGGGAGGTAAACCACAATCTTAGAAACTGGATATCTTCATAGTGAAGGGTTTTAATAATGGGGAAAAAAAAGGAAATTTGGAACTTTAACAAGGAAGAGTTTGAAACTAAGCGCTTGTTAGTGTTCTCCAACCGTGGCCTGGAAACGGTGCGTTATGAGCATCCTACATTAATTATTGAAGTGGCTACGCAACAATGATCCGGTTATCTGGACTGGATGAGGTTCTCCTTCATTTCTTCCACCTCTTTTTACTCAGATTCTACTCTGGATAAGCAAACTTCTAACCTAAATTTTATTTATTATTTGTTTATGTATTCATTCATTCATTCATTCATTCATTTATTCATTCATTCATTTATAACTAGGCTCCATGCTGGCTGTGGAGCCCAATGCAGGGCTTGAACTCAGACCTCTGAGTTCAAGACCTAAACTGAGATCAAGAGTTGGTCACTCAACTGACTGTGCCACTCAGGAGCCCCTAAATTTTATTTTTCATTTGGACTTCCCTGAGAGTAAAGTGACCTGAATATTCTAGATTGTTTCATAAGTATCCTTTTTAAAATTTGCAATAAACTTCTAGGTTTCTCATTAACTCCTAGTGAATGTTATTTTTAGCATGAATGAGTCCCTCAGAGTCTGTCTATTCTGTAGTTGTACCAATAAAAATGAATTTCTGAATATGCTTGGTTTTAACTGATAGAGACTTCATAAAGATTTGCCTTGAGAATTTCAAACTGGAAAAGACCTGCGTAGCATTCTCTTTTTAACCAACTTTTCAAGTGCACTCTTCAAGTGCAACTAAAAAACACAGTCCTTCATTTAAACTGAGCAACCGTTTGTGAAATCTTGTCATGTATAAGTTTTATCTTTGTTTAAAACTATGTATGGGGCGCCTGGGTGGCTCAGTTGGTTAAGCGGCCAACTTCGGCTCAGGTCGTGATGTCGCGGTCCATGAGTTTGAGCCCCGCGTCGGGCTCTGTGCTGACAGCTCAGAGCCTGGAGCCTGCTTCAGATTCTGTGTCTCCCTCTCTCTGATCCTCCCCCATTCATGCTCTGTCTCTCTCTGTCTCAAGAATAAATAAACGTTAAAACAAATTTTTTAAAAAAAAAATAAAACTATGCATAAAATTTTAAGATCATATATGGATGATGGTGATTGTTGAGGCTTGACAATGGATCCCTTGAAAGTTCATCACATTATTCTTTCTGTCATAAAAAGTATGTGTTTGAAATTTCTTCATAAAAAGTAACGTGAAAAAAGTATCAGGAGATTTCAAATCCATCTTCAAAGAATGTTCTAAAATTAAGGTAATGTGATTTGTTCTCTGCCTGGATTTTCAGTGTTACTTGTCTCCACAACAAGCAAACCTTTAGCTCAAGTTACCCAGGCAATGCTATCAGGTGTCCACCAGCTCTGCCTCTTGCTGAGCACTGTTTCTTTGCCAGGAGGCACTATATTTGGATCCATGTGTAACAGTTGATACTTTGGCTCAAGTTGTAAGAACCAACGCATTTCTTTTCTAGGAGGGGTTGATACTTGTTTGTCCCTGTGGAAAGAGATAGGATTTTGATTTTTGTAGGGTATTTCTGCCCTCTTGATAAAAAAACCTAACAGTTCTCCTGCTCCTAGACCTCTGTCCCCTGTGCACAATAGGCTCTCTTGCTCAAAATTTTTATATGCTCTTGTCTTTGGGTCAGAAACACTTTTTTTTTCATTAAAAAATTTTTTTTAATGTTTATTTATTTTTGAGAGAGAAAAAGAGTGTGACTAGGGAGGGGCAGAGAGAGAGGCAGACCCAGAATCTGAGCAGGCTTCAGGCTCTGAGCTGTCAGCACAGAGCCGGACGCAGGGCTCAAACTCATGAACTGTGAGATCGTAACCTGAGCTGAAGTTGGAGATTTATCTGACTGAGCCACCCAAGCGCCCCGGGGTCAGAACCTCGTTAGTGTTACAGAGGCAAAGGTCTGAAATGACAACACATTGATTTAACTGTTATATAAACATAAGTATATATTTAATAATGTAAAATTCATAATATTATAGATTTTAAAATAATATTAATTTACATGTAATATAAAATTTTATTAAATATAAAATAAAATAAAATAATTTTGTCCAGATAGATATAAAGAAAACTAGAAATGTCTTCGTATTTTTTTCTCCTAAGGATTGAATCCTAGATAGAAAGACTTATTGGTCTAATAAATTTCATTAAAGGAAAGGTTCAACTGATGTTAATTTGGAAAATGTGTCTCATCTTGTGTGTAAGTTGGAAAATGTGTGTATTCATCTTGCCCATGTTTTTCACAGTGCTGTTTGTTACATCACTTTAACTGTTGTGTTGACTGTGTTTAAAGATTTATCAAAATTATCTTTTGACATTTAATATAGCTCTGATTAAGACCACTCTATTAAGATTGATTAAGGTGTATCTATATCAAGTACCTGGGTTAAATAAAAAAATAAGATAAAATCTAGGACAACTTTGAATACTGTAATTTTCAGATTTAATTTAAATGTTTGACTTTGTATTGATGGAATAACCATATATATGTTCTCGAATTTTCCTTCTTAGAAGAAATTCGTAGAAAAACCAACTATTCCATGGAGATCATAATATGGTTTTTTCACATACTGAAAAATACGTTACTATTATCAACAAGTTTTGTTCTGTATGCAAGGCTATATATCTTAATAGGAATAATGGTTTTAGCTTAAGATATTTGAAGAAAATATTCTTTACTATCAGGTTTAGAGCTTTATCTCTTAATCCTGAAATGACTTTTTTTTTTAAATTTTTTTTTCAACATTTATTTATTTTTTGGGACAGAGAGAGACAGAGCATGAACGGGGGAGGGGCAGAGAGAGAGGGAGACACAGAATCGGAAACAGGCTCCAGGCTCTGAGCCATCAGCCCAGAGCCTGACGCGGGGCTCGAACTCCCGGACCGCGAGATCTGACCTGGCTGAAGTCGGACGCTTAACCGACTGCGCCACCCAGGCACCCCAATCCTGAAATGACTTTTATTATGATCAATCTTTTTTACTCTATTGTACTTATTCTCCTAATATTCCCTGTCAGTTATGCAAAAACATAAAAATTGTCAAGGAAGTTTGCATCTTGATTAGAACCACATTGGGCTGAATCAGACTTGCATGAAAAGAAAATTTCAGAGATATAAAGTTCCATAATATATTCTGCAAAAGCAGCCACATTTCAGTTATGTACATGGACACTACAGTCAGATTGGTAGGGTTCAAAACCTGGTTCTGCCTATACTAACCAGCTGTACAAATATAAGTTATATGAACTCTGTTCTTTCATTTCCTTATCTGAAAATAATAGTACCTAGCTCCTATGGTTACTGTGAGGATGAAATAAGTCAACACATATAAAGGATTCAGAAGAATATCTAGCTAGCGATGGTTATTGTTCAAAATTTCAATTTGTTCCAAAGATCTTTGTTATGTGCCTATGGCAGTTTATATAACAATATATGTGTGAATGACAGTGTTACTTGCATGAGCATGTGCTAAAAATGATACTCCTAAATTTCACTTCATTATAAAACTAAAATGTTTTCACAGAAAATTTGGAAAATACAAAAAGCAAATAGAAGCATAATAGAATTATACCACGCTTCACCATCCAGAGGCAACCATTGATAATGTTTAAATCTAGACTTTTTCCGTGCATTTTTAAATGTAAGCTTTAGTGTCTAAAGTAATAATATTTAAGTAGAAATGGGTGGATTTATTACTTATAGATAGCATACTGCAGTTACTTTGTTAAAGCTTTTAAATTCTGAGAAGAAGCAGGCATCAAACTTTTGGCTAAAGTATGGTTTAAAAATAGTTTGTCATGTGAAACAATCAGATTATGAAAATATTGAAAGATTCCAGTTTCATATCTCATAGATTTAAGAAAATGTCTCACTTACTTTCTTCATCAGTTAACCTTTACACAGCTGGCAGAAAGTAGCCTTGAGGCATTTCCCAAAATTAATTTTATTCTGAAAGTAAACCAATAGGTATGTGCATATTACACAGATTGGCAAAATTTGATAAGATGTGTAAACTGGATATTATTGGAATTCAGTGTAGTTCTGGTATATGTTATTGATCCATATTCATTCCTTCATATTATTCCTTATCTTAAAACAATTCCATGCTTTAATTAGATTTTTGATGAGTTGATTCATCATTGTTAGTACCACATCCTTTTACGTTGTGGCTAGGAATGGCATGCTTTACTGCATTCCACTGCAGCTACACATGTGGATACCCTCCAATGAAAATACAAGTTTCCTTGCTTTTCCCAGAGAATGTAAACGGATTTTAAAAACACTTCGTAGAGGTACTGTCTTTTGGGTGGAGAGATTTTACTGTAAATAAAGCATGTTAAGATTAGATTTCCCCAAGGATCTTTCCAATCCAAAATACCACTTCTTTAAATGCCCTTATTTGTACACCAGCGTTGTTAATAATTATGTCTTCATAGCTCCACCATTGCTGGAGAGATACACGGAAAAGCATGAGACATTCTAAATGCAGACAATGTGAAATACCACTTAAAGGATCAGAAGAGATGACATCAGTAGTTTAGGGCAAAATCATAACTTAAAGAAATTGATATTTAAAAACCAATTAATTTAAAATTAATTTTGGGCTATTAAAACTTTATATTATCATGATGAAATTAGTCAATTCATGTAGTGTTTAAAAACAAAGTCTGTGTTGTTTCATTCTCATTACAGGTATAATAAATTTTTTTTTTACAGTTTGAAATATTGAAAATTATAAAGTAAAAAATTAACAGTTTCACAATCCCACCTCCCAAAAATAACTCTGGTTGATTGTTTACCCTATATACACAGACAAGATCCAGATTTAAGAAGTACTTTTTTGGGGGCGCCTGGGTGGCTTAGTCAGTTAAGTATCCGACTTCAGCTCAGGTCATGATCTTGCAGACTGAGTTCAACAGCTCAGAGCCCAGAACCTACTTCAGATTCTGTGTCTCCCTCTCTCTCTGCCCCTTCCCTACTCACACTCTCTCTCTCTGTCTCTCTCTCAAAAATAAATAAACATTATTTTTTTAAAAGAAGTACTATTAAAAAATTTTTGTTTAAAGTTTATTTATTTATTTTGAGAGAGAGAGAGAGAGAGAGGAAGAGAGAGAGAGAGTACATGCCGAGGAGGGCCAGAGAGAAAAGGAGAAAGAGAAAATCTCAAGCAAGTTCCCTACTGTCAGCACAGAGCCTATGGGCTCCAACTCACCAACCATGAGATCATGACCTGAGCCCAAATCAAGAGTCAGAGGCTTGACTGACTGAGACACCCAGGCACCCCTAGAAGTATTTTATTTGTGGGGTGCTTGGGATTTTCTCTCTCTCGCTCACTTTCTCTGCCCTTCTCCCAGTCATGCTGTCTCTGTCTCTCTCAAAATAAATAAATAAATAAACGTTAAAAAAAGAAGTATTTCGTGATTCAGAATAATCACCTTTGCTACTAGCTCCTTTAAAAATTGGTTAAAAGTTGACAATGTGGAAAGAAAGCACTTATTTCCAGATTCTAAGCGTTGGTTAGTCATATCACACTGTATTATAATGGAAATGCTTCATCCTAAAATGACTAGTTTATTTATTTTTTAATGTTTGTTTATTTTTGAGAGAGAGAGACAGAGGCAGAGTGTGAGTGGGGGAGGGGAAGAGAGAGAGGGAGACACAGAATCCAAAGCAGGCTCCAGGCTGTCAGCACATAGCACTCATGAACCATGAGATCATGACCTGAGCCGAAGTCAGACGTTTAACCGATTGAGCCACCCAGGCATCCCCTAAAATGACTAATTTAAGAAGTCATTAACTTTAAAAGATCTCAAAAGCAAAAAATAGTAATATTTTTACAAAAAGTGAATTTGCTTTTAAAATCACATGTCAACAGATTTTAGGGCATGATGGATGCTCAATAAGTGTGTATAACATCTTAATGTTTTATGCGAAGGTATTGATGACCAAAAAATCACCAATAATGTGTCAGTCAGGGCTCTGAGAGGAAACAGATGTTACAGCCAAATGAGTGTAATTGAAAATAATTTTTTATTGAGGTATAATTGACATACAATAGCCTATGAGTATCGGGTATACATCAGAGTGACCAACATTGACAATGTTTTAATAAAGGAACACTGCACAGAGGTGTGGGCAGATCTTTCTAATGAGCTCTCATGGTATACATCTAGATCTACTCTCTGAACAGTTTCCTTATTTTATTTAGTTCAAATGTGCAAGACATCCTGATCGTCCTGGTTGAAAGCTTGCGGCTTTTGTCATTTGTCTGTTCTTGGTTTCCTAACCCACGGCTTCTCAACTCTTTACAGCAAGGCAAACTTAGAACTTGAGGAAAATGGGTAAGCCTTCTTCCCAGCCAGGATAGCCTCCCGGGCTGAGAAGATTAATTCCTTGGCACAACCAAGTAATTGGGAATTTGTGTCCCAGGCCCATTTCTCACTTTCTGGACTTTCTTCAAGTAACATTTTTCTTCATACACAAAGCTTTTCTGGTTACTGACCTACATGTTTTGTTTCTATCTCCTTTCCAGAATCACATATTCTCTATTCTTTGGACCACCACCGACCAGATGCCTCAAGGAAATGACTTTATCTGAGTAAAACATCAGTCTGGCTAACCCTTGATCTTATCATGAGGAAAATTCCTCCCCTTTTGAAATCTCAAACTTGGAGCTCCTGGTACTTTTTTCAATGCCCTTACTATCTACCTTTTTACTAATACCTGTCACTTGCTAAATGGCGGGGGGGGGGGGGGGGGGAAGGGGGGAGGTTGTTTTGTTTTGTTTTTTGCTTACTGGAAGCTGCCAGCGAAATGCACTGTCCCTCCAAAAACTGCTCCTCTTTCTTCAATACTAGTTATTAACACCACTCCCCAAACCCAGACTTGAAATCTTGAAGCTAGTTTTTTTTTTTTAATATTTATTTATTTTTGAGAGAAAGCATGAGCGGGGGAGGGGCAGAGAGAAAGGGAGGCAGAAGACCCAAAGCGGGCTCCGTGCTGACAGCAGAGAGCCCCATGCGGGGCTTGAACCCACAAACCGTGAGACCATGACCCGAGCCAAAGTCAGACACCCAACTGACTAAGCCACTGAGGTGCTCCTTGAAGCTAGTTTTAAAAAAGTTTAAACTTCTTTTCAACTTTTTCCTCACACATTTCCTCAATTATGTAGGCTTCATGGATCTGCCCCGAGAGCCTTTCTCATCCTTTTACTTCTTTCCTCTCTCTCTGTGCTTCTTTAGTGCATGCCTCTCTTCCCAGCATCCTCTGCATTTTAGATTTTAAACATTAAACACTCATACCTGTGAGTAGTCTGTTTGCCTTTCAGGATTAGGACTTAGAAGATAAATTGACTTAGAGTAATGTAGGAAATTTTTAAAGACTGGCACTTTATAGTTTATTGGGTGCAACTGTAAAAGCTTGTCACAGCAATGCCATCTTGTAATTAAAAGTTTCTGTTATTTTTGAAACACCGCAAGAGGATTCTGAGTCATACATTGGATAATAAAATGTGAGAGCAAACATTTATTCACTTGGGTAAATACTGTGTTTAGATGGAAAATTCTTAAAAACTCTTCCTGCTAAATTAGTTAATCTTTTGATCCAGTTTTTTTCCCCCTTTAGCACTGGCGATGACAAAGTGAAGCTTTTAATATGGTTTCCTTTGTGGTGAGTTCCTCATTGCTTAGCCTGTAGAGTTTACAAGGCTAAGGACACTGGTCTGCTTTCCCAATGGATCAGTTGTCATCCTGCTGCTAGTCTGTAGTCACAGACTGTCCTTCAAATCATGGCCAGCCATTTCATAAATGTTCGTCAGGAACAAGACAGAGAAGGGGAGTAAGAATGGTTTGGTGGCAATTCGTTCAAAAACGAGTTAAGGCACAGGCTCTACCAGAAATGGCTTAGGAGTTTCCTCCTTTTTCATACACAAGTAACATATATACTCATAGTAACATGCAAGTATTTAATTTCCATAATTTGTTGCAAGTTGCATCTCTATGGCCCTCAACAGTGTTAGCTGCTATCCTTTTCCATCTTCTTTCTCTGGTCTTTAGGCTAGATGGCTTATTGAATTTACCAAGAAGTAGTGGGTTGAGATGAAAAGGACATGGTTTTTAGAGTCAGATCCTGTGATCTACTTCTGTCACTAATTAGTTATGTGTCCTTGGTTAAGTTTCTTAATCTCCATGTTTCTGTTTCTTCTTCTGAAAAAAATACCTACTTTGCATGGTTGTAAGAGTTTAAAAAGATAATGTACATAAGTCACCAAGAACATTGTACATACTGAATGCTCAAGTTCTCTACTTGTCTTTTGGGGTATGTAAATAAATCCAATGAATTGTTTGCAAAGTTTCATAGGGCTACCATTTATTTAACATCTACTTGGTGTCAAGCATGCTGCCAGGTGCTTTATATATATTATCTCTATCACAAAAACCTCAAAAGGTTATTTATAATTATTTCCTTAAGGATGAGGGAACCGAGATGTCGCTGCTGTCTGGGATGAATGGTTCTCACCTAAGCACATTATACAGTAAATTGGGGGCATAGGAATATTTCTAGGGAGGAGGTTTTTAAGCACTGAAGCTTAATAATTACCTGGATTGGGGGAGGGAGTGTTTTTTCAAAAGGCAGGTTACTGGGGTCTACCTGCAAGGATCCTGGGTCTGGGTGGGGCCCAGGAAAACGCAATTTTTAAAAGTTGTCTCTGTTATTTTGACGCAGCTGGTTCTTTGGAGGACACTTGGATAAATGTTTCTGCATCATACCTTGTTTTTTTGTTTTTGTTTTTGTTTTTTTTTTTTACTTTCTTACAGCAGGCTTTAAACTGTGAGAGGAGGAAGCAGGCTAGCACCTGTAGGCTAAAATTTAAATTTGCCTAAGTAAGCAACACTCCTCTTATTCCTAACTTTTTCTCATCACTTCAAGGGGCTTACCCTCTGGTGAAATCTCTACATACTACTTACAGTTCTTGATATCTTTATCAGCCTTTTTGATCTAGGTTCAATTGAACTGTATCTATCAGCAGCAAACATGAAGGGGAGTAGAGGTGCATCCCTTACAGGGTAACTCTAGCCATTGCCCTGTGGCACTGTCACAAACTAATGTCTTGCAATCTCAATTTTCTTAACTGGAAGTGGGGATGGCATTCGTTTTGTAAAGTTATGGTAAGGATTGCCATACTGTCTGGCACGTGGTATGTATTTGTAAAAGGCACTATTATTATTTATTTATTTTTGAGGTGAGGTATCAAACATGATAACATATATTAAAGTACTCCATAAACCAGCTTTCACACTAGGAAACTTTTCCTCCCAACATAACCTTTTGGAGAATGTGATGAATGCTTTGGAGCAGCACCACCCAATGAAATATTGTGCTAATCACACAGGTAATTTTAAATTTTTTTTTTTAACGTTTATTTATTTTTGAGACAGGGAGAGACAGAGCATGAACGGGGGAGGGTCAGAGAGAGGGAGACACAGAGTCTGAACCAGGCTCCAGGCTCTGAGCTGTCAGCACAGAGCCCAACGAGGGGCTTGAACTCACTGACCGCGAGATCATGACCTGAGCCGAAGTTGGCCGCTTAACCGACTGAGCCACCCAGGCGCCCCTAAAATATCTTAGTCTCCACTCAAAAAAAAAAAAACAGGTAAAATTTTAATATTTTATTCAATCAAGTATAAAAACCTTATTATTCCAACATGTTATCAACATAAATTTTTTTTAAATTTTTTTTTTCAACGTTTATTTATTTTTGGGACAGAGAGAGACAGAGCATGAACGGGGGAGGGGCAGAGAGAGAGGGAGACACAGAATCGGAAACAGGCTCCAGGCTCTGAGCCATCAGCCCAGAGCCTGACGCGGGGCTCGAACTCACCGACCGTGAAATCGTGACCTGGCTGAAGTCGGACGCTTAACCGACTGCGCCACCCAGGCGCCCCTCAACATAAAATTATTAATGAGGTATTTTGCATTAAAATTTTCATACTAAGACTGAAATCCAGTATGCTTTTTTTTTTTACTTCTATCATATCTCAATTTGGGTGCTAAATTTTCTTTTTTTTTAAAGTTTATTTATTTTGAGAGAGAGAGAGAGAGTGGGAGGGAGATAGAGAATCCTAAGCAGAGGCCAGAGCCAGATGGGGGTTCTAACCCACCAAACATGAGATCATGACCTGAGCCAAAATCAAGAGCTGAATGCTTAATCCACTGAGCCAACCAGAAGCCCCACTGGGTACTACATTTTCAATGGTGAAGTGAAATGTATTCCCACCCAAACAATAAAGTTGTGTTTCACAGAAATGCTACCCTGCTTCAGTTTTTAAATGTCAATTAAAATTATGTAACACAAAAAAATTCAGTGCCCTAGTCCCAGTAGCCATTTTTCGAATGTTCAATAGCCCACATGGTTAAGTGTCTACGGTTTTGATCAGAAGAGCATTCGCCCTTCTCCTCTAGAAGGCTGTACTTCTAGGGGATTCATGTACTTATGAAGTTCATTCTTGCTTTACATCTCCCTTGGTTAAAAATTGTCCTTTTCATTTCTTATAACCCATTCACAGTTTTAAACAGTCAACATGTTACTTTCCATATGGTCACTGAACATTATTTACGTTTGCTTATTAATAAATTCCGTGGTGGTCTAAATCCAGCAACTTTACTGAAACTGCCAAGTGGGCTATTGATTTGGACACAGGAAATAATGAGGATAGAGTGGTTGAAACGCTTTTGGCCGTTTCTTTCTATCAATGTCTCTTCTGGTACGATCATGGAATTTAACTTCTACGTATCAGGATTACCAATTTTTACCTTCCTGACATGCAAACTTCAGGGGCTGCACTTCTTAGGGCACATAAAGCTCTCTTAAAAAATCAGGCAGTAGCCGCTGAACTTGCATAGCTAGGGATTTATCCAAAGCTCCCTTCTATTTTTAGCCAGAACAACTGCTTGCCAATTCAAAGTTTCTGGAGAGAGAAATACATCGCATTACAAAACAGACACGCGGAGCATACCTTTGCCAGGTACTGCTCGAAATCCCCTGACTACTCCCACCGAAACTCGGTAACTCAATTGTCTCCCAGCGCTGGCTTCAGCTCGCCTCTGCAAGCCCGCACGCCTGACTCTTTCGCACACCACTCCGCCCGCGCTGGGCTGCCCTGCCCGGCCGGGGGCGTGTCCCAGCCTGGGGGCGGGGCCGGGAGCGCGAGGAGGCGGAAGTTCCCGCGGGCGGTGGGGACGGCGCACGCACCCAGAGTCACTTGTCAGCGCTCGTCTGAAGCGGAGGCAGCGCCACGCCGGACTCGAGGTGAGCGGCTGCTGGGCGGGGATGTGCGGCTGTGATATCCCGCGGTGCGGGCTGGGAGAGGCGCTGGTTCTGCGCCCTGTGCGTGGAGGGAAGCCCAGCTGAGGAGGAGGGGGCGCGCCCTGCCCGATTCTGCTCCTCAGGTGCTTTCTGGGGCGGCGGAGTTGAGAGAGCCGCGTGGGAAGAGGAGCGCTGGGGAAAGGGCGGCGCGGGAGTGGGCGCGACGCCAGAGGACGAGCCCTGCAAGTTCCCGGAGCCGGGGCCGGCCGGGGCGAGCGCGGCGGAGGCGGGGACGTGGGGCTCCCGGGCACCCCCGCAGCGACCCGCCGGCCAGGCAGCTTGCCGGGAGTCACCGGGCACCTACCTCGGCGTGTGGGTACAGCCCTGCGTGCACCTCTTTGGGGTGTAGGGAGCTGCACTACGCGGGAAAGGCGTGTTATTTTTGGTTTGCTTTCGCGCTACTGAGAAGTGTTTATTTCCCCCGCGGATATTTACAGTTGTGTAACCTGTTGGGGAAACATCCGCGCGACCAGAAATAAAGCTGTTTTTTTTTTTTTTTTAATCTATCATAATCGCCAGATTTACCAATACTTGTGGGGCTTTCGTAAGACTGTGACTTCAGTGCATTTGACAATAAGTGGAAAAAGGAAGGGCGTTTGGACAGGGCAGAGCCCGGAGAATATTCGTGGCTGCGTCGGGCAGGGCAGGTCTAGGGTGTGATCGCCAGATCCTATCCCGAGTCCGCCTTCCTGACCGTGAGGACGTCGGACCTGCCTACCACGGAAATAGCCCGCTCGGGAGCCTTATTTGGCAAACAGGACTAGGCGTGAACCTCTGCTGGAAAACTGTCTTGTCTGCTTTCGGCCAGTGCCTGTGGCTTTAGTTCGCAGGCTCTACCCCCCTTACGTCTCGATTTGGGGAAAAAGAGAATCTCAAGATACATTGCCCTTTAATTTCAGACCTTTCTTGTCATTCTGAATTCTCCTTTCCTCCTTCCCACTTACCGGAGAAGCCGGGATAGAAGTGTGGGAAATACGAAGCTTCCTTCCCAAGTACTAGGGCGAGGGTATTGTTTAGACTTTCCCTAAAAGAAAATCCCAAACTATACAGAAGTTCCAACATTTTCATCGTGTTTGAAAGCAGAATAGACTGCTCATTATTTGTTGCCTGCTTAGTATTTTAGTAAGAGTTTGGGCACTAGTAACCAGATGCAGGAGACCTGGAAAAGGCCAATAATAATACTACCATTGCTTAGGGATCGGAACGGTTAAGGCAAATGAAGCTAACAGAGGGAGAATACCAGAAATTAAATGACACTAGTTGTATAGTGGGGCCAGTGCTAGAAATTTTAATAAATGGGAGAAGTCAGGAAGGGAACTGCCAAGTAAAGGGAAGTTGCGTGCACATAGTTTGATATATAACATACATACGTCGTATATACATACATTTTCTTGTAGGGAACAATGGAGCCAGAGGAAGTTGTACCTAACTTTCCCATTCTTCTCTTGATACAAGTTAAAGATTAAAAAAGGAGGGGGCAGGCTGCCTTTGAAATACCAGTTGGCTTCTCATACTTCTGATTTGTATGATATACCAGTGTCAAAACGGTCTTTCTCTACGAGTTCTATGAAAATCTTTTATTATAGCGGGAAAGCGATTAAACTGTGTGTGACGCTTTATTATCTTTCTACTATTTGTTGTGCATGTGTATGTAACAGTTTGACTTCTGGCATGACTGTTGGGTCTTTTTAGTGCTCTGTGTTTATTGCATCAGTGCTGAATGTGTACTACCATGCTAGTGGAAAAGGTCATTTCATTTATGAGGTAGATACAGTGCAGATTTTCAGTGGTTTGATTTTTTTTTTTTTAAGAACCAGGCTTAACTTGAAAGTTTTCCCTCATTTTCCCATTATAAGAAGATGTAATCTGTTTGCTTTTAATATACCCAATGGTTTAAATACCTACGTCTGCCAATATTAATATTAATCACAGTGTTGAATGGGTTAAAAAAATGGAAAATTATTTAGACAGGTAATATAAAGTGGTGATTAAATCAAACAGCACAGATTTTTCCAAGGAAGTGTGTCTTAAACAGCTTTTTTTTTTAAATGTGGTTTTAAAATTTTAAATTCTACATTTGTTACATTTTTAATATTTTTAAAGAGGGAAGTAATAGGTTTCCTAGATTACATTCTAGAAAATGTCCATTCCTCCCAGTTTCTCCCACCCACATATGACCATCATAACAACCAATACCAAACTCGAGGTCACACTTTTTTATCATATAAAAGTACAACCATTCGAGTCCTTATAAGCACACTTACAGCAAAACAAAGAAGACTGCACGAAGTGCTGCTGCTTTTCTGAAGCTCTACTTCCCTTTCATGCATTAAGATTAACCTATATTCCCCCTCATTTAGTCAGTCTTATTCACTGTGTGCTTAATGCTCACTCTCTACTTTGCCTAATACGGTGTGTATGAAACAAAAAACATTTCTCACCGAAATATCATTGTGCTGGAGTATGACCTATCATTGCCTGTCTAAAAGAAAAGTAAATATTACTCTAAGCGTGGGAAACACTACGTGCCTGTAAGAGGCAATGCAAGTTGTAGTTTGTGATTGGAGAGAAGAGTTTTGTGCATTAAAAAAACAACTTATTTTAAAGAATAAGTTGTGTGTGGAAGGCATGAATGAGAGTCTACAGATTTCCAGTACTTTTCATATGTGAAAGTAGCTTAGAATTTAAGGACTTTTGCCAACTGCAGGCAAAAGAATGTATGAGGTAGAGGGAAGCGGAACATCATTTTGAATTAAACCTGAAATAAATTCTTGTTCTTTCTCCTATATATAATGATGTGTTGTAAAATACTTTCAGTTAAAGTTTGTATTCAAGAAGCCACAAATTGTACTATAGCAGTTTGTAGAACTGATCAAGTCTAGAGGTGTATCCTGATACGGAATTTTTAGACTATGGAAATTGGCATCAGTTCGGAAATTGTATGTTAGCTCATAGATTCCTTTCCTTAGAACTTAATATAGACTTATCCTTCACAGTTTCTCATCCCCCCCAAGACAAAATACTGAACATAATTTAGTTGAGTTTATATTAAGTACACTTAAATATGTAATAGGGCTTCAAATAATCTTTTTTGTTAACCATCTAATTTTCTTTCACAGTTTCTTTCATTTTCTGGGATTGAACTTTGAGCTGTTAGAGCCATGAACAACTACAGTGTGTCCTTGGTTGGCCCAGCTCCTTGGGGTTTCCGGCTGCAAGGTGGCAAGGATTTCAACATGCCTCTGACAATCTCTAATGTAAGCAAACTTCACAGATTTTATTACAGATGTTCATTCGATGCTTAGTCCTGGAAACCTCAGGGCTGAGTTGTTGAGTTCTCTGGATAACCTGTACTCATCACAATTGCTTATGGGATTTGATCTTCTCAAACTTAGTTATGTATAATCAAGGATGCGGTGGGGAGGGAATTTAGCAAGGATAATTGATTTCACTTAAGCTTATTTTCAGTTTCACTTAAGCTTATTTTCAGTTTCCTCCATCTATTAGTAAGGATAATGGAAAGCATTTAACTAGGGGGCAGACTTCAAATCTTTGAACTGTCACTAATTTGGAGAATTCTCTGGACCTTCGTTTCCTCATATGTAATATTAGAAGGTTGCACTATGGGATTTTCATGGTCTCTTTTAGTTCCAAAAGCTAATTAGAAACTGTTGATCAGTACCGAATAAAATGACTGTTTTTGGTGTTATTTCCTCAGCTCACTTTCTGGTGAAGATGATAGCCAACAGTAAAAGTGCCAAAAGCTACTTACCTTTGAAGAGGAATTGAAGGGCTTGGATCTCCTATTTAGATAGTCACCTTGTACATAATTGAGATTTGGTTGTTTACTTCATTATGAATTTAGTTTGAATATATTCTGTGTATCCAATTTGAGGATATATTTTGATGATGATGATGATGATGATGATGATGTTTTTTGAGGCCTGACTGTGTGTCAGTCACTGTTTGACTTTTATCACCAGTGGATAATTATTGGTATTAATTACTTCTACAACATTCCAGAGGGCTTTTTTTTTCATAGTCAAATAAATATGAATATCCACTCCCCGTTTACTTATATGATAGTATAGTATACATGCTGTTACGTATCTTTTTTCTAATTTACCATGGAGAATTTTCCCTAGAGTTTTTTTTTTTAAACAACTATATACGATTCTTTTGTAGAGAAGTAGCATTTATATGACCAGTGCTTCATTGAAAGGCATTTATATGATTTCCAGTATTGCTGTTATATACAGTGCTATAGTGGATACCATATATACATAATTTTTTATGTACATGCATATACACACAGTTGACCCTTGAACAACACAGATTTGAACTGTGTAGGTCCACTTACATGGGAATTTTGAAAAAATAAATATATATACCATCTAGTAAATATATTTTGTCTTCCCTATGATTTTTATATTTTTTTTTCAGTTTACTGTATTGTAAGAATACAGTATACATAACATACAACATGTTAGTTGACTTCATGTTATTGGTAAGGCTTTCAGTGAACAGTAGGCTATTAGTATAGTTAAGTTTTGGGGGAGTCACAAGTTTTATATGGATTTTCGACTGCATGGGGGAATCAGTGCCCCAGTCCCCATGTTATTCAAGGGTTAAGTATATATATATATGTATATATATGTGTGTGTGTATATACACACATATATAATTTTGATTGTTGTGCCAATTTACAATTTTGTGCAATGCATGAAAATACTTACTCCCCCGAACCACTACCCCCACCCTCCTCCCCCCCCCCCCCCCCCCCCGCCCCCGCCCCCAGCAGCCTTGCTAGCAAACCTGGATTTTTGCCAGGTGCTTTACATGCATCATCTCATTTAATTCTCATGTAAACCTGCAAGGTAGTGGTATTATTCCCGTTGTACAAAACTGTGCTATGAGCTTACATGGATGGTGTGGAAGAGCTGGCTTTCAAGCAGTTATGCTATGCAACTTCCCTAGTAATAAATTTTATCTATAGATTGTTCGTTCTTTCTTTCTTTCTTTCTTTCTTTCATGTATATTTTTGAGAGGGAGAGACAGAGCACAAGTGGGGGAGGGACAGAGAACGAGGAAGACACAGAATCTGAAGCAGGCCCCAGGCTGTGAGCTGTCAGCACAGTCCCTGACATGGAGCTGGAACTCATGAGCCATGAGATCATGACCTGAGCCAAAGTTGGATGCTTAACCAACTGAGCCATCCAGGCATCCCTTCTTTTTTTTTTAAGTTTATTTATTTACTTTGAGAGAGAGAGAGAGCTGAGGAGGGGCAGAGAGACAGAGGGAGAGAAAGAATGCCAAGCAACATACACCAAGTGTGGAGCCCGAACCTTGAGATCATGACCTGAACTGAAATCTAGAGTCAGGCACTTAACCGACTGAGCCACCCAGGCGCCCCTAATAGATGGTTTCTTTAATCAGATTGCTTCTCTAATATTTAGGAATTTATTGTTTTAATTATAGATGTATATATGTATAAATATATATATATATACACACACATATTGCTTCCAACAATATATATATGTACAACTTGATGTTGAAAAGTTAAAAATAAGTTTGCAACACTTAAAAACCTCTCTAGAGTATACAGTTTACTAATGGAGTTTTCCTTGTTTCTTGGCTGTGAATTTTTTTAAACAGTTAACTTTCTTTTTTTTTAAACAGTTTAATTTACCACCAATTTCTGTCTTGATTCCAGTTAATCAGAGTTTACAAGGAAATACATATATGTAATCCAGTCTCTAAGTTTTAAGATTTTATGGTTGGATGAAATTTTCAATGGAAAGCATCCATATGAAAATGTGTCTTGTTATTTATTCCTGTTTGAGCAAAGCAAGTTTTTTTTTCTCTTATTGAAGATCTCCTTTGAGGACAGGAATGATATTTGAATATTGTCTTGTTTTTATGTTCTGTTAACATTATTTATATTAAATTTGAATATCCTGCTTTATAGATATCGGACTAACGAAAGTTACTGTTTAGTTTCAAATGCATGTGTTTTTGTTGGGAAAAGAGTCCAGAAACAAATTGACACCTAATGAAACAGACTAAATCATCACTTTGTTGTTTGGTAATAGAAATGCAAATGGAATGTGTATATTTTATGGTATCATGCCTTTAAAAGAATTTTCTGTGCTTCGGTTCCCTGGCAGACAATTTGAGGCCTAGCTCCATGTTGTGATGCTGATACAACAGAACACTGTGTACATACATATGTGCCCTCCTCTGGCACAGAAGAAATGCTTTCCTTGTGTAGACAGAGTGCTAATTAAAGGATTTTGAACATACTGATTAAAAGAGACCACGGTAACAAAGCTGCTGAGTTATTTCTGTTCTCTTACAAAAGTCTCTGCCATCTCCTGTGACCTTTTTGGGCCTTGTGCAGTGGGGCATGCAATTCATTCTGGACTGGAGAGGATGGGAAGGGGAGGGGAGGAGGGAAGGGAATTTTGGCTCAACTGTGCTGCTAGGCTGTTGGCCTTCATTGTGGTTATTTTTAACCCTTTGTGTGGTTCAGTTTAAACATGCCTAGTAGTACTGCCTAATAAAGATGTGCTCCTAATAACTAATTTATATTGTAGTGAGATTAGTAATGTTATACCTCATCTTACTTAGTTCTCTGGTTGTATTCTGCTTTAATTATGTCAAATTATTGGGATATATTTCTGTGGTCACTGGGTTGTTTAATGAATAGTATCAAGAAGTAATTAAAACTTGAAAGCATGCCTTGAAACATATAATTTAATGATTCTCTTATTTTAATAGTATATATGAAATTCTTAGCAAGGTCTGGCACGTAGTACTCTTTCAGTTGTTACTTTTTACAATAATATCATAAAATTAAAAGAAAAAATTGTTTAGAGACTTGAAATATCAAATCCCCCATAATTGTGGGTAATGTAGGAGTTATGTATATATTTTTTACTTAGAGTTTATTAGAATTTGAAAAGAAAAAAAAATCACAAGTGTGTGCTTAGCTAGGAACCTGCATGTTTATGTTTAGAGTTCAAAAGTAGACAGTTTTCCTCTGGTTAGGTGTTGGCTATGTTGAACTTCACAGGGCTGTTTATGGCCCCCTATAACATTGGGGCTCTGTGACAGCAGATGTATTTGTGACAAATAGGCCATTGGCTAGGACTTCAACATTCTGTTTTGAGATTTTGTTGTTACTAGCATATGAATGTGCTGAATATGACTTTGTGTATTAAAGCGTGCACATTATATAATTTTAACATTTCACACAAATTTGCCCATTATCTATATTGTATGATTTTTGCATTCTTTTTTAGTAGGTGGTTTTCTAAGACAAGATTGGTAATTCCTGCAGACTTTTAAAAAGATCTTCAGATTGCTGTAACTGTATAATCATATGTCATTGTCTTCAGTTTCCTATTTTTAAAATGGAGTGCTGGCTACAGGACTTTTTATGACCCTGTATTTATGAAATTGCCTTCAAGCCACGGAATGTGGGGACGGGTTTCATTGTAGCGGTGTGGGTTATTGGTCTTTGCCAGTATATTTTATAAGAAGAAATAGGAGACTTCTTGCACAATTCAAGGCCGTATCTTGGCAAATTGATGTTCCTCATGATGGAATTACAGGAAGGATGATATATTTTAAGTATGGCATCCTGAAGTTGCAGTACTCTGCTGTGTGTTGCTTTCTGATTTATGATGTTAGAGTTTTTTCCTTAAGTGTCAGTATTTGGATTTCCTGAAGATGATCTCCCAGTTCTCCATAAACACATCTACGTTGTTTCATTAGCAGGTAAGAATGAGGTCAGATAATTTTTTTTTTTTTTTAATTTTTTTTTCAACGTTTTTATTTATTTTTGAGAGAGAGAGAGACAGAGCATGAACGGGGGAGGGGCAGAGAGAGAGGGAGACGCAGAATCGGAAACAGGCTCCAGGCTCTGAGCCATCAGCCCAGAGCCTGATGCGGGGCTCGACCTCACGGACCGTGAGATCGTGACCTGGCTGAAGTCGGACGCTTAACCGACTGCGCCACCCAGGCGCCCCGAGGTCAGATAATTTAATACAGATAGTAGTAATGATTTTGATTCTCAAGAGTTAGGGGAAGATTAGTTGTTACCAGCTCAGATACGTTTTTAGTTGGATTTGAAAAGCAGAAGAAATTTACTATTTTCTGGAGTGTGGACCTCTGCTTGGGAGTATAAGACAGAACAGAAAAAAAAGCTGTGAAATATTTTTCTAAGAATTCATCCATTCAGCAGTTATAGGAATACTTCCTGGAAGCCTTTTAAGAAGATGCAAAGTGTTGGGCATTACAGTGGTTGGGGAGAAAAGAAATAAGTACAGTACTAGACATGTTCATAAGACCTTCACAAAAGGATAATTGATACAGTTACGAAGATACAGATAAGTGTTTCTCAGTTTCAGTAGGTATAGATCTTTTGTATTTGTGGGGTCAGCTTCCTACAGGAGAAATTAATTGAAATGATCCTTGAAGGATGAAATTTGAACATCTCAAAGTCAACATTTCTCTGTGTTGGTTTTCAGTGCAAAGTGAAGACGAAGACTTTTCTTGGCCATTGCTTGACCCTGAGCAAAGCTGTGAATATAGTTGAGTGATTCTCCAGACAGACCAGCTGCAGAGTTTCCCTCCTAGAGGGGGACAGAAAGAGACTTTCAGTCCTCTCAGGCTGAAATGGGAGAACCATCCTACCTTGAATAAATGGGCCCATTGTTAATTTTAAGCTGTTGGGTATTTTCTTTTACATTCCCTTCCAACTACCCTGTCGTTATGCCAAGTTGGAAAGTTAATGATTTAGTATGTATAACTGCATAATGTATATTTCACATGTATGGTCACCTTCTGCTTTAAAAGTATTAATTACCTTGTGTGTGAGGCACAGAGACCTATTTTTTTCTGTGTGGTAATTTTCTATCATTGTCGTGACAAGGGTAAAGAATCTCCAGATAATTCTGAAGATGTTTTTCTGGGTTGTTATTTGTAAAGAAATGAAAAATCTTATCACTATGTTTTGTTGTAAATAAGTAGTTTTAGAAAAGTGGAGCTTGATTTTTTTAGTTTTAATGAATGTTAGGCATTTTGGAAGGTTCTTTGTTA
Source organism: Prionailurus bengalensis (assembly GCF_016509475.1). Lineage (NCBI taxonomy): Eukaryota > Metazoa > Chordata > Mammalia > Carnivora > Felidae > Prionailurus > Prionailurus bengalensis. The sequence continues at coordinate 127,366,061 of NC_057344.1, read as the reverse complement.
AAGTAAGAGGAATTTTACTGGTCTGTAGGCTATCTGTGTCTGATGGAGGAAACAATATTGTAGAGAGTAGACGAAGTAAGAACGCTAAACCTAAGTAAAGGAGATTTTTAGGTAACTTGTTCACCTACTCATCGATCAGATATAATATCTACTTAAACTGAGAATATTGAAGACTGTGGACTTATTTTCAGTTATTTTTGAGAACTTTCAAGGCAAACAATGTTTCTTTATGATAGTTGTTGGTCAGGTTGCAGTGTGAATTCATAGTTAACTGGTTGTCTTCATCCAAAATATCCTTTCTGCAGTAGTTCTTACCCAGATTCTCATATACCATGAGCCTTGTGGCCCCCAGTTACAACTGCATGGAGGAAAAACTCTGGTATCAGTTAGGTAATCTAGAAGCAAACATCGCTCTGGACAAAAAAGGGGTTGTTTCTTTGGTGTCTTGTAAGGGATAATTACGTTCAGTTTTAGTAGGTGAGACTCTAAGCCTTTATTTAAATTTCTGAGATATAGAAGTATTGGCTGTATAATACTATATAATATAAAACATGACAGGACGAGACCCTAGCGTGTGAAATATCAATTTTTGTATGCATTTGTAAATAAATGACATAAGGAAATGAAAAGAGAAAAAATTGAAGCAGTTAATGTAGTGACCTTGGTGACTCTTAACTTAGGTATTCTATGTGCACAGCCACTCAGTAGCCCTGTTGGGAATGCAGGTTTGGTTGTTAAATTACAAAAGTGGGAAAGTAACTTTTCTAGCACAGGTACTCTGTTTTAATGAAGATTTTTCTTTTTTTTTTTTTGGTAATAAACTATTTAGAATATACAAAGCAGACAGTATTGAATGAGTGTTTAAAGTTCGGTTTGGAGGGCTCCTGGGTGACTCAGTTAAGCCTCTGAATTCAGCTCAGGTCATGTCTCACACTTCTTTGAGTTTGAGAGCCCTGCATTGGTTTCTCTGCTCTCAGCTGGGAGCCAGCTTCGGATCCTCTGTTTGCGGCTCTCTTTGCCCCTCCCCCCAACTGACTGTCTCCCTCTCTCAAAAATAAACAAACATTAAAGGCAAAGTTAGTTTTGGAAGAATTTTTTATAATATTAATGAAACCATATGTTCACTTCACTATCTTTCCCCACCTCATTTTTTTCTTGTTTTACATGAGTGGTGTTATCTACCCTTGGTAAGTAAGCATTTCTTTGACAGCTGTTGATGTTGCCCATTTTATGTGATGATTAATGGAACAAAGTCTATCAACCTCTTTGGCGTTTAGTACTCCCAGCAGGACTAGATAGTTACAGCCCATGTTCATGATAGGCCTACATGAAAGAGCAAAATGGACTGGGAAAGTTAACAGGAGGAAATGGAAAAGAGCCACATTAGGTGGAGAAAAGAGACAATTTAAAAAAGGCCACAGTGGAGCACTTATTTACTGGGTAACATTTGGTACTCAGGCAATCTTCTTAACCCTTCACCCCTTCCTGCCTTTAAAATTTGGTTAATTTATGCTTCTTTTTAGGTAATATATTCATAGGGTTTGAAGTTCCAAAGATACAATAGCATGTAAAGGAGAGTCTCATTTTTCCCGCCGTTCATTTCCTCTTCTGGAAGCAACCAGTGCTAACATTTTCTTGTGTATACTTTCAGAAATGATCTATATAGATGCATGTATTTACATATATATCCTTTCCACCCTCCTTTTCAACACAAATTGTATCCTTAAAAACTATATATTTTTTGGCATTTTTTTCCACTCAACCCCAAATTAATAAATATATCTTTATTCTTTTTATATAAAGCTGCATTGTTTGGATTGGTCATGATTTATTTAACTGTTTCCTATTGATAGGTCATGATTTATTTAACTGTTTCCTATTGACAAGTTGTTTCTTGTGTTTTACTGACACCGCAGTGTAATTTTTGCATTTATATACGTTGCATATATGTGAACGTATCTATCAGATAAATTCCTAGAAATGGAATTGCTGAGTCAAAGGGCTATGTATATTAATGATTTTGATTGATAGTGCCAAATATCTCTATGGAGGCACTCCTGCCCACAATATGAGAATGCTGGTTTCCTCATACTTTCGCTAGCCCATGTTTCAACAGCCTTTGATCTTTTCTAATCAGATGGGCCTATTTCCACTTTTCTCTTTTTTATAGGACTTAATCACAAGTATTCTACTGAGGATTTTGTTTTTAAGTGGTTCATTATTTCCCATTTTGCATGAACATATGAAATAAAAAATGTGCTGCTCTTCTGTAAATGATACCATTAATTTCTAGGGATGATAGTCTGAGTTTTGTCATGCAGTTTTGATTAATAGTTACCTTTATCATTTATTTCCTGTTTTTTAAAAAATTTATTTCCTATTTCCAAATGGATTTCCTCTCATTGTTAACATATTACTTCCAATTACATGGTGAAATATTTTGCTTGTTTTTTCTTGAACGGTTTTTGGCATATTGCCCTGCCGTAGACTTTCTGGAAAGTTTAAGCAGATCACATTTAATAGATTCAAGGTTGTTACTTCTAGAGTTTCTCCTGGAGCCTGATATATTGTGGGATTTCAAATCCTGCTCTTCTCTAGCTCCCTTTAAATGATGTAACAAGGAGACTGGCCATTATGAGCTATTCAGTATGGCCCTCAGACACAGTAAAATTCACCCCTAGCAGACTCACTGTGTTTTCATTATCAACCTTTATTGGCCAGTAGAGCTTAACTGAAGTGTTAAGTGTTCCATAGCGTAGTGAGTCAGGCATTGTGAAGGCATACTAACAATAGATTTCTTCATTTTACCTTGGTTTAAACAGCAGACTGTGTGTGTTGGTAACCTTGGTGACAAAAAAGAGTAAGGATGCCAGGGATGTTTGTATTTTATGTGGTTAAAGGAGGGATGTGGAATTTCCCTTTAGTGTGTTGCTATAAATTTTTAAATATGATGAGAAGAGGGCCACCTGGCTGGCTCAGTCGCTGGAGTGTGCAACTCTTCATCTCAGGGTCGTAGGTTCAAGTCCCACGTTGGGCACAGAGAGTACTTAAAAATAAAATCTTTGAAAAATATATGATGAGAAGAATTTGGAACTAGATAAGAATTTGTACCATTGGTTATTTGAATTCTATGACTTGTTAAACATTTTTTTCCAGAATCCAAAAATTGATTTAACAGTGGCCATTTTTCTTCTTGATGATTGTCTTGGGTAAATTTTGATTTACTAAAATTTTATTTTAATGACATTAACAACTGAATGCCATTTACCGTTAGTTCTGTCAGGGACTTAAGTGTTGTGATTTGGTTCTGTTGAGGATCCCAGTTATTAGCTCAGGATTTCACAAATGATTTCTGAGATTTTAACTTTTATAGGTAGCAAAATTTAAAAAAAAAATTAGTAAGGTTGTATAATGTTGGCTGGAGGTGGTTGTGGGTATGTTCTGAAGGTATTTTTCTTCTTGGGAAAAGGTAGTGGAGGACAAATGTCCTTTAGAAAACAAATGCTTTATCCCTTAAATTGGAACCCTTAGAGATGTTCTAGAGAAAGAAGTTTATACAAAGATAAAAGCATTATTATGCATGTCATTGTCATGATTTTGAACATTCTCTTGAAGTATCTCTATGCTACTTAACTTATAAATATTCTACAAATAATTCTTCTGGTCTTTTTATAGTAGGCATTTCTTTTTGTATATAGCTGTCCATTCTGGAAGATTCTAGTTATTGGTATCCAATTCTCAGAGTGATATTCAATATTTTAGTAGACACATGTTTCCAAACTTCATCAGTGGTTTATACCCTTGTAGTTTGGTTCTTCATATTCAGACTGGCAAGTTGCCCAACCAGGAATTCTGAAATCCTGCATTCAATGCATTATTGTCCTATTTAAAAACTGTTAACAGGGGCACCTGGGTGGCTCAGTCGGTTGAGCATCTGACTTCGGCTCAGGTTATTATCTCATGGTTCGTGAGATCGAGCCCTGCGTCGGGCTCTGTGCTGATAGCTCAGGGCTTGGGGCCTGCTTTGGATTCTGTGTTCCCTCTCTCTCTGCTTCTCCCCTGTTCACACTCTGTCTCTCTTTCAAAAAAAAATAAATAAAGATTTAAAAAAATAAATAAATAAAAATAAAAACTGTTAAGAGCTTCCTGTTATCTGTTGAGTTATTGCTATATTCCTCTGCCTGGCATTCAGGCTGCATAAAAATGGGCCCACTTAATACAGCTGAGTTTATGGTCCAAAATGCCCATTTTTAACCTTAATTTTTTGGTCTCTTAATTTTTTGTGCTTACTACCTTTGTTTTCTTCTTACCTCTAAAGTTCTACCTATCTTTCAAGGCACATTCATATACCAGGTGCTCTTCCAAATTTTTGACTACTCCAACTTGCTTGGGTCTCCTTTCTTTTCTATATTAAATAGTAATAACAATAGCAATGTAAATATGCTGACATTTATTGAGCCCGTGTTATTGTCTAGGCCCTGCTGTAAGTGTTTTCCTCATGTTCCAGTATTTAATCCTCATAATGACCCACTGAGGAAGTATGATTTTAAATCTCTGATTTATAGATGAAGAAACTGAGGGAGGAAGAAGTTAAATAACATGCCCAGAGTTACACAGATGGTAATTGATTAGGCTTAGGATTTGAAATCAAACGGAGTAGTAATAATGCTTTTTTTAACCAGGTTCTCTCTTTTCTGGGAATAGATGACAGTTTTAACTACTGACGGCCAAGTTCGTGAATGTGTTGTTTCTTCTTCTTCTTCTTCTCCTTCTCCTCCGCCTCCTCCTCCTCCGCCTCCTCCTCCTTCTCCTTCTCTCTCCCATGTGTGTATTTCTTAAAGAGACAATACATGCTGGAGAATCAAAGACTTGTATAAATGGGAATAACTGAGATTATTAAAAAAAAAATGACTGCTTTCCAAAGTGATTATCAAAGCCAATCTAAGAAATTTTACAAATGTAGATTTCAGGCCCTGGACTTTGAATTCAGGATGTTTAAGGATTCTTACATGCTGTCTGGATATTTCTCATCTACCTTTTGTGTTCCATTTTGTACACTAATATTTGGGAACCATGTATGGTATTGCTTTTTTAGAAAACATTTTTACTGTAGACCTTTTGTTAGGTCATTTCAGCAAAAAGGCTGAGGCTAAGTTACATTATAACTGTCCTTGACTAAACAGCGTGGTAGATCGACTTTTCTTCAACCATCAGTCTTTTCTCAGTTTTCAGAGTTCAATCACCATAGGTCAAATTATTTTTGTAAATAAATGACAATCAGAGTTTAGTTCTGTTTACAATGTTTTATTAGTTTTTTTTTTTTTTTTTAAGCTTTTCTATTTATTTTGAGAGAGAGAGAGAGCACAATGCCCTGAGCAGGGGAGGGGCAAAGAGAGAGGGAGAGAGAGAATCCCACGTGGGGTCCACGTGGAGCCAGACGCATGGGGCTTGATCTCATGAACTGTGAGATCATGATCTGAGTGGAAATCAAGAGTTGAATACTCAACCGAATGAGCTACCCAGGCACCCCTGTTTACAATGTTTAAGTATCTTTGTGACAAAGAGTTAGAGGATTTAAGTTGATATACTAATTATAATATTTTAATACAATAAAAGTTAATAATGTTAAATTTACCAAAGACTTTTTTAGGAATTTTTGACTATACTTGGTTTTATTTTATACCTCATTGCTAAATCAAAGTGGTAACATGTTAAAAAGAACTTGTTACAGTTTTTTTAATCCCATGAACCAGAGAATACTACAGACTTTTGGTCTTCATATTAGGTTTCACAGCAGTATAGTGTAAGTACATATAAATAGGTCATATACTTTGTTAAATTGTAAACTCTCTTACCAGGAAAAAAACCCCTTACACTGTGAGTCTTATTTACTCAAGATCATGCTGGAATTCCCAATTTGTGTTCATTAGCTGTTGACTGATGATCATAATGATAATAGAGGACAGATGGGAAGCCGGGTTGCAATCTCAATCAAGTTTCCTATATATTTGTCTGTTAATGTACATAATTGATAGAATTAACTGATGAAGCATTTTGGTGTTCCTTGTTTTTTTTTTTTTTTAACGTTTTTTATTTATTTTTGAGACAGAGAGAGACAGAGCATGAACGGGGGAGGGGCAGAGAGAGAGGGAGACACAGAATCGGAAGCAGGCTCCAGGCTCTGAGCCATCAGCCCAGAGCGAGCCCGACACGGGGCTCGAACTCACGGACCGCGAGATCGTGACCTGAGCTGAAGTCGGACGCTTAACCGACTGAGCCACCCAGGCGCCCCTGGTGTTCCTTGTTTTTAGTTCTAGTTAGGCTTTGACTTTCTAGGAAATGTCCCAGAGGTTACATCATGTGATAACCCCCTGCCTCCCAAGGTACAGTCTTTCTCTGTGCCAGTCAGAATTTGTTTTCTGTAACTTTGACCCGATGATTCTGCTTCTCTCCTTTAGTGCTATGCACAACAAAGGATAACAGCCTTTCAAATAGTGACCGAGTTGTATTTCCCTTGGAGTCTTGTGGATATTCTGTAGGAAGCCATTTCTTCAAATGTTTCTCTCATGGCACTTTGCCTCTGTCTTCACACCCTTGGGCACACGCTTTTAGAAGTTTTTAAATGTCTCCTTATGTGCGACTCTCAGAACTGATCTATTAAGACCAATGCAAAAGTATCGTTATTAAGTCAGGAAGCTTATTTTTGTATGACTGGATAGTGTGGGGTTTAGAAGCTGCTCTGAGCAGTGGGCTTAATGGAACCGTCAGTGTTTTCTCTGTATGCTTTTGTACTGTTTGAAATTTTTAAACAAAAGAGAAAGAGAAAGAAAACTAAAACTGGCTTATGCTTTGTACATGTGTAAATTGAGGCTTGTCTGGACATACGTGGAGGTTAGCAGAGCTGAAGAGGGCAGGGGTGTGTGTATGGGTGTGTGCTGCTTGTGTGAAAGATCAAGGAACCTCATGGCAAGGAATTTTGGAAACAGATAATTGAGTGTTTTCAAGCATAGTCTCTGGAGATTTTTGTTATTTTTGTTATCTTTTATGAGAGATGGGTAAATTCATGGTATAGCAGGGTATATCCTCTTGGTATCATCTTCTAGCACTGCCTCTCTCCTGAGTGATTTGTGCCAGAGTCCAGAGATGGCAAGGAGTGATTCCACACCTATTTATTGATTCTTACTGTGTACTAGGCTTTGGGTACAGAGGGTGGTTCTCTATTTTCTAACCTAAAGGCCCACAGAACGTGATATGAAATATGTGAAGGAGCTTAGGCATAGGAGAGGACTTACATGTAATCAGATCAGGAAGAGAACACAATAATGTGTGTTGACCATGTCACCTGTGTTAGGATAGCAGGGAACTTCTAGAGGAGGATCTGTAGAATCCATGGAGGAGACACAAGAAGAGGCAGTGGCAGGCAGAATTTGCCATACCAACTTCTGGACTTGGAGTTATTTTTTCATTATCATTATTGAGCATCTGCTGTGTGCTCAGTACTGGCCTAGATACTGAAAATACAGTGATAAGCAAAACGAAGTCCTTTGTGTTGTGGACCTCATATTCTAGTAAATGGGACTGGTAACTCAAAGTATATAAATAAATAAGCAATGTAAATTAATAAGGCGATATGCTAGGGAATAATTGGGGAAAAAGGTTGAGTGTCTGGGGTGGTAAGGGTTTTACTTTATTTTTAAATGTTTATTTTGAGAGTGGGGGTGGCCAGAGAGAGAGGGGGACAGAGGATCCAAAGTGGGCTCTGTGCTGACCGCAGCAAGTCTGATGGAGAGGTAGAATTCACCAACCATGAGATCATGACCTGAGCTGAAGTCAGACACTTAACTGACTGAGCCACCCAGGTGCCCCAAGGGTTTTACTTTAAATTGGGGGTCAAGAAAGGTCCTTCTGACTGAGGAGGTGACATTGACTTAAGGAATAAGAAGCCAGTCATGGGAAGAGCCAGGAGGACAGTATTGCAGACAGAGAATGGGAAGTGCAAAAACCTTGAGACAGGAAAGCTTGGTGTGTTCAGGGGATAGAAAAGAGGCTAGTGTGGCCACAGTGCAGTGAGCAAGGAGGAAAGTGGAGTGAGATGAGGTGCATCTAGTGTCAGAATGAGAGACGAGGAGGTTCAGGGTGCTTGAGGAGGATAGCATTGGAAGCAATCATAGGACCACTCTTGGGGATTTTAGCGGATCCTGATTCCTTTGGATTAGAGCTGAGCTAGAGAGAGTGGGTTACTAACTATTGTGACCTTACCATATCTACAAAGTGATATGTTTTATTCATTTATTTAAAAATATTTTTATTTATTTTTGAGAGAGAGAGCGAGCACACATGCGTGTGAGTGCGGGGGGTACAGAGAGAGATAGTGAGACACAGAATCCAAAGCAGGCTCCAGGCTCTGAGCTGTTAGCACAGAGCCCAATGTGCTTAACTGGCGGAGCCACCCAGGCACCCCAAATTGGTGTGTTTTATAAATTGGTTTTGGTAAAAAAAAAAAAAAAAAAAAAAAAAAAAGGAATAACTGTACACCCTGCCAAAGTGACTCTTCCGAAGTAAAATACTCAATATGTTTGTTTTGAAAAGTTATTTATTGTTACAGCATATACATTGTTATTTTTTCATTGTTATTTACTCACTGATTACATTTTTTCTGTTTTGTGTTCTTTTAATTTTTTTATCACTGTAAGAAGCAGCTTTTTGCCCAGATGGCTTCTGTTTTCATTTCCTTGTGATGTTATGACCTCTTCTATTTTAATAAAGAAATGTTGCATACACACTGAAGAGTTGTTTACAAATTATGTTGATTAACACTTTTGTTAGAGTATGCCTCAGAGATAAAGTGAGTGTTAGGATGTTTATTCTAGGTCCCATATGTTGAGCTGAAAAAGGTTTTAAAATGTGTCTATTTTTAAAAAGAATGCTTTAGCTGTTGGTTGGTTGAAGCACCCAAGGTCAAAAGTTACGTTTTGTGACCTTTAATTATCTTAAGTGGAGGGAGTTTATAAGATTTAATGTTTTTCATTTCTGAATCTTTCAGAGAGGTTACTTGGGTAGGGTTAACATCTAATAAGAGCAGTTGCCCGTTGATACTTTAGTAGACACATTGGTAATGGATAAACTGAGAGTGTCATTGCTATCATATAAATGTAAGTCTGCAGTAATAAATGACAGTGCCTTCGTAAATGATGTAACTTCATACTTCATATTTAGATTAGTTTTTTTATAAATTCAAGACAAGAATGAGCTTTCCTGTGAGTTTTGGGTTATGTTTACAAAATCATGCTTTACAACCAACTTACGGATTATCCGTAGTACATTAAGTATGATAAAAGAATGCACTAGTATAAAATTTTAGATACAGTTTTCTTGATGATATTATCTTAACATTTAAGTAACCTGGGGCGCCTGTGTGACTCAGTCGTCTGGGCATCCAACTTCTGCTCGGGTCATGATCTCGCAGTTCACAAGTTCGAGTCCAACATCAGGCTCTGTGCTGACAGCTCAGAGCCTGGAGCCTGCTTCAGATTCTCTGTCTCCCTCTTTCTCTGCCCCTCCCCCATTCATGCTCTGTCTCTGTCAATCTCTCCAAAATAAATAAACATTAAAAAAATTAAATAAAGTAACCTAATAATAATTAATTTTTAGCCTTAAAGAACACTTTAGGCAATTACGATCATATAGTAATGAATGGTCAAACATCTATGAATATTTTATTACCAAAGCTAATATACTAGCATTGTATTTTTTATTGACTGTTTTTTACAGTGATTTTTTTTTGTAGGGTTCATACTTTCTCCCAACATAACATTTTAAGATTATAATTTTAGTGAACAGTGTTTAACATGCTGTTTAGTGTAGTTACTAAGTGCAAGCTCTTAGTGTGTGCATGTGAATCCTAGCTCTGAAATTAACAGATATATGTATTTGTTCAAATATATATATTTGAAATTAACAGATTTATATATATATACCCAGGTTCTTCAACTGTCCAATGGATGTAAAATATTTAAATCATAGCGCTGTTGAATTAAATAAAGTAATACATGTAATGTACCTGGCTCATAGTAAGAACTTTGTGAAAGTTCTCTAATAATAATAAAAGTTACCTTATCATGGGGTACCTGGCTGGCTCAGTTGGTGGAGCATGTGACTCTTGTTCTTGGGATTGTAAATTCGAGCCCCATGTCAGGTGTAGAGATTACTTAAAAATAGTAAAATCTTTAAAGAGAGGGAGGCAAACCATAAAAGAGACTTTTTTTTTTTAAGTTTATTTATTTATTTTGAGAGAGACAGACAGAGACCTTGCAAGTTGGGGAGGGGCAGAAAGAGAGGGAGAGATAGAGAATCCCAAGCAGCCTCCCTGCTGTTAGCACAGAGCCTGATGTAGGGCTCAAACTCAGAACCATGAGAACTGTGAGAACTGTGACCTGAGCTGAAGCAAGAGTCAGGCACTTAATATACTGAGCCACCCAGGCTCCCGGAGACTCTTAACTATAGAGAAAAAACTGAGGGTTGCTGGAGGGGAGGTGGGTAGGGGGATGGGCTAAATGAGTGATGGGTATTAAGAAGGGCACTTGATGTGAAGAGCATTGGGTGTTATACGTAAGTGGTGAATCACTAAATTTTGCTTCTGAAACGAATATTATGCTCTATGTTAACTAACAAGAATTTAAATAAAAAACTAGACGGGGCGCCTCGGTGGCGCAGTCGGTTAAGCGTCTGACTTCAGCCAGGTCACGATCTCGCGGTCCGTGAGTTCGAGCCCCGCGTCGGGCTCTGGGCTGATGGCTCAGAGCCTGGAGCCTGTTTCAGATTCTGTGTCTCCCTCTCTCTCTGCCCCTCCCCTGTTCATGCTCTGTCTCTCTCTGTCCCAAAAATAAATAAACGTTGAAAAAAAAAATTAAAAAAAAAAAATAAAAAATAAATAAAAAACTAGAAACAAAGAATAAAAATAAATGAAATAGAAAAAACAAAACAACAAAAAATGAAATCTTAAAAAAGTTGCCTGATGGTAATAAATACTTACGGCTAGTATCTAGTTGAAGCATTTTTGACTCTATTTTTGAAATAATTCTAGATCAATCACTTCTTTGATAACATCATCTTCAAAATTCAGTTGTGCCTTTCTTTTGTAAAGAAGTTTTATATTTTGGGGTTTTTATATAGGATTTTTTAGAAGCACCATCCTACACAGCACACACAAACACATCCCCTGTGGTTTGAATTATTTCTTGAAGTTATCTTATAGAACGTGGATAATAATTATTTGTTGAATGAGTGGGCCATTTCCTTCTTCCATCTGTCAGATCTTGCATAAACTCTCAAAGAGTTTTAAAAAGAGAATGGATACTAGTAATACCTCCAATTAGATATTCTTTCTAGAGTGATTACTATTCACTAGAGATTTTCTTTTTCTTTTTTTTTAAATTCTTTTAAAGTGACATGATAAGCTATATTGCTGGTGAAGGCAGTTGCTATAGGGGAGGATTTCTTTCTTTCTTTTTTTTTTTTTCTCCAGTGAAGGATAAGTATGATTATAAGAGAATATGCACATGAAATGTAGACTACACAAGCTAAGAAATGTGTGTGCCATTTGTACTGTCTCTTTTCAGGAGTTTTTGCAGTTCAGCAGCCTTTGTGTGTAGAGCTCTGTCCTCACTGTGCCATCTTAGTTTTCTGGTTGTAGAGAACTGGACATGGCATGGGTGCCTGATCTAAATGTAGCCATCTGTAGACAAAGTTAGGAGATCTGTATGCTGTCATACTATTTTTTTTATTTACAAGCTCTATGCATTTTATGAAATGTAAGATCTAACCACTCTGAACTTCAGCTGTACAAATGAATATAAATCCTTGCTGCTCATTCATTAGTTTACTTATTCCGTAAATATTTATCGAATATCACTTACATGCCAGGCACTGTCCTAGGCACTGAGAATACAGCCGTGTGAGTAAAATAAAGTCTGCTCTCTCAGACCTGTATTTTAGGGGAGTGAAAAAGAGACAATAGGCAAATAAAAAATAGTTGGTGTTAAATAGTTTGGGGGCAAAACACAGGAGTGTAGGGAAAGGGAGTGGCGGTTGATTGGGAATTACTAATTTATAGGAAGTGAACAAATAAGGCTTTTTGAGCAGATACTTGGATGAAGTTGGGGAAGAGCGTTTTGGGCAAAGAGTAAAGACCCCGAGAGGAGTGTTTACTTAGTATGTTTGAGGAACTTACAGGTAAGCCTTCAGTGGCTGGAGTGGACTGAAAGGATAGTGGTAGAAGATGATTTTAGAGAATTGAGGGTAGTTATTTCCCAACATAGATTGTATTAAAATCTACAGCAGTTTAGTTGATAGGAAAGAAGCATTTTGCCTTTAGATTAAAATAAGACCATGTCAGTATAGGGAGAGTTTTTGGTTTTTTTGTAGCATAGTACAGACTACTCTGGTACACAGTAAATGTTTTCTCTGAAGTCTGAAGCGTCTGCTGATTGCAGTGTTATATTGTTCAGGACCGATGTTAAGTTTCAATAGTATTTGAGGTTTAAAAGGTTGTAAACATTGGTATTTGTATATGCTTAGTATTTTTGTTTGTATGTAGCAGGAGTAACTGATTATACATGAGAAGTGGGGTCAGATTACATACATGTATATAGTTCAGTGATAATAACTTTTATGGAGTGATGACTATTGCCATCACCCTTACAATTAATATTCACTTTGAAAGGTAAGGTGAAACAAAAAAAGTTATTTTTGTCTTTACTCCAAGATTTTGTCTTTATTCTTGTTTTTTGGCTTTGTAATGGAGATAGAGGAATTTTAGTATGTTTGGGTAATCGTTAAAATAACATGCAGATTATTAGACGCATATGAATATGGAAAATGATTTAGTGTGTTTTGGGAATTTTCAAAAAAATATTTGAAATTGCCTTTTAAAGTTTTATTTTCAGAAACATTTCCTGGTCTTGTTACAGTAGACGATCATGAGGGGCGCCTGGCAGGTGTGTGACTCTTGATCTCAGGGATGTGAGTTCAAGGTCCACATTGGGTATGGAGCCGACTTAAAAAGAAACAAACAGAAAAAAAGAGTGGATGATCATGAAAATGTTTCATTTATACCTGGCAGGAGTAACCTTTTAAAGTCCTCTAACTTATCAGTTCAACTGGTAACCATAGACCAATTGTCTTGGCTTTTGTTCTAGTCATTAGATTGGAATTTTAAATAAAAATAGCTTATTGAATAGTTTCTTCAGGAAGGGCAGTTTTCCCAAAGAGTTTTCAGTTTATTATCATCATTAAACCTTCATTCTTTTTAAGATTTAAGTTTTATCATCGCTAGACAGTTTCCCAATTAAACGTTTCATAATCAACTGTATGACATTTTGCATCAGTGAAACCCCACTGTTTTTATTTGTCTGAAGAAGGGGCAAGAAACATTAGAAACAAATTTTCTCATCAGAGGAGACTTTTTTTTTTTTTAAATGTGTATTTTTGAGAGCAAGAGAGACAGAGTGTGTGAGTGAGAGAGGGACAGAGAGAGAGGGAGACACAAAATCTGAAGCAGGCTCCATGCTTTGAGCTGTCAGCACAGGGCCTGATGTGGGGCTCGAATTCACGAACTGTGAGATCATGACCTGAGCCACCCAGGCACCCCAAAGGAGACTGTTATGTAAAGGAAAGATTTATTCTAATGGAGAACTACTTTATTAATTCAACCTAATTAATGGTAAAGCTCCAAATATAACACAGATGAGTTACTCCTCTAGGTTGATAACAATTTTAAACTTATTTTTCAAAGATTTTGTGAAGTAAGTATTTTCTTCAACAAAATTTGGAAGTTGATTTATTAGGGTGTTTAAATAAGGTCTTGTGCTTGTTTCATTTTTGATGTAGGTTGTAGATGGCAGTATACTTGAATTTCATGGTCAATTTTGGTTTCCACTGGAAATGATGATTATTATTTGCTTTGGGTTTGATTTTTTTTTTAATCTTATAAAGTCATGGTCTTTAAAAAGGAAGATTTTTAAAAAAATAAAAACCAGTGGTGACCAGGGTTGGGAAGAAAGGGAAATGGGGAATTGTTTAACAGGTTATAACATTTCAGTTTTGCAATTTGAAAGAATTCTGGAGCTCTGTTGCACAATAATGTGAATGTATTTACCACTGTGGAACTATTCACTTAAAAATGGTTAAGATGGTTTAAGAAAAAAGAAAAAATAACAGTATATTGAACTGCTGGACTTTTTAAAAAATTCATCTCATGAATAGCACATACAGGACGGTAGAAGTTGTTGTGACTTTTATTTGGTCAACAGAAAATGATTGTTTATAAGACCTTATTTCTTATAAATATTACAGATACACATTTTTTAAAAATATTTTTTTTCCTTGAAGTTCTCAGAGAAAAATAATTTTTTTAAAAAATTTATTGTCAAGTTAGCTATCATACAGTGTATGCAGTGTGCTCTTGGTTTTGGGGACCAGAGAAATTTTAATAGCATTTGGACAGGAATGAGTAGACAGCAGATTATTATAGACTTCTACTTGACATTATGAAAACTAAAATTTAACTTTAGGGATTGAGGTGGTTATGGTAATGTGATTTCTTAACTAAACTGGAAGATTTACCAGGGAATAGTTTCTGTGTTTAAAGATAGTGGAAAGTTTGTCAGAATTGGCAAACTACCTCCTAGTTCAGTAATTCTAAGGCATTATAATCTGCCTTCTCTTTAAACACACATACATCCCACAAAAACTTGATATATATCGCTCCTAGGTCTTTTAAGCTGTTAGGTAATTCATAAAGTTGTATTTAATATATAAACTAAAATCAAAATGTCATAAATATGCCTACATATTTCTTGGTATGAAGTATGGATGCACTTGCCAATGTCATATGAAATGGTTAACACTCTGAAGCCTGATTTTTCACATATTGGTGGTCAAAGTGCCTACATAGCATACCTCTACATGAGGAAGCCAGTGCTGTGTTTTACTTCTGACCATCTGGAATTAGCTACCTCGTTTCCTTATAGTTTTCTAACACATTATTTCTGATTGGATGTTATTTGCAATCCCAATATTTAAATGTTTTACCTTGGATGGGTAAGAGTGTCACTGTTGTAGATAGCCCAAACCTCTGTTCCCACTTTTTCTTACTACAAGTAAAGTGAATTTTGGCCTGTAGTCTAGCCTGGAGATGCGCTCTGTAACCTTACTGAACATTTTCTTGATTTCTTTGTTTAAGCATCTTAAAGCATTAAAAGTGGCCTGTGTTATTTGAGACATACTTCCTTTTTTGTAATTGGCTTTTTGACTTTTTCATGTTTATAGGTTTTGTTTTGTTTTGTTTTTTTAAGTTGAAATTTGAGGGAAGAGAGTGAAACTATGACTTTTAGTTTTTCATTTTAAAGTGGTTTGTATAAGTGACCTAGAGGGGCGCTTGGCTCAGTGGGTTAAGAATCTGACTTCGGCTCAGGTCATGATTTCACAGTTTATGGGTTCGAGCCCTGTGTTGGGCTCTGTACTGACAGCTCAGAGCCTGGAGCCTACTTTGATTTCTGTCTCCCTCTCTCTCTGCCCTTCTCCCGCTCACACTCTGTCTCTCAAAAAATCAACATTAAAAAAAGGTGACCTGGAATAGATAAAATGTAGTGAAACACAAAATTTAAGAAAATTTGGCTTATGGTTACATATGTTTGCAAAATTTTACTTTAGTATAGGTTTTTATGAACCTCCTTAAAATCAATGAAAAGTTACTAATCAAATGAATCTATCTTGTTATGGCTTCATTTTTGTGGTTAAGTATACAGCACTTCACTTTTGATAGTAGGTTAGGCAAAAAAGAAATTAAAGAAGGTTACTGTACCCAGTAGAATATGGTTTAATGTAGTATTACACCTATACCAGGTCTTAGTGAACTCAGTCTGGCTGGAAGTGTTAGGCTATGAGCAGAAACTTGAGGCAAGTGGTTGAAATTTATAATATCAGTGATTTCTAGAAACAGTGGTGTCTTTGATTTTGCAAAATACACACAAGCCACTATTCCAGTATACTTTTTTTTTTTTTTTTTACATTTTTCTTAGTCCATTTCTTTCCCATTATTGGTTAGTCAGAATGACCCTTTAAGGGAGTTTGATGGGAGATGGTGGAGGATCTTTGTATATTGGGTTGTTTTCAAGGCAATTCATAATGAGATGCTAAACCATTCTTAAATTATTCCACCTTATATTAAGATATGGATAACTTATAGATAAATTATTCTATCCTATCATGATGTTTTTCTCATGTAACCTTTTTATCTGTTCTCACTCACATTGTCATCATTTTATGATATTTGTCTTTGCTTTGATTCAGAGTTTTTAACTTTGGCAGAAACATTCTGGCAAAACTTGTAAGAAGCTAATATTTAAGCTTCTGAATAAAACTTTCCATTGCCTTTCAGCAGCTTTTGAATTTTTCTTGTTTCTGGAGAAAATGCTAGTAGGAGGAGGGAGAAGAAGGGAAAAAGTTAGGAGTTTCCCAGGAAACTAGACCTTAAACCTCATTTAATAGTGGATTACTAAATCAGCAGCCATGGTTTTTATTAAGTTCTTTAAAAACTTTTTATTTACTGATGTATTTATCTATTTATTTATTTATTTATACATACTTTTTAAGGTACTACTTTTTTTCTTTTTTTACTTACCATGATGACTTTTTAGATAAATGTGGTCCCTAGAGAATATACATTAGTGTTAAGTGATTCCACATCATGGGTAATTCACGTATCTTAATTTTTTGTGTTTTGTTCCCCTCTTCCGCCCCCCCCCCCCCCCCCCGAGGTTCAATAAACATTGCTTTGAATTACCAACTTCTGTGAAATCTCTCATTAACTCCTTGCATTGAGGAACTAAATGAATCAGGGCCCAGGTAGGAAAATGAAAACACATTAGGTGTTTTAAATAGGAAATATTAATACAAGGAATTCATAAACACATTTTAGTTGAGAAAAGAAACTCAGCAGGGTATGGCAAGGTAGTCTACAAATGAGCAACAGTAGGAAACCGTTGCCATCTTTAGGACCAAGAGAGACAATGGGAAGATGTGATGTTACCAGAGGTGGGGCATGGGGGCTGTGTGGCTAAAACTACAGAGAGGGTCCAGAGTGGGACCATGAAGCCAGGGGCTGACTAACTAGAGGTAGAACCACAGAAAAGATGTAGAAAGGGGAGAAATATCAGGGCTTCTCTCCTATCCCCCAGGGCTCAGCCATTGCCTCTCTTATTGGTGGGACCTATCCAAAAGCCAGAGCAAGGGAACCTGGGGAATGTAGTTCCTTGACATAGAGAGAGAGAGAAGCAAAGAAGGGCAGGGTATTGATCTGAGAGCAAAGAGACAAATGTGACCAGTATAGATAATACAAGAATAATGGTTTTTTTCCCCTTGGAAACTGGTAATATTCATGCTTTCGTATTCTAAGACACTCCTCCCATGGCTCAGGAAACTTGTAGAAGATGGAAATAATTACGATGTATATGGTTTCAGTTTTCAGGAACCCTTTATTATTAGTACTATTTAACTGTTACTACATTTGCTGCATATATTTCTGCCAGTTCATTTTTATTGTTTATATATTTTTGACAACAAGAGTTTATCATTTTCATTTAGTATTTTTTCATTCATTTATTTATTTTTAATGTCTTCAAAGATTAGAAAGTCAGTTCCCTTGAGATATTTAACAAATATTCTGCCCTGTCATTTGCTTTTTCTAGGTTGTCAACATTTTTAAACTCTGTAATCCACCTAGAATTATTTTTGGTATGGGGCGATGCATTATTTTAATGCCAATTAAGATAGTTTACTTCTTTTTAAATAAAGATTATCTATGCTTTGAGATCTTGATCTTTTCTTTTTAAATTGACCTATGTCGGATTTCTTTAAATTTGGTAGATATTGACCTAAAGTTATATTACAAATTTTATTTGAAGTGCCATCCTTGCTAATTCCTTAATTTATTGGCTAAAATGTGCTTCTGTTTGTTTCTTTAAGTTTATTTATTTATTTTGAGAGAGACAGAGATAGTGCAGTTGGGGGAGGGGCAGAGAGATAGGGAGAGAGAGAGAACCCAAGCAGGCTCTGCACTGCCAGTGCTGAGCCCAGTTTGAGGTTCAAACCCACGAAGCTGCGAGATCATGACCCAAGCCAAAACTGAGTCGGATGCTTACCCGACTGAGCCACCCAGGCGCCCCTGTACTTCTGTTTTTAAAAACGTGTGAAGTGGTTACCCGAAGACATTTCACCTCCATTTATTTGCTTATTTATTTTCGATTTTATGTTTAAATAATCTCTGTATCCAGTGTGGGGTTCGAACTTTGAACCCTGAGATTAAAGTTCATTTGCTCTACTGACTGAGCCAGCAGGTGCCCCTTATCTACTTTTTTTTTTTTTAAATTAAAAAGTCTCAGATGTCATATTGTGATTTAGGTTAATTTTAAGACCGTTTGATACTAACAAACAAATAGCTATAAGTTCAATATTGATGCATAGCATCTCTGTTAATTACTTTTTATGTGCGGGTTCACAAACAACTGTTGTGATTTTTATTTTTTAGTTTAATTGTTGGAGAATAGAGTGCCTGTATTGAGTAATCAGTGTCTAATGTGTTTTGAACGTGGCCTTTTAAAATCAATTGCTGTAATTATATTAATCTGCTAATTGTAGTGTGGAACATTGTCTAAATTTAGTAGGGAAGTAAAAGTCAGAATGTCAGAAGAAAGGAAAGGGTTGTTTACTTAATAATTAACTCCTTAGCTTTTCTCATGATGCTTATTGACTTGAAAGTGTTGAAACTCTGAAAATAAGTAGAGAGGGCATCACTTTTTATTTTATTTGCTTATGAAATGTATATTATTAAGACATTTGTAGAGTAACAATAATTAAGTTAGCATTTTTTTTAAAAAGTGGATTGTAAGGGAAGGTGGGAGAGATGAATTTAAAGTGCATTATTTATCAGAAAAGATTCTGAAAAACTAGCCCTTCATTTTTAGTTTAAGTATGAGATTTGTTTTCACTTCCTCTCTAGTCACAATTTTAAATTTTGGTGTAACTGGTAATAACTTAAAGCATGAATACAAATTTAAACTTTTTGACGTAGAAATTTCAACATTATAGAAGTAGAATAACATAATGAGCCCAGTGTATCCATCACTGAGGTTCAACTCAGTATGTAAATTAATTTCATTTTATCTATATTTTCATTGACTTCTACCCTCACTTCTGGCGTTCTTTTGAAGCAAATTCTAGCTATCATATTATTTCATCCAAATATTCCAGTATGTGGCTCAAAGAGTAAGCATTCTTGTTGTTGTTGTTTTTTAAGAGTTTTACTTTATTTTTTTAGAGTAATAGCTGCACCCAACATGGGGCTTGCATGCATGACCCCAAGATCAAGAGTTGCATGCTTAGCTGACTGAGCCAGCAAGGCACCCCAGTAAAAATTCTTTTTAAAAACATAATTGTAGTGCCTTTATCACCCCTGAAAAGTTGACAACAGTTTTCCAGTATCAGCTCTTCAAAGTTCTCATTTTCCTGATTGTCATCCATAAGCATATACAGTAAAACCTTGGATTGCAAGTAACTTGGTCTGCAATTGTTCTATAGGATGAGCAAACATTTCTAATAAATTTGAACTGATAAACTAGCGATGTCTTGCAATATAAGTAGTACAAGGCACTGAATGTCACATGATCACAACTGAGCCAATGGTTCTTGAAATTCACTTTGACATACAAGTGCTTTGGATTACAAGCATGCTTCTGGAATGAATTATGCTCACAAACCAAGGTTTTACTATATTTGTGTTATAAGAATAATTATTTTTTTAACAATCTGTCTGAGTCAAGATCTGGATAAGGTCCATTTTTTAGGATTAGGATTCGTTTATAAATTTCTTTAATCCACTTTAATCTATAACTTCTTTGATAGTTTGTTTTTTCTTACAATTTTTTGCTAAAGTAAGTGGGCCATTTGTATTATATAAAACATTTTTTTGAGGGATAACTTTATTATTGTAGAAATATAGTGCTGGGTCAGTATGAGTGCTTTTCAGATTTGTCTTTTGTTTACTGTGTTCATGATTTTTGTCATATTCTCAATTTATTATTTGCTTACTATTTTCATGACTCTTGCCCTGTTTTAACAAAATTCATTCTTCTCATTCTAGTCATTCACATTTATGGGATAATAGTTTTGATGTCTTATTATATTTTAAAATACCTGTTAAGATGAATATATATTAGGATAAAACTCTTCATCCGTGTATCATCTAAAATCATCTTGAGCGGGCACCTGGGTGGTTCAGTCAGTTAAGCATCTGACTTCAGCTCGGGTCATGGATCTACCAGTTTGTGAGTTTGAGCCCCTCCCCCGGTCGGGCTCTGTGCTGACAACTCCGAGCCTGGAGCCTGCTTCAGATTCTGTGTCTCCCTTTCTCTCTGCCCCTCCCCTGTTTGTGCTCTTTTTCTCTGTCTCTCTCAAAAATAAATAAACATTAAAAACAAATTAAATTCATCTTGAGTACCACACATTAGGAAACACTGCTTTAATATTAATTCCTCTTTGCCTTATTCTCTCTACTCACCTCCTATGTTGAAATCTAATCAGTGACCCCATGAGGGACCAATTTGAAACCTTAGATATATTATCTGCATGTCTCCCAAAACAAGGTACATTCTGTGCGAAGTACAGTTTTACTAGCACACTGCTAGTGAGGTGTGTTACCAATCTGAGATTATGGTCTAGCCATCTCAGCATTTCTATCTTTCAGGCTCAAATTCCATTACGTGTGACCTGTAATTTTACAGAGGAAGGAAAAACATTAAGAAGCTGCTTCTGGATTGTCCTGAAATCCTTCGTTTTTTGTTGATAAATGGAGTTAAGTGATGACTGAAAACATTTTTCTTTTTGTTGAATAAGATTTAACTTTTAGGGAAAGTTAAATTTTAAGAGTATAAATTAAGAAGAAAGCACAGTGATAGGGTGGCCAGCTAAGAGATTGGCCTTTGTAGAGTTATTGCAGTGCAGTCTAGGTTGTATTTCTGTTTCCCTGAGTCAGGTGCCTCTATTCCCTATTGATTTACTTCTTCTCCTTGTCAGGAAACTGAACAAAATGCTTGGACTTTCTACCATTTGTGACTATTAAAAAGTAGGTGAAATTTATGTATGTGGGTGGCTGAGGAGAAAGAATGAAAGAACCTGGGGCAGTGATGTTGTTGTGGAACTGCCTTGGACTGCCCACCTTCGCCCTTCTCTTTACATGAAGAAAATAATTTATTTTTTATTAAAAGCACCCTAGAAGGATTTTCTGGTATGTGCAGCTGATTATAATCCTAACTTCACTGCATAAGAAACATTTTATCTCACACCAGAGCCTTTGTTACTAAAAGCTGTTAGTATCTCCCAGATGGACATTTTGTCCGTGAACTCAAGTCATTGTAGAACTTGACCAGCTGGGATGGAGAGGTCATGAGAAAACAGCATATTTTCAGTATAATTTGAATATAATACATCATCAAGAATCATTTGGTTCCCTTCCTGAACAGTAAGTTGAAGAAAACTTTGGATCCAGATAAATTCTTGCAGTTTGGTTTCTGCATGTTTTTCGCAGCTTGCTTAACCTCTTGCAGCCTGGCCATTCGTTTCTTAAGATGCAGCCACTAACAAATATGGCACATGGCACATATCCAGAAAGTCACTGTTTCTGCTTGCTGATTTTAGCCTGCCTGTGCTCCCTTAAAATATTCATTAGGAATGGAGACTCCTTTATGTTTATTAGACCCATGCTGCAAATGTTCAGGAATTGCTTTATTGACTATGCCTAACATGGGAGTCATTCCTACCATGGGGTGGGAGTATTCAGGCTTTCCTTTGGTTACTTCGCAAATGGACTGTGTGTGCTTTGCTAAGAAACTTCATGTGGTGTAGGGGAGTCTCTGGAACAGTATTTATTGGCCTACATGTGTCAGAATTAACTGGAGCTCTTAATAAAAATACACATTCCTGTGCTTCACTCAAGACTTACTGAGTTAGAATCCCTGCAGTAGAAACTGGGAATCTGTGTTTTTAACAAGCAACATAGGTGATTCAAGGACACAAATACTTGAAATACAATTTTTGAGCCTTCCTAGGCTTCCTGGCCTTCCAGCCTTCTACACAAGTCCATCCAGTTGCTGAATTAACCTGTTCCTTTTGGTGAGTGCATCCTTCATTACAGGCATTTGTTGTTGATGCGGGTACATTGTAGCTTACTGAATGGTGGTTCTGTGTGTGAAATCAACTTTTGATGTTTGATTGATGTTTGATTGTTTGATTAAAGTACAGTACTTTGTCTTGAAGTAATTGACATTATTCTTGAAACTTTTTTTTTTTTTTTACCTGCACATAGGGAGCTGTTTTTCCTTCAATGGTGCTTATCTGACTTGCGAGATTTACATTCATTCAGGTTTTTCAGAAATTCATATTACCTTCATTTTATTGGGGAAAACTTTTTTTCCTTTCATAGATGTTGATTTTTTAGGCATCCTTTTCCAAAGTCCTTTAGAAATAGAAATAATCCCCCCCCCCCCCCCCCCCCCTTAGAGGAAGAGATGTTATTTTGTCCTTTAAGGACTGGAAATACAATTTTTAAAATAGAAAAAAATCAGTGCTATCCTTAAAATAATTTGCTTTTACCTTTGAATAGTTTTTAAAAATGTGGTGTCACTTCTAAGTCCTATCTTTGCCATTAACTGCCTACTATCAGCAGCCTTAAAAGAAACATCTCGTTATTTATTTGGTACAAAAATTTCACTTCTAAGTGAAATACACAGGCAAACCTTTTTATAAGCCTGAATCCATACATCTTTAAAATAGAACACTTACACATTTTAAGTGTTCTTATTTTTTGAGTCAGTTTTTCAGCAATGTCAATTTCAGTTTAGTTAGGAGATGTCTTTGAGGCCTTCTAGTTGGGCATGTGTTTTGCATTCCCCTCACCACTTCCTTTATTGGGCTGTTTTAGGTGTCATAAAATGCTTTGCCCTTTACTAAAGCAAATGCCATAAAGCATTTGCCTTAAGGGCATTATCTCTCCATGAGTTAAGGTGGAGTAAGAGTACTAAGGAAGTGAAGTAAACAGTGAGTACAGCTCATCTCCTTTTATGGAAGAGTAATTTTGCAGGAAGAATTACTTTGTATACCACCCATTGAGAGAGCATTACAGAAGACATCCCTTTTGGAATGTTGTAAAGGTGTGTTTTCTTCTGTTGATGAAATACAAGTAGCCCTAAAAAATTTGGCAGTCCTTCAGGCTCAGTATGTGGGCTGTTTTTAGTCATGAGGGAATAGAATGGATTGAGACAAGTAGATATCCTAGTAACAGTGAACCAGGCACAAGTCAGTCTGGGACACTCTGTCCCTGGTTCTAGAACTTTACAGTCTGATTGGGAATATTTGATCATCCTAAATTATACAACATGCACTTCCTATGAATGCATATGCATATATGTTTTACATATTTCACATAGACACTTGTATATGAATGATAAATATCATGTAAATGAGGAACTCAGTCTAGAGTTTGACTATCAGTTAAAATTTATTACTTTTATGATTTTGGTTATAATATGATCCTTATTAATGAGATGTAGAATATCAAGAATATTGACTAGCATCTGATAACACCTTTTAAACCAAATACATATTTTATCTAAAAATTAAAGTTTAATACCTATAAAATATTCAAATAATATGGAAGTCTATACAATTTAAAGTAAAATTTCCTCAGCCTTGTCTAGCCTCCTTCTGAGGTATAATCTTTCCAGCATTTTACTCATCATTTCTGTGCTCTGATACATACCAGTGTCCCCCACAAATACATGTTGGTCTCAACTTTCCTTTTCTTCTTTAGATAAATACATCATGGTTATCTTTTGAGGTCAGTATATATAGGCATTTATCATCAATGTATGTAATTTATGACTTGGTAAGTTATTGACTTTGTAATTATTCTTTACATCCAGAGGGTTTAAAAAAAAAGAATGTTTATTTATTTTTTTGACCAATGTTTATGTGGCTGTTAATAACAGAAAAAATCAGATGTAAAGTGTGGGTAATCTTATTAATGACTGTTATGATGACTTACTTGCAAATTTATTTAAAACTAATAAACAATTTGAAAATTACCTAAACATCTGTTAACAGTGACTAAAATATTATACTCTTTATGAATATGTTTCTACATACTTGATTCTGTGTAAAATAATATTCGAATGATTTTAGATTGTATTTTAAATCTTTGAAACCTTGACATCTGCAAAAATACTTTCCACTCAGTTTTTCTCAAAATTAAAAATATTTAATACAATGTTATGTCAATTAACCTCAATAAAAATGTTCATTTGAAGATTTATAGGTAAAATAGCTACAATTATAATCCCATATACTACATTTATTTATTCATAGTACTTGTAATTCTTGATCACATCCTGCCATACAACTGTGGATGAAGAACTGGTGAGATAACTCAAATTTATTTATTTGGGGTATTGCATGTATTATCTTCCTAAAATTTCTCTTTAGTTTGATATTTATATTTTATGCAGGATGATATTAAAATAATCCGATGATTCTAATAATTGCGCAAATAATTGTGCCAGGAGAGAAGCTAATTTAGGATTTAAAAAAATGTGGCTAGTCAGCTAATCAGGATTCAAGAAAGTAAATGATTCTTTAGACTACTGTTTTAATAAATAGCAATGTTGCAGTGTTAAGTAATTCAATAAATTAATTTGGGGTCTACCCAGAAGAAGGTAGGAGTAGATTCTTAATATGCCTTTCAGTTCCATGACTGATTCTTTTTGTACTATATGTGAATATGAATTTTTTGCTCTAATATTAAATGACTGTATGCCATTGCCTGTTATATAACTTTGTCAAAAGTTTATTCTTCATCTCTGTTACAAAGCATCATTGATCTATTCCCAGTGGGAATTTTTATGTGCCATTATGAACCTTGTTTGTGTTCACCAACAGTGTGTTCACTAAATCATATATTAATTTAAGGGTGTGGCCACTTTCTCATTGTGGAAAAAATGCAATGATCATCACCTTATTCAGAACAAAAGCCAGAAATTGATTCTGGCTGCTGACAGGATTGATTTAACCAGCCTCTAGCATTTGCACTTGAGACTAGAAACTTTACCCTCTTCCAAGGTCTTGAGCAGGTGTTTGATTAAATAATTTTCCTTGCATAATTCTGAACTCCTGACTGATTACTTTTATCTGGTATTTTATTTTACTTATTTATTTAAAGCTTTAAATGTTTATTTTTTTGAGAGAGAGAGAGCGTGTGCGCACAAGCAGGGGAGGGACAGAGAGAAAGGGAAACACAGAATCTGAAACAGGCTCCAGGCTCTGAGCTGTCAGCACAGAGCCTGATGCGGGGCTTGAACCCATGAACTGTGAGATCATGACCTGAGATGAAGTCGGACGCTTAACTGACTGAGCCACTTAGACGCCCCAACTGGTATTTTAGAGTTAATATTATCATATTATGGAAACTTTTACAATTGCTAGCTCACATTTAAATCTTGGAACAATTTCCCTTTTTTTTGGACTGAGAACAAGTTGAATATTGAATAATCTCGTTGGAATGTATCTTCAGTGTCTGGCTAACTTGCAGAATACATCACTTGCATATTATATTGCTTGTTCTTTGTGTCTTCGGAAGTTTTCGGTGACAACTAAGGTTCATGACCCTTACAACTGCGATGTGTAAACTGTGCCTTATTTTTTCATAGCATCAGTAAGATGAATTGTCCATTTCATCATCTCCATCTCATTTAAGTTAGAGTTTTCTTGTGCTGGAATCAGATAAAGGAAGGAATGTTGTTTTTATAATAAGATAGAGATCTTCAATTTATTTTTAATAATGGTCCTTTTGAAATAATTACATAATTGTCAATATTGATATTCCTGTTTTCAGCTAAGATTCTGAACTAATTCCAGAAGAGCCTCTTAGATTTAAGAACTACTTTTTCTCTGGGGCGCCTGGGTGGCTCAGTCGGTTAAGCGTCCAACTTCAGCCAGGTCACGATCTCGCGGTCTGTGAGTTCGAGCCCCGCGTCAGGCTCTGGGCTGATGGCTCAGAGCCTGGAGCCCGTTTCCGATTCTGTGTCTCCCTGTCTCTCTGCCCCTCCCCCGTTCATGCTCTGTCTCTCTCTGTCCCAAAAATAAATAAACGGTGAAAAAAAATTTTTTTTTAATAAAAAAAAGAAGAATTACTTTTTCTCATTTTACATTGAGACAATAGAGACAAATCAAATTTATGAAGCAAAATCTTGTATATATATTTTCTAGCTTGAAAGACTATAGATTTCTATTATAACACAGTGTGTTGGAATTCAGTTATTTTCTTGTGTGAATTTGGTTTCTTTTTTTTTTTTTTAATTTTTTTTTTTTCAACGTTTATTTATTTTTGGGACAGAGAGAGACAGAGCATGAACGGGGGAGGGGCAGAGAGACAGGGAGACACAGAATCGGAAACAGGCTCCAGGCTCTGAGCCATCAGCCCAGAGCCTGACGCGGGGCTCGAACTCACGGACCACGAGATCGTGACCTGGCTGAAGTCGGACGCTCAACCGACTGCGCCACCCAGGTGCCCCTGAATTTGGTTTCTTACCTAGCAGAAGTTTAATTCATTTTTGATGAATTACAAACAGTATTCAAATACATTTTTCAGTTTCCGTGATGAAAATCAAACAAAAAAAATCTTATAATCCTAGTAGGAATTATTAAATACTATGAAAAAGTATATTTTCTGTATGTACAAATGTTTATTTTTAAAATACAGAAATGGAATCATTTATATATTTTATAGCCTAAATATTTAGCTTCTCTGATGTATAACTGGCATAGAGTATACTCCTCATATTTGAAATGTACACTTTGATAACTTTGGGTATATCTGTATACCCACGAAATTATCACCACAATCAAGAGAGCAGACATATATCCATCACCCCCCACAATTTTCTGGGAGCTCTTTGTAACCCCTTCCTACTACTTTTCTTCCTTTCTTCATCCCAGGCAACCATTGATCTGCTTTCTGACACTATAGATTAGTTTTCATGTTTTAGAATTTTATATAAATGGAACCATAACAACATGTACTCAGTTTTTTGTGGGTTTTTTGGTCTGAATTTTTTTCACTCAGCATAATTGTTTCAGGATTCATACATGTTGTAGCTAACAATAGTCCCTTCTCCCTTTTTTTTTTTTTTTTAATGTTTATTTTTGAGAGAGAGAGAATGCACATATGTGCACATAAGCAGAGGAGTGGCTGAGAGAGATGGACAGAGGATCCAAAGCAGGCTCTGTGCTGACAGCACTAGTGCCTGATGTGGGACTCGAACTCACAAACCTGCTCCATCATGACCTGAGTGGAAGTAGGACACCTAACTGACTGAGCCATCCTGGTGCCCCAGTCCATTCCCTTTTATTTCTGAGTAGTATTCCTTTGTATAGATACAGCACATTTATTTATTCATTTGTTAATGGACATTTGAGTTGTTTCCTATTTTTGGCTGTTAACAAAGAAAGCTTCAGTGAGTTCATAAATAAGTCTTTGTAGGGACATGGGCTTTCATTTCTCTGGGTTAAAAACCTAGGAGTGAAATTGTTGAGTTACACAGAAGGTATACGTTTAACCTTTTAAGACATTGCCAGTTTTCCAAAGTAGTTGTAAAACTTTACATTTCCATTAGCACTGTATAAGAGTGCCAGTTCCTAGACACCTTCATCAACACTTGGTGTGGTCAGTATTTTTAATTTTAGTCATTCTATATAGATATGCAGGGTACCTTTTAATAAAATCAAGATCCTTAGGGTTTTCAGCATGGTGGATACACTGATCAGTTTTTTTTTTTAATTCACACAACAAAATTCACACAACAAATTGTGTGAAATTCACACAACAAAATTAACCATTTTAAAGTCAATAATTCAGTGGCATTTTAGTACACTCACAGCGTTGTATAACCAGCATCTCTTTTCAGAACATTTCATGACACCCAGAGGAAACCCCATTAAGCAGTTAGCCCCCATTGCCCTTTGCCTCCAGCCCTTGGCAACTAACAGTCTGCTTTCTGTCTCTTGCATTTACCTGTTCTGAATATTTCATATGAATGAAATCATACAATGTGTCACTTTTTTTGTCTGGTTTCTTGAACTTACAGTGTTTTTGAGGTTCGTCCATGTTGTGACAGATATCAGTACTTCATTCCATTTTATTGCAGAACAATATTCTGTTATGGATATATTACATGTTATTTATCCATTCATTAGCTGATGGACATTTAGGTTGTTTCTATAATTTGGCTTATTGTGAATCCTGTTGCTATGAACTTTCATGTACAAATTTTTGTATGCAAGTATGTTTTCATTGCTTTGGGTAAATACCTATGAGTAGAATAATTACTGGGTCATATGGTAATTTTTCGTTAAACATTTGAGGAACTATGAGACTGTTTTTCAAAGTGACTGTACCATTGTAATTCCCATCAGCAGTGTTATGAGGTTCCCACTCTTCTCCACATTCTTGCCAACACTTGTTATTGTTTGTGGTCATCTTAGTGGATATGGAGTGGTTTCATTCTTGTTTTGCTTTGCATTTTCCTGATGGCTACTGATATTGAGCATCATTTTATGTGCTTATTGGATATTTGTGTGTCTTTAGAGAAATGTCTATTTAGATACTTTACTCATTTAAAAAGTGGGATATTTGTCTTTTTATTGCTAATGAGATTTTTTTTTTTTAAACATGTATTCCAGAGACAAGTCCCTTATCACATATATGATGTGCAAATATTTTCTCCCATTTGGTGGGTGAAATTTTTTTTCACTTATTCTTTGAACCACAAAAGTTTTTAATTTTGATGAAGTTCAGTTCTGTTTTTTTTTTTCTTTTTTCTTGTGCTTTAGGTGTCATATCTAAAAAGGTTTTGCCAAACTCAAAGTCTTGAAGACTTACTCCTACATTTTCTTGTAAGAGCTTTATAGTTGTAGCTAATATATTTAAATTAATTCATTGATTCATTGATAAATTGATTCATTTAAATTAATTTTCATGCATGGTGTAAGGAAGAGGTCCAGTTTCATTCTTTTGCATGTCGATATCCAGTTGTAGAAAACCACCTTTTGCTTTTAATTTCCCTAATGCCCAATGATGTTGAGCATCTCTTTTTCTTTTTTAGTTAAACATTTTTTCCAGCTTTACTGAGAAATAATTGGCATATAACATTGAATAAGATATGCAATATATATTAGGTATACATGTATATATTGTGAAAGGGTCACTAACTAAAGTTAGTTAACATCACTCACGTAATATTTGTGTGTGTGTGGTGAAAACGTTTAAGATCTACTTTCTTAGCATCTTTCAAGTATATAATATCATATTGTTAACTATAGTCATTATGGTATGTTTGGATCCCTATAACCTATTCATCTTATAACTGGATTGAGCATCTTTCACTTGCCTTTTTGCCACCTGTGTATTTTCTTTACTGATGTGTCTTCTCCTACTTTTTCACTTAATATTCCATGGACTCAAATTTGTATAGATCATATATTTATTGACATAGAAAGAGATCTCATTTCATGGTCCTTTCATCACTGAATAGTATTTAATTTCATGAATGTATTATAATTTTTACACTCCATACCATAAAGATAACCATTTCCTGATAAACACGCTGCTGTTCTAAATATCCTGTACTCTTATTTGGTTAAGAGTAAGGACTTAGAGGTCTATTAACTGGAACCAAGAGTTTATGTAATTTTAAGGTTTTGATAATTACAGCCAAATTGTCCTCAAGAAAGATTATTCTCCAATAGTGGGAGCATTTGAAAGGGTCAGAAAAACCTTTAGAAGTATGCATTGTTCGTAGAATATTGTAATCTGCCTTCTCATTCTACACAGGATCTTGACTGGGTCACATTATTTTTTGACTAACTTTCATGTCTCCAGGTCTTTGTAGCTTTTTTCTCCCTCTGATACATGTTTCTTATGTATTGTTAAGGCTTTTATAGCAACATTTCCTTGTGCTTTTCTGCTCTGTATACCTGGAAATTCCCATACATCTTCTAAGACTGAATCCAGTGTGATTTTCTTCATGTGAAATCTTTCTCAGTTTCAGCCGTGGCATACGAGTTCATCCTAAGGATGTACTATAATTTATATATTTGTTTTTGAATTCTAGGACCTACCACTGTGCCTGGCACTGTGCCTGATTTTCCTCAATACTGACTAGTTAAATTATGCTTGGATCAAATCAGGTTTCTTGTCTGTATTATAGTCTATAGTATATCTTTAATGTTAATTCTGTATTCAACTTGAAAAGCTTATTGATGTGACATATCCCTAACTATTAGCATTACTCTAAAGATACTATTTTTTTTAATGTTTATTTATTTTTTTGAGAGAGAGAGAGAGAGAGACAGAGTTTGAGTGGGGGAGGGGCAGAGAGAGACACACACCCAGAATCCGAAGCTCTGAGCTGTCAGCACAGAGCCTAACGTGGGGCTTGAACTCACGAACTGTGAGATCATGACCTGAGCTGAAGTCGGATGCTTAAATGACTAAGTCACCCAGGCGCCCGATACTACTTATTTTTGAAATGTTGATAAATAACATCAACACATATATTAAAATAATTTTTTCTTTATTTCAGCATTTTGTTATCTCAAATGACATAATTGTACAAGAATGGTCTTGTTTTACTGTATAGGTTTACAGAGTAAAATAGTTAAACTTTAGCTGAAGATTTTTCTTAAGATTTTCTATGAAGTCACAGTAACCTATAAATATGATTTAATTAAGATTATCTTATAAATCGACCTCAACAAGATATTCTATTAGGTAGCATGGCAAAAATTAAAATGGAGCCTAGTTATTTTTTTTAAAAAGTCTTAGCATTATACTTACTTGTCCATCTTTTTCTGGACTTACAAATTTGTCCATCAGGCAGTGAAAACAATTTCCATGTAACCAACTGTCTAGGAAATTTAAAAAAACTTAGAATCTTTTGAATATTAAATTTAATTACTAAGTAAATGTATTATGTGCTTCGTAGGTAAAAATGGGAATGACAGTTCTATAACATGTCTGGACTGATAGTTTGCCAGATGCACATTTGACCTAATGAAGGAGAGACCAACCTGCCACTCATTGCCAATTTCAGGTTCCATTTGACTTAATCCTAAAAACTAGAGCAAAAATAGATATCAGCCTACAAATTCAGTTAATTCTAGAAAAATCAGATTTATCTAAAATTATATGTCTCATTTTAATGTAGTTCCTCAGTAAATTTCCATTATGGTAGTAAATAAAAAGGCATTAAGTTCGCGTCTTTCTGATTTCAGAAGACTTATGTCCAGCAGGTGTGTCACCTTCAAGCTCACAACAAGTGAGTGAATTGTTTAAGACTATGGTGTAGGTTTTTTTTTTTTTTAAGACTTTCATTTACAGTCGTTCTCATATGTAATATTTCTCTCAAAAGAAGGCACTGTTGATGGATTAAATGAATTAACACTTTTCTGTGTCTGTGATGTTTTTGTATTCCTAGTGATCCTGCTGAGGATTATGAGGGCATGTCTTAACAATAATATATTTACTGTCAATAAAATCTTTCTGCTTAGTATTTTAAAATTGAGAAGATAGGGGTGCCTGGGTGGCTCAGTTGGTTAAGCGGCCGACTTCGGCTCAGGTCATGATCTCGCGGTCCGTGAGTTCGAGCCCCGCATCGGGCTCTGTGCTGACAGCTCAGAGCCTGGAGCCTGTTTCAGATTCTGTGTCTCCCTCTCTCTGACCCTCCCCCATTCATGCTCTGTCTCTCTCTGTCTCAAAAATAAATAAACATTAAAAAATAAAATAAAATAAAATTGAGAAGATAATTGATTTTTTTTATCGTATTAGTAATCCTACTAGTAATGACTACTTTTTATTTAAAGAAGTGAAAATAATAATTCAGACACGTAATATCAGTATTGTTATAGAGGTAAAAAAAGAAAAAAAACAGGAACAACTTATACCTAGTGGACCCTATACACCATGATATGTTGATGATAGAGATGTGGTTACCGGTTGTATGAAGCAAAATTCATATTGGAAAGATAAAATTGACTGTGATCATCTCTCATCTTCCTATATGAAAGATAAAGTGGGAATTATTAGTGAATTGTCTTAGTGAATAATTCTGGAGTTCAGACTTAAAGCTTGTTTGTAGTGCAGCTCGTGTGTGCATATCATCACAAAGATTTATGTAGAGATCATGAAAGAGCTTAATTTAATAAGATGGGAATCTGTTTTGTGTTAACTGCTGCAACGCAGAAGAATGTGTATCCAGTGTGCCACTCTCCAGTTTGAAATCAGAAGGTTTTGGGCCACTGTTAGCCACCAGAGCTTTTACTCTGGGAGACTGCCAGACTGCAGTGTAGCTTCATGCTCTGAGGGAGAGACAAGCCTAAAGGAAAAACTACATTGTTATATCTGTTATTAGAGAATCCTTCTTGGAAAACTAAAAGAATTGTTTAGCTACTGCTTAGCTAAATAAACATGGGATGTTCAGCCAGTAATTCAAATGAGGAGTGATTGGGGCTTTGAGGTCAGGGCTGAGCCTTGAGAAACCAAATGTGTGTGCTTTAAAAAGAGGATTCATTTGGACTGTACCTGCAGAATGATTTGGTGTTAACATTTCTTACTCAAAATCAGTGGCTAAATTTAAAATTTGGGCACCCCCAGGAGTCTTTTGCTCATGTTGAAAAATGAAAATTAAATACATATAACAGTTACTTTTGTGTTTTCATACATATGTATTTTTTGCTATTGTAATGATATATCTCCAGCTTAGCATCTTCACACATACTGATTTTTTTGCCATTTTTTTCTACTTGGCTAATGCTTGGACTTTCTGAGTCACCCAGTTGACCTATAGACTGGATTAGATACTCATATTTTTTTCACATTATACCTTGCATTAAAGAAAGGTAGTACAGGGGCACCTGGGTGGCTCGGTCAGTTAAGCGTCCGACTTCGGCTCTGGTCATGATCTCACGGTCCGTGAGTTCGAGCCCCGCGTTGGGCTCTGTGCTGACCGCTCAGGGCCTGGAGCCTGTTTCAGATTCTGTGTCTCCCTCTCTCTCTGCCTCTCCCCTGTTCATGCTCTGTCTCTCTTTGTCTCAAAAATAAATAAATGTTAAAAAAATTAAAAAAAAAAAAAAGAAAGGTAGTACATTTATGAGAATTGTATCTGAGTGCTGTAATTTTGCTAATGATTTAGTCTGTCAGATTCCTATACTAATTTCACAAAAGCAGAGCCTCCATTTTTCTTGTTCACCATGTATTGCCTGTTTCTCGGTGCCTTCTTGGTGAGTAATAAATAGATAGGTACAGAATGAATGAGTGTATGGATGTGTAAGAAAAGGAATGGGAAGGAAACTGAGGTAGGAGGAAGGATATCTGAATAATATGAGAAATTTTGAAGGTTTTTTTCCTCTTTGGCCATGTTTGGAAATAGATTTTTCAATTGGTAATGTGTGACTCTTCACAAAGTAATTATGTTTTTGATTAAAGCTGTCTTCACTTCATTATGTGACTTTGTAATTTAAGTGTCTGATATTTTGTTCTTGACAGCTCAAATGATAGGTGTAAGCTGTTAATGGTATAAATACAGGGAGAAGAAGCTTTCCCCATAGGTTTAAAAAAAAAAAAAAAGAATATATTTAAACTTAAAAAAAAAAAAAAAGAAAACAGCTTACCCATTTCTCCAGGCCCCCCACCCCACCTCTGGCAATCGCCAAACAATTCTCTGTGTCTATGAGCTTGTTTGTTTTTTGTGTTTTTTTGTTTTTGGATTCCACACATAAGAAAGATCTCATATGGTGTTTCTTTTTCTCTTTCTGACTTATTTTTATTTCACTTAACATAATGCCTTGAGGTCCATCTTTCTGTTGCAAATGGCAAGATTTCATTCTTTATTATAGCTGAGTAATATTACATTATATAATTGACCCTTGAACAAGGTAGCTTTGAAGTGCATAGATCCATTTATGTGGATTTTTTGCAGTACTGTAAATGTATTTTCCTTATGATTTTCTTAATCGTGTTTTATTTTCTCTAGCTTACTTTATTGTAAGAATACAGTATGTAACATATGAAATATGTGTTAATGGACTGAGCGCCTGTGTGTTCAAGCAGGGGAGGAGCAGAGGGAGAGAATCTTAAGCAGGCTCCACACACAGTACAGAGTGGGGCTCATTCTCACGACTGTGAGATCATGACCTGAGCGGAAATCAAGAGTTAGATGCTTAACCTACTGAGCCACCCAAACACCCCATTAACAGATAAGGTTTTGAGGAGTCAAAAGTTAGATGCCGATTTGCAAATGTGTGAGGGGTCAACGCCCCTAACCCTGGTATTGCTTAAGGGTCAACTGTAAATATATTTGTATACATGTACATACAAAATTTCTTGTTCATTCACTCATTGATTAACACTTAGGTTGTTTCTGTATCTTGGCTTTTGCAAATAATGCTGCAGTGAACATGGGGGTGCATACATCTTTTTGAGTTAGTGTTTTTGCTTGTTTGGGATAAATACTCAGAAGTGGAATTTCTGGATCATGTGGTAGTTCTATTTTTAATTTTTTGAAGAACCTCCATACTGTTTTCCACAGTGGCTACACCAGTTTACATTCCCATTAACAGTACACGAAGTTTCCTTTTTCTTCACATCCTTGCCAACACTAAACTTCTTGTCTTTTTGATAATAGGCATTCTAACACATGTGAGATGATCTCTCATTGTAGTTTTGATTTGTATTTCCCTATGATTCATCATGTTGAACATCTTTTCCTTCAACTGCTGGCCATCTGTATGTATTCTTTGGTAAAATGTCTATTCAGATCATCTGCCATGATTTTAATTGCTTTTTTTTTTTTTTTTTTTTTTGCTATTCAGTTATATGAGAGTTTTTTTTTTATTTATTAGCACCTTATCATATACATGATTTGCAAATATTTTCTCCCATTTAGTAGGCTACTTTTTCATTTTGTTGATGGTCTACTTTGTTGTGCAGAAGCTCTTTGGTATGATGTAGTCCCAGTTGTTTACCTTTGCTTCTGTTGATTTTGCTTTTGGTGTTAGGTTTTTGTTTTTGTCTTTGTTTAATGCAAGCGGGGGAGGGGCAGAGAGAAGGAGACACAGAATCCAAAGGAGGCTCCGCGCTGTCAGCAGAGTCCAACGTGGGGCCCGAACTCAAGGAACTATACAAGATTGTGACCTGAGCCGAAGTCAGATGCTTAACTATTGAGTCACCCAGGTACTCTTAGTGTTATATTTTAAAACAAAGTTATCACCAAGGCTTATATCAAGGAGCTTAGTGCCTATGTTTTTATATAGGAGTTTTGTGGTTTCAAGTCTTATATTCAAGTCCTTAATTAATTTTGAGTTAATTTTTGTGTGTGCTATAAGATAGTGGTCAAGTTTTATTATTTTGTATATGGCTGTCCAGTTTTCTCAATACTGTTTATTGAAGAGACTGTCTTCTCCCCATTGTATATTCTTGGCTCCTTTGTCATAAATTAATTGACCATATATGTGTGGGTTTATTTCTAGACTCTGTTCTCTTGATTTGTGTGTCTGTTCTTAATGCTGGTAACCATACTGTTTAAATTACTGTAGCTGTGTAATAGAGTTTGAAATCAGAGCATATGATGCCTCCAGTTTGTTCTTCTGTCTCAAGATTGCTTTGGTTATTTGGGTTTTTTTGTGGTTCCATACAAATTTTAGGATTAGTTGTTTTAGGATTCTTTCTTTTTTTTTTTTTTTTTAATTTTATTTTCAACGTTTTTTATTTATTTTTGAGACAGAGAGAGACAGAGCATGAACGGGGGAGGGGCAGAGAGAGAGGGAGACACAGAATCGGAAACAGGCTCCAGGCTCCGAGCCATCAGCCCAGAGCCTGACGCGGGGCTCGAACTCACGGACTGCGAGATCGTGACCTGGCTGAAGTCGGACGCTTAACCGACTGCGCCACCCAGGCGCCCCAGGATTATTTCTTTAAAAACTGTCCTTAAAATTTTGATAGGGACTGCATTAAATTGTTACCTGTATTTATTTGTTTTTCAATTTATTTGTTTTTCAATTTCTTTAATCAGTGTCTTGTCATTTTCAATATACAGGTCTTTACCAATACTTGGTTAAATTTATTCCTAGGTATTTTATTCTTTGTGAGTAATTGTAAAGGATTGTTTTCTTCTCTCTGTGGTTCACTATTTGTGTATAGAAATACATCAGATATTTGTGCATTGATTTTGTATCCTGCAACTTTACAGAATTCTTTTACTAGTTCTAAGACTTTTTTGATGATACCTTTCGTGTTTTCTATATATAAATCATGTGATCTGCCAGTAGTGACAGGTTTTTAGAATATTTATTTAACTTTGAGATAGATAGAATATGAGTATGTGCATGCATGTGAGTGGGGCTGGGGCACAGAGAGAAGGAAAGAGAAAACACCCAGCAGGCTCCACACTGTCAGCACAGAGCCCACTGTGAACTCATGACCTGAGCTAAAATCAGGAGTCTGATGTTCAACTGGCTGAGCCACCCAGGCATCCCTAAATAGTGATAGTTTTATTTTTTTCTTCCCAATTTGGATACCTTTTATTTATTTATTTTTTCTTGCCTAATTGCTTTGGCTAGGACTTCCAATACTCTTTTGAATAAAAGTGGTGAGAATGGGCATCCTTACATTGTTTCTCATTTTAGAGGAAAGGTTTTCAGCTTTTTACCTTTGAGTACACTGTTAGCTGTAGGCTGGTTGTAGATGGCTTTTATTATGTTGAGGTATGTTCCCTCTATACTCACTTTGTTGAGAGTTATCATAAATGGATGTTCATTTTTGTCAAATGTCTGTTCTGCATCTATTGTGATGATCATATGATTTTTATTCTTCATTTTGTTAATGTAGTATATCACATTGATTTATATATGTTGAACCATCCTTGCATCCCTAGAATAAATTCTTACTTGATCATGGTGTATGATCCTTTTAATGTATTGATTTTGATTTACTAATATTTTGTTGAGGATTTTTACACACTGTGTGTTTTCTTGTGGCATCCTTGTCTGGTTTGGGTATCCAGGTAATGCTGGTCTCATGAAATAAGTTTGGGAGCGCTCCCTCCTCTTCTGTTTTTGGAATAGTTCGAGAAAAATTGGTATCAATTTTTTCTTGACTGTTTGGTAGATTTTTACCAGTGAAGCTGTCTGGTTTTGGAAATTTGTTAGTTGGGTGTTTTTGATTATTGATTCAGTCTCCTTACTAGTAATTGGTCTGTTCAGATTTTGTGTCATCATGATTCACTCTTGGTAGGTTGTATGCTTTTTAGGAATTTATCCATTTCTTCTTGTTTGTTAAACTTGTTGGCATGTAATTGTTCGTAGTAGTCTCTTATGATCCTTTGTTATTTCTGTGGTATCAGTTGTAATGTCTCCTTTTTCATTTCTGATTTTATTTGAGCCCATAGGTTTTCATTGCAAATTATTTTATGGAATTCTTTTTTTGAAAAAATTTTAAATGTTTATTTAATTTTGACGGGGGGGGGGGGGGGAGGGAAGGAGGGAGGGAGCAGGGAAAGAGCAGAGAGAGGGAAATACAGAATCCAAAGCAGGCTCCAGGCTCTGAGTTGTCAGCACAGAGCCCAATGTGGGGCTTGAACTCATGAACCGTGAGATCATGACCTGAGTCAAAGTTGGACATTTAATTGACTGAGCCACCCAGGGGCCCCTATTTTATGGAATTCTTTAGGGCTGGGCATTGTTTCCTACTTTTAGTAGATAAAAGGAGTTCTCTGCTCATATGAATGAGAGCTCAAACACTTTAAAAATAATTTGAAATAAGATTGACTAAGTCAAATTTTGCCAAGATATCCCTCGTGTTAATAGATATTTCTGGAAAAAGTGAGTCTTTCTCTGTAGAAGACATTTATTATGGTCAGGAGGCATGTAAATAATTCTCTTTTTTTCCTGGTATGACCACAGCTCTTTATTCAGTTATAGGAGTTGAAATATAAAATGGAAGAAAAAAAGTATATTTTATCTTTCCCTTTCTTGAGAGTAAACTTAAACTTTAATTCATTTATTTTATTTATCTAGTGAATAAGTCATACATTTCAAGTCCTAAGGTTCAGGTAAGAAACTGTAACAAACATGTAGAGTAAGTAATCTCTATGTTACTTGGTATGCTGTGTGTTCAGTTTCAAATGAGTAACCTTTTACCTGTGTCTTCTATGTGCCCAGCCTCTGTATCAGTGACCATGGTTAATAATTATTTGAGTATCCTTTTTATGCATGTAGAGAGACAGCTGTGAATTTGTGTTTATTTTTCCCCTTTTCCTATACAAATCGCAGCATTTTGTGCCTACTCTTCTCTGCCTTGCTTGTTTTTGGTAACTTAATCTGTGCTTATCCATAGATCTTGCCTTGGCATTACTTAGAAGCTTGTTTATTGTTTTCAGCTTTATTGAGGTATAATTGACAGATAATTCCTGGGTTTTTGTTTGTTTGTTTTATAATTACAGAGAATTTCACTGTTTAGATCTCTCATAACTTACTTTTACCAACAGTGCTACATACAGTCAGTTCTGTTATTATGTTTGTTCTGAATACATGAATTTGTTCCAACACTGTTGATAATGTCAGGGAACAATTTGAACATAATGTGAATTCTGCATTTGCTTATGTGTGATTTAGTCTGGGAGAAAAACCAGGAGAACATAGAAAACAGGACCCAGCTGAAGTGAGCTGCTTAGGAATATGCAAAACACACATACTGTAAACATTTCCTTAATTCATTGAATGTGTTATGAGCTACCTCCATCCACATCTGGTGTTATAACTTAATTTTCGATTTCAGATAACCCTTTCTCTCATGTCTCAATAACCAACTCATAGGACTATAGCCCATTTCTAGCAAACTTCTGATCTCTTTCAAGGTAAAATCCTAGAGTGCTGTGCCCTTAATCCTGTTTCTCCCTTAAGCCATATTTTCTCCATAAACCATATTTTTTTTTCCATGAGGTTCTTATGGCATGATTTTGCATAGCAGAGAGTTTTTTTGGAGCACATGTTATACTGCACCAGAACCGCTTGTACATGATTTTACTCATGTGGGAAGATACTTGTAGGACAATTTCCAGAGGTGGACTTGCTGCATCAAAAAACATATATACATTTGTAATTTTTTTAAAAATATAATTTATTGTCAGATTGGTTTCCATACAACACCCAGTGCTCATCCCAACAGGTGCCTTCCTCAATGCCCATCACCCACTTTCCCCCTCCCCCACCCCCATCAACCCTCAGTTTGTTCTCAGTATTTAAGAGTCTCTTATGGTTTGCCTCCTTCCCTCTAACTTTTTTTTTTCCCCTTCCTGTCCCCCATGGTCTTCTGTTAAGTTTCTCAAGATCCACCTATGAGTGAAAACATACGGTATCTGTCTTTCTCTGCCTGACTTAATTTCACTCGGCATAATACCCTCCAGTTCATCCACTGCTGCAAATGGCAGGATTTCATTCATTCTCATTGCCAAGTAGTATTCCATTGAATACAGTGAGACACATTTGTAATTTTAATATACATTGCCAGATTGCCCACCAGTAATGTATGAAAGCGCCTATTTCCCCACACTCTGGCAGCAGCAGTTATCACATTTATAGTTTAGTTCTTTGATAGGTGAAAAATAATGTTTATATGCTTTTCATAACTGTATGTATTTTCTTTGTGGGGCAAACTCTTAATTTAAAAGCTTTGTACGTGGCAGGGGATTTTTAAAAAATGATTATTACTTTGACAGTGGTGACTGTTCATACCTAAATAACTCAAAGTTAAATTTTTTTCTGAAAAAGTCACTGTGCCTAACAGCAAAAGCAGCTTCTTTCAGAGCATCTAAACCTTCTAATAGTATTAGAAAAGTTGTGAATTTTATTAACATCCTTGAATTCTGACATCAATTTTTAGCCAAAGGGACATGTGTAAACACAGTAAGAATTTTGATATATCTTCCAGACTAGGGGATCAATACCCATAATATCCATCCTCAGGAAATTTTACATTAGTTGTGCATACATTTTTTATTTTTTACACTGGGGAATTGAAAGCTTTGTAAAGAAAGGAAGGAGAATATAAGAAAGTGTAAAAAAAAGGCAGAAAAGGTGTTTTTGAGTATTCATGCATTTATATATCATAAGTTACAGCAATTGAAATGATAAATATTTTTTAAATTCATCCTACTAATTAAAAAAAAATAACATTTATTCACTTTTTGAGAGACAGAGACAGAGTGTGAGCAGGGCAGAGGCAGAGAGAGGGAGACACAGGATCTGAAGCAAGCTCCAGGCTCACGAACCGTGAGATCATGATCTGAGCCAAAGTCGGACACTTAACCGACTGAGCCACGCAGGTGCCCCCCATTCTACTAATTTTTAAAATACAGAGTATAAGAAGGAAATTTTAAAAGTCGTCCATAATCACTTTGTCCTATCCCTTCTGGTAATCCCTGTTGACACTTAGAAAAAAAATATTTTTTCTAAATTTCTAAAAGTTTTTGTAGCTCTTTCAAGTATGATATTTAGGACACAGAAAGTGGTGTTTGATGTTCTAATAACAGCGTTATTCAAAGTGTTGTCCATAGAGCCGTCAGTTTGTGATAGCGTAAGTTAGAAATGGAAAGTGTTTAGAGGTTCTTAACATCAGTTCGACCCAGTAATTTCCAGTCTGTTGAATGTAATAATAAAAATTGTTGGCTTGGGGCGCCTGGGTAGCTCAGTAGGTTGATCGTCCGACTTAGGCCCAGGTCATGATCTCACTGTTTGTGAGTTGAAGCCCTGCATCAGGCTCTGCGCTGACAGCATGGAGCCTGCTTCAGATCCTCTGTCCCCCCTGTCTCTCTGCCTCTCCCCTTCTTTCTCTCTCTCTCTCTCTCTCTCTCTCTCTCTCTCTCATAAATAAATATTAAAAAAATTGTTGCTTATATTTTATATAGTTTTAGAATTTTCTGATAATTTTTTGATGTATTTTTGTTAAAAGTGTTACCCTGAAACAGATTGGAGATTTAAAGAGCAGGTCTTCACAGACCCTTTGAGCAGCTGTGCTCTTGGTTATTTCATTGATCAGTCCTATTTGAACTGGTCTTTTTCTTCTCTCACTAGTCTCCCCAGAGAGGGGCTTCCATACCTCATTCATCAGGGATGTGCCAGGGAAGATCCTCCCACCAAAGTAAAAATGTTGGGAGGAAAGAGGGTAAAATGTCTGATCTTGGAAGGTAGAAACTGCAGAGGGTGACCTCTTTTCTCCCCAGAGGAGCCTAGGAGTTGGATTTTGGATAAAACTAATTCAGTAGGAGAACTGCAGGGATTTTAAAATGAAGAAAGGAGATGTGAGGGGGTTCTGTCCTGTGCCACTTTCCCTTCCTTCCTTCAATTCCTTTTCCCTTTTTCTCTTTCCTCCTCCCTCTTCTCCCTCTGCTTTCTCTCTCTTTTTCTTTTTGGTCTGGATGGTTATAAAGTTTGAGGATTTTTTTTTTTTTTTAATTCATGTGATACTTGGATATGTGTGTTTCTCCTGGAAGGTGGATGAGGCTTAGTGAGAGTTAATTAGGGAGGCAATTTAGAGTTAAGTTTTCAAGGCGAGTGATTTCCTTCCTGCTTTAGCCAGCCTTGTTTATCTAAGTAGGAGGAAAGATAGATGAAATTTAGGGAGTAAACTGTTCAAGAATAAAACATGTGCATTTGGCTGGAGAGTGAAATGTATTATCTCTGGAGGGAGAGTGGCAGAGACATGCAGTGGGAGGGCAGCTCAGCTGGTGGTCACAAGATGGACTTTGGAATCACACTACCTGTGTTCCAGTCTCAGTGCTGTGACCTCCTAGCTTTGTGACCTTAGACTAGTAGCTGAAGCGGCCTGTGCCTTACTTTCCTCACTGATAAATTAGCAATGCTAGTACTTACCCTGCAGCATTTCGTGAGGTTAAATGAGTTAATACATGTAAAACCTCTAACTCTCCAATGTTATTTGTCCTTTCTTCCTCTTTACTATTAGCATCAAGCCTGCACCAGGTAGTGGGCTGAAATAGATATTTATGGATGTTGCCACTGGTGTAGGTACTAACCAGATATTTCATAGGATGGGCACATGATGAGGTTTCTTCCTTTCTAGTTTGCCATTTTGAAAGTGTTGTTGTTTTTTAAATCAGCAAACAAGTTTGTAATAATGACTGATTGGAAATGGTAGATGTTGCATGTTTCTTAAATGATTTCCCATATCTCCATGGAACCATTAGTCACAAAAGGGGCATGGAAAGATTAATGCTATAGTGGCAAGACACCTTGGATTATATAGTCCAAACTGCTTCCCCACCCCGCCACTTTTTTCCCTTAAACAGCTTGTAGAAGCTCAGGACAGATGAGTTCAGTGATGGACGTAATTAGTTTTGCAAATAACTTTCTTCTGTGTTAATTCTGTATTTAAATTATTACTACAAAAATTCCTTATTGCAAAAGATTCCTTAACCTCCCTTAAGCCAGTGGAAGTTTAAATTGAGTAATATGGGTATTTTTCGCCCACCTCTCCCAAAATAACAGTTTTATAATAGCTTATCATCACTTAGGAGGAAGCTGTTTTTTGATGCTGCACCTTCACATTGGTACAAGAATAGCTCTAACATTGTCCAGGTAATATGTGAATTTATTTTAGAGTTATGCCGGCTTTTTCCTCCTAGCTGTTTGTATCTGTCACTTGGCCACCAGAAGGAATTCTTTGGTTACCAGTTAAACCACCCAATGTTCGATGTAGTCCTGTTTCAAAAGGCCCAAACATCTGATTATGTGTACCACCTTTGATACCTGAAACTGGCTTTTTATCTTTCAAACACTCAAGAGAAGTCATTTGAGCATCTATCTCCGGATCACTTGGAATTCTACACTTTTATATTCTCACTCTATTTTGCTTGTTTCTGTTACTATTAAACAGCAGGTTGTGATAACTTGATATAACATTAAATTATTTAACCTGAAAGTTTTATATAGTAAATGCAGAATGATAGGGAAATTGACTGTGTTTAGTTAGCTCACACAGTATCTTTTTATTCCTGTTCGGAGTGATTAGTGTTACATTTTTATGGGAAAATTTAAATATCCTATGTGGAGGTGATTTACAGTACCCTGGATAAGAATTCTATCTGGCCTAAGAGTC
The DNA here is from genome assembly GCF_016509475.1 of Prionailurus bengalensis. Lineage (NCBI taxonomy): Eukaryota > Metazoa > Chordata > Mammalia > Carnivora > Felidae > Prionailurus > Prionailurus bengalensis. The sequence continues at coordinate 127,322,737 of NC_057344.1, read as the reverse complement.
CTCCTTCTGTCTTATTTCTTCCATTTACCAGTATCATCACAGTTTAACAGAAAGTTTAGGGTGTTTATTATTTATTAATGATAAAATAATAAAAATCTAGGTTCTCTGAACTCTAGCTAGATTGAAACTCGTATTTCATTTTATGGCATTTACCTAAGTAAAGCAAAAATATTTGTAGTCTGATTGAACTAACTATGATATGTAATGAAAATCAGAACTTCATGGTATTATTTTCATGGAGAAAGACCATTTACTATGTGTAACTAAAATTGTGTAATGAATGATATTCTTGTGTCTGATTGTTTACTCACCAATAATTTATTGAATACTCTTTTTCATTTTCAGATTCATATATCCTATATAGTGCCCATGGCACATGACTGCCTGCCTTCTGCTTAGACATACCCAGAAATAGGAATCTCATTACTTTGCAAGGAAAACATTTTGTTTCTGGAATGTTCTGAATGTTTTCAAGTTCTTAACTGTTCTGAGAAAAGAAATCTTTCTTTCTTGAACTTGTACCCAAGGGCCCTAGTTCCTGCTCAGAGGATTATTAGATTCCTGGGTCCTCACTAAGCTTTCTAAATCAGAATCTCTTGTAATGAGTCTCCATAGTCTGTACTTACATAAAAAGTTCCCCGCAAGATTTTGATCAGCCAAGTGTGGGAATCACTGCTTTGTAAAACACAGTAATTATATACTGTCTTTTCAACACCATCTATTTTTAATTAGTAATTCCTTGTATGATATACCTTTTGGGTCTTTCACTGTTCTAATTGTGGTTGATTTTCTGGTACTGAATTACACATAATATTCCTGATATGACCTAAACATATAGAATACAGCAGAACTAACACTTTTCCTAATGTGAATAGTGCTTTTTTTGTTTGTTTGTTTTGCTTTGTTTTAAGTGCAGCCTAAGACTATAGTGCTATTTAAAAATAATTTAAGGGGGTGCCTGGGTGGCTCAGTCGGTTGAGCATTTGAATTTGGCTAAGGACATGATCTAACTGTTGTGAGTTCAAGCACTGCATTGGGCTCACTGGCGTAGAGCCCACTTCAGATTCTCTGTCCCCCCCTCTCTCAGACCCTTCCCCCCTCATGCTTTCTCTCCCCAAAATGAATAAACATTTATTAAAAAAAGATAATTAAAAAACCCAACAGACTGTCACACTATTGACTTATAAGGATGACATGGCCTTCTAAAATCTCCTTGGTTTTATTTTTTTAATTTAATTACGTTTTTAAAATGTTTTTATTTATTTTTGAGAGAGAGAGAGAGAGAGAGAGAGAGAGAGAGAGAGAGAGAATGTGAGCAGGGGAGGGGCAGAGAGAGAGCGAGACACAGAATCTGAAGCAGGCTCCAGGCTCTGAGCTGTCAGCATAGGACTCAACATAGGACTCGAACTCATGAACTGCAAGATCGTGACCTGAGCCGAAGTCAGACACTTAACTGACTGAGCCACCCAGGCGCCCCAGTTTAACTTTTTTATTTAGTTTTTAAGTTTTGTTTATTTAAGTAATCTCTACACCCAACGTAGAGCTTGAGCTCATGAGCCTGACATCAAAAGTTGCATGTTCCTCTGACTGAGCCAGCTAGGCGCACTACTCTGATTTTGTTTTTGTGGGCTCCTTGTCAAGCCGAAAGATTTTATTCAATTTGAATTTCTCTTTTTTTTTTTTTTTTGCTTCTGAATCTAAATACTGGGTTGTAGATTTATCACTGTATATTTTATGTATCTTCAAGTTAATAAAGAGCTTTTAAATCCTTTTTCCACAGCCCAGCGTAGTCCTCTCTTTTATACCCTGTTTTTTCGCATTTAAAAATTGATATACATACCTCCTAAGTCTGTAAAAAGGTGCCAGATGAACATATAGGAAGGGGAGTGGGGAAGGGGAAAGAGGAGAGAAGGAAACAAACCACAAGAGACTCTTAATGCTAGAGGACAGACTGAGGGTTGATGGGGGTAGGGGGATGGAAGATGGGCTAGATGGGTGATGGGTTACCAAGGAGGGAAGTTGCTGTGATGAGCACTGGGTGTTGTATGTAAGTGATGAATCACTGAAGTCTACTCCTGAAACCAATACTGCACAGTATGTTAACTAAAATTTAAATTACAAAAAAAAAATGTTGCTTCAAACAAATATTGAATCAATTTAAAAAAATAGAGCTTGTGTTAATGGTTTTTTATGATTGTGTAGTAATTATCAAGTGAAAATTAAGAAAGGAGATTTCATGAAATATGGTTTATTTATTTACTTAAAAATTGTTTTAATGTTTATTTTTTGAGAGAGAGGCAGAAACAGAGCATGAGCAGGGCGGGGGGGGGGGGGGGGGGGAGGCGGCAGAGAGAAAGGGAGACACAGAATCCAAAGCAGGTTCCAGGCTCTGAGTTGTCAGCACAGAGCCCGATGCGGGCTTGAACTCATGAATCGTGAGATATGACCTGAGCTCAAGTAGGATGCTCAACCGACGGAGCCACCCAGGCACCCCTCATGAAATATAGTTCTAGATTTGGGAGTGAAGAGAATAAATATACTAAAAAATCCATTTTAATTAAAGGTGGGTAATATCTGCCAGTTTTTTGTTTTTTATTTTTTGCATTGCTTCAAGGAGTTTTTGGTTTGCATATCACTTAGGGAGAGCAAAATGCCTAGTGTCCCTTCTTCCTCTACCCAAACAAAATAAAATGCAACAAAACAAAAATAACATTTATTTGAAAAAAATCTTTACACCTGAAACTTGCTATAACTCTTCAGAGAATTCTCAGTAAAAATGTATGTTTCTATTTCATTGGTTTTGTGCCAGAACAATGTTTAGTCCATGGAGTGTGCCTGTGATTAAAGAATCTGTTGCAAGGAATATGTTTCTTACCTCAGTGTTTCTGACCTATAGATATTACATCTGAGCATGTTGGTCTCTAGGTTATGTTTGTGTTGAACAGAGTAGCTGGAGAACTCATGGACTAGTTAGAGGCTTTTGTTCCTGGAATAAAAGTTTTCTAACTGAAATGATATTCTAATATTGCTTGGAAGTTGAAGAAATGGCTTATAATGATTGCGAGCACAGAATAATAACTAAGCTAGCCAGGTGGTTGATAGATTTTCCTGGAAATGTATTCCTAATGTTTAACCTTTGAATAGATGTTGTGTGTATGGAAGTGATGGTAAAAGGCAAAATGTTAACCTGTGAGATAGAAGAGCAAATACAACATTTGTTGTTATCTGATCTTTTGTCATTTTACATATAGAAATGGAAGATTTTGTAAAGAGACGGTAGTTAGTGTTGTAAATGTTATCTGTTAATTTAACATACTTTTAACAATTAAAAAGTATAACTGTGTGTTACCTCCCTTTTCCTACCCTACCACACACACACACACACACACACACACACACACACACACGCACAGCGTTCCTTATGCACTGGTGTATTTAATGTACTCATTAACGGTTTGCTGAAGGAATGGAACCCATGTCAACTACTCTAACATACCCAAAGACTTTTAAGTACATTAATCTCTCATTCAATAATGACCAACATTTGGTAGTGATGTATACAAAAAAAGCATAACATAGATCCTACTAGATTTACGTGTAACTTCTGTTAATAAATTCTTGTTTTCTTTAACAACATGGCTTTAATGTGGTCCCTGGGCCCTTACTCTGAGGAAAGAGGTGGTTTGATTTATTAAAGTGGGAAACAGGGTGAAGATGAAACAGCAGACAGTATGCTTCAGGAGTATTCTATCAGGCAAACCAAAATCTTACCCCCTCCATTCCCTCACTCCCACCCCCGAGTAGACTTTACACAACTGTGAGCAGTGACATTGCTTAATGAACTTTCCTTAACTGCTATCAGCAGCCTGTCCCTTGCCAAATCCAGTGTCACCCAAAGCTCAGAAACATATGGTGCACCAACTGCACCAGAACAAGAGTCATTCAGTGTTGCTCCAGTCTGTTTTACTCTTAGTTTAAAAAAGGAAAAAAAAAAAAATAGTGGCATTGACCTAAGAACATTTCCTTTCCATTTCTAGCTGTTCTTTGTGGTTGTGTGTTTGCTTTCTATGGAGGAGGTGAAACATTTAAAGTAAATCGATGTTTTGTGACTAGAGACCAGAGTGCTAGAAGTGATCTACCAACATTTAGTGCTATCTTGATAAAAGCCAACTGTGCAGGCAAGTTTATTGGGTTAGAAAAATAAACATGGAACCGCAAGAGAAGGCACAGGAGACCTACTAGGGGGTACTGGTGGTAGTTCTGACCTATACAAAAAGAACTGGAAGGAAAAATATCCTTAGGATTTTTTTCTCAACAAATTGTAAGCAGAATGAATAAAATAGTCCCATAAAAGGAAACGTTAACTCCTTTCATCTAAGTGTTGACGGGTCTTGGTTCTGGAGGGCTACAGATAAACAAAGGAAGCTGAGACCACACTTCCTGAGACAGGAATGGAATGAAGACGTGCCCATCTTCACAGGATGAGGGACAAGTGCACAATCAGGAAGCACTGAAAGGAACAAGGAGTTGACAAGCATGGATTTCTTAGAAACAGTATGGCATCTGGGAGTGATAGTTGCATCTGTAAGCAGTCCTTTCTGAGCAATGGCATTTTTTTTTAATTTTTTTTTTTTTAACGTTTATTTATTTTTGAGACAGAGAGAGAGACAGAGCATGAACAGGGAAGGGGCAGAGAGAGAGGGAGACACAGAATCGTAAGCAGGCTCCAGGCTCTGAGCCGTCATCAGCCCAGAGCCCGATGCGGGGCTCGAACTTGTGGACTGCGAGATCGTGACCTGAGTTGAAGTCGGACGCTTAACCGACTGAGCCACCCAGGCGCCCCTAGCAATGGCATTTTTAAGGAGACCACACTAGTTGATGTGGAAACAGCTTGTAAATTTAGATTCTTGGTGCCTGGGTAGTGGAGTTGGTAGAGCATCTGACTCTTGATTTCTGCTCAGGTCATGGTCTCACAGTCGTGGAATCGAGCCCCATGTCAGGCTCTGTGCCTCTCTGTTTCTCTGTTTCTCTTAAGATTCTCTCTGTTTCTCTCCCTCTGCCCCATCGTCCCAACCACCCACTCTGTCTTTCTCTCTCAAAAACAAAATAAAACCAAAAAAAAAAACCACCAAAAAAAACAAAAAAAAAACCCTGCAAGAGGTAAATTCACATTCTTCATAAGTTATTTACTGTCGTATACTGTGCCCATTATTGTATGGCTTTTGGCAGCCTAGCCAGCCTGGGCTCTTAGTTTCCATGTCACTTTCTCCCTAGAATGTAGACATCCTTAACTACTTGCCATATCTTGGAAATGGTAGTACTTTTTATATCATCATGTGTTTCACATGCTTTTTATTTTTGCCCAGAACACATAACACCGCTCCCATTTTATTTCTGCAAATTCCAACTTCTATTTTAACATTCAAGACAATTGTCAATATCCCTGACAAACCTTCTTCATGTTTTTTAGGTATATTAGTCATTCCAGTATTTATGTTGATAACTTTTATACATTTATTACTCTCTAGTGTCCCAGAGTATCCTTTACTTTTACTTGTCTTGCTGCCTAGAGTGCATTCCCTCTAGATCTATTCATGGCGCTTTCTCTTCATTCTGGTTTCTGTTCAGATGTCAGCACCCCAGGAAGTCTCCTCTGACTACTTTACCATAAAAGAGCGTCTCTTGATGCTTTTTGTCCTCTTTCTCTTCTTTATTTTTCTTCTTTAATACTTACTTTTGATATTTTATTTATCTTCATGTTTATTTGTTGATTGTCTCTTTCCCCCTGGCTGAATTTAAGCTCCATGAAGGCAAGGACCTCATTCTGTTTGTTGTTGTATCACTATGCCTAGAACAACTGGGCACATAATAGACACTTGACAAGTATTTCTTAAATGATGGAATAAATGAATATTTGCTTTCCCCATTAGCCTAATAATTCATTCTTCTAGTCATTAGCATCTGGTCCATATGTAATCATTTAGTGAATGTATATGAACAAATGAATGCATAATTCAGCATTAAATGCCAGATTAAGTTTTAAGTTTTAAGTTTTTGAAAAGTAGTCATGTTTGTCATTTTAATGTTTTATAATAGAGAAATAAAAATAATATATATAAAGTTATTAGTGAAGAGTACAAAAGTTATTTTAATGCCAGAGTGAGTAATGGATACTAATTATAATGACTTTTTAGACAATGAGAGATGGTAGTCTGTATAAATATTTATTACGGTTTAGAGTTAAAAGGGACCCTAGAACATTTGGTCCAGCTCTCTTATAGAGCTGGGCAGAATGAGGCCAGACATGTGAATGATTTGCCCAAGGTCATAGGATTTGTTAGTGTTAGAGTTAGAATTACCCTCAAGTTTCTTTTGTAATACTAAGAGCTGCAAGAGTGTGGGATAGCACTTTTCATGCACAGTTTGTAGAATTATAAATGGTTGCAAATATTCTTGCTGGCATTTTAGTATCATAGATCAAAAAATTAAATGTGCATATCTTTTTAAAAACAGTTCCTGAAGAAAATGTCAGTTAAGTATGCCATAGTAAATGTATAATACTTTCATCACTTTATGTTAAACATAAGAACAAAGGAAATTGGAAATCAGTTAACTTACTAAACAATAGCCTGTTTTGGTAATTCATTAAATGTTTATTATGTGTTTTTTTTAATTAATTTTGAGAGAGAGAGAGCACACACGCATGCACATGCACGCATGCCCTGCGAGAGGGGGAGGGACAGAGAGAGAGAGAGGAGAGAGAATCCCAAGTGCTTTCCATGCTGACAGTATGGGGCTTGAACCCATGTACAGTGAGATCATGACCTGAGCTGAAACCAAGAGCTGTATGCTTAACTAACTGAGTGACCCAGTTGCCCCTAGTCTGTCTTAATTTTAAGTCCATGTACAGTAGACCTATAGAGACATAAAAGGCATAGTCATTGCTTAGAAGAAACATCCTTCTGGTCTGCAGCCCAGCAAACTGTTGGTTAGAGTTTGAGATGAAATAAGGACAGAAATGAATAGGTATCTAGAAACTTTTGTAGTTTGACAGAGTAATTTTATGTCTGTTGAATCTGATGATAAGAAATTTGATCTTATATTTTGTATATTCTTTAAATTTTGTTTTCCAGTAATTTGTCTTTATTAAAGATTACAGAAGAATTGGTATAAGGCAGACGGGGGAAAAACTTTCCTCACAGTGTCTTTCACCGCAGATAGTTTGAGGAGCATTGCTTTATGGAGAGCTACATACACATGTGAAAGTTAAATAGTAGATAAGGGAGAGGACGATATCAGTTCTTTATATCGTTTTTCTGAATTCAGTATCAAATGTAGTGTCTTACTGGAATAGGCCCTTATTAAATGTTAGTGATTTTAACAGTTACCTTCCATTAGCATGTGAAGTCATGATTTTGTACCACATTAAATAAATATTAACCCTGCTTTGAGTTCTTAAATTTTCTTGATGCTAATGGATTTCTTGTTTTGAAACATTTTTGGGGCGCCTGGGTGGCTCAGTCAGTTAAGCGTCTGACTCTGATTTTGACTCAGGTTATGATCTCACGGTTTATGAGAGTTGACAACACGGAGCCTGCTTGGGATTCTCTCTCTCCCTCTCTCTGTGCCTGTGTCCTGCTCTCATGCGCACTCTCTCTCTCTCTCTCTTTCTCTCTCTCTCTCTGTCTCAAAATAAATAAACTTTTTTTAAAAAAAGAACTTTAGATTGTGATTTTCAAAGGACTAGTGAATTTTTTCCTTGTGTCATGAAACTATGCTGCTACTGGTAGTTTAGGAACCACACTTTGAGAAACACTGTTCTAAGGTTTCATTAAATCATTCATTCTTAACATTTTTTTGGTCATAGATGCCATAGATGAGAATTTGGGGAAAGCTATGGACTGACTCAATGGAAAATGCATGCATACTTGCACATAATTTGCACACAGTTGCAGGGGATTTATCTCATCTTTGACCAGAACCTGATAAGGAGGGAGGGTTGAAACTGTGTGTATTACAGTGTTAATCTGTTCTTAGGTAAACTAGAGTTGACCAATTCATTTTTAAATTTTATAGTTATCTGCAACATTTATTATCATTTTCCTTATCATTATAAAGTGGACTACATAAAAACACAAATATCTGTAATTAACAAATTTGTTTGATTTAGAGATGTTTGTATATGCATTGTTTTTTTATAAACCACCATGCTTTTCACATTCTGGTAGAATTATATTCACACATTAAGTACAGTGTACCTTAAGTCTGGATGTAAACCTATATGGATTAACTATAAAATGAAAGTGTTATGTGGTGTGTTAATAGTGATTTACAGTATATGAAGGCATGTTTCGGGGCATCTGGGTGGCTCATTTGGTTGAGCATCTGACTTTGGCTCAGGTCATCGTTTCGCAGTTCGTGAGTTTGAGCCCCGTGTCGGGCTCTGTGCTGACAGCTCAGAACCTGGAGCCTGCTTTGGATTCTGTGTCTCCCTCTCTTTCTCTCCCCCTCCCCTGCTCATTTTCTGTCTCTCTCAGTCTCTCAAAAATAAGTAAATGTTAAAAAATAAAAAAATAAACAGAGAAGGCATGTTTCTATTTTATTAGGATGCTGGTCAAGAAGAATAAAGATGTTACTTTAATAAAGAAGGATTCATTATGGAAAAGAGATTTAGACTACTAGAACAAACAGTCTTAACAGAAGCCCTGTGTTTGAACTAGGTAGCTCAGTGACTACATAAAGAAAGAGAAGGCATAATCACCCTCTGATTTCCCTTTGGTTTTGTGAGGCACAATGACACACACTTTAAGGTATTTGCTTTATTGCTACCATATAAGGTGTATTCTCAGACTTTTGGGTAAAACTGATGACAGTTTGACTCATAAGCCAGAAAATAAGGCCCATAGTTAGAGTAACCACCACTCACATGGGTCAGGCAGGAGTTCACAAATTTACTCAGAGAGAGACCTCAGTGATTGTTTTATCTCGTCATTCTAACATACAAAAAGCGAAATCATTTTATTTCACAGAAGAGAGTATTAAAATGAATCCAGAGTAGCCTCAAATAGTGAAGGGGCATGTTCACATTAGACATCCAGGTCAGAGATTATCTTTTTCTCTGTAGTTGAGTAAAATACACAGGCTGGTTGAGGTGCCACCACTATAGAAGCAATAGATAGATCATGCAAGACAGAACAGCTTTCAGCGCTGAGCATAGTATTGTAAGGTGGATTAGTTAAGTACTAGAGTGACAGGAAATACGTTGGGATTTAAAAAGTGGCTTGAAGTATATGTTTGAAAAGCAGATTCAGCACTTCTCAAATATTCTTTACTTCTCACTTTAATGGCTAAAAACTCCCACCATTTCTGTTTATTTGTGATATTTGGTGACGATTGGGTAGCACTCATTGTTCAGCAGGAAAACAAGTTCTGTGAGTTCCCTGTGTTTTGGTGTAATGCTCATACATTCTTATGTGTTTCTTGGGGGGGAGGGGTGGGAGGAGGGTGGCAGTGCAGAAAGTCACATCCATGGTATTCTGGGAAATATGTGGGAGATAGACACCTACAGACTTTGAACCAGAGGCTTATATGTCTGGATTCAAATTTTTTATCTTACGGTAGGTACTAGAAAATACACTTTAATTGCCCATTACCTAAGTGTTTTTTCAAAATAAGGCTTTCCTCTGTGCTTTCCTCTGCCTCAAGAAAATCCTGTTGGTTAGATTGATATAATTTTATTTGTATATTCAAATTTTGGTAACAGCACTGTTAGAAAAATAACATCTTTTATTTTCCCATGGTTTAGTTCCCATGGTTTTTGGACATGGGGAATTTCTGGTAGTGTTTCTTTCTATAACTGTCATATTTATGTATTCCTTTTTTACATTTAATAAATCTGAGGGCATTCTTGTCATACCCATGGTGTTAGGGTCATATATTTCCAAGCATTCCATATTTGTTGAAAGTAGGCAGAGGTTGAAAACTTGCATGTTGGTTGTGGCTCATCATATAGGTACCTGTCTCCTGCTTGTTACCCATAGAATATAATAGGATAATTACCAAAGTAATTTTCTGAACCAGCATAAATTGTTCTTAGTAAACATCTGAATATTAAATGGTGTTATCTATATTATAAAATGATTTCTGTAATATAGTTAGGCATATATATTTCAGTAAGTTATTTCTATTGCTGACATCTGTTTTCTGAGGTTTTTAACTGCTGGCTTATTTCCAAGGGAAAGCATGCAGAGGTTTTGTGTGCATCAATTCCCTATGATTTGGAAGGATTTCTCTCAATAGAGAATTTTAAGACAGTGTTGAAGTTATTGCTATGGCTAAACATTTTGCTCTTTATGAAGAAGCTTAGGGCAATATAGCAGCTCTATTAAATACTCATTTTAAAGAGAAATCTTAGACAGTTAAGTTTATTGAAATGATACCTACCATATTGGATTTTAACTTTTGAAAATGAGAGGTCTATAATGTTTACATTGATTTTGTTTTTTGCTACAAATTTTCTATGATTGTTTTATTTCTGTGATGTGCTTGCTCTCAAGAGATAAGAACTACAGTGAAGGGTTAGTCTAACTGGTGTATCTCTAACTCCTTATGAATCCCAAATAGCATACTTCTTTGTGGATAAATGTTCTACTTGGTGCAGTTTTGAGATTTTTGTTTGAGTGGCATGTTCTCTTGAGATATTAGTTTATTTTTAATGCAATTTTATAAAGATGCAGTACTACTTTTCTCTTTTGTTAAAATGTTTTAAGAAGAATTGCTGCTGGAACCACAGATTTGCATGGAGGCTAAGAATTTGGGGAGGTTTAGTCATAAATTTTATTTGATTACAATAAAGTTAACGACATGTTTAATGACACATTAGTATTACTGTGAGTTAATTGGCTCCAAATCATAGTTATTACTAACAGTCATTTAGGTTTTTTTAGTTATTCAAATCAAAGTGTAAAATCTTCTATGATTAGTTATTATTTTGATGTTATGTTCAATTTAAATGTTATTTTACACATGTGTACTTGGGTGTACAACACACCCAGAGGCAAGGCCTGGATCTAGTTGATCAAACCTAGGATACCTCGTGACCCTTTCTTCTTTCATAGTCTTGGTTCCCTGTTCTACCCTCTGTACCGGCACCTTCCTTTGTTCCTCTTGCAGTGTGTTCTCTTGTCTTCTTTCCTTCCTGTCCTTTCTTGACCCCCATTTCAAGGCTTCTTCACCACTGTTTTCTTCTTAATTCTTATTCTTTGGCCTCTTGGTATAGTGGCAACCCCTAACTGACCTGGGAAATAGAGATATGAGGTCATCATCCTATGAGAATGGAGTTTGGAAAAGTCAGAATTGGATAGTGGTAAGCAGAGAAAGGACATGGTGAGCTGGTTCTGATCCTATGGCATATCGTGTTCTGTTGCTGAATAAAGGAAAACTTTAGGCTTAGAGAAGCAGAAAGAAGAGAGTGGGTGAAGAAGGGATATTTGGTCTTTATTGATGGAGGGATGGGGAAGCCAGAAGGTCTGACTGGTCAGTTTGCAAAGCTGTCTTCTCTACACTGTAGGTCCTTGAAGCAGGTGTCCAGCCTATGTGAATTGGTGGCATAGTATAATAATAATATAATAATAATAATAATAGTAGTAGTGAGCATTTATTTTGCATTGTGAGGTATGTGCTATGCTGGGGTTTTATTTAATCTGCTCAAGAGCTCTGTGAGGCAGGTGAAAATGTAGTCCCCATTTCAAGGAGAGATAGATGAAGCTTAGAGAGGCCTAGTAAATTCATGTTACACAATCAAGAAATGGCAGAGCATGAATATGACCTCATGTTTACCTCACTTCAAAGCCTCTGCTCTGTACTGTTTTCTTACTTACTGTATGGACACAGGCAAGTAATTTAATCCCTTTGAAGCTCTCATTTTCCATCTATAATATAGACTAAACTGCCTGATAATGGCAAAAATGTACAGGGTCTCTTAAAGTTGCTTACTTACTGTTGGTGCTCAGTAAATAGTCCTAATTACTTTTTCTGGATCATTTCTTTCTCAGGACAGAAGAGCTACTCTTTTTTTTTTTTTTTTTAATGTTTTATTTGTTTTCTGAGAGAGAGAGAAAGAGAGAGAGAGAGAGAGAGAGAGAGAGAGAGAGAGAGAGAGCGCGCGCAGGGGAAGGGCAGAGAGAGAGAGGGAGAGGGAGACACAGAATCCAAAGCAGGCTCCACGGCCTAGAGCCTGATGTGGGGCTCAAACTCAGGAACCATGAGATCATGACCTGATCTATATAGTCAGACATTAACTGACTGAGCCACCCAGACGCCCCGAAGAGCTACTCTTCTAAAATGACTGAAGAAAATTTATCTCTGGGTATTTCCTGGTGCCTTTTTCCCTTACACACACACACACACACACACACACACACACACACACATACACACACACTCTCTCTCTCTCTCTCTCTCTCTCTCTCTCTCTCACTCTCTCTCTCTCTCTCTCTCTCCCCCCCCCCTCCCCATTTGTTTACTAAAGACTGGACTTCCTTCTCAAGAGAAAACGTCATCCTAATTGCAGATAAAGATTAAAATGCATCCCTAGGGGTTTTAGACCAAGTGTAGGTGATCAATATTAGAGCCTTTCTTATCTAGGTTAATGGGGAGGCTCAATAAGGATACCATTCTCTTGAAGAGCTTATAGTTGTCCTAGTTTACCTTCATTTCTGTGTCAGTAAACAGAAGCCCAGAGGTAGTTCCAACATGTGCAGCCATGTATGCTTGCAATTTAAGTGAGGCCACAAAGCACTGTTTTTAAAGAAGCATACAGCCTCGATTAAGTTTATGGAAAATTATGCAACAGTAATGAAAAATGCATCTCAGGATCAAAGGAGAAGCATTTGCTTATGATTAGTTTGATTTATGCTGAGCTTGACCCAGGAGCCTCCCACTACTGCTTCCTTCCTACACATTATACATTTATGAAATACACATATACTTATGGCTGTCATATAATATGTACAAGATTTACTGATGACAGAATGTTATTACTGTTTCAAACAAATGCAAGCTATTCAGACTTGGAAAAACAAAAAATGAACTATACAAATAATGAGTGACCTTGTAGTTTTTCCTTAGCTGCTAACAATTCATTATAGTACTATATTCTACCCAATTAAGAAAGAAAAAAAAGATTTATCTTTCTAATGAATGGATGGTCTGAGGAAGTGGTTTTGGGGATAAATGGAGCTCATAGGAGTATTCAGTAAGGTGTCGTCTTTAATAAGACTTAAATTTGTTTCTATGTGCTGGGCCTTTCCCACTAAATGCAGCATTATTTCAGGCTCTTCATGATCTTTAGTTTAAATTGTGTGACGAGAAGACCTGAGCATTGAATAATAAACATGGTTAGAGATTTAGAAAAGATGCTTATGTCAAAAATCCAGATGACTAATATTACTGGCCCCCAAAACTGTAGACAAAAAGGAATTTATTTGACAATTTAAATAATATATGAGTTTGATAGGAGTTAAATTTTGATCTGTTTTGTTACTTTGGAAATTTTATTTCTTTAGTGTTCAACATAGTATAAATTTTTCTTACCCTTAAATATCTCAGCAGCTGTGAAAGGATTACTTTTGTTAGTGTCAAGAGGAAAACAAAATCATGATATACTGGGTATGTGATAGAGAACATTCCCTTTGAAGGGTTTAAAATCTTTTTTTATACTTTGTATCTGTGAGATTTCATATATCTTTGCTCACATAGGTATTTTTTCTTAATAATTTCAAGAACTATTTTGGTCACTTGATAGTTGTATTTTAAAATGAAATAAATTTCTAATTATGTAAAATTTTAGTTTTTCCTAATTTCACAGTGTAAACAAACCATCGCCAGTGTTAAGTAATAAATCTGTGGCATCCATTCATTCAGTATGTATTTTGTGAAGGCCTGTAGTGTGCCAGGCACCTGAGGAAACACAGACATGGGCCCTTCCTTGATGGATCTAACCTTCACTACCGTTTTCTTGATTTTAGATCCAGACATTTGTTCTCATGCATTAAGATTGGTCTGCCTTGATCATTATTTTTAAGGAAAGAGTTTGACAACTGATAGTAATCAAAACCTAGCCTAACTGAACATACAAATATCCATTGTATTTATTTCTTTGTTTCCAAATTGTGAATTGTAGCACTCAATTCATGTTTTGTTTGTTGAGGTATATAGTTTTTTAAAAAGACGTAATTTTAGCAAAATGTTCTCTAAAATATTTAGTTGTGTTTTTTTTTAGTTTTTTAAAACTTGTGGTAATAACAGTAAACCATTTTTAAGTGTACAATTTATTTGCATTAAGTGCAGTTACAGTGTTGTACGACCATCACCACTATCCATTTCCAGAATTTGTTCATTATTTCAAATAGAAACTGTATAAAATCTTTTAGTTTTAAGTATCTAGAGAATATTGGTTGTTTTCTTTATTTGTGCCAAGTCTCACCTGTCTTCCAGCAACCCAGTATTCAGTGTGATCTACTTGTACTTAATGAATTCTGAGCTTGCCATTTGAATTAGAATGGTTACTTTTGATTTGTATTTGTTCCATGTTTCTAGGTAGTTATTAAAATTGCATCATCTTTCATTTTACTGCAGTTTAATATTTGTTTGGTTTTTTGGAACAATGAAATATATATGAACTTGGAAGGAGATCAAACTGAGTAATGTGAACATGGAAAATTTAATAGAGAAGGGAAGAAAAACTGGGGATTAAAGACTGTGGTACACAAAAAAGTCTGATAGTCTCAGACACAACTGGTTTCCTTCCCCTCCTACTAAATGCCTGGAGCAGGAAGCATATCTAGTGTAAAAGATATTTGGGTCTGATCTAAAAGAATTCAGTACCCCAGACACTGGATATGAATTGGACTCAACAAGAAGGATTGTTCGGTTAAATCTGCTGTCTGTGTTACTCTTTGTGCTCAAAAATACAGCTGTTTAAAGAGTTCTAAACATTATTTTTGAAAGAATTTAAATACCCTGTTCACATTACAGATGCTAAAATGTCATTTGCTTGGCTACTTCTCTTCTTCATTCATAACAATCACATGGTACTGTTACACAATAAAGAAATGGAGAAATTATCGGGGAACCTTTTTCAGAAAATTTAGCAAGTAAGAATTTAAGAAAATAGGAAAGTTATTTGTTACCTGTTAATCAAGATAACTTTTTATTAATTTGTCTAAAAGTATATAAATCTACTTTTCTTTTGATATAAGCAAAAGTATAATTTTCATCTGCATTTATTCTCTGTTTTTTAAGGAGTGACACTCCTAATGAAATCTATTCATTACAGCTAAAAGATGGAGGCAAAGCATCCCAGGCAAATGTAAGAATAGGCGATGTGGTTCTCACCATTGATGGAATAAGTGCACATGGAATGACTCATCTTGAAGCCCAGAACAAGATTAAGGGTTGTACAGGCTCTTTGAATATGACTCTGCAAAGGTAATTTGCATTTTTTTTTTTTTTTTAACCTCAGAGAGAACAATACTGAGGAATGTGTTTTTGTGTATCTGATTCATGGTATTAACTCAAGTTTCTACTACCACTGTTTCAAGTAGATAAATTAAAAAATGTAAAGGGTTTTAAATTGAATAATTGAACAGTATGAAAAATTGGTGAAAGCTTTGGATTATTTCCCCATAAAAAGACATGTATTCATGTATTCATAAAAATTGTATGTTCAGTTTTAGAAAATCTAAGATTTCCTAAAATTTCTCAGTAAAGTACAGGCTAAAAATTCTTATTATAGGGTAAAACTCTTGGCCTTAATATTCTGGGCAGTATATTAGAGGGTATTATTTCAAGATCTAGTTTGGCTTTTTCTTAGTATGTCTTTTGCCCTTTTTTTCCTGGGTAGAAAAATAATTTTTTTATATACTCATTTGAAATGCAAATTTTCTGAACTTACTGTTTTGTTTTTTAAAGTTACTCTGGCTTTAGTTATAGCATAGCTAATCATCTCATTGATTATAATATATCAGGCATTTTGAGCATTTCAACATTTGACCTGCTGCCTTGAAATCATGTGGATTGCTTGCTAAAATTACTGACAAAATCAGAACATCAGAAAGGACCAAGAATTATATTTTAATAAGCTGCCTGTGATTATTATGAATTATAACATTAGGCTGAGGGGAAGGAAGGTGAAGGGGAGTGGGGAGAAGGTGACTGACTGATGGCTCTGAACCTTTAGGCTTATGGGGAAGGTGGGTATGGAGGGTTTTAAATAAGTCTTGTGTTTGATGATTACAGACATATTCTCTATTTCTGTAAAATTTGGAAGACACCATTTTCTTCCTTGAAACGTCTCAGGCTTCCATAAATTATTGTGTATATTATAAATTTTTAAGAGGGGAATAACATGTGGTACCAAACATATTTGGCTATGGAACCGTTTTTCCTTGGAGTCTCTCCTGGGACTATTTAAAGGCTATACTATACACAGGCTAAATTTTATGTACTTGTCTGGAAGAGTATCAGTTTGGTCTTAAAACTGAATAGGAGAAATTTTTGTGAACTTAGACTTACAGATTTACTTTGATGCAACCATTCCTCCCCTCGCCCCTCCCCCCCCTTTTTTTTGGTGGGAGAAATTCATTTCAGTGGGACTATTTGGTCAAAGGTTATTCGTATTTAAATATCAGTAGCTATTAGATATATATTTTAATGCATATAAAGGAGTCAATGAGAAAAAATAACCTTGCTAAAAAGTTCTATTTCTGTAGTGTCCTTTCTGTTCTAGGTACTGAGACATATAACACAAAATTATTGTTACTAATTATATGAAAAGTAGCCATTTTTGTTTATAGTCATTTTTACTAAGTATGAATTTTGAAAGGATACCATGAAGCCAAGAAGATTAAATTGTCTGAGATGTTAACTAAATAAAATAAATAGAGATGGTGATGGGTGTTTCTCAAATTCTAAAGTTGGAAGTTTATGTAGAGTGTAAGTTCTTTTCCTGGGCTGTGTATCCCTTCTTTCATATCAGCCTAATTATTTTCACATTACACTCCTTCTTATTTAATGACCCAGGACACAGTGTCTTATTTTCTGTTGAAAATACTTCTGGGTCCCCTAAGAATAGATGAAAACCAGATGTTACCTTGTTTGGATGCATTTCCAATGTAAGTAATCTGTTACTGACCTTTAATAAAGATTCTCTTAAGCTACTTAACTATGAATTTAACGAGTTGTTATAAACATTTGGAGATGCGGCATAATCTTTATATTTGTGAGTATGGATATTCAGGGACCCAAAACATGAGAGAGAATTTTAGAGTTCTATTGTTATTTGTTGTAATTCTCAAGTTTTTGAATACTTCTTGTGTTAGGCAGTGTCAACCTGAAAAGAGATTTACATTTAAGAGAATTTATGGTTTAACATTGACATACTACTGAAGAAATATTTTTTTGCCTTTCAAGGAAAAAATAAAACTTTGAAGAGGTAGTTTCAATTCTTCCCTATACATACACGAGTCCCTTCTTAAGTTCTCGCTTCTCTCAAAGCAAATAAGTAGTTTTCCTTCCACTTATTTCTGAATCTGACAACAGCATCCTTTTTATTATTTATTTATTTATTTATTTATTTTTGGAGACAGAGCACAGGCAGGGGCAGAGAGAGAGGGAGACACAGAATCCGAAGCAGGCTCCAGGCTCCGAGCTGTCAGCACAGAGCCTGATGCCGGGCTCGAACCCACTAACTGTGAGATCATGACCTGAACTGAAGTTAGATGCTTAACCTACTGAGCCACCTAAAAAAGTTTTTTTATTTATTTTGAGACAGAGAGAGAGAGAGAGAGAGAGAGAGAGAGAGAGAGCACGCACACAAGTGAGGGAGGGGCAGAGAGAGGGAAAGAGAAACCCAAGTAGGCCCTGTGCTGTCGGCGCAGAGCCCGATGCGGGGCTTGATCTCACACAAGAGAGAGATCTTGGTGAGATCTTGACCTGAGCTGAAATTCGGAGTCAGATGCTTAACCAACTGAGCCATTTAGGCACACTGACACGAGCATCCTTAATTGGCCTCCAGTCACCTTACCTTCTTTATTCTATCTATCACCAACCAGACTGCTTTGTATTCTCCTTCCAAACTGAATGACCTACAACAGTATTTGTGCTGTGTAACTCTTTTCTTCATAAACATGGACTTTGCTTTGTGAGTATGTAGTACTTCCCTTTATAGACTTTTCTTAATCCAGTTTTCCTTGAAGCAGAACCTGAGGTGGGATTCCTGTACAAGTAATATATCAAGAAAGGTTTTTGAAATGTTACAACAGAGTGAGTAAAGCAGAATTGGGAAGAAGAGGAAACTGAGATGAGCGAATAATGTGGTTTCAGGGGTTATCTAGCCTTAGCTTGATCCGGGAGGGAACTTGGGAGCAAAATCGTATTATAGAGGATGTCTTGCCCTGAGGCAAGGGAATTGGGCTTTTGTCTCCCTTCCCTTGCATTTGTTAGACATTGGCCACCAGTTGTTGAGGAAATGTGGATGTGTGTGGATGTGTGTGCAAAGTGCATGCAGGGGAGGGGTAGGAAGTAGTTTCTCTTGTGGCTGGTGTGAACAGAAAGTGGCTGGTGTGAACCATTAGCATTTCCTTAGTTGCTGTACCAAGTTGGTAGAAGGGTCCCAGAGGACCCAGTCTGGATACAGCACTTGCTATGAGATTCCTTCTAGACTTGAGTCCTCTTGCTCAGAGGATTAGGCTCTCTATGATCTAGACTCAGATTGTCCTCCCCAGATCATCACGACTCATCAGTGAATGCCATCATTTTATTTAGTTCCTTACTGTCCTTCACCTCCCTGGCTGCCCTCTCATGAAATTCACTTTATCAGGGATGCCTACCGACCTACATGCCAGCTCATGTCTCTGCATCCACAAAGCCCACATCAGACTTCATCTACCCATAGTCTTTTCTTTGCAACTCATTCATTTTTTTTTTCCTGTCTGAATGCCAATGACCAGTTTCTACCATTTGGTTCAGCATTTAATTATATACTAGGTATAACCAGGAATAACAAGGCACATTCCATGAGTCATATAAATAAATCTAATTAGTTAATAGTTGTACCTAATACTGTCTATATAATTAACTAATTACTCCATGTATATATTAGTTCTGCTTCTCCAGCTAGACTCCTTGAAAGCAAAGACCATGGTTTTTGCACTATTTGTGTTTAACAGCATCTTGAATAGTTTTGTGTTCTTAATCTCTAATTAATATTTGATGGATACCAGCATTAACTCCCAAACTGGGAATCGTTTGCTTATTCCACAAATAGTCTCGAGCTTTTACTGTGTGCCAAGCATTGTTATAGATGCTGGGGACATGCAGTGAACGAAACAGACAAAAATCTCTGCTCTTACAGTGCTGACCTTTGAGTGAGCAGAGATAGACAATAAACAAGTAAGTAAAAGCATGTATTATATTACATGGTGATAAGTGTTATGGGGACAAACAAAGCACGTAAGGGAGATAGGGAATGCAGGGGTAAGGAATTGCAAGTTAAAATAGAGTGGTCAGGAAAGCTTCGGTGAGGTTATTGGATATTTGGGTCATGAGTATCCCAGGCAGAGGAAAGAGGTGGTGCAATGGCCCTGCCTGGGAGGCCAGATTGCCTGGAGCACAGTGAGTGAAGGTAGACTGGTAAGAGGTAACATCAGAGAGGCAGCAGGAAGTGGCTTGAGATGGGACAGAACTCGTAGAGCCTTGTGGGTCACTGTAATGTTTGTAATCAAATTTAAGTTTTCCTGGACCTAAAAAAAAATTGTGAGAAAGCCCTGAAGAGTTTTGGTGCTTGGCCAGACCTACCAGCAAGGTTTGGGAAATGACTTCATTATTGGAAGCAGGGGCTAGACAGAGGAGAGAGCAAGCTTCTCCCCAAGTCCCCTCAGTGGCTGTGCTGCCTTTTCCTTCTAGCGCTGGAAACACTGGATGGTTGCCACTTCTGTGGAGTTCTGCTCACCTCCACCCAAGAATCCCCAGGGGGAGAATATAAGAGAAAAGCCATTTTTGTTTTTGAAATTAAAGTTACCAGGAATCTTGTTTTGTGAAATTTTTTTGCATGAAGTACTAATATGTATCTATTTATTAAATAAATATATAGTATATATATTTGATTTATCTTTTCTTTATGCCCAACCTCAGTATCCTAAAATAGGATTTAGATAAGAAAAAGCAAGATAAAGATACTTGCTTATGATTAAGGTTATTTTGTAACTGTTTTTTCTATCTAGTCTAATTTTGGAATATTTAATAAGGCAAATATATTATCTTTTTGATATCCTAAAAAAATAAGTCTTGATTCACTGTGTTCTGTGTATCTAATGCATATAGAGGTGTGGAAGATTTCATTTTAATTTGTCTTTTATCTTTGGAATAGGAGTAGAAGTTTCTTTTTCTTTTTGTTCCCCCTGCAACTGGAACTAA
Source organism: Prionailurus bengalensis (assembly GCF_016509475.1). Classification (NCBI taxonomy): domain Eukaryota; kingdom Metazoa; phylum Chordata; class Mammalia; order Carnivora; family Felidae; genus Prionailurus; species Prionailurus bengalensis. The sequence continues at coordinate 127,302,262 of NC_057344.1, read as the reverse complement.
TTCTAAGAGTACTACAACCGGACAGTGAACAATTCTATTTGAAATTATTTTTCCTCTTGGGGAAATTAGGCAAATAGTAGTGTCCTTATATCAATTGCATTTGGCCTATACTTTTATCCAAGTCCAAGTGGATTACTTTTAAAATACATTTCTGCTAACAAAAGAAGAAAATTACTTTCTAAAGCTTTGATGTCCGATAACTATTAAGTAACTAAATTAGAGTTGGATTCTATGAATAAGGTTTTTAACTGTTTCATTTTATTTCAGTAATTCTTTGCATAACTTAGATAAACTTGCTACTAACTTACTGTATGAATTAGGGGAAGTCACTAAACTTCTGATACTTAATTTTCTTGACTATAAAATGAGGTCATGGGTGATTTCTAAGTTCCTTTAAATTCTGGTTCTTGTTCTGATTTTTCAGCTGTAAATGGATAAGTTCCCTAGAGCTTGCTATTAGATCAAACTAACTTAAGTTTGCTTATTTTGGCTGAGTGAATCAGGAAATTGGACTTTCTTTATTGGAGTTATCTTAAACTGTGCCAGGTTAGCAAAGTGACTTGTACTATTCTGCTGACGTTAAGGTGAAAGGTAGGTCAGATGGATATTCAAACAGCATTTAATCATAAAAAAATATTTTCTATATTGGTTCTTATTTTGTGTTTTTAAATTAATCCTCTCAGAATCACAGAGAACATATATTGTTTTTTAAGTCTTCCTTGTTTCTCACAATACTGGTAGTGACAGGTCTGTGGTTTTTTTTGTTGCTTAGACTTTATTTTGTGTATAACTTATTATGATTGGAAGTGAAAGATCTAGAAGGATTAAATTTTGAAAAATATTGATGTACTCTCTTTTCTCCTCCCCTTTTCCTCATCCTTCAAACAACAACAAAAAATTGTCAGAGGTCCAGTAACTACTACTAATGAATGACAGATTGGAATAATTTAATAGGCTCACTGAGTTACAAGAAAAAAGAAAAAAGTAGCTGTTGTACCAGACTGAAACTATTAGCCTTCTTTTGTTTCATTTTAATGGATTGCCTAACGTTTTATTACTGTTAGCTTTATGGGTTCCACTTTGCTCTTTCAATAATAGCATAGAGGCAAGAGTTTAGAAAGTATTTTTTTTTAAATCAAGGTTTTCAGTTCTCTATTTGGGATATTTGAATTCGTGTGAATTAGAAAATATTTAGTTGGATTATCTTTTCATTGGAATTGCACGTTGATATTTCACATGCTTTTCTAATTTATATTCTACAGTTTAGGTTTTACTGTTTTTTTGTTTGGTTGCTTGTGTTGGTTTTAGTTTTGTTTTTTAAATCTCAAGTGGGAGGATGACTCTTTCTCAGAAGGGCTAAGTCTGATCACGTCACCCCCAGCCCCATCACTAAAATTAGCAGTGCGCCTTAGAAAAAGGGAAGAAGACAAGCATGCATTGACCTCTCTTTTGTGCAGTACTTTAAAAAATATATAATTTAATCCTCATATGAATCCATCAAGGAAGGAATTAACTTTCCATTTTTCAGATGAGTACATTATGGCTTCAAGAGTTTATGTGATTTACGTATCAAACCCAGGTCAGTTCAAAATCTATGCCCTCCCCACCTTCTTTGTTGTAGCAATGGACTTAATGACTCCACTATCCTAATACAATTTGATAAGACAGATTAGTAACACAGGAGGGTAGCTTTTTGACTCTCACTGGTAAGCAATAGCAGCTGTATCCACAACGGTACTTTTCATTTTCACTCTCACCTGTGGATCGGTATTCTAAAAGTGATATATATATATGCGTATATGAACTGAAATCAGACAATTAACTGACTGAGCCATCCAGGCACCCCATCTGTAAGTAATATTTTACTTATTTTCTAGGTGTTTCATAGACCCTATATATTAGAATGAAAGGAAAATTTAAAAAAGGAGGCTAAATAGTTTAGTGGGCCACTAGACAGGAGTATTCATTTGGATGCTGACTTGTGTGTATGGTTGCCTATCCTAAATCAGAATGTGATCTTTTAATTTTCCCTCCTAAGTTTATAGCTCTGTTGACTATATTTGCTAATTTATTTCTGTCTTAAAGTTTGAAGTCTTGGTTCTTCAGCAGGCTTCTATCTGTGTATTCCATGGGTAACTAAGGATTCAGGAATTTTGAAAAATGTATTTTAGGCTTTCTGCTCTTTGGAAAAGAAATAACTGTCAATTATCAAGTAAGTCAGAAGGCATAGAAGAGAGGTATTTATCTTGTATCCCCTTTCCTCCATTTCAGTAGGGATAAAGATTGTTGAAAATGAACTTGGAGGCTCAAGTTAATTTTTTTTGAGAGTCTGTGGCAATTTGACAACAAATTTGGTAGCTATTGGTTGATCAGAGTATATTTTGCAATTTGAAATTCTTCCCCTTGAGCTTTATATCGTGAAAGTGTCTGGTTCTTTTTTTTTTTTTTGAGAGAGAGAGAGAGGGAGTGAGCAGGGGAGGGGGGAGAGAGAGAGAGAGAGAGTGAGAATCTTAAGAAGGCTGCACACTCAGCGTCAAGCCCAACATGGGGTTCCATCTCACAACCCCAGGATCATGACCTGAGCCAAAATCAAGAGTCGGATGCTCAACTGACTGAGCCACCCAGGTGCCCCGGAAGTGTGTGGTTAGTTCTTACCAATAAAACTCTTATTTATTCCTGTGAAGGAAAAATTATTTCAATCTGTAATCCTTTGGGAAAACAGTCCTAGGAAATAATACATCCAAAGACCTGTTATTTTATCAAAAAGCTTTATTGAAAAATTTTAATATGTAGAATTGTTTGCGCAGAATTTTTTTAAAAGGCCATGAAACAGAGCTAGAAAGAAGGGGAATAGTAATAACGCTGGCTTTGAAATTGGGCAAACTTGGGGCAAACCTTGGTTCCACCACTTTCTAGCTGTGTAATCTTAGGCAAGTTATGTAACTGAGTTTCAGTTAGCCATTTGTTATTGGGCATAGTAATAATTGCCTTCTAGAGCTCTTATAAAGTTTAAATGAATTAGCATGTGTAAAGAACCAAGGGCATAATAGAGATAAGTTTTTTCTCCTTTGTCCCTCCTCCTTTCCTCATGGTCAGTATTATCATTGTATCTATTGTAATGATGGTTCTTGGAGATCATCGTTATTTTGTTTCTTAGCAACCAAATGGGTGTGACTGGAGGGAAACCGAGAAAATGCGAGGGCAGTCTGGTAGGTAGTTATGTGAGAAAGTCAGAAAGATAATCGCACAAGAGTTAGAAAAACATTGTTTAGTCCAAGGAGTGATTTTTTAAAAATATTCACTTATTTTTGAGAGAGAGAGAGAGAGAGAGAGAGAGAGAGAGAGAGAGAGAATCCCAAGCAGGTTCTGCACTGTCAGCGCTGAGCCTGACCCTGGGCTTGAACTCATGAACCCTGAGGTCATGACCTGAGCCAAAGTCAGATAGATGCTCAACGGACCGAGCCACCCAGGCGCCCCTGCCGAGTGATTTTTTGATTGTGCACTTGCGTTAAAGCTTTGTACAGCAGTGCAGTGGATACAAACAGGCTTCCCGCCAGCTAACTAGTGCTTTTGTTCACAGTGATCGGCTGAACCAATAATTTATGGCAGCGAAGAGAAACCAGTACACACCTAGTCATGTTTATTCTGCTAATTCCTCTTGTTCTGCTTGTTGTAGGGATCGTTATTCTCTTCAGAGTGGGTTAAGTCAGACAAACAAAAAAATGAGATTTGTTTTCTCTCTCCCCCATCCAAATTCATGTGTACTTCCTTTAATGTCCTGAGTAACATATTAAAATAAAGTTAAATTACTCACTTTTGGACTGTGTTTTTATGATACTCTTAGAAATCATTTTTTATAAACTTTTGTCAGCACAAACATTAATTACTTAAGTTCGGTTGAAAATCTCGTAATGTTCCAAGTTTTTAAAAACTGGACTTTTCCTCCAGGTTTACATTCTGACTGGCAGCCATAAGGGGTAGATATAAAGAGAGTGGTTTATGATTTCTGCTGTTAAGGAATTTTTATCCATCCATTGGGAGAAGAAGAGACAGGAAGTGCTACTGCAGGGATCCCATTCAGATGGAAGGCTTTCCTGGGGTGCTGAAACTTGGGCCAGGCTTTCAGGATGAGGAGGGTGTCTCAGATGGAGGAACAAATGCCCTCTGAGGTGGTGCAGAGGTGGCCAGTCCCCAGGCATGTGTTGGGATGAACATGTTGACCATTTGGAAACAGAGCTGGGGACAAAAGGAAAGGTAGATTAGAATAGTGCTTTGCAGGGCTTTAGACACTGAGGCATTTATTAAACGTTTTTATCTGAGAAGCGACATATAGTGAAACTGCTTGGAAGAAGGTGGAGAGACACACAGAGGCAGGGAGACCGGTCAGGCAAGTATTGCAGTAACTTTACTACCTGAGGGCTTGAAATGAAAACAGGACAAATGAGAGAAAATAGAACTTGAAGAGTAATTCTAAAAGTCACTGTAGTGGTGTGAAATGAGGAAAGAGGAAAGAGACAGCTATGGTCCTGATTGTTAGCCTGCTGGACCACACTCCATTCTCCTTTCACCGCCCTCCCCCCGCCCCACCTTGCTGTTCTGCTTACTGTGGCCTCCCTTCGGCTTCCGTTCATGTCACTGAAACTGCTTCACCCATGGAGGTCCCACAGATTTCCTCAGCCTTTTTAACTTGTTCAAAACTGAGCTCTATACCTTGTCTCACCAGTTTGCATCCCCTGCTGCACTGATCTTGGTGAACGGCTCACCTCTACCCCATCACCCAGATTCAAAAGACTCATTCCTTGCCAGAACCTTTATTCTCTAAGTACCTGTTAAGTTGCATTTGTGTATATCTTGAGACCTTGAATAGAATAGAATAAATTAGCATGGCCCGGGGGTATGATGGTGGGAGAGACACAGCTCCCAGTCCTAATGCCTGGGTCTTAAAGGGAAATGTTTAAGATCCATTTGTTTAGCTTATACTAATGGAAAACTTGTTGTGCTGATCACTGAAGATAAAAAGCAAGTCCTTACATCTGCCTTCAAGGAGCTCACTGTATGGAGCACTGGTTTCTAAACTTAAATAAGGACCTCCCCCCCCACCCCCCTTTTAATGTCAAATATTTTATGGGTAACCCTTCCCCCATCACATTAAGATAATAATTGTATTTTTAGTAACCACAGGTTTCATAAATATTGTATTAAGGTAGTAATTGTATTTTTAGTAATTGCAGATTTTATATTGTATTGCGATTTTAAGTGAAGAGGAAGATTTTTACATTTATGTACAAGAATCTACATTTATTTTAAAATTGAAATATATGCATGATTTAAGCAGACTTTCAGCTTAGTGCTTAGGACACAGATGAATTTATGACTCACTTGTGAAAACTTAAAACTGTGTGCCAGTTACCTCCAGCTGTTTCCAATTGTGATTCAAAGATTGGGAACTACTGGCCAAAAAAATTTCAAGCCATCTGAAAGTAGAGAGACCAAGTCATAAGCAGAGCATCCGGGGAAGGCAAGTCTGATGAGAGAGAGCATGAGAGTGGGGAGAGAAAGAGACAGACAAACATAGTAGGACAGTTGAAAGAGCAGAGAAGCTTGGGAAGATTTTCCTGGTCACATCTGCTTATTAGCACGTGTGCTAATCGTGGACCACGATTCTTCCACATTGTATTCTACCAAATTGAGCTTCATTATCATTTTAAGAAAGAAATAAGCTTAGTTTCAGAGTTTTAAATGTTTTTACTTTTTAAAAAATTTTTTTAAATTTATTTTTGAGAGAGAGAGAGAGCGAGCACGCGCACAAGCAGGGGAGGGGCAGAGAGAGGGGGAGACACAGGATCCGTGGCAGGCTCCAGGCTCTGAGCTGTCAGCAGAGAACACTATGCAGGGCTTGAACTCACGAACGGTGAGATCATGACCTGAGCCGAAGTCAGATGCTTAACTGACTGAACCATCCAGAGCGGCTTGGACTTAGAAGATACTTCAAAAAATATTGATTGCCTTTCGTTGTAGAGAATGCTGCCTTTAAGTTATAGTAATTTGTGCTACTTTTGCCAGATAAATTTAGAAACAATTCATAAGTTAATAGTGAGATACAGTGACAGTCTGGTCATTCTTGTGTATTTAATGGCAGCAGTCTCCTTGGGGTTCCAAATAAACATTTTTGTCCATAGCATCAAGAACTTTTGAAACAGTTGAAATTCAAGTCATTCCCAACTGTTTCCAGTGGCTGTTGTTGCTATTAATGGTCTCAAAGATTGAAATAGCTTAGGCTTTATGTGAGGTAAAAAGTAAACTGGACTGTTTGTGCAAAACACATATGTGGCAGATTACTTATACTGTCCAACTTTGTGGCTTACTTTTTCTTTAATGTATTGTAAAGCCTGCATTTTCACAGTAAACCAGCTTTATACACAGGTTTCTAAATGTTACTAGTCTTAATTTTTTTTTTTTTTTTTTTTTACCAACCTTGCTCCCTTATTAACAGTTTAAATGCATAACAATAGTCCTTCATTCATCTGTTTTTGGGTATGGATTTTAATTTCTTGAGTAATACAGCAAGAGTTTATTTCTGAATTATGGTAAAACTCCACAGATGATAATTCTGAATTCAGTGACCTCTCTTAAGTTTATAGCACTGTTTTCCTGTGTAATTCATCCTGTTACAATGAATATGAGGGACTTTCCAGGTTCTTTTGTTTTACTGGAATTATATAGACTCTGCTTTGAAATAGTGGATTTTTTATTATTTTAGAATATTTTTGTTATCCTGAGAATATGTTTGGTTACCAAATTATTCTTAAAACTAAGAAAAGTATTTTTGTATTTGAAAGATAAACTTGTTGGGGCGCCTGGGTGGCGCAGTCGGTTAAGCGTCCGACTTCAGCCAGGTCACGATCTCGCGGTCCGTGAGTTCCAGCCCCTCGTCAGGCTCTGGGCTGATGGCTCAGAGCCTGGAGCCTGTTCCCGATCCTGTGTCTCCCTCTCTCTCTGCCCCTCCCCCGTTCATGCTCTGTCTCTCTCTGTCCCAAAAATAAATAAACGTTGAAAAAAAAATTAAAAAAAAAAAAGATAAACTTGTTAATTGCCTCTTTCAAAATAGGATTTTAATCTCTTTGACACACTGAAATGTACAATATCTCTTTCCCATATTTCATAGATTTTGTAATGTTCATGTAGATTTAATTTTCTGGTGAGAAGCCTATTTGCTATTAGTGAGCCAAAGAATCATCTCCAAAGGGTCAGTGCAAATTGCTCCTTTATTGCAACTTGGCTGTGCTGTTTTTTATTATTTGCATGTAGTTTTTGTTGCTATATAATATTTACAGTTGAAATTATTTTGGTATTATGCAGAAAATAGTTTATTTTTTATCTATTCCTTTAAAGAGGCTTAATAGGCTATAACAATATTCATGTTTCTAAGAACTTTAGTTAATAGTTTTTCTTCTGAGATATCTGATATTAAAACTGTTAAAGTTGCTAGGGAAGCTGGAAGATTCAGTCTTGTTTCTTAGCACACAGTAGGGATTGGGTAAGTGAATGATATTAAAAAAAAAAAAGCTAGCATTTTATTTTTTATTTTTCCCCCCAAATTGTCATTTAAAATTCTGGTTAACATATAGCGTAATACTGGTTTCAGGAGTAGAATTTAGTGATTCATCACTGACATATAACATCCAGTACTCATCCCAACAAGTACCCTCCTTAATGCCCATCACCCATCTAGCCCATCTCCCCACCCACCTCCCTCCACCAACCTCAGTTTGTTCTCTATCATTAAGCGTCTCTTAATGGTGAGGCGCCTGGGTGGCTCAGTCGGTTAAGTGTCCAACTTCTGTTCAGGTCGTGATCTCATGATTTGTGAGTTTGAGCACCGCGTCGGGCTCTGTGCTGACAGCTCAGAGCCTGGAGCCTACTTCAGATTCTGTCTCCTTCTCTCTCTGCTCCTCCCCTACTTGTGCTCTGTCTCTCTCTCAAAAATAAATAAATGTAAAAAAAATTTTTTTTAAAGTCTCTTAATGGTTTGCTTCCCTTTCTCTTTTTTTCTTTCTTCCCATATGTTCATCTGTTTTGTTTGCGAAATTCCAATTATGAGTTAAATCATACGTTATTTGACTTTCTCTGACTGACTTATTTCACTTAGCATAATACACTGTAACTCCATCCATGTTGCAAATGGCAAGATTACATTCTTTTTTATGGCTGAGTAATATACCATTGTGTATATATATGTGTGTGTGTATATATATATTTATATATATATAAATTTACATATATATATATATATGTATATAACCTCTTCTTCATCAATTCATCAGTCAGTGGACATTTGGGCTGTTTCCACAGTTTGGCTCTTGTTGGTAATGCTGCTATAAACATCAGGTACACATAGCCCTTCAAATCTGTATTTTGTAAATGCTTTGGGTAAATGCTGAGTAGTGGAATTGTTGCATTGTAGGGTAGTTCTATTTTTAACTTTTTGAGGAACGTCCATACTGTTTTCTAGAGTTGTTGCACCAGTTTGCATTCCCACCAACAATGTAAGAGAATTCTCCTTTCTCTGCATCTTAACCAACATCTGTTGTTTCCTGAGTTGTTAATTTTAGCCATTATGACTGGTGTAAGATGGTATCTCATTGTAGTTTTGATTTGTATTTCCCTGATGATTAGTAATGTTGAGCATCTTTTCATGTATCTGTTAGCCATCTGGATATCTTCTTTGGAAAAGTGTCTATTCATGACTTCTGCCCATTTCTTAACTGGATTATTGGATATTAGATTTTGTAAGTTCTTTATAGATTTTGGATACTAACCCTTTATCAGTATGTCATTTGCAGATATCTTCTCCCATTCAGTAGGCTACCTTTCATTTTCTTGATTATTTCCTTAGCTGTGCAGAAGTTTTTTATCTTGATGAAGTCCCAATAGTTCATGTTTGCTTTTGTTTCCCTTGCTCCCCCTGACTTGTGTAGTAAGAAGTTGCTGCGCCTGAGGTCGAAGAGGTTGCTGCCTATGTTCTCCTATAGGATTTTGATGATTTCCTGTCTCACATTTAGGTCTTTCATCCATTTTTAATTTATTTTTGTGTGTAGTGTAGGAAAGTGGTCCAGTTTCATTCTTCTGCATGTTGTTGTCCAGTTTTCCCATCACTCTTTGCAGAAGAGACTGTCTTTTTTCCATTGGATGTTTTTTTCTGCTTCTCAAAGATGAGTTGACCATTTAGTTGTGGGTCCATTTCTGACTTTTCTATTCTGTTCCATTGATCTATGTGTCTGTGTTTGTGCTAGCCTCCAGATTTGCTTTTCGTTTTCAGGGTTGCTTTGTCTATTTGGGGTCTTAAGTGGTTTCATACAAATTTTAGGATTGTTTGTTCTAGCTCTGTGAAAAATGCTGGTGTATTTTGATAGGGATTGCATTAAATGTGTAGACTGCTTTGGACAGTATAGACATTTTAACAATGTTTGTTCTTCTAGTCCATGAGCATGGAATGTTTTTCCATTTCTTTGTGTCCTCTAGTTTCTTTCGTAAGTGTTCTATAATTTTCAGAGTACAAATCTTGTACCTCTTTGATTAGGTTTATTCCTAGGTACCTTATGGTTTTTGATACAATTATCAGTGGGATCAATTCCTTGTTTTCTTTTTCTGCTACTTTGTTATTGGCGTATAGAAATGCAACAGACTTCTGTACATTGATTTTATATCCTTTGACTTTGCTGACTTCATGTATTAGTTTTGGCTATTTTTTTTTGGAAACTAGCATTTTAAATTCTTAATCTTAACAAGTTATTGGGCTTGGAACTTCATACACTTTAGTCATTTAGTCTTCATAGCAATTATTGTGACAGATATTATCACCCCACTTTACAAAGAGGGTGAGTAAATACTGTACTTCAGACTCACACAACTTGTATGTAAATAAGCCAGAATTCAAGCTCAGGTCTGTTTACCTCTCATATAATGATCATTCTACAACATCACACTGTCTCTTTAAATAAAGGAATTAAGAAAATATTCTTACTGTGTAGTCATCATAATGCCCGTTGTCTAAATGTTCATTTTACTATTCCAAATATACCACAATAAGAGTTTTTGGCATAAAATTTGTTCCATAGGAGGCAGAGAAAGAGGTACTTATGGAGACATTTGTTTGATATTCCAGTAATTCCAAATTCCATGGAAAATATTAGTAAGAAGTCAAGTGTTCTTTGAAAAATTTGTGTTTTCAGGAGCTCTCACCGTATTCTGGCAGTAATGTTACCTCGTTCATTCCTTTAGCAGCTCCAACATACGCATTCTCCGGATTTATTAAAGCAGCTTTAATAATATCTTCATCTGCGAAACAGTTTTTCAGTTGAATTACAATGCATGGCTGAGTTCAAGGACAGAATTCATAGCATTTTAGAGGAAGCAGCTCTAGCTGTCAGCCAGTAGTACTCTTAGTCTCCTTTCACCATTTGCCTCTATTTATGCTTCAGAGTTTCTTTTTGATCTGTTTTAAAAAATACCTACCAAAAAAAAAAAAACAAACCTACAGTGACAACTCTGTGACAGGGGTGCCACTGGGATTGGAGTTGTGCAGCAGAGGAGAAAAGGAACAGCAGGCAGGCGTTAGGCCATGAATTCAGCTTGCTCAGCCAGTGTGCCTCCTCACTCTGCTCTACTCTGTTCTCCATTTGGTGCTCTGACTACAGTGTTCTTTTAGGTATCTTATCTGTATCTTATACCAAGGGGAGGAAATATGCTGGATTTAGTGGCAAGTTGGTTTTTACCAAATATCTTTACTCCGAAAGTAGCCAACATGTTTTCCGTTTTCTCTAACCTTTTCTCCTACTTTAAGTTCATCTTCCTGCATTTCTTTCTTTCTTTAAAGCCTTAAAATCCCTCCACTTGTCTCTAAGGTGTCAAACTGTCCTTTGCTAATTACACATGTCTGAAGCTTGAATAAACCATATGCACTTGAACTACAGAAATAGGAAAAAAGTGTATGTTAGTTTCAGTGGATACAGAGACCTTAAAAATACTGAGATACAGATTTCACTGCCCCTGCCACCCTCCCCCCCCCCCCCATGAATGAATGATGATGGTAGGAAAAAACAGCATTTTTCAGTCACCTGAAGTTTGAAGTTCTGAAAAGGAAGCATTTTTTAGACTAAGGGCACTAAGAAAGTTTTCCATGATCTTAGAAAAGAGATCTTCGTTGAGAGTGATTCCATGACTAAAATATAGAGCAATTTATGATTTAGTGCCAAAAGTACTCAATTTTCCCAGGAATCGGATGAGATGAGCTGGGGTGGAGGTTGGGATCAAGTGAATTAAGAAGCTTGAAAGGATTGTAAAAACCTTAGCAAAATGCGAATGAGTGGTGAGATGAACTAAGTTTTCTGTGACTCAAACTTAATGCACATGTGTCTGTATATAATTCATACCTCCCACTTCCTTTGTAGTGTAGAGCTGTGTATGTGCTGCCGACTGAATTTGTTGGCTAAAGAAAAGGACTTACAAACAATGGAGAAATGTAGGGGAAGATTGGGGCTGCTGAGGACATGATGTACCAAAGAGAAGGCACCCTTTTTTCCTCCCTCTCTTCTGCAAGCATGTATTTAATTACAGTGGTGTGCCAGTGGCTGTGCTAGGGTCAGGGAATAGGTGGAGAAATTAATGTATGTCTTAGTTCAGGAAAGCCCTAATGGGGTGAAACAGACATTTTTATAATCCAGGTTGATGGTTGTCAGAATGTGGATATATACAAGAAGCATCTGGAACATGGACAAAGAGTCTGAAAGAGGCAGAGAAAATGTCCTACCAGATAGTGCATGAGCTGAAGCTAGAGTATAGAATAGGGGCTTACCTGTGGTCAGTAATGGGAGAAAAGAAGGCATTCTAGGCAGAGAGGACAGCTTGAGCAAAGCCGCTCCTTTCTGAGAACTTGTCAGCAGTTCACTATGGCTGAAATGTAGTTTTTGAGAGAACAGGAAGAATAGGAGATAATTAGAAGGTGAAAGGGTTCAGATTATAAAAGATCACAGCTGGGGCGCCTGGGTGGCGCAGTCGGTTAAGCGTCTGACTTCAGCCAGGTCACGATCTCACGGTCCGTGAGTTCGAGCCCCGAATCAGGCTCTGGGCTGATGGCTCGGAGCCTGGAGCCTGCTTCCGATTCTGTGTCTCCCTCTCTCTCTGCCCCTCCCCCGTTCATGCTCTGTCTCTCTCTGTCCCCAAAATAAATAAACGTTGAAAAAAAAAAAAATTTAAAAAAAAAAAAAAAAAAAGATCACAGCTGCCATAAGTAAACTTTTGAATTTTGATTCTTAGTTAATGGGAAACTATTGAAGAGTGGTTTTGAAATACAATAATAAATGTAATAATAATAGTGTTTATTGATCAGGTGCTTTAAATTAGGCATTCTTTTAAATGCTTTACATATAACTCATTTAATCGTTTCATGAACTTTGTGAGGTGTCTGATGCTTCATGAGTTTGAGCCCTGCATTGGGCTCTGCGCTGACAACAGAGAGCCTGCTTGGGATTCTCTGTCTCCCTTTCTCTCTGTCCCTCCCTGGCTGTCTGTCTGTCTGTCTGTCTGTCTCTCCCTCTCTCTCTCTCTCTCTCTCTCTCTCTCTCTCAAATAAATAAACTTTAAGAACTTTGTGAGGTATGGATGCTATTATTATTCTCCTATTAAGATAAGGAAATGGAGGAAAACAATGCCTAAGGTCATTCTCCAGGATTACAAGCCCAGCTATTCTGGCTGTGTGTAAATGTGTAGGGCGGGGAAGGAAGGAGACCAGTTGGGTGGGAAGGAATGGAGGCCTGAGTGAGGAGAGAGTTGTGGGGAGGAAGCCCTGATGGTGAGAGCTGGAAGTTCCAAACTGGTTGAGGAACTTTCTGAGGAGCAGCTGTCTTGATCCATGCCTCACTGTCTCTTTTCTGTTATTTATCTCCCATTTTAAACTCAGTTCTGTTTCTTTTGCTTAGTTTTTCTCTCTGCTTCTTTCCACTTAGTAACACTGATTTACTCATTCCCTTAATGACTATTTGTCAGGTTTTTAGTTGGGATTAAAATTCATTAATTCCCGTACAGTTACAAAAAACAAAACAAAACAACAACAACAAAAAAACCCACAAAAAACCCCTCGTCCCTGCCATAAAAGGACTGTTTGATGTAGTGTGAATACTACAGCTAAATACAGTACTTGTAATTCAAGTTAGTGTGAGCAGAATGATAAAGACTTCTGAGAGAGCCATGTTCATTTGACCGTGTACTTCATTTTCCATTTGTGTTTCTAAAGCCATCGAGATACATTTATTTGAGCTGGTAAGGTCTGCAGCTTCCTGGTTTCCTTAAATATAAGAGCTGGGCCCCTCATAGAGCTATGGCATATTCTAGATTTAGGGGTATAGAAAACTTAGTGTCCCCTAACACATACACACATTCACCTCTTCCAGATTTCCCAATATTTGGTTTTAAGAGGCAAAAAAAAATCTCATTAGTGAGTGTAAAACCTCATTCACATCTGCTACTGGATTGTAAGTTCCTAAGGGCAAAGGCCATGCCTGTCTTGTTTACAGTAGTATGTACTGACCTTTCCCACAGACTTGCTCATGGTTTGTGCTGTAGTGTTTGTTGAACTGAATACAGCATATGAGGGTGAACATTTCCTAAAAATACTTTTATTAAGAATTAAGAAATGAAAGCAAACAATGTACAGAAGCAATGAGTGAGACTAATGTGCACAAGTTTGTGATGCTAAATAAAACTATACTAAATTGTAGCACAGAATGGCAAGAACAGTTTTGTGTGGCAGCTCCACATGGTCTATCCGTCCCTCGGGAGCTATAACTTTAATGTCTGCATTTTTAGATCTTGATTATAAACCCATCCCCTTCTTTTGTCCAACCAACTATCACCAGCTAGGGAGTGAGGTAATTCATTCTCCTTTCTACTGCCTCTGCCCATGGTGAGAACAGAACTTCCATAGGCATCTTTTCTGCCTACCTGGAAGGGGCTCATGAAGGACACACCTTCTGTCCCTCCAGCTCAGCTTCTCTCCTGGGAGTTAGAGTCAGTGTCTCGTTGCTTCTAACTTGATACTCATTGGGCCACTTTACCATTGAGTGGCATACACTGTGCCATAACAGGGTCATAGTCTCCAAGTTCTACTTCACCTTTTGTTCTCATGTGTGGCAGGTGCCCTGGTTAGGGGAGAGGACTGCAGTTCTCTCTTACTTCTTGTTCCCTTTTAATCTACTGGTTTTTTGTTGAATGTTGCAAAGACCACAAAGGACCAGAGACATCACTACAAACATGAAACCTACAGATAACACAATGATCCTAAATCCATATCTTTCAATAATAACAATGGATGTAAATGGACTAAATGCCCCAATCAAAAGACGGTGGAATGAATAAAATCAGAATGGATAAAAAAACACCCATCTATTTGCTGTCTATAAGAGACTCATTTGAAAAGAAATTTTTTTTAATGTTTATTTATTCTTGAGAGAGAGACAGATAGAGACAGAGTGTGAGTGGGGGAAGGTCAAAGAGAGAGGGAGACACAGAATCTGAAGCAGGCTCCAGGCTCTGAGCTGTCATCACAGAGCCTGACGTGGGGCTTGCGCTCACAAACTGTGAGATCATGACCTGAGCTGAAGTCAGACGCTTAACCGACTGAGCCACCCAGGTGCCCCTACAAGAGACTCATTTTAGACCTGAGGACACCTTCAGATTGAAAGTGAGGGGATGGAGAACCAACTGTCATGCTACTGGCAGTCAAAAGAAAGCTGGAGTAGCCATACTTATATCAGACAAACTAGATTTTAAACTAAAGGCTGTAACAAGGGCATATATCATATAATCCATAATCATATGGATAGAAGGGTCTATCCATCAAGAAGAGCTAACAATTATAAATGTTTATGCACCCAATTCGGAAGCACCCAGATATATAAAACAATTAATCACAAACATAAGCAATCTTATTGATAAAAATGTGATAATTGCAAGGGACTTTAATACTCTACTTACAACAGTGCACAGATCATCAAGACAGAAAATCAATAAAGAAACAATGACCCTGAATGATACACTGGACCAGATGGATGTCACAGATATATTCAGAACTTTTCATCCAAAAGCAGCAGAATATACATTTGTCTCGAGTGCACATGAAACATTCTCCAAGATAGAGCACATACTGGGGCACAAAACAGCCCTCAATAAATATAAAAGAATTGAGATCATACCATGCACGTTTTCAGATCACAATGCTATGAAACTTGAAACCAACCACAGGAAAAAGTTTGGAAAATCTCCAAATGCACGGAAGTTAAAGAACATCCTACTAAAGAATGAATGGGTGTCAACCAGGCAATTAAAGAATAAATAAAAAAATATATGGAAACAACTGAAAATGAAAACCCAACAATCGCAACCCTTTGGGATGCAGCAAAGGCAGTCCTAAGAGGATAATGTACTGTTTTGCTTTTTTGTTTTTTAATGTTTATTTATTTATTAGAGAGCATGTGTGTGCGAGCCGGGGAGGAGCAGAGAGTGAGAGAGAATCCCAGGTAGGCTCCACGAAGACAGTGAAGCTCAATCCCACTAACCATGAAATCACCAGGACCTGAGCTGAAATCAGGAGTCGGATGCTCAACAGACTGAGCCAACCAGGGGCCCCTTATCTACTGTTTTGATAACTGAATGGAGTCAGAGATGGAATTTAAAATGAGAGTGTTCTCTTTGCCTGAACACAAATCAGAAATCCTGCATTTTGGACCTTAAAGTTGGTTTGTATTTAGAAAGGGTTTACATTTACTTCTCATTTGCCTACCAGTTTTTGGTAGGCAGTAGCTCTGCAGAGAACCAGGAAGGAGGTTTCAGTGATAGATCTTACCTTCTGAGTAAGAGAAGGTTTTGAGGGCCACCTGCTCAGTACACTTCATGGTCTCCTTAAGTGTCTAATTCTTTGAGTTAGAAGAAGAAATCATTGTGCTTCATAACTATGCCTTCACTGAAGTAATATTTGGTCAATGGATCTTTTTCCTTTTTTTGTTAAACCATTTACCCTGTTTTTATAATTCAGACTATTTCCAATGATCTCAAATATCTTTTATTTAATCTATATAAATAAGTTAGGAGTGGATGGTCCTTTTTCCAAGGCTTCTGATAAAGTTAGCTTTAGTCTAAGAGAGTGAAATAAATGAGAAAATCATTTGCCTTTTCTAGAAACAAATCTTAACGTTTACAACTGCTAATTTTTAAGATATTTTTAGTAGGGTACCAAATACATTTTAGTAATTCATTTTATAGTAAGGAAAGAAATATGTATATTTTCTACTCTGGAAAAATGCAAAAGCAGATGTTTGCATGTAGAATGACTGCCCCTCGTATATATTAATTCATTAATAGTAATTGGTAATATTTATTGTGTACTTATAGATCAAGGGTGCTTTGAATACACTGTCTCATCAAAGTTTTTCAACACTATTTTTTGGTACTGTATTAGTATCCTGCGGCTGATGGAACAGATTACCACAATTGGGGTGCTTAAAACAACAGCTATTTACTCTTTCCTAGTTTTAGAGGCCAGAAGTCAGAAATCAAGATGGTGGAAGGGTTGTACTCCTTTTGGAAGCTCTACAAAGACTCTTTCCTTGTCTCTTTTCAGCTTCAGGTGGTTGTTGGCATTCCTGATGGCTACCTTACTCCAGTCTCTGCCTTCGTGATCACTTTACCTCCTTCTCTTTGTGTGTGTCTTCTCCAGTTCTGTCTTTTATGAGGCCATTTGTCATTGGGTTTAGGGTCTGTTCGGTAATCTAAGATGATCTCTCAAGATCTTTAACTTAATTATATCTGCAAGACTGCTTTTCCAAATAGGTAACATTCACATGGACATACCATTCACCCAATTACAGATACAGACTTTTAGCATCGCCATTTCTCAGGAAGATTATTTGACCGAGTAGTGAATTTATGACTATGAGCTGTCCTCTCCACCATCACACTGTGACTCCATGCTGCTGTATTCTGCTTGATTTGTAGATGATCTGTTTTGAGGCATTGCCTGTATGATATCTAGTCTTTTATTAATTAGTTGTGACTTCACACCTGGCTAAGTGTTGTTGTTGTTGTTGTTGCTTAGTGTCTGTTTTTGTAAGTAGGGTGTATAAGACTCATTGAGGAATTTTCTGAATGCAAAAACTGGAGTTACTTGCCATGGTTAACGCCATCAGGAGAAAAGGCATCTCATTACTTTGACAGCAGCATAGACTTGTTTTTCTTGTTTAGTGAGACCAATCAGAAACATCAGAGGTCTAATCCTGACTTCATCACTTACTAGCTCTAAGGCTATGAGCAAATTACATTAGTTCTTAGAACTTCAAAAAAAAAAAAAAAAAGAAAAGAACTTCAGTTTATTTACCCATAAATAAGAATCTAATGATTAGATTAGTTGAAAAAGTCAAACCTGAGCATTTAATAAGTAGTTTGCCTAAATTAAGCAAAGAAATATTTTAGAAAATATAATTCCAATGTCTGTGAATGTCTTCTGAATTATTTAGGTCTCTTTAACTAGTAATAAAAGTTATACTTTTTAAACAGTTGTTTATATCATAAGTGATGAGGCTGCTCCTTCAAAAAAAATACATAAGCATCTTTTATTATCCGTGTACATATATGGTATCTTTTTAAAAACTCAAATAATATTTACTTTGCCTGTTTGTGGTATCTTCCTCAGCACGCTTTGGTTTTGTTGTTTGTATAATTTTTTTAAAGGATCATTCCTCTTACCCAGTGCCTGACACACATACCAAAAAGGGAAAAATTGTAAGAAAGAATGTTGCTCAGATCACATCATCCGATTATTGTACTTTCAGCATTTTGTAAGTGATAGCTCTTTCCTAAGCAGACATTCTTGTTAAGCTTGGAGGTCATTGTTTCTTTTTAAGAGCACTGTGTTCCAATTCTGAATATTTTTTAGATAGGAAGCATGGCCATCTTTCATTTTAAGTACTTTTTAGTAGATGTTTGTTGAGAATACTGGTTACTGGATAAGACAGACTGCCTCAGTTGTGCTTACTTATTCTTGTTTGTTTTTCCACAGTGGCGTAAGCCTGTTTGATAAGGTCATGGTGATCGGATATATTTTTCATCTATTTTCTGATGAAAGAACTGATTTTGTTTTCAATATTCTCTTTTCCACCTAAATTCCTGATGAGTCAGAAATTTTCAGAAATGTATGTTTCAAGAAGAGTGTTTTATCATAGAACTGAATGTAGTGATGGATTTTTAAAAATATTTTGACCCAAATGATACTGTGTTACCAATACTGCCCCTGCTATCAATTTCCTCCTAACGTAGAAAATGGTTTGTTTCTGTCATAACCATCTTAATACCCACCTCCATACACATCCATGTGCACATACCATTTCTATTCAAAGCAGACTTGTTTCAAATTGGAAGTAACCATGTAGATAAAGAAGATAGACTTCACCTAGAGAAGTATATGTAAGTAGTAGTTTTCATCCTTGCATTTACTTTTTAAATTGATATCATACAAAAGCTATTTGGAAAAGTTTGGGGTTTACTCTGAAGAGATTCTAGACATGTTCAAGTTTGCTGATTCTCTTACTTTTTAGGGAAACACATTAAGGTGTTTAATTATTAATCTGATTTTAAATATAAATGAAATTTTCTGTTATCAATAGAAGATGTTTTGAAACATAAGTAGGTATTGCTGATTTTTATAGTATCCCATCTATAATTTGAAGTAGCTTTTAAAATATAAAGCTACATTTAATCTTTAAGAGGCATTGAAAACAAGGTAATGCTTTAGTATATATTGTAATTTTTACTTAATATATTCAGTGCTAGCATTACTTTTGGCAACTGGCCATTCCTTTTTCAAATCTAAATATTTAATGGGTTTAAGGTATTAGAAATTGCATCTGATTTATGTTGTGGTTATTATCTAAATTAGCATCATGACGTCTAGATTTACAGTTAACTGATAGTGATTTTAGGCTTAAAGGAAAAAAAAAAAACATTTATCTGAAGTTAGTGGTAAAATTTCAGTTATCCCCAAAACCTCAGGGCCTGTCTAATTTTGAATAACTTGATTTTCTAGATAAATTGACATTAAATATCTCAATTCTTTAAAATGTTTCAACATTTTCATAGAAGTCTTTCAAAATGTATTTCTTTGTGTATTAGTTTCCTATTGCTATGTAACAAATTACCACAAACTTAGTGGCACAAGTCCCCACAGATTTATTGTTTTATGGTTCTAGAGATCAGAAGTCCAAAGTGGCTCTCACTGAGCTAAAATTAAGGTGTTGGCAGACTTTTGTTCTGGAAGCTCAAGGGCAGAATCTGTTCTTTTGCCTTTTCCAGCTTCTAGAGGCTGCCTGCTTTCTTTGGCTCCCATTCTTTCCATCTTCAGAGGTGGCAAAGGCTATGGAGTCTCTCACGTGATGGACTCTTTGGCTTCCCTCTTCTTCCATGTTTGAAGACCCTTGTCATTACATTGGGCCTACTGGATCTAAGATAATCTTCCTATTTTAAAGTCATATGATTAGCAGGTTTTTTTTTTTAATTTTTAAAATGTTTTTGAGAAAGAGAGAGAGAGAATGAGAATGAATAGGGGAAGGGCAGAGAGAATCTGAAGAAGGCTCCAGACTCTGAGCTGTCAGCACAGACCCTGATATGGGGCTCGAACTCATGAACTATGAGATCATGACCTGAGCTGACAGGTCATGACACTTAACCAGCTGAGCCACCCAGGCGCCCCTGATTAGCAGTTTAAATTCCAATTCAAGGAAACTTTAATTCTCCCCTCCCCGTGTTATTTAAAAGTATTTATAAATTCTTGAGATTAAGACAGAGAGATGTTGTTGGGAGGCCATTATTCTGCCTACCATTTTGCCTTCTTAGAGTGTTGAATTATGTGTACTAAATTGACTGTGAGGATTGCATGAGATAGGAAGTCCGAATGATTTATTTTATCATCCTTTATTGCTCAGAAGTGAAATTAAAATCTCTTCCAGGCTCACTCCAGCTTGGTGGGAGGGTCTTCCTTGTGGCTCACTAGTACTTACTGTAGGTGACTACACTTGTACAAACAGAAAAAATTTCTGCATCAGAGTCATTAAGGACCACTGTTGGAAGGATATAAATCGGTATTTGACATTCCTTCTCACTCCTGGGCAGTACAGTGCTATTCAATAACCTTTTAGTTGTCTGTTCTCTTTATTATCAAAAAAGGGCCTGTACCCATCTTTATCATTATGTTTCTCACCATTATCACATTTGGTGTGTCTTAACTTCTGGCCACTTAGACTGCCAGTTTTTTGACATGTCTGATCTTTGTCAGATTCTAGTTGTGCCCTGGTCTTTTTTGTTATCTGCTGTACCATTTGTTCTTTTGCATTTTGTGTGTGTGTGTATGTGTGTGTGTGTGTGTGTGTGTGTGTGTGTGTGTGTACACGAGTTCCTTCTTCCTTTCTTTTTCTTTCTTTTTATTTCTTTCTAAGATGAAGAAATGGAAGTTGAGTAACTTGCACAAGCGTGAGCCATCAATGGCTGATTGAGCATTCAAACCCAGGTTATGTGTTCCAGGAGAGCCCGTGTACTTACCACTTGACTGACTGGCTATCCAGCATTCATCCCAAGTCCTGAACCTTTTCTTTTGAAATCCATTTGTCATGAAATTTTACTAAAAGAGATCTTTGCAACTAGAAGGGAGAACCTTACATTGAATATCAATTTATTTACTACCAGGAAGGTAAGAGTAAGGCTGAGGGATACTTCCACTCTGCCTTACCCTTTGGAGATAAAAACAGGGAATCTGAGGGATAATGCCTGTGTTTTAGTAGATTCAGTAGGAAGGGTTCATATACACCCAAGAGGAGTAAGGAATTGAGCTGTTTTTGTGACATTCTTTTAAGGGAAGATAAGAAAGGAAAGGAAGGGGTGAACAGAAAGACATCAGATACAAAGTGCCTGTTTACTCTTTGTGAGTCACTCACATTATTCTGCTTTAAAAACATGTTAGGAATTCATCTAATCTTCCTCAGGCACACCCACTTCCCTCTAAGCCTAGTATAGTTCACAGATAAATTGGTCTTTCTCAGCTCACTGCTTTTGCTATGCAGTCTACCTTGCCAGGGGTGAATTGATGTCCTGTGGCGGGCCAGACTGTTCCTATTCTGTCTCACTTTCTTCCTTATATAAAGGAGTACCTGACTAACCAATATTTTACCTACTTCTGAACTTTTCCTTGCCATGGCATTGTTTCATGGGTTGAAAAAGACGTGTAAGTCACTAAGTACATAACAATGGTCACGTGGTCCTTTAATTCATGTTCTGCTTTAATTGTCTACTCTGCTTAGTGCTTCCCTACATTCTTGGTTTCCACAAATGATTATTTGTACAAAAGATCCATTTTATACATAGTTGCTCTCTGACCTAAAATTTAGGACTTGGATACAATATATGCCATTGACCTTCACTTGCATGGTAGTATTTTGGGACAGTGTAATGCCTGCAAGCTTTATATTCTTTAGTATACTGAGGAGATCTTACACAGAACAAATGATTAGTAGCTAAATGGCTTTTGTATTCTTTTATCTCCATTTTAATATATGCATTCTCATTCTCCAGAGATTGAGACTGTCTGTAAGCATTTCCACGAAAAGGCCATGGATACACATGAGTTTTGACAATAGGAACTGACATCTTAATGTAATTTACATTTCTTTACTTTCAAATTTTTCTTTTTGTGGAGAAGAATGCATAAAAATATTCTCTAAACTAGAAACTACTAGAAATCAGATTCATAATTGGAGACTGTTCTAGACACAAGGATTCACACTCTTTATCTCTCTTGTCAACATTTTCATTAAAGATCTAGAAATCTTTTCTGCCTCATTGATTAAGCCATAGAAGTGACTGAATTATGGAAAGAGATTTAGCATATCTAAATAGTATAAAATATTTAAGTGAAGGCACAGTGTTTTGAAAATATACGTATATATGTTATAATTTGGAGCTGGGGAAATACAGTTAAAACCTGAGAAAATTCTTGGCTATAGCAAATGATTACTGTCGAATCTCCTGGATAAATGAATTATTCTCTTTAGCTAAAGGAGACTACCTGGTACAATGGAAAGAACATGGGCTTCAGTGTCACACAGAGCTGACTTTATATCCTGGTAATATTTACCTTATTTCTGTATTAGAATGTGCATGATGTAACATTTCTGACAGTTCAGAATCTCTTTTTTTTTTGTAACATTTATTATAAGGTGTCAAAGATGCACTTGTAGGTGGCAGCATATAATGAAATTTTTTTGAAAAAGTTTTTGAAAATGAAAAACTTTTTGATTTGGATGTTAGGCCAATATTTAGGTATCTGTTCTATTCATTAGCCATTTACTAGCCATAGGAATGTTAGGAAATTTTTCTTTTTTTTTAATAATTTTTTAAATGTTTATTATTTTTGAGAAAGAGGGAGGGAGAGAGAGAGAGTGCGAGCGTGCGCATGCGAGCGGGGGAGGGGCAGAGAGAGAGGGAGACACAGATCAGAGTCAGGCTCCAGGCTCTGAGCTGTCAGCATAGAGCCCAACGTGGGGCTTGAACCCATGAACTGTGAGATCATGACCTGAGCCAAAGTCGGACACTTAACTGACTGAGCCACCCAGGTGCCCCCCCTTTTTTTTTTTTTAATAAAATTTTGTTAATTGATTTTTTTCAATGAGTAATATATTAATATTGCTCAAAATCTAAAGCTTTTGCAATGAAAATTCTTTCTCCTCCCTCCTCTCAGTCACCCAAACTCTCTTCCATATATTGAAACATTTTGCACATATATATGTGTATATATATATATATTTTTTTTTTTTATAGTTTTTATTCATTTACTTTGAGAGAGAGAGAGTGAGCACAAGTGGCAGAGGGGCAGAGTGGGGGAGAGAAAGACTCTCATTAGCACAGAGTCCAGCGTGGGGCTCAATTTCACGAACTGTGAGATCATGACCTGAGCTGAAATCCAGAGTCGGATGCTTAACGGACTAAGCTACCCAGGCGCCCCTGCACCTGTATTTTTCACAGAGGTATTTTATGCATGGAAGAGCAAGACATATGTACATTTCATCTCTTTTCCTACAAATGGTAGATACTGTGCATATTGTCAGCTTTAGATTATCATGGGGATCCTTCTGTATCAATAATAAGAACTTGGCTCATATTAAAAATAGGTACATAATGTTCCATTTTATGAATATACAAAATATGTTTAACCTATTCCCTATGGATGGTCATTTAGTGTGCTCTTAACAATGCTGTAGTGGTTTACTTCAAATATGCTTCATTCTATACATATGTGAGTATATCTGTGGGTAAATTTCTAGAATTGGAATTGGTAGGTCAGGGGGTATATCCATTTTTCATCGTTACAAGGGAGAAGACCCTACAGATGTCAGAGGGCTGTTCGAATGAAGTGTTGTGTATACTCAGTTAATGTTGCTTCTCTTTTGTCCCTCCTGTAGGACATATGAATATTTCAATGTTTATTTATTTTTGGGACAGAGAGAGACAGAGCATGAACGGGGGAGGGGCAGAGAGAGAGGGAGACACAGAATCGGAAACAGGCTCCAGGCTCTGAGCCATCAGCCCAGAGCCCGACGCGGGGCTCGAACTCCCGGACCGCGAGATCGCGACCTGGCTGGAGTCGGACGCTTAACCGACTGCGCCACCCAGGCGCCCCGGGACATATGAATATTTAAGGGCATGGGTCAGCTGAATGCAACTTGAGTCCAACTTTTGAGATGTCATGAGTGTCAGCATTGTTGTTTTTAATTTGCCTGAGCCCATAAAGATAGGATGAGCTCTGTGGTAATTGTTACATGGCTACCCTTCCCCAGAAGTAGTTTGTGTTTTAGAAATAGAAGCAAACATGTCTAAGATATATTTCTTTTACTTCAAACATCTACTTCCTAAGTTACTTTATATCTTTGATGTGTCATCATGTCATGCCACGATTGAAACCGGTATCTTTTGTTTTTTTTTTGTTTTTTTTTTTTTTAATGACTAGCAGAGTGGAAAGGCAGACACTTTCTTGTCACCCTACTCTTCTTTCTCACAAGTGTGAGTTTTCATGGAGTGTGGGAGAGTCCTTTATGAGCACAAGAATTTAAGCTGACATTTATTTTCCTTGGGCTTCAGTCATCTTATGTTTTTTACATATGACTATGTCATCAATATCTTGGGAGTTTTTACATTTAGAATTTTTTTTTTAATGTTTACTCAATTTTGAGAGGGAGACCAAGTGTGAGCGGGGGAGGGACAGAGAGAGAGGGAGACACAGAATCCGAAGCAGGCTCCAGGCTCTGAGCTACCTGCACAGAGCCCAATGTGGGGCTCAACTCACAAATCTTGAGATCATGACCTGAGCCGAAGTCGGACGCTTAACTGACTGAGCCACCCAGGCACCCCTACTTTTAGAATTTTTTTAGTTTGAACTGAATTTTGGGCATTAGGCACACTGACATTCTTAATAGTCTTGAGAGTTTTTTATTTTACATGTGTGAGACATCCGTCTTGAATAAACATTTTTTTTTTTAAGTTTATTTTATTTTGAAAGGGGTAGGAAGGGCAGAGAGAGAGGGAGAATCTGAAGCAGGCTCTGTGCTGTCAACACAGAGCCCAATGTGGGGCTTGAACTCACAAAACCATGAGATCATGACCTGAGCCGAAATCAAGAGTCAGAGGTTTAACTGACTGAGCCACCCAGTCGCCCTTTGAGTAAACTTTTCTAATAACCTCTATTGTCTAAGGTAAACTTTGCCACTGGGTCCATGGGAAGATGATGAAAATGAGGACAAGAGCCATGTACTAGAGCACCTGTCGCATGATTAATAGCTAAATCATTGTTCTGATTTAGATTTATTAACTCCTATAATGCTTATAGCATCTTCCCTGTGAAGTAACTGATACTGTTGTTAGTCACCACTTACAGAGCAAAGTAAAACATAGAAAGATTAGGTAACTTGTCTGAGGTCACCCTTTTAGTAAATTGTAAAATGTGCTCTGAACCTGGCCTGACTCTAGAGTCCATACTCTCTTTCTATAGTACAGTATCCTTAGTTTTACACATGTCTCTTTAGTATGATCTTTTGATGTCCTTGGGAATACTGAAATCTAGATGACTGTCATCTTAGCTCCCTTCTACTGCCTATGTCTTCCTGACCCTTTCCTTACACCATGCAAACATACACACATACCCTGCATAAATGCCCTATGGTCAAACTGCTGTTGTAGTAGTAAGTTCAGACTGTATTTTGACTCAGTTTTCTATTTTCTGGTTCTTTTCTCTGAAGTCAGTGCCTGGTTTGTTTTTTTTTTTTTTCCTTTGGGTTTGTTTTTTTGTTGTTGTTTTTGTTTTTGTTTTTGTTTTTTGTCACCTTGTCCTCTTTTGTCACTGCCAGTTGGGTTTATTACCCACCAGTATTGTTCGACCTCATTTTGAAATCTTTTTCATCCTTGTCACCTGTTACTTATCCATGTTGCAAAGAGGCTGTAAACCTCTCAGAGCACCCGTCTTCTTTGACACAATGAAGTGAGTAGTCACTTTTCTCAGCTATGTTTATTTGCTCTGGTTGTTAGAGGTGCCTTGTTTATTATTGGAGAAGGGCTTTTCTTTTGCCAGATACTTTACTCATTTATTTGTAAATGTTTATTAAGCATCCCTGGGCCAAGTTCTATACAACTCCTAGGAAAACTGAGATCGGTATATTGTAGGATGATCAGAAGGCTTGGAGTCTGCAGAGGTCTTATACATAGCTTGATTCTAAAACTTTTCAGTAAATCTTCAGGAACAGACATCTTCAGTGAAATGATAATTTGTACAAGGGTTTCCAAATATAAAGCTCCTATTTATATGCTTCCTTGCTGAAGTTGGTGGTAAAATATCCAACATACACACAATGCACACATATTAATTATGTGAAAATTATATAATGTAATATTATATAATTGTATAATGATTCAATAGAATTGTTACCTGAATACAGTTCCTTAGTTTGCTTATTTTAGAAGGTTTGATTCAAGACATCTCTGTCATCTTAAATTCCATTCTTGTCCTAAGCTATGATTGCATATGAATTATTTTTCTATATAAGATACATTTTATTTTCATGTTTTAGATTCAAAGTTAAGACATTTCAGGAAGATTTATGCATTATCTATTAGAGACCTTTCATTTATTTTCTAATATGTAAAAACGTCAAATCACAGAAGATGAGAAATTTAAAAGACGTTGGCAAGACTTTAACATGTGCTATTGTCCTTGCAAATTTATTTTAAGCTCTATCTGCTGTCACACACTGAAAGATGCAAGGAAACAATGTGGCTTTGGCTGGAGGTTATCACTTCTCAGAATAACTTCGGTGTATTATCTTTAGTGGCATTTTAGCTTAGTTGGCCCACTTCAAAATATCCATCACAGAGATAACCACAGACTGACTTAAACTCCGATGACTTGTTCCATAATTGTCTGATTTTGGAACTCTAAAAGTTTGGAATCCAAAAACTCTAATTTCGAAATTCTACAGTGTCCAGTAGCAGTTCTCTATACTGGAGGGGCAAAAGGGAATAATTCTGATATTGGTAATTAGTAATGTTTTTTATTTCTCTTACTGAAAATTGTTCCTCATAATATGTAGGCATCTTATTTGCACAAACATTACCAGAAAGAAATCTATGAAAATATGTGTAGCCTTTCTTGGAAATAAACTCGACCTGTGCTATGAGGTTGAAGCCCTTGTCAGAATAAAATTAAATGGATACAAAAAGAACTAAGAGAATGCGAAATGCCAAAAAACAAATAAAAATAATAAAAGGTTGAACTTATCATGCCAATTTAAAAATTCAAATGAGGGGCACCTGGGTGGCTCAGTTGGTTAAGCCTCCGACTTCAGTTCATGTCATAATCTTGTGGTTTGTGAGTTCAAGCCCCGCGTCGGGCTTTGTGCTGACAGCTCAGAGCCTGGAGCCTGCTTCAGATTCTGTGTCTCCCTCTCTCTCTGCCCCTCTCTACTTACTTACTCTCTGTCTCTCAAAAAAATAAACATTAAAGTTCAAATGAAAGAGTAAACGCTCAAGAAAAGGTAGAAATTTTGAAGACTAAAGCAAGTGTATTACCCTGCTATGTATCACAATGTAAAGCTAAAGGCAGTGTGGAATGGGTGGTTGGAAGTTGCAAAAACATTTTAATGCTTCTGCTGGAAAAAGTCATTCTCATCTCAAAGTGTTCTAGCTGGTCTGTCTCCAGCTCAGTTTAATCCAGTTTTGTTTTTTTTTCCAGTGAAGCTATTTAATGTATTAATTAACATTTATTTAGTAAGCTTATTGTGTGTCTGTTTTATACCAATTATTCTGCCAAATGCTAGGGACAGAAAGTTTAGTAATCTGAATGAAGACTGATGAATTTACTGTTTGCACAGAGCCTCGTAAACAACTTGTGCCAGTGGTGGACCCTAATCAATTTATGAGTGTGCAGTAAATCAAAGGGTGGCATCCCTTAGATTTTCAGAAATCAAGGCCCAGACACTTTACTGAACTTAACAAGCTTGAAGCAGATTTCAGGTTCCATCCCCAGAGATTTTGACTTTAAAGTCAAGTCTTTCTCATTTCCATAGCCCATGTTTAACCACTAGCCCTTAGTTTCTGTTTACTTCATCTCCCCAGATAAATGTTAAGAAGTCTGATTCAGCCACGTGCTGTCTCCTACAATACTCAGGGAAGAGTCTTACCACACAAGTGATGCTAAAATATGCCTAAACATGAGGAGTTAAATCCAGGCAACATTAACGGTTATCAAACTCGCCATGATGTCTAGTACATGACCCATAAAGGAACAAGTGATAACAACTGATGTCAGCTCAGAAAGAAAAGTTCCTGTGTTGTTTAGTATAAATTGCTCTCTAAGAGGAAATTGGAGGAGTAGAAGTTTCCTTTCTTTTTGATTTAGGAAATATGTCATTCATTTTCTAAAGAAGGACTGATTGCCTTTTTTCCATTATATGCACTGATTATTTCTTACATGTTAAATAGGCAAAGGCATTACATAATAAAATTTGCTTAATTAGGGTGAGATTTTGACTCTGCCTAATGATTGTAAAGCTAGCTTATTCACCGTTCTTAATCATATACCTAATACCCAATAAGAATGTGCTTCTCTAGTTGAGGTGACCTGTGGATATGGACATGTTTTATTAAAATGATAAAACAGATACTTTGATGATTATTGTTTATGTATCATTACGGTTAACTGTTTTCAGAATCTGAGGAGCCTAATCTCCTTTAGAAGTCGTATATTTCATTTAGTGACAACGGTTTCTTGACAGTGTAATACATACTCTCGTGTGCATTTTAAAACGTCCACAAGTTGTCAGGTTGAGTGGCTGAGAGATTTGTTTAAAGAAATGTGGGCAGCATTCTTGTGGTTGGACCAAAAAGGGAGAAAATGAAAGTATTGTATAAAAGATGTCTTAAAAGCTTGTGTTATGAAATGGATTATATCTGAGACTTAGAGTCTGTTTTTAAAATAAAAATAAGAACAGACTAAGTTCTATATCTTTAAATATTGTGTAAGTAGGAGTGCCTTGAAGAGACAGTATTAAAATTAACTTATGGTTATTAAGCTTTCTGTGACTTTAGTAGAGCATTTGTAGACTAATTGAATGAAAATAGATATAAAAATCTCTTAACTATAGGAAAGTTTACTCCAGGTAAAATCTCATTTTAATGTACAATATTATATAAATATGTCAGAATACAAAAACCGAGCAGTTCCTCTTTTGCCCTTCCCTTCCCTGGTCTCTTTCATCAGAAGCAACAAATATTTCTCATGGTATTTACTTTCATATTTCTAAATAATAATCATCTGCCAACTCTTGAATATTTAGTCTTAATTATATTCACTGACTTCTTGTGATGGTACGTGAGAATTTGCCCTTGCAGCTCCACTGCTTTTTCCATCTTGTCAGTATCGGAAAGATTTAATTTAGCAATAAATTAAAAAAAAATTTTTTTTAACGTTTATTTATTATTGAAAGACAGAGAAAGTCAGAGCGTGAGCAGGGGAGGGGCAGAGGGAGAGGGAGACACAGAATCTGAAGCAGGCTCCAGGCTCTGAGCTGTCAGCACAGAGCCTGACACGGGGCTCAAATTCACAAACCGCGAGATCCTGACCTGAACCACCCGACTGAGCTTAACCGACTGAGCCACCCAGGCACCCCTTAACAATAAATTTTTTAAATCCATTTTCATTTTCCATTTTTGAAAGGTATAGTTTAGCAATTTTTTTTAAATCCAGTCTTTTCATTCTTGTAGCAATATAAATATTCTGTGCTGAGCCACAGTTTGGGAGAATTCTGTGTATTGGAATTCAGGAAGAGAGTCAACAGTGCCCCACAGAGAGCACTTGCAGGAAGAGTGGGCTCACAGAGACTGTGTGAGCCACTGCCCTTCTCTCTGCATGGATTCGCTTAGTGCTCTGCACCAGAGACCCTGGAGCCCCTCTCCTCACCACACTGCACAGCTCTCCATGTGTTGTGTTTGTATCTGCATGTTTGAAATCTGGTTCTTTTATATAAAAGGAAGTTCACCATTTCCAAGAGTATATGTAGACATAGCATTGGAAGATGAATAGCCTGAGGAGGTTTGTGGGAAATGTGAAAATATTTTCTGAAAATACATTTTGTAAAACAATACAAAACAAATCTCTTCTTTCACATTCTTCATATATTTATTTATATTGCTCTACAGCACAGTGTTATCTGCACAGATAGTGTTTTGTAATCACTTGGTCATTAAAGTCATCTTCCCTTTTGTTATTGCCCTTATTATCTATCATCTTTATAACAATTTTTGTTTTAGTATTTAAAACCAATTAATTGTTTTTCTTTGTGTTCCTTTTCATGAGTACATGCTGTAATTTCTTTCAGAGGCCATCTTCCTTGGAGAGATTACAAACTCCTTTGAATTTAAGTGGCTTTCAAGTTAATGCTGTTGTTTTCTTCTATCTCTGTTATCTTTTGTTTCAGGCATTTTTCTTCCTAAGAAAATATTCAGTGGCTACTGTCTGTTTGTAAAACAATTACACATATATTGAAGAACATTTGGAAGATACAGAAAGTAAGAAACTCATGCCATCTAGAGAAAACAAACATTCTAGTATATGCTCTTCTGGTCTGACTGTATATATACAGATTATGTATTCTTTCAACATATAGTTCAGGACACAGAGTTGAATGAGGTAGACATATGGTACCTGCTGTCATGAAATGCTGCGCTAGTAATAAAGGAGACAGTTGACATAATAACATAATTATTTAATTATAATTTTGACAAGTGTGTATGGTATAAGAACATAGTTTTCTTTTTAAAAATTTTTTTTAAACGTCCATTTATTTTTTTGAGACAGAGAGCATGAACAGGGGAGGGTCAGAGAGAGAGGGAGACACAGAATCCGGAACAGGCTCCAGGCTCCGAGCTGTCGGCACAGAGCCCAACGCGGGGCTCAAACTCACAGACCACGAGATCATGACCTGACCCAAAGTCGGACGCTTAACCGACTGAGCCACCCAGGCGCCCCTAAGAACATAGTTTTAAAAAGGAAGGGAGTAGCATTATCAAATTTGTGAGCAGGATTCATCAGTTTAAAGAAAACATATTGACATAATATATAATAAAATGCCTCTGTAACATGCTATGTGTGTATAAAAACTTGGCCTCCAATGTGTATAAGTTTGCCAAATGTTATTTCTCTTTCTATGATATTATAGAATTGTGGCCTAGTAGAATTAAATACTAATGGGAAGAGTCATTCTGCTTTTAACTTTATCATTAGTACGTCAACTTTTTCATTTGAATCTTTTACTTCAGTTGCTACTGAAGTACCAGATAAGTGAAGTAAACTGCTCATAATGAATTTGCCCATGACAGTACCATATGATGATTACAGTGTTAAGTAGATTCATTTTATAAATATATGGAAATGCTGTACAGATTTGAGGCTATTTTATTTATCGACACAAGTCTTAGGTACAGTGCTGGATAGTTTATATATATTACATCATTTAATCCACAGAATAACCCAGTGAGAGAGGTGGTAAGCTCTTTTACAGATGAAGAAGTTAATTCAGAGAAGTTATTTAACTTGTACTGACTTATGTTGTGAAGATAGTATTGAGATATGAGTCTTGCTTGGTTCCAAATACATGCAATTTTAATTTTCTTGATATTATGCACTCTCCTTGTAATGGAGGTAGATGAGTAGGAAATTACCCATTTCTCAAATGAGAAAACTGAGGCATAGGAAAGGCCAAGATTTCAAGTACAATAGAAAGGACAATGAACTAGTAGTCAACCTTTTCTTTCTTTCCTGTTTGTATATAAAGAAGATTCATCTACATCAGATTCTATACTGACGTGTCCTATGGTGGTGATACCAGGAGGCTAGTGGAGTGCATTCTGAGTTTTCTGCCTATCTTGTACTTCAGCCAGAAAAGCTGCACTTTTATTTGGTTATATATATTGGGCTTTGGAATACATTCAAGTGTAACCAAGGGTTATAATAACTAACCTACTTTGGTAACAAAAATTTGGGCTTTCAGGGTTGGTTTGCTGCTTTACTTTTATTCTAGGTGAGATCATAAATCACTGCTCTATTATATTTTTCTATAAAATGAAGTGTCAGCGTCTCTCTCTCTTTTTTTTTTTTTTTGGTAGTAAAAATGTAATGAGAATTAAGTTATGGCAGTGTATATTGATCTTGAAGAGTGTTTTTAATAAAACCATGTGTTCGGTTTCTGCAAGTAGTTATGATGAAATTTTTTGTCTAAAGCATTTCAGCTGTAGTAATAGTTGAGTCCATGTGTAGATATTTATGCTCTGTATTTTAAAAAGTTTAGTTATTTTTGAGAGAATGTGCATGGTCGTGCACAACATGCGAGAAGCAGGGCAGGAGCAGAGAGAGAGGGAGGGAGAGACTGAGAATCCAAAGCAGGCTTGGAGTTGTCATTGCAGAGCCCAATGCGGGGCTCGAACTCACAAACAGTGAGAACCTGAGCTGAAGTCAGATACTTAACCAACTGAGCTATCCAGGTGCCCCTATGCTCCATATTTTTGATAAACTAAAGAAAATAAATTTAAATGATAGAATGAGGGATTTTGTTAGACTAGTAGGAAATTGTGATAGTTTGACATAGACCAAGTTATTATTTGTCTAACAAGAAAACTTAAAAAAAGATTTTACTAATGATTTAAAAAATGTTGATGTTACATAAAGTCTGTCTAGATGACCTGTAAGATCTGTGTAGTTCTTTGATTTCTCAAGACTTTCATATCCAGTTTTATCACACATATACTACAGCAAATATTCAGATTGCAGCAAATATTTTTGGTGGCTTGAAATGGAAAATTGTAATTATCTGAGGTGGATCTTTTATCTAGTGCTATTTTTACAAGGCTGCACCACCTCTACAGATGTTCCTTCCAAATAACTGGTTCCTTACAGCCGTACTCCTCGATATTCCAGCACATTTTAACTGCTGGTCTTTTTCTTCAGAACTCACAGAAGACACATAATTCAACAAGAAAAGCAGCGAGTCATGCCACATCTTGTTTTTGTAAGAACACCAAAACATAAGCATATGTCAGTGTTTGCTTTGGGGTAGGTTTCCCTAGAAAACAGGAGATCAGTGAGATGCTGAATTGCAATTTTATGTGACAAGACAGCTGAAAATAAGGCCGTGTGTGAAAGAAGCCAAACTCTTAGATGTTACGCTTGTCAAAATGGGAGCAAAAATTATAATGCAAGTTTAATTTCCTTAAATATGGATCTCAACATGAATTGAGGTATGTAGCTCACCCACAGCCTTGGGTGTGGCCTATGAACATAGCTGTTAACTCTGATCTATAATTTTTATATTTTATTGCCATGTGTGACTGGGTTTTTGGATTGCAACATTGATGCAAATGAGAGAGAAGGAAACATGTCAGATATACCTTAGCATACATGTTTTTGGCTTTGGCTATTTGCATCATCATAACTTTTTTTTTGTTGTTTATAGAACTTCAGTAAGTTGGCTACACTGCTAGAGAAAGTTTTAATATGCTGGATTTCTTCATGGGGATTGGGAACTGAGCTTGTTCTCTGGCCAGTCTGTGATAGTTTCTTATCTGTGTTGATTGTGATGGTTTCAGAGGCATCTGAGGCCCACACTATCCCCCAATGTTACCTCTGAGGGCAAAGACACATAGTTGCATGCCGTGGTTAGCCTGGGTGTTGTCCTTGTACCTTGGATTCAGTAAAGTCGGTGAGTGGAATTTAGAAAAGGAGAGTCATTGACTGCACCTTGGTAATTCAATACTTTCTCCTTCATCTGACTTCTCAGAAACACACGTAGGCATCACCAAGCATAGGATTGTTGCTAGCTGAAAGAACTGTTTATAGGACAAGTAGGCTTTAGTTCCACTATGGGGATAGAGGAGTGATTCTGAATATTGTGAATGATTTAGAATGGGATTATCTCTTTCATTTCCCAGTATCCCCAAACTCCCCCATTCTTATGGTAGCCAAGAACTGACATTTTCTGTAATTAGACTAGGTGGTTTTCACAAACTATTGTATTTAATGTCAGATTCTTCTCTCATAAAGCTCTAGAGCCTGGAAGATGATTATAGTTGTCATTTATGTCCAGTTTTCATGTCAAGAAGGATGATAAATATCATAGTTGACACTATCATTCTATTTATGTGGCATGTACTATTGTAAGCCCCTTACAGACATTTTTTTTTCATTTAGTTTTCACAATAACCATGTAAGATAGATAAGTATTATTATTATTCTTACTTGACAAGTGAAGAGATAGTAAATGGAGGGGCTAGGTTAGAATCTGGACAATCAGCTCTTAACTCTGTGAGGTACTGGATATTCTAGATGTTTGCATTTCCCTAAGCTTGAAGGGACCTTCTGGGCCAGTTGGTCTATAGCCATCTTCTAGGAAAGAACTCTGAAACAGTGATACAGCTCCTGTGTGCACATTACCACCAGGCAGCCCATTCCAGTTAGACAACTGTAATTAAGTCATAGTCCTTTCAATGAAAAATTTCACTGTTGGTATTTATTCAGCAAGAACATTTTATAAAAGCAGCCAAATGAGTTGAGTATCAGAATAGTTATGAAAAAAAAAATCATTGTTATCTTGAAAAGAATCAGGAATTTTGATGCCGAAGCTACATAAATACTTTTGTGTTTATTGTAAATTGTTTTGTTTTGTATTTTTTTAAAGATCACAGTGTGGAGCACATTGTATGTTTTTCTATGGACTGGTGCCGATTCTTTGTGAAGTTTCAGGTCCTTCTGTGAATCTCATAAAGCGAGGTAGATATGATAGGAATCACCTATTCCTGTTCTTTAGAGATCTTTTAGGGGATACTTAGCATCAGTATAAGGGAGACATCAGATTAGAGGATGTGTTTTCTCGCACTAAAGAATCTAATATATTTCAGGTTATTTGTCTTCAGAGTTAGGTAGGTATTAGTGTTTGGCTTTTCTAAATTTTTACAAATTATCAAATAGGGAGAATCTCCATCATCTCGTTCAAATTATAGGCCTTGCTAAAGGATGTCATGGTTGGAACAATACATATAGTAACCTATGGTCAGCACCTCTGTTCTTCTCAGTGACTGTAATTCTGCCAGAAACAAATTTAGTGAGGTTGAACTTTATAGACATGCCCTAGTCAAAACACTGTGTTAACTATTGTTGTTGTTAGGTCTGTTTATTTTGTTCTTTTGAGGATATTATTAATGCGGTATTTTTCAATAATTAAAACTAGTTTGGGGTTCCTGGGTGGCTCAGTTGGTTAAGCGTCCGACTTCAGCTCAGGTCAAGGTCTTGCGGGGCACTAGTTCCAGCCCCGCATCGGGCTGTGTGCTGACAGCTCAGAGCCTGGAGCCTGCTTTGGATTCTGTGTCTCCCTCTCTTTCTGCTCCTCTCCCACTCGCACTCTGTTTCCCTCTCTCTCTCTCAAAAAAAAAAATAATAATAAAATAAACAAACATTGAAAAAATTAAAAATTAAAACTAGTTTAATAGTGTTTAATGAATGGGCTGGTTCAGTTCAGGGAGCTCCTATTTGTGTGACTACTGTTATCTAGCCATCATGTTCATTATATGACCTGTCAAGTTTCCAGAACCTTCTGTGTATTCTGCCTTTGAGTCAAGATTAATGTTTATCAAAATGAGGCTTGTTATGCATTCAGTTCCTTGAGTCGGGACCAGCATCCCCCTTGCCTCCCTTTTCTGTTTTGTAAATGAAACGGACTAGAACAGACTATGTTTTAATGAATTGCACATGAGAATATGTTTTGTTGATGCATATTTGTACTAGGTAGGTCATGATATAAAATATATTTCTGACTGTATATTATGATTGAAAAGTTTGACAACAGTGGTCTACACCACTGCTACTCACTTGGCAGTCCTTGGACACTGGTGCCAGTGTTCACTCTTCATTCCCGGTCTGCAGTGAGAGAGGTATTGAAATTGAGAATAAGCCTTTAGAAATTTTTGAAGCAGTTTGACATTTGATCAGTGGGTTTGTCCCATGGAAAGGTGTAGACCAGCTTTGGGGTTACTGAACCTGTTTAATAGTCAGCATACACTGTGAGTTGTGTACGGTTATGAAGCAATATTTGAGGGTCATTTTCTAATGTATTAGATTCAAACAGTGGAGGAGGGAATTCCCTCAGGATAAGAAGCTTACTTTTTGGTAAAATAGGTAGAATGTGTTGCTACTTTGCTATAGTTCCAGATTTTCTTCCTTTGATCAAGCCCCACATCGTTGACAGTGTGGAGCCTGCTTGGGATTCTCTCTCTCCCTGTTTCTCTGCCCCTCTCCCTCTCACCTCTCAAAAATGAATAAGTAAACTTAAAAAAATAATAATAATACTTTGTTAACAGTGGGAAGCTTTGGAATTCTAATTTAGCCTGTTTTTACAACAAAATCCATTAAATTAATCAGAAATTTAAGCAATACTATTTTATTTTACAAACAAAATTCAGTGTCTATAAACAAAATAGTTTCTTAATAAATAAAGGAAAGATTGAATACATTTCAGTCCTTTCAATATGATAGTATAAATGTGAAGTTAATCACAAATAATATAAGAACTTTAAAGAAATGAACAAATATTTTAATGTTTGCTGGCTTTAAATTTTCCTTTTTTAGACTTAGATATTATTATTATATTGAATACTTTGAACTAATTTAATGAGATTTGGTGATGAGGATGTTGGACAAGATTCTACTACTGAACTGATAAATGTGAAATTAGGGTATCATTTTAAAGTAAACAAGGATAGACCTGATTTATCTATGGCTAAAATAGCCACAGTTGATCATTAATTTTTAAATTCCTGGACTCTGAGTAACTACGTCCAGATTTTTGAAAGACCTAAACACACCCCAAATTATTTTTTGAGAGTTAAACAAATGGAAAAACCTAAGTTGAGACTCTAAAGAATGAAAAGTTTTCATTCCTGTGCTTTCCACAAGACAGCCGACTGACTTTGTTTTCCTAATAAGGCTATGCTAAATACTGGAATGCTTGTCCTCTTGAATTTTATTGAAATACCTAAAAATACCCACTTTACAAAAAAGGTTGCAATCTAGTGTGTTTAGCCTAGACAAAAATAGAAAAAGAGATGTATCTGGAAAAAGTTAGTGGCAAAATTGTGCCTCCAGTATTCATTCGTATAGGACAGAGCGCATACAAATGTGAACTTCAAAGAGCATTCATTATGTCACACTTTGGATGTATGAAGAACAAATTAGGTATTTTGCTGTTTTCCATTTGTACTTGGTTTGTCTTGATAGATTTAAGATTTGGGGCAAGATTTAGTCCCCCTCTCTTCCCTTCTTCTGTAGTTAGTAAGTAGGCTTATACAGGCTAATTTTTTGCTTAACACTGTATTTAGATTTAATCTTTAGTTTCAGATTTGGATTAGACTTTCTTACAAAATAAAGTGCTATGTTTAGGAATCCTTTTCCATCTCACTTAGAGGAGTAGAAGACCAGGTCCTTATATTGGCATAAAGTAGCCTATGTGCTCTGGTTCCCAGTTCTCTCTCTCTCTGGCTGTGCCTCTACCGCCCTCCCTGCTGTTCTAGCCCCATTCTAGCCTCACTGGCACATTCCTGCCTGTGAGACATTACGCTTGCTCTTTGCTTGGTCTGGAGTTCTCTACTTC
This sequence comes from Prionailurus bengalensis, assembly GCF_016509475.1. Taxonomy (NCBI): domain Eukaryota; kingdom Metazoa; phylum Chordata; class Mammalia; order Carnivora; family Felidae; genus Prionailurus; species Prionailurus bengalensis. The sequence continues at coordinate 127,264,940 of NC_057344.1, read as the reverse complement.
AGGTCTCTGCTCAGATTTCATCTTATTGTAGAGGCCTTCTCTGCCGTCTCTATATAAAATGACATATCCCTGTCCCTGTCTTGCTTTACTAGACTCCATTGCACTCATTACTGTGTGACATACTTGTTTCATTTTATTCTGCCTCTCCCAAGTAGAAAGTAAGCTCCCTTGCAGTAGATAGTTTGTTTTATTCATTACTGTTTCCCCACCTCCTACAATAGTCACCTGTGTTACAACCTCAGTGAATATTTGTGGAATTAATTAATAAGTTAATGAAACAAATTAATTTAAGGAAATTATAACACAGGTACTGCCCTTGAACTTGAAGTGACATTGAGTATAAGACATATTGGTCAGGAATGAGAAGGTGCTTAAAATAATTTATGATAGGGGCGCCTGGGTGGCTCAGTCGGTTAAGCGTCCGACTTCAGCTCAGGTCACGATCTCATACTTCGTGAGTTCGAGACCCGCGTCGGGCTCTGTGCTGGCAGCTCAGAGCTCAGAGCCTGGAGCCTGCTTCAGATTCTGTGTCTCCCTCTCTCTCTGCCCCTCTCCTGCTCATGCTCTCTCTCTCTCTCTCTGTCTCAAAAAAAATAAATAAAGTAAAAAAATAATAATTTATGGTAATATAGAAGCCCATACTAAAAACAAATCTGGTGGTTAATGGGAAATAGATTCTGACCATAACATAACGGTGTGTGTGTGTGTGTGTGTGTGTGTGTGTGTGTGTGTTTAGTAAAAAATAGCAGCTGATTCAAAAAGAATTGAACACTATCAAAAATGTATTATTCAGTGACTAGTTATATTTGTAGGTATATTTATGTATATAGATATATATTCAGTAACTAGGTATATATGATATATAGCCAAAACCTAATTGAACCATCATGGTTATTTTTGTAATCTTACATGCTCACTATAACCACTGTATATCAAAGGCATACATCAGATCTGTAGTCTGATTCATTATTGGTAGCATATCACCATTGATAGTTGTAATGGGGGACCATGATGCCTGTTCCTTTATTTTCTTAAGATGGGTGAAGAAGAGGAGATAGAAACACGCGGTTCTTGACATACCCACAGGAAGATCTTGTGATGTAGTATCTCGGGATCTACATGGCCACTAACTTCAGAAGCTGGTTGCAATTTTGAGCAGAACACCCAGTTTAGCACCATAGATAATGTTCATTAAGGAGCCTCCAGCTCCATCCTGCTGGAAAATGAGGTTATTAGAAAATTTATTTTGCTATGGGGAAAAATACTTCTCTGGAAAAAATATGGAAGCATTGTTTGAAGGCTCCATAATATTCTTAAAAGGCAGAGGGTTGGAGTTGCTTTTAAAGCATATGGAGAACTTGGGTTCAAATCTTGGTTCTGCCATTTTGAAATTTAAATTGTGGCCAAATTATTTAACTCCTTTGAGCTTCTGTTTCCTATATTTAAAGTGAGAACAATATTAGTCTCTCAGGAAGAGTAGGTGAGATAATTCAATAGGGCAAATGAAATTGTTGGCATTTGTTGATACTCAACAAGTGATACTTTTTCATCCATCTAGTTTGTTGTTGTTTTCTCTTGAAACTTATCCTGGTAGATAATGCGGTTTGAGTATAACAGTATGTAATAAGAAACAATAATTTCTAGAGCTGTAGGATCAAATCTTCTATATAAGGAGTAGAAAAGTACTACGTGTCACTGCTGAGTTTGTGTGAATCACAGAGGTGTGTTATAGTCATGACCTCATTTTATCCTCAAAACAGTTCCTCAGCAGAAGGAACAAAGAAACTGTAGAGTAGCTAATTTATTTTTTGGTAGACTTGCAACCTTCATTTAGCTATTTCTCTGTTTCTAAAAGAATTCCTCTATCAATGAAGAGCTTGATGAGAGAAAGACTGAATGTGAAAAGCAGGCTCTCTCTGTCTTTTTAGGGCTCTAAGCTTTTCTAAACGGAAGAAGAAAGTAAGTAAACAAACATTAGGTTTATGAATTGTGCCTGCTTTTATACTACTTTTATTCTATTCTCTAGTATCTGATACTTATCAGGGTTTTCGTGAAGCAGTTAGTTTTCTATGCTTTTTGAGAAGTCTTTGAAAATCCAGTTATGCATATATTTTGTTACTGATGCCTATTTTCCTAATACAAATGTTAACTGCATTTGTTATTCAAAGACATTTTAATAGTGTCATTGAAAGAGCCAGAAAAATGTGGGTGTATAAATGGAACTCCTACATTTTCAAAGGCAGATTATTTACTTTGCAAATCCTATTATTTTTATATTAGCAGTAAAGTACTGTGTTGATAAAAATACATTTTTTCCTCGGATTGGAGCTGGAGGAGAAGATATTTTAAATACAAGTGATTAACATTATGCCGAAAGAAAGATATAAACATTGTAGGTTTTCAGAGAATGCAACTCTGTTATCAATTGGTTGTTTACATCAGTCCGGAAAGTATTACCATCCATGCCTGATATCAGAAAGAAAGTTTAGAGTTTTGTGGACAAGAGTGGGAAAGAAAGAAATTGACTTTTCAGCTTCTCTTACAGAATGCATGGTGTATCCTTTTTCCTTGCTGTTTTAGAATTTTTTAAAAATTGTATTACTAATAGTTTCATTTAGTAGAATATGTAGAAGAAGATGAGAGAGGTTTTTTTTTTTAATTTTTTTATTAAAAAAATTTTTTTAATGTTTATTTTTGAGAGAGAGAAGAGAGAGAAGACAAGAGTGCAAGCAGGGGAGGGGAAGAGAGAGAGGGAGATGTAGAATCTGAAGCAGGCTCCAGGCTCAGTTGTCAGCACAGAGCCCAGTGTGGGCTTGAACTCACCAACGGTGAGATCATGACCTGAAAACCAAGGTAAGATGCTTAACTGACTGAGCCACTTGGGCGCCCTTGTTTTGTTTTTTAAAGTAGGCTCCATGTTGGGGCGCCTGTTCGGCTCAGATCATGATCTGGCAGTTCGTGAGTTAGAGCCCCACGTCGTGCTCTGTGCTGACAGCTCAGAGCCTGGAGCCTGCTTCACATTCTGTGTCTCCCTCTCTCTGCTCCTTCCCCGCTCATGCTCTGTCTCTCTCTGTCTCTCAAAAATGAATAAATGTTGAAAAAAAAAAAAAGTAGGCTCTATGCCCAATGTGGGGCTTGAACTCACAACACTGAAATCAAGAGTTGCATGTTGTACTGACTGAGTCAGACAGGTATCCTGAGATAGGTTTTTAGTAGCCTTTATCATGTATTCGCAAATGAATTGAGGGTGCTGAGTAGTGGAGTTGAAAATAGTGCTTAAAATGTCATCTTTAATCAAACAGCATTAACCCTGTCCCTTCACCAAGCTTCAGTATCAGTGCCAGCCATGTGGTGTGAATTGTATTTGAACTGGGTGATTTGGAAGTTTAGATGGGTCATTCGATTACAAGTAATACGAAAGTTTGAGGTAGAGGGGTTACAAGGAATTGACAAGTAGCAACCACAGAAAGACTAATGAGAAGCTAAACTCATTTCTTATACCTGTCAGTGTCTGAACAAATTGTGATTAGGATTATTTTTTTTTAAGGCAGCATGATTGTGAGGCTCAGAGTCCAGAAGAGCTGTGGTCATGTAGGATTATTTCCTAGAAAGTTTGTTATAATCAAAACCATCGAAGTGATCTAAACCAGAGGTTGGCCAAATTTAGCCCCTTGCCCATGCCTGTTTATATGAATAAAATTTTATTGGCACACAGGCACGTTCATTCAATTATATTTGCATCATCCTTCTTGCTCTGATAACAGAGCTATGTAGTTAAATTTAGTATCAACCACCTAGCACTTTACAGTAAAGTTCGCCATTTCTTAATGGGCAATATAAAATAGATTCTTTATTTAAAACTTCTGTTGAAATAGGGGCACCTGGGTGGCTCAGTCGGTTGAGCGTCTGACTTCGGCTCAGGTCACGATCTCACAGTTTGTGAGTTCAAGCCCTGCGTCAGGCTCTGTGCTGACAGCTCAGAGCCTGGAGCCTGCCTCAGATTCTGTTTCTCCCTCTCTCTCTGCCCCATCCCCACTCATGTTCTCTCTCTGTCTGTCTTAAAAAAATAAATAAAAACGTTAAAAAAATTTTTTAAACTTCTGTTGAAATAGTATTTACACTATAAAAGAATTTTACCTATAATAAGAACATACTATCCTCAACTTTGAAAATTCCTTTTATTTAAACTCGAATGCATCAGGGCACCTGGGTGGCTCAGACGGTTAAGCATCCGACTTCTGCCCAGGACATGATCTCATAGTTTGTGAGTTTGAGCTCCATGTCAGGCTCTGTGCTGATAGCTCAGAGCCTGGAGCCTGCTTCAGATTCTGTGTCTCTGTCTCTCTGTCTCTCTCTCTCTCTCCCCTTCCCCTGCTTGCGCTCTTTCTCTCTCTCAAAAAACAAATATTAAAATAAAAATTTCTCATTAAAAAATAAATACATAAACTCAAACACATCTAAAATGTTACACAGTCTTTAACAGTCTTTTTGGTAAAAGTTATTTTACAAATACTATTTAGAAAAATGCAGTTTTTAAAAAATGATTCTGAGGCTATTTTGAGTGTGGAAATGAGGTACAATGGACAGACAAAACTTTCCCTGTTAAAAATGTTCTTGTGGAAATAAATGTTGAGTAAAAAAATAAATTTCTTCCATCTAGAATCAAGTAGAATAATGTGAAATTTTGCATTTGTCACTATATGAAACTATCTTGCTATCTGCCTCCTTCATTAGAATGTAGATTCTAGGCAGGGACATTCTTTGACTTGTTTATCACTATATTCCCAACAACTGGAACAGTGCCTATAGCTTCATAAATATTGATGACTGGACAGATGAATATATGGTCTCAAGTGCAAGATGTCAATCGAGTAACATACAAAACTGTCACCAAAACTAGTTATTCAAATTGATCAGTATTCAGTTTGCATTTATGAAGATCTTAATAACATTGAATTTGTGAACTTCAACCATAAAAAATAAAGCAGCATACTGTGAGAAGAAGAAATATTTGTTAATTTGTTGGCTCCTTTTTTTTTTTTTTTCCAACGTTTATTTATTTTTGGGACAGAGAGAGACAGAGCATGAGCAGGGGAGGGGCAGAGAGAGAGGGAGACACAGAATCGGAAACAGGCTCCAGGCTCTGAGCCATCAGCCCAGAGCCCAACGCGGGGCTCGAACTCACGGACCGCGAGATCGTGACCTGGCTGAAGTCGGATGCTTAACCGACTGCGCCACCCAGGAGCCCCTCGTTGGCTCCTTCTGAGTGAGATGGATATAATAGAGGAAGGAAAATGTGGACATTGGCATTAATCTTGGCATTAGCAGTCTAAATTATTTAACACTTCTGGACTTTATTTCTGAAACTTAATGTACTGTATGTAAGGCCTTTAATTCAGTATTGCGCTCCTAGTAAGGTCGCAGTAAATGTTAACGTAATGTAATGCTTGCTGATGCTGTCATTATTTGTATAGTGGGAAATACTTTATCATTTTAAGTTTAGCTTAGTGCTCTCTCCTTTATTGTGTCTTCCAGACCGCAGCCCCGCCCTGCTCCCAAATAGTGTAACCATGTGGGTCCTTTTCTACCTTGCTCCCTCACTCTGTCTTTCTCTGGCTTGGTTTAGAATTGGTTCATGAAAATTTCTTCTCAAACCCCATCTATGACCATCTCAGAAGGATTTTACAACAAAAACCTCATCCTTCCATATGGAAGTAATTATCAAGTGGCAATTGCTTGTTCTGGATTTATCAGAGCCATACCCAGTCTCAAGCCAAACCCAAGCAGAGGGGCTCTAAAGCAATTCCCTTACTTCTGTCTTCCTACCTTCTGCCTCTCACTGTTTAGAATCCGTCCAGCTTTGGGTTCTTTCTTCCTTGCTAGGGGAAGACATGTACTCTGTTAGTTCCCATGGTAAGATAGAGAAGATGCAGGGTGAGAGAGAAATTGGAAGTGAGACTGTGTATATGAGTGCATGTGAGCACAATCTTTTATATAAGCTAAAAGATATTATGGTATACTGATACCTAACTTTTTTGTACTTTTATTTATAGAAACTTTAATCTCTACGTATTCCCACATCCTTTAGAGAAAAGCACTGATACATTGCCATAAGTGATTTAAATGTTTAAGGTTTGAGTTTGCAATAGAATAGACTGGAAGTACACAATAAAATATGGGGAAATTGTTTAAGGAGACATCTCTCTGCACACTTGAGTGCTCACTTTTTCCCCTCTGGAGTTGCTTTGTTATTGCAAATTGACAACTTTGCAATTAAAGTGATTAATGATGTACCCTAGTGTTTATGGGTCTTGAGGTCAGTGAGCCCAAAGATGGCCATGCTGTGGGAAACTTAGATAGAGCTCATCTCACAGAAGAGGAACTAAAAATCCTCCTGTTTTCGGCATGCTTGTTTATGAGTTAAGTATATTAGATATGGTTGAAGGAGTCACCAAGACATAATGAGTAATGTGAATAATCTTTATCAGTTTAGTTCTGTTGCTTAATTCCTCATTCTTAAATAGCAGTGTGAACATTCATTGGCGACTTCATTAACTCAAAGCACATTATTTTGTAAAGCAATATTAGAACAATGCATTAAATCATTAAAAATATAACTTAAATATAACACTATTCAGTGGGTGTACATAAGATGCAGTTTTATTTGATGGAAGTAATTATCAAGTGGCAGTTGTTTGTTTCGGATTTATCAGAGCCGCACCCAGTTTCCACACCTTTGAATCTAATCCTTGATAGAGCTATTGCTTATTTATGGCTTTATTTTTCCTATACATTATTGTAACCAGGGCATCACACAATTCTAGTTTCTAACAAAATTCATTATGTCATAGAATTCCTTTCAACTGTTTGGCCAGAAGTTCTGAGACTGTTTGCAGTGCATCAGAGATTTTTTATTTTGGATACTGCTCTTAAAAAATCAGTCAACTTTCAAAATAGATTGTTATAGCCACACTGATGGCTTTGTTCTCTGAATTCCTTGAGCTGAGGGATAGTACTGGGCCAAGGCACTAGTCTCTCACCATCATGGCTTACTCCTGTACAGTGGCTTTGCACTAACAGAAGAGAGAACAATAAGCCTATTGTTGATCCCATGGCACTGAGCCATTGCCAGAATCTCTGCTGGATTGAAGCACACACTCCACCAAAGGCACTTGTGATGATCACTGTGATCGAAAGGGAGATATATCATCTCACTGCATATTTCCTAGGATTTGAAGAGAAAAAAATGTAGGAATGATTTTTAATAATTATACCTCAGTTTTAAAAACTGCTTATGTATTTTATTTAAAAGTCTGTTTAAAATGATTGACTTTTTAAGTAATGTGTGACATTTCTAAAGTAAAACAGATGCTCAGTCTAACGTGTATTTTATTTTTAAGATAGATAACTAAAAATCTTAGTTTTGAGAAATAGTTTTACTTATCATATATGAGGAATTTCTCAGGGAATATAGGAAATACATATTTCAGCTTGGTAAAGGAAATGGGATTTTCCTCCCTTAAACACTGATTTAAATTACGCTCATAATCTCTGGGTGTCTTATTAATAAAGTTGAAGATAAAGAAGATACTCTGTATGACAAGAGATTTTGGGGATTGTATGGATTATAATGTTTCTTTTTCTTCATTTTAGCTGCTTCTAGGAGACTTAAATAAACATTTCAGACTTACAGAGATTTACTTTCTTTACTGTTTCTTTAAAACAGCATTTCCTAGAAGGTTTTTCCACTAACTCCAGTCTTGAGAAAGTTTTCCTAAATAAACGAGTATTCTAAATAGATTAGTATGCCATGGTTCAAAGGGATAGATGAACAACAATCTGCAGTGTTTTCTTTTTTAGGTATTTAAATGCTCTGAAGGGGCGCCTGGGTGGCTCAGTCGGTTAAGCGTCTGACTTCAGCTCAGGTCGTGAATCTCACGGTCTGTGAGTTTGAGCCCCTCATCAGGCTTTGTGCTGACAGCTCAGAGCCTGGAGCCTGCTTCAGATTCTCTCTCTCTCTCTCTCTCTCTCTCTCTCTCTCTCTCTGTCTCCCTCTCTCCCTCTCTCCCTCTTTCCCTCTCTCCCTCTCTCCCTCTCTCCCTCTCTGTCTCTCTCTCTCTTTCTCTGCCTGTCCCCAACTCATACCCTCTCTCTCAATTTTTTTTAAAGGCTCTGAGAAGTTCTGTGGCTAACACAATTATGTAACTTTAAGTTTTCCAGATATCTTTAGTAACAGAAACTCTTTCTTGTTCTGTGTTTTGAAAAGTACCTTTCTGTGAAACATACTTTTAGAAATAGTCTTACTTGTCATAGAATGTACATACAAAACACATGAGAGAAAAAAACAGAGCCGCTACTAAAATGTTAAGTCTGTTTCCATCTACTTTTTTCCATGCACTGACCATTCTAGATATGTTCTTTTATATCTTCCTTTTATCACTTAACATCATGAAATTAGCATGTTATCATGCAATTCAGGATTCTTTCAAAGAATGATTTTAATCATTGCATGTTTCATCATATGGTTATATTGCAGTTAACCATTTCCTCGTTGTTGTTTATTTAATCAGTTGTTTCCAATTTTTCATTATTATAAGTTATCCTGTAGGGAATTAATATCTTTATACATAAAATCTTTTACATACTTCAAATTATTTCCTTATGATAGATTCCCAGAAATTGACTATTATTGTTTCAAAGAGCACGAGTGGTCTTCAAGGCTTTTTATAAATAAACACCAAATTATTTTTCAAGAGAGCTTTAATAGTGTATAGTTCTCCCAGCAACATGTATTTTCACAAACATGTATTAACATTTAAAAAAAAATCTCAGCACGTCTGAGAGCAAAAGATGGTATATGTTTATTTTTTTATTTTGTAATAATTTTTAAAGTTTGATTTTTTAAAATAGTACTAATGCTGTTCATTAATTTTGCAGATTTCATTTGTCGTGTATTCTAATTTCTCACACCACAATAGTTTTAGTGTCACGACTATGTAATTACACTTAAATACATTAAATAAATATACTTATACATTTATAAATTAAAAATATATAAAATTATATAAAATTTGTCATGTGATTGAGTATCTTTAAGGAAATATACAGTTTCAATGATTTTATGACTCATTTGAGGTTATTTATATATATAAAAACCCATGAAGCTAATTTCTGTTGGATCTAGTATCAACTATTTGACATTTCATTATGAGTAAGTCTGTTTTTTATTTACAAAATTATATTTGTGCTTTCAATGTGTAATGGACTCAATTTCAGAATTTTGAGGGTGTGTTGTCCATTTTTTTTCTGACTGCTTGTCTTAGTTTGGATCATTGCACTTGTGAGACTTTATCAGAAAGCAAGCAGGGCAAACATTCAAGTTTCAGATTTTAAGCTCTATTGTGAATACAAGATTTCAAGCAGTATTTTTTTAGAACCTTCAGTCCACTAAGTATTTTAGGACTCATTATTATTCTGTGCTTTCTCAACAAAAAAGAGGTTGGACTCCAAAATTAATGAAAACTAGCCATTCTGAGATTCTTGTTGTTATTGCTAACATTGGTTAAGAAGTAACACCTAGAAAAGACTGAGAGGTTTGTTTTCATAGACATAGGATATATGCATTTTATTCTGTTTGGAAACTTGGTGACTGTTAAACATCATGTTCTTTTCTATAAATTGTTATTAGATTGCTAATAGTTTCATGCACCTTTAAGTGTCCAGATGAAAAAGGAAACCATCCAATTATGGCAAGCTTCCAATAATATCTTGGGTGGTTTTAATAAGTAGATCCTTTGTGATTACATCTTATTGTGAAATTTCAATGAAAGGAAGATTCCACTGTTCTGTACTTGAACTTGTTTCCTTTGCTTATTATAACAGCCCTATAAGCTAAAAGAAATTTGAGAGTCTATTTGAGAGTACACATGGAAAGTTATGCAACTTCACAGAGTATAATTCTATATTGTAGTAATCGAGTGTTAGCATCCATTGTAGCCTCATTAGGTTAGCCAATTTTTCAGTCAGTGCTTGCCCTAACTAATCAAATTAGTTGTTATTGGAAAATTCAGTTGCTGCTAAAAAATGCTGGTTGGAGTTCATTATTAGGTTATAGTCATAGAGATCAAATATCCTATGCTAGCTTCTTTTATCAGTTATCTGTTATCTCTGTAAGTAAAACAGCCTCATGGTTTGTAGCTTAAAATTGTTGTCACTTATTTACTTACTATGGTTACATTTCTTGAATTTTGTACTTGGTATCTTATCTATAGTCTTGTATTATAAGAAGAGTCACATTGCTTCTGGCATTATTAAACATAACATGTACTTTAAGACTGGGTAAATAGCCTTTAAGTTATTAGCTTTCCCGATCATTTAGTTATCCTTGACTACAACTTGTATATTGCAATATATAATAAGTATATATAAGTTCTATCCTATATAATTTACTTACTGTAAACTTTGAAATACCTCACCTGAAAAATGGGGATAATGATAGTTGCTACTTTGGTTAATTTGTCATGATTATATGAGATAATTGTTCTAAGTCAATTATTGTTACTGTTAGTCCATGCTAATCAAAATGACAATAATAATACAAAAAAGCATATATCGAAAATAGTTAATTTGAATTTTGAAATAGGTTCTATGCATGGATTTTTGTCCTTCTTTCCTTGTTCTCTCCTTTTCACACTCATTACTGATAACCTGTACATGCCAGGCACAGTGCTGATATAGACACACAAATGGGACATGGTCATTTCTTCACTGAAATTATAGCCTAATGGAAGAACTTACAGTTTAGTTTTAGTGTATCAAATATTAACTTGCATAAACACGTAAGAATATAAATACAAAATAAATACTCATTTGGTGACCGAGTTCAACCAGAATTTATTCAGTATCTTCGTAGAGACCCGATATCCTGTGGACGTATTCGTGGATGTTAGGTAGGAGAAAAGGCAGGTACTATTGGAGACAGAGGTTCAGATAAGGTATTTCAACTTCCCAGGGATGAGAAAGTCATGTTTAGTATACTTTTCCCTTTTGGGTGGGGAATAACCTTACTTGAAAGCTTAAACACGGGTGCATTAGGAAACATGATTGGTGTTTGTCTTCCCTCATTTGAGTAAGTAGAGAACTAATGAATACTTAGTGTTTAAGGATGTTGGTACTTGCAGCATTTTGAGTTACATGAGTTAATTAATTAGTAGATTACGAATAGTCAAGATTATGAATTATGAAGCTATAAATTCTGATGATATATTAAGGTATATACTAATAAAAATTCCATTAACTAGATGTTTGCAAAAATTTATGTGGTTTTTTTTTTTCCCCTTTTTCTTTCTTTTTTTTCTCTTCAGGGCCTCTGCTACACCCAAGCCTGAGCCAGTCCCCGTTCAAAAGGTATGTTTCTCATCTAGTATCGCTAGGTACCACTTGATAGTCCTTCCTGGATCACTGTTATTTCCATTTCCTGTCTTAGTCCATAGTGACAATTTATAGTTTCAGTATAATTTTCCTCACAGTTCTTTTCCTTTAAAGATTTGGGGGCGGAGGGATGGAAATCAACACATAATTAGCGTCTGTAATTGTACCTATATTATTAAAGCATGATTTCCAGGGCCATATATTATCAATAACTTATGTCCATATTTCTTACATCCACGTTCACTTTTAATTTGCCTATCTTAAGTCACATAATTTAAAGAAAGTAAATGTATACTGAAAATGAGTATCACAAGTCTTTAATAACATTTTATTAGTAATATTAATAGATTTTTAATTGCATTTTTAGAGTATTTTGGATTAGGTTATTGACAGGTACCTTTTTTCTCTCATATATATCCTCAAAATGTCCCAAACCATTATTTGCATACAGCTGGTTTATACTTTTGGGGGGTTTTCCCCTTTATTTCACTTGTCATTTTTATTGAATTCTTTATGTTGATGTGCTGAGACATTAAGTTACTTTCCCCCCTCAATTAGCTTTATTATTTCTATAAGATTAATTTAGATTATTACTTATTTTTTTTTAAATATAATAGAGCCACATTGTAAGTTTTTTAAAAAATTGATTGTTTTTCTTTTGGGATGATAGGATGAGTAGGTATTTATTTATGAATGTCATAGGAACTTGTTTTTTTTTTTTTTAACTTTACACTTTCTTTGGAATAGGGATTTGCAAATACAAATTAACATTTTGGGAGGAATTGACCTTTCTTAGTAGTTAATTTTTCTTTGAGAAACGGCAATGAAGAAACATCTAAGATCATTTTTTTCCTCATGTAACTATTAACTATTTATTTTGGAAAAGGGAAAGAATTTTATTCTATCTCCAAATAATATCTCAAAACATTCCAGAGAGAGAAACAGGTGGATTGTTGACATTTTTCTTTTAAGTAATATATTCATTCACAATGATTCATCAGAATGTGCACATTTCTGAGTTAGATGAAAATGGTCTTTGTTCTTCCATTTTAGCATACTAAAAAAATTGAACACTTAAAAATGTGCTGCTGTTTCCTCATGAGTCAAAATTCTATACTCTGGAGAGTAAACATTTTTAAAAGATGAAATTATAATTAAGACTCTGGATATTTTAAATGTTTCCATTGGCAGTATTTTGTTTATTGTGGGGTATTTAAATTTTTTCCTTTTGGAAAATTTAAAGTGTATATTGACACGTATGATGACGTGTTTAGTCTTTTTGATAGTGTCCTGCTCTGAGTTCCTAAATATTTTGAAACTTATTTCATTTTTATAAAAAATATACTCATTGTGTGCATCGTGTTACGCATGTTGGGACCAGTTGGCATGCATGTTATGCTCATTGTTTTTATCTAGAAACATGTAAAGTTTGGGCTGCTAACACGATTGTGTTTGTCTTTTTAAAAACCAGCTGTGTGTTCTTTTCAGTGAATCTATCTTGCATGTATATGGTGTGTTTTTGTGTGTGTTTATTTTTATTTCACATAGGGAGAACCTAAAGAAGTAGTTAAACCTGTGCCCATTCCATCTCCTGCTGTGTCCAAAGTCACTTCCACAACCAACACGGCCTACAATAAGGCACCACGACCCTTTGGTTCTGTGTCTTCACCAAAAGTCACATCCATCCCGTCACCATCGTCCGCCTTCACCCCACCCCATGCGACCACTTCATCACACGCTTCCCCTCCACCCGTGGCTGCTGTCACTCCTCCCTCATTCGCTGCATCTGGACTGCATGCTAATGCCAATCTTAGTGCTGACCAGCATTCGTCTGCACTGAGCGCTGGTAAACCTGCAGTTAATGTCCCACGGCAGCCCACAGTCACCAGCGTGTGTTCCGAGACTGCTCAGGAGCTAGCAGAGGGGCAGAGAAGAGGATCCCAGGGTGACAGTAAACAGCAAAATGGGTAGGTGGCCAAGGGTGCTTTCTGCTCTTATCCAAACTCTTCTTTCAGGCAGTTTCCAGGAAATAATCTATATCCCCCGCCCCCAATCAGCTGTTCTTTGAAGGAACGGAGATGAAGTTTCATTTGCTTCATTAACATGTAGCTTTATATTATATATGTACAGCACTTTCTGCAAGGCAATTATAGGTTAACCAAAACCTAAATATGCATTTTGATATGTTATGAACCATGTAACATGCTCTGTAACTCTTTCTCCAAGTCCTGGCATAACAAGGAGCAGCTGGCACTTATAATGCAAGGCAGAGCTTGAATCTTTCTTTCTCAATTTTTCCGTCCTTTTATTAGTCACCAAAAGTTTAAACAGACTGGTTAAAGTTGTGTCAGCTTATGTATCTCACCCTAAGGAGAGAGGAAGTGAGGAGTTTGAAAAGCTTTTTTTCTTGGGACGTAGTCTTAAGACAGAAAACAAATTTAGTTTTGACTCATGTCTATGTATGATGCATTAGCTTAGGTCGGATAGCCAGCAACATTCTTTTCAGATAAGCTTAGGCTAGAATTTAGTCTGTAAAAGCAAACAGTAATGGTAAAACAATAACATCAAAGGATGCGTCACAAACATCAGAAGCAAAGTAGGGAATATTTTCATTGTAAAGGTTTTTCTAAAATGAATGGATTTACAGAAGTGGGTACTAAATACATAATGTCAGTGGAAGGTTTTGAAATTCCATTCCTTGTGATTTTTCCCTTTTTGAGGTATTTTTTTTTAAAGATTGAAGTCCATTTTCAGCAGCCTCCATTTCTAGATGGTCACTTTAGTCTTTTTGGAATTCAGTGACCATACTTGAAGCCAAAGTCATTTGTGTAAAATCATTTTGATCAGATTTATTGTGACAAAAACGTGCTTTAAAAGGGAAATCATCTGCATGCATGATGGTTTTTACCAATGCCAGTTCCCAGGGAAGTATAATTAAAATAATTGCGTGGATAGGTCCTTTCTGAGGTAATCCCTTCCGAATGTTAATTCGTGTAATGAAGGGGCTGTGCTGTCTGTAGCACTGCTGCCATGGCAACCTTGGGGCTTTGAAATGGAAGGTGGCAGATCTCCAAGGCTGCTGCTGAGAGAAAGAGCAGGAGGTCTGGAAGAACAGCTACTGGTCCCAACATACGGTTTTGTGGTTGTGGGTGGCTTTTTAAAGTTTTGACATACATATGAGTAAAACTAGGGTCCTTCAAAGCAAGTTATTTCTTCTTTTATTTGAGGAAAAGAAATAGTATGTAGTGTTGGGTTGTATTTTTTTTTTTTTTTTTGTATGTTTCTTTTCAGACAGCAGATTTTAATCAGAGTAGATATTCTGGAAAGAAAGATGCAGCCTGTCAAATTGTTGGCCCCATAGAAAACTCAGGGCAGAAGTTTGCTATGTTGATGAAATTCCAGTTTCAGTATATAAAAGTCCCCTGGAAGAAGTGTCTGAACAAACATATTTTCTCCTTACTAACATATCTTGAAATTTTATAAGATAGTCTTCTGAATGGAAACTTGTAGAGGTAAAAGTAAATTGAGGTTATGGAAGTGGGTACTTCATTTAAAATGTGGAACTATGAATATGAAGCTTAAAGTTTTGTTTTATAACTACAGCTTGGATGATTAAACTTAAAATGATTTACAGCTTATTATTTTCAAAATGAAACTGTAGGCAGTGGTGTAGTCGTAGGGCCTCGGGGATGGCTTTTTAATCAATGGACATGTGATTGCCGAGCCTGTGCCTGTGTCTAGGTCTGTGCAAGATTCAGGAGAAAAGGGGTTATCGCATATTTGGCATCATTAGCAAGCAAGTTACAGCTTTGCGTTTGCAAACTGGGTATTTTTAAAACAGCTCGATTTCAAATGTCCAGATGTTGGACAGTGAAAACTGGATCACCTGAAAACAGAGTGCCTGTGGTGTCTGTGAAATTCTACGACACATTTGCCGTGCCATTTCTCTCACTACATTTAGATTAGAGAAATCAAAAAAAATATCAGACACTTTACTAGTCAGTGATGAGTCATTTTGAAGAGGTGCGTTGACGAGTGTGTTTCCTTCATCAGGAATCAAACTGTTTTTCTGAAATCATTGTCAGACTATTTAGTAATTATGTGATTAGTAATTTCTTCATGTTTTTATAATATTATAAAAGGTATGCAAAAAAACCCTTTCAAAGTTGAGAGTTGTTATTTTTTTATTAATTATTTTTATTTTAAAAATAATACATTACAGGAACCAAAAATTTAAAGCGTTCAGAAGGGTATAAAGCTAAATTTGTAAGTTGTCTTTTTCCTCAAAGCAGAAAGATTATTAGTCCTTAAGTGATTTAAAGTAACTGGCTCATATGCCAATTTGATAGGCATCTCACCCAAATTTATATAGGATTAGTAAACATAAGACACAAAAAGAGTATGTCTTCATTATGCATTATTACTGAGAAATAGTTATTCATTGTAAAGTATGAGGTCTATAATTATGCTGATAGTTTTAGAATATTTCTTAACAATACTATGTAAGTGTTCTTGTTCCTTCTTATAGATAATAATGAACAGGGCCCTTTAGGAAATTTTTAATCTTTCTTCTACATAAACAAATTACTGGTCTTGCTATTTTCCTAACTCCTTTCCCCACTTACTCTACTTAGAGCAAAATGGGACTTTATATTCCAAAGCAGAAGGAAAGCTATTTTGCATCAAGTAGTTTAAGTAATTTACCTTTTCGCTTTCCATGTGCCCTTGCATTATAATGTGCCACTGCTTTAAAGAGGTAAGTCTTTCATGTATCCTTTATTAATTTCAATTTTGTTGGACTGCAATTTCTTCTAACAGTTCCAATGTGTTATTTTGAAGAACTTGGCCTTGGAAGATGCAAAATATAATGGTACGGTAGTAATATTTTTAAATGCTTTTCTCTTTACAGAAAACACAAGTGACAAAGTTAGTATCCACATTACTGGAGAGGAAATATGGTGATTTATATATGAGTAAATAGCATGAATGTGTCCGATTTTTGCAAAATTGAGTTACATTTTGCAAAATAGCTGTCATTTAGAAGAACCATATTTAGTGTTTTCAATAAGTTTGGTTTGCATCGCTATGTTGTAGTGAATTGCTTTATGGCAAAAAATAGTCGTGTTTAACTTTTGTCATAAAATATATGTGGGGTTTGCTGTGTAGTGCTTTACAAGAGATAATGCTTGGGGAATGTAATTTGTGTGGGTTGAGACTATTAGAAGATAAAGAGAAAGATACAAGAGAAATCATAAACAGATGTACCACCAGTGAATAGCATATATAAAACTGAGTTGGTTTCCAAATTCATATAACAAACCAGTGTTTCCCAGGTAAAGTCTCTAAGAACCGTTTTTATTTTTTAAACAACATTGCTGACAGTTTTAGACTTTTCTGTGTACTGTTGTGTGTCACTGCATAATAGAAAGTTTATGCATACCTTTGAAATTGGTTAAGAGAGATAGTTACTGACTTAATAAATGTCACAGGTAGTTGACATAGACATTGGGCATCACAGTGGTATACTTTAAAACCACGCTTTTGTGTCTGTTGGTATTGATGGTAAACTGGCTGGGGATTAATAGCCTTAAAATAGATAAAAATCACATTAGATAAGGACTTAAATTAATTTCGTGTTACGATTATTCTGAGCATGTGCTGAAATTTATCTACGTTGTAGATTAGAATGGGAAATACGGAATATTTAACTATCTTAGACACATTCAAGAGAATTAACAATCAAATTACTAGAACCTTTGTTCCAGTGTGGCTGTGGTCCCACTAATTGAATAATTAGTTCCATGTTATATACACATAGGAATATAGTGTATCAGCATACTAGTGAAACATCCTCAAACCCTAATTTATTATTTAAATTCTTACACACAAAGATTTTGACTAGTTACTAAATTCCAGTGTAACAAACAATTTGATTTGTAAAGGGCAAAAACTGGGCCTTGGAGAAATAAATTTAAGCATTTAGGTTAAATATGTAAATTCGTTAATTTATTAGGGATTGCTGTGCACTGTTCTAGGTGTTTCTCAATTCACTACGTGATTTAGTTCAATTTAATTGAATACTGACAGGTTACTTAATTTTCTCATGTCATGCAGCTTGTAAGTAATTTAAGATTCAAGCCTAGGGTTTTTGAAGCTAGTTTACTGTGCCTTCCTGTGCATCATCTGACTGTGACCCTGGCTTATTTGTTACTTTGAACTGGTGTTTGTTTTTAAATGGGTTGGGACAGTATGGATGAATAATATGCCTAAACTACTGTACTTTTTTTTTAAACAAGCAATTAGGGGATCTACCCCAACAACAAATCTGTTTGTATGGTTTGCAGAGTGCCTTCAAATATGTTAAACATATGCCTATAGAAGAAGTCTGAAAGAATGGGAAATTGTAGTCCATTCCACTGTGGAGGAAAGAGGCTTCTGTAGATTGCACATTGTTCAGGGCACAGGGGAGGTGGGCAGCTTAGCCATGGTGAGAAGCCTGGTCTTCTCATGGTCACATTGGCACAAAAGCTGTTGCAGTATATGATGGGCCATTCCTCTTGGGCACATTATCTGAAATATGTGAAAATATTTATTCGACATATACAAATTGGCATCTTTAGGTTGAAACCAGTCAAGTCTATACCTGCCGCAACCGACTACACCATAGAATGTTTCTCTCCCAACTTCATGTTAATATAAAACTTTTCCCCTAAACTTTAAAAGGTTTAAATATATGTCTAAAATTCAGTTCAGGGGAGGTTATTTTGAAAAACGACTTACCTGCTATTTAAAATAGTAACGCAGAGGAAAGAAAGCTTTGCATTGTGGCTAGAGAAGAGTAAGTATCTGTAAATATTGAGATCAGCTTACCTCTGGCATCCCACCCCTATTCAGTGAAACTCAGCCCTCTGTTGAGTTTATGAAGCTGACTTTGATATATCTGTAGCAAATACAGCTAACTGCCAGTGTTGATATTAAAACTGGTAGGCAGTTTTTGTCACTATGTTCAAAATGAATTACTAGTTACTCTGACTAAACTTCATGGCAGAAGGATTGATTCAGCAGTGTTTTCGAAAACTATGTAGAGTTTATACTTCAGTCTTCATAATAGAATAGAAATATACTTGTTTATAATGATTGTATGGTTAATAGGCTGTGTGAATGAATTATGTTGTGAGGTTTTTCTTCTTCAGATGTTATTAATGTAGTGCCTTTACTATATCATATCAGACATGCCTTTCTGAGCAATAGGTAGGTAACTGATAACACAAAAGTATGGGTTCCTACAAATCTGTTCTGAACTTACTGGGATTTGCTTGTCAGTAAGAGTGGTGGTAATGACAGAGGAGATTATGAAAATTGGGTGATCCAGTATGCGGCCTATATTTTCTATTATAATCACATTTTTATTAAAAAAATTTTTTTAATGTTTATATATTTGAGAGAGAGAGAGAGAGGGAGAGAGAGATTATGGGCAAGGAAGGGGCAGAGAGAGAGGGAGACAGAGAATCTGAAGGAGGCTCCAGGCTCTGAGCTGTCAGCATAGAGCCTGATGTGGGGCTCAATTTCACGAACAGGGAGATCGTGACCTAAGCTGAAGTCAGATGATTAACTGACTGAGCTACCCAGGTGCCCCTATAATCACATTTTTAAAAAATAAGAGAAAACATCAAATAGGCTAGCATATTATTTCTTTATAATACACGATTCAGGATAACTCTTTGGCTTTTAGTTTTTTATTTTAATTCCAGTTAGTTAACATACAGTGTTTTATGTTAGTTTCAGGTATAAAATATAGTGATTCTTTTCCTTTTCTTTCTTTCTTTTTTTTGGCTTTTTGAGTTTTTATTTTAATGATTCGGGATAATTTTTGTTAGAAGGTTGTATTTGCTATTAATATATACTTCATATATTATGTGAGTGAAAGACTTTCTCTTATTCTGCTCTGATTTTAAGTGATTCTAAAATGTTCTGTTTCTACATATGACATCTAATAATTATTTTATTCTCTGCCTTTTGTTAGGAACATAATAGGAATTCGGATTCCTGCTAAAAAGAATTTATATAAACCTAGAGATATTTTTAAACAGTGGATCTTTCTCTGTTAACAGTGTAACAGAATTTTGACTAACATGTGTTCATTTTTGTCTGTGTTTACATGTTTATTTTGAAGCATGATGTTTGTGTAATGTCTTCATGTAAATTAATTGTTTTAAATTTCATTATTTCCTTTTTGTTTTCTTCTCATCTTTTTTCTTTTCTCTTTCTTTTCTTTTTTTCTTTGCTTCATCTGTGTCTATTTTCCTTTATCCTGGGAACATCAATGTCTTACCTACTCTGTCACATCTTTTTTGTATGTATTACTCCTCCTTCAGTAACCCTGGCACCGTGTAAGTACCTAATCAGTGGTTCCTTTTTGTAATTTTCATCATTGTCTCTCTGTAACTTTCCATCCTGCTTTTAGTTTAATACTACCAGCAAACTTTATTAGTGTCTTTTTGCAAGAATTTTCACATATGTTATAAGGAGCATAGGAAACATGTTTCTCCTGCTAGAGAACTTCATATAAATCAGTGGGTGTGTTTTCCACTTGTTCAGTGGAAAAAACTTAGTAAGCCGAACCTTCAGGGAAATAAGTATTGTAGACAGTGTATGCTGCAGTTAGTGACCTCGTTTGGGCTTTCCTCGTTAATTTTTTTTTTTAATTTGAATGTAAACTTGCTAATTGTGAATATCTACATTTTGAAATAAATTATTTGCTCTTGATAGTTAAATTTATGTTCTATCCCAACTATATTTTAAAAAATCGAGATTACTGTCTCCTTTAATCATAGTCATCAGAGTGTAGAGTTTAGAAACTTCGTATCACTTAACCCAAGGCCTTAAGCCGTGGTGAATATCAGAGTCTAAGGTGTACCATGCTTCCTGCAAGTATGTCATGGCTAAGAAGTGTTCTTAAGTGGTGTCATTTTATTATTCTTAGAGTACTTATTCTTAGCTTGACACTATTGTTTTGTATTTTTATAGACCAAATCTTTTGTAGAAAATAAAAGAGTTTTATACTGGAAACTGACACCACTTAAGAGTAAACTACATTCACTAACTAATTATAGAGAAGTTTAAACTGTAAGTTTCATAGCTAAACAAAATTTTTCATGTAATTGCATGAGATAAATTGTTGTCTGTTTAGGAAATTATATCTTCCAAATACAGTGTGTTTATGAAGTGCTCTTTGCCTATTCTAATTTTTTAAAATTCTGTTTTAAAAAGGATTAGGTTTTGTTTAAAACAAAGTAAACATAAATTAGTAATTAGTAAAATATTAGATATTTCACTTACAGAATCTTAGAATTCTACCATAAACTATAAATGTTACTGATTTTATGTGTAAATATTATCGATTCTGTTTTTTTATGTAAGCGGATGACCCATAATCTTAGAATATGCATTGCAAATGATGTTTTTACTAATCATGAAAGAAAACACATTATGTGATCGTTCCTATGCATTAGGTACTTTGGAAAGCACTTGACATACACTGTCTCCTTATTCATTCCTCAAAACAACTCTTTAAGGATACAATCCCTCTTTCTCAGATGAGTAAAATTGAGATTTAGAGAAGTTAAATGACTTGCATAAAACACACACTAAGTGAAGAATGTAGTGCTTGAAACTATTATCTGTTTCTAAAGCCATTGTTCATATTAATCTTATCATGTTCTTCACCGGGCAGAAATTCTTTCAGTGTACTGAGACAGTTTTGATAGTGTGACTATTCAAATGACAACAGTCAAGTGGCATTCTGACAGTACTGTGATTTTCGAGCAGTGAGTTACACCCAGCAGATGTTGCCACCCACATCTGACACTCTGAGCCCTTTCTCTTCTCAAATCTTAGTCTGCTAGTCGAGACTTGGGCTCCTTTTTCTCTCCTGAAATGATACTCATAGACTCCAAAGGTTTGCATTTGTCATATTTGGGGGCGGGGGGTGGGTAGAGGAAGAGAACGTAGTGTTCATTACCTTCAGTAGATCTTAGGTTAGGATGTTAATATATATTATAAATTCCTTAATATTTATGCTTTGTTCATAGAAAAATGAATGTTCTTAACAAACTCAAAGTTCTTGAGCTCTGTAGTGTACAAAATCCCTTTCACATTTATTATTTCATTTAATGCTCAGAACAGTGCTACTCTGTATGTGATATTCTTATCTGATAAAGGAAAAAAAAATAAGCTCAGTGACATTCACTTGTCCAGAATCACATATCTAAAAAAGTCACAGAGCCAAGATTTACATCTTGGTGTATTGATAAATATTTCATTGGTTTCTGATATACTGCACTTCTTATTCTCTGCGCTGACCCCTCACACAACTTTATTCAGGATGAGGGTTATCTATACACAGGAATGAGAAAACTGTAGAAAGTAACCGTTCTGACCCTTTTCAAAATTGGAAATTTTGGAATTGCTGTCTTAGCCTGTACTAAACCATTCTTAGTTCCTGGGCCTGGTGAAGATTTTTCATTTAATTTTGTAAAAACCAATACATTTTGGCAACCTATTGATATTTAACGGTGGTTGTGAATGAATACAGTCCGTATCTGTTTTGTTAGGCATAAGATAGATATAAGAACAATACAAGTAATTTCAAAAAATTTTTTAACTACTGTGGACTATTCAGTTCTCATTATTTTCCTTATTTTCTTATTCTTTTCCCTTTCTTTATGCATGGAATCTCTCTTCTGCTGCCTTCTTCTGTCAATTAAAAGGAAAACTCCACCTAAACGGTAACCCTTCTCTTGAATATTATGTTAACATGTGAATACCTTTTTTTTTTTTTTTTACTAGTTAAAGATAAAGCAGGTCTACTCTAGTTTAGAAGGATGCTTTTTTAAGAAAATTGAGGCTGAGTGCCCTTGGAAAAGCATAAGATATAAAAAAGAACATTGATATTGAATGTATTAATTACAAATTATTTGGCAGAGGATATTTTATCCTTAACATAATTTAAAAGTGTTTAATTCTTTCTTTCCCTCTTAACCTTAGTCCACCAAGAAAACACATCGTGGAGCGCAATACGGAGTTTTATCACATACCGACTCACAGTGATGCCAGCAAGAAGAGACTGATGGAGGACACTGAAGACTGGCGTCCGAGGACTGGAACAACTCAGTCTCGCTCTTTCCGAATCCTCGCCCAAATCACTGGGACTGAACATCGTAAGTGAATACCTAGGGATTCTGATAGGTGAATGGTCTCTGCCATAGAGAATAGCATTTAGACAGATGGGCAGTTATTGGAAAACAGTAATTTTCCTGAGGCAGTTTACACTTAAACTATGCCATGCATAATATGGGAGATGTAAATAAGAAGCCAGCCCAGGAAGGTCACTGTGAAAAGTGTTGCAGTAGTAGCAGCAATGACTATAGTATAGCCGGTGACAGCATGATTGCGAATGTTTTTTAGTGGCTCTGTGCAACTTGACCATTTGGTATTGATGGGTACAGGTAATTGCTTAAATGATTTTTCAAGTTAAAAAAGTAAATTAACATTGGATGTTGCTTGTTATATTTCAGTGAAAGAATCGGAAACTGAAAATACAAAGAAGGCAAAGTAAGTTGTCCGTTTTTTTGGTAAATTGAATGCTTTCCTTTCCTGAATGGTCTCAATTTGTTTTTTCATAGTTTCAAGTGTAATGGTATGGCGTTTTGTGTTTGCAGCTAGAAGCTAAGCATTTAACTTCGGTGTCTTGTATGGGACTTAAATGTGGGACTTAGAAAACTTACGGATTTTTAAATTAGTAGATATTTCTGGATTTCATGTGTAAGGATAATTTCCTTTAGTATAGAAATAAGTGGGCAGAGGAGTATATTTGGGGATGCTTTGCTAACACTACAGATCTCTGTGAATGAGTTTTATGTGTTGTCTTGTAGTAATTTCATTTTGGGCATTAAATGGATGTTTCCAGGAGGGCTCTATAGATTAATGTCTGCATTTATAAAAATGTTCTACTCTTAAAATCTTTGCTATTAAATAAAACAGCTATATGAAATTAAGCTTTTATAAAGCATGTTTTCTGCATGATGATCTAAGTGTAGAAACTTTTTCTTTCTCTTTCTTATGACTCTTCTATCACTTCTCTTCTTTTCTTTTCTTCTTTTATTTCCACAGGGAAAAGATACCCCTTCACGTCTTTAGTCCCAAATACACAAAATTACGTGACTGGCACCATGAAGTTTCAGCACGTGCTCTTAACGTACAGTGATTTATGAGTCTTGCCCCCTGCCCCAAGCAGCCAGCACATACCTTTTCATTCAGTTTTTCTTTTTTTCCAACCTCATAGCAAAATCTGTATTAAATTTGCCTTACAAAAAAAAAAAAAATAGAAACCTTTTCTATACTTTTCTAACCATTTCTTGCTGTTGTGAAAAAGAGGAAGATGAATTTGTTTTGTGCTAATCAGTAGCTCACAAATGTTAAACCAAGAGAGCAAATTAAGGGACTGGATCTGTTCGGTGGATTTCCATCGGTGTCCATTGTTACTAGGGTAGTGACTTTGGAAAAGGAATTCTTTCTGTAAGTTGAATTTGGTTGGTTGTGTGAAGCAGAGACAGATGAGCAAATAATGTCCTTGTCTAATTTGGAAAATACTTCCTTTATGTTACTACATTTCCTAAGATTACTTTTAAATTCATTATTACATAATGTTCAACGTGGGTTGTAAATTACTCCTAAGCGAATGTGAGGAGATAAGAGAAAACAGAGAAGACTGTATTAGAATAGTTTGTTGTAGATTTGGGTATTTTTTTTTAAAGCAGGTACTCAGGATGGCTCCGAAGAGGAGGAGGCCCAAATTTGGCTCCTATTACAGGAAAGCAGAGAATTCTGCCCCTACTTGCAATGGGGAAATAGAGTGTTCTTTTGGTTTGGTTAGTTTCAAAAATCCTCCTTGTTACCAAAGGAAATATTTCTAAACTGGTGGATGTTTTTAGGGTATAAACAACTTCCAGGCATTAACTAGTAAGAAATAGAAAAGATAATTTTGCTTTGTTTTTAAATGAACATAAAATAAGTTATAAATGATTCTTTATGTGACATCAGAGAAGTATTTTACTGAGTGATAAATAAACAATTGTGTGTTCCTGCTGTTCCTAGGAAACTATGTTTTGGGCAATACATGCAAGCTAACATCTGACCAGAAATGCTTTCTGTTTTGTAATATAATGTATTATATATTAGTTATACATTCAATAATAAATGCATTTTGAAGTTTGGAAAAGTACTGTAATAAAGTTGCCTTTAACTTAGCTTTGTAATTGTTTTCTGTTTCCCTGAAGCTAGTAATCATGTCATCTAAGACTTGTTATACTACCGCTTACATAAAATAAATAATTCTCTTGACATTTCATTAGGAAAACATTTTTAATTTTGCGAGGCTGCTAAAATGAGTGTGGAATATGATAAAGCCCTGTATTTTTTTTTTTTTTTTTTTGGTATCTGAATTGTCATGTTACTTAACATAATGTCTTACATGAGTAACAAGAAGATTAGTTATAAGTAAGCTCTATACCCAATGCGGGACTTGAACTCAACAACCCTGAGATCAAGAGCTGCATGCTGTATACCCATGGAGCCAGGCAGGCACCCCCATTCAGGGCATTTTTGTTTTTCCAGGTTTTTGGGTTTTTTTGTTTTTTTGTTTTGCTTTGATATCATCATAGACTAGGTCAACTGCCTGATAATTTGGAGAAACTAACATTAATTTCAGTTAGTGATTACTATTTAAAATTTAGCACACCAACTGTACTTAAAAATAATTCTAAGATTTACCTGTGCTCATTTCCACTGTACTTCATAATATGCTAAGGTGTCTTTCTTTTACTGTAGCAGTTCTTCTTCAGATACTGCTTGTGATTTTATGGTCCTGACATCAATCCATTATTACTATGTCTCTGGCCTCTGTACGGAAATAGACCTTCTTAGACCAGGCTTTCTTATACCTAATACTTCTCATTCATCTCAAAAGATGATATTTGAAAGTAGGTGGAATCAAATTCTCATGAAAATAAATGGTGGAATAAACAAGGTATTTCCCACCAGGAGCCAAATTTCCAACTACAGAGTTGAGAGAGAGTGCAACTAGATGAGAGTTTTAAGTAAATAAAAGAATTTCTTCCTAATAAAGGCAGGAGAGCATGTATAGAACTTTATACCTTGAAATAAGTACAATTGGAAATAAGAATTTAATACCTTCCTAATTAAAAAAAAAGTATTTAATGTCTCATTGAAAGCATACACTTAGATAAGTGAAGGATCTGTATTTGAGTATGAGTGTGAGTGTTCAGTCAGGATCACAAAAGACATTCCATTTGACCCCATCAGAGGTTGAATTCCTGTGTTCAGTTAATCTTCTGGGACATCTTATATTCCTAGCTTAAAAGCTAGCCAAATATTGTAAAAGCTCCTTGCAAAAATATTATTGTAAGTCTGGTGACCTAATTTATAGCTTGTTTTTGTTTGTCTCTCTGATACAGAGTTTCTTTATCATAGGCTTGTTTTTAATGTACAATTTGAAAGTTAAGAATTTTCAACGTTTTTACAAGGTTTTACCAGTTACAAGATGGAATGTTACCCACAGAGTGAATATTTTTGTTCCCTTGAAAAATATATTGTTTGTGGAAACGGAAATATACTCATTTTGCACATCATTATGCCCTTTTGGAAGACTGAGATAAAAATATTGTAGAGAGGGGCGCCTGGGTGGCGCAGTCTGTTAAGCGTCCGACTTCAGCCAGGTCACGATCTCGAGGTCCGTGAGTTCGAGCCCCGCGTCAGGCTCTGGGCTGATGGCTCGGAGCCTGGAGCCTGTTTCCGATTCTGTGTCTTCCTCTCTCTCTGCCCCTCCCCCATTCATGCTCTGTCTCTCTCTGTCCCAAAAATAAATTTAAAAAAATATATTGTAGAGAGCTTATTTAATAAAAATTATGATATTAAGATAGAGAGTAGCCATCCCATCTTTTATTCAGATTTATTCAGAAATTTGGGTGAATTGATTTCCCCAAATGAAAAAGTTCATAATTGTCACACTTCCGATGTGTATTTAAAATCATATAAATCACAAATATTCATTTATTGCCTGAGTTATTCTCTCACACAAGTAATTACTGAATACTTAAATGCCAGGCACTGATATGAACTAGGGATTAAATAATGAGTAACAGATAAATATATAAATAAAGTGATCTGAGATAATTGTGTTACTAAGATAAATTCGTATAAAGGAAATTTGGCTTAGGGAGGGATTACTTGGGTTGTGTGGATCTCTGAGGAGATGACGTTAATGCCATCACCTGAGAGAGGAAAAAGAGTCAGCCATGTGATGACTTGGGGTCACCGTTCAAGGCAGACGAAACGAGTGTGGAAACCCTGAGGCGAGCAGGAGTGTGGCAATTACACAGAACAGAAAGGACAGTGTAGCCAAAATGTGGTATGTGACCGGAAGCATGATATAAAAATGTCATACATATGCGTATAACTTACATTCTCCATACTGTCCACAGCATATGGAATGGGAGGTTGTCTTCTGTCTAACTACTTTCAAGACAGATTTAAAAATAAAGAACCAAGGTGGTATGTCAAAGGTTTGTCAAAGCTAAATAAAGTACATTCACTTATTCGTGCTGCTCTCAGCATAGGTATCAATTTAATGCTTTTCCCATTAGACCCACTGAAGACTTACGAAAAGGAGGCATTATTATAGTATATGTTGGTAACATATTTGTAGGGAACAGCTATAAAAAATACATAAAGGCACTAAAAAACAAAACTTCCAAGATACAGAAATTAGACATATATCGGGGCACCTGGGTGGCTCAGTCAGTTAAGTGTCCAACTCTTGGTTTCAGCTCAAGTAATGATCTTGGAGTTTGTGAGATTGAGCTCCGCATCAGGCTCTGTGTTGTTAGCACAGATTGGGATTCTCTCTCTGTCTGTCTGTCTGCCCCTCCCCTGCTTGCTTGTGCGCACACTCTCTCTCAAAAATAACCTTTAAAAAAAAAAAAAAGAAATTAGACATGCAATACTTTATTCATAGTTTAGTGATGAATTTGACAGTTTACTTCTGTCCATAAAACTTACCAAGAATTGTTTGAACTCATTCCTTTTTGTTTACCCATTCAAGAAAATTACTTAAACCAAATAATTCCTTGCTCATTCTTTCCAAAATAGACGTCAGTACTCCAGGATAGTAGGAAGCAAGGAATGATAAAATCTGAATCTGAGACTTCCGATTTGTAGCTCACTAGTTTCTACCCCTGAGTTTCCACTTCAAAATAGGAAGTTCGAGTCAGTGGTGGACTCTATGAAGCCCTTCCAGATACTGCTTCAGTAGAGGACTTGATAACCGCTGCTGTTGCTGCTGCTGCTGCTGCTGCTGCTGCTGCTGCAGGTGTGTGTGTGTGTGTGTGTGTGTGTGTCTGTGTCTGTGTCTGTGTCTGTGTCTGTGTGTCTGTGTGTGTTCGTGTGTGTGTGTGTAGGGGGCAGATAGCCTTCATTCATCAGCCCCTTCACATGTCACCTCAGCTGCAGATGCCCCTTTGTCCAAAGCCACAGCTTCATGAGCTGCATACATGCAGTGAGCTGCCTGGAAGGAATGGGGAGAGTGAAAAGCCTGGTCGTTTCAGCCCAGGTAGGGACAACCTGGAAGGGTCATTCTAGATTGTAAATCCCAATTTGGACCCGATTTGCATGGGTTCTTCTCACTTCTTATTCTCATCTTCCCTTCATTCTTTCTGTCTTTGTTGCTTCTAATCCCTTGAATTTTCAACCCGGATCACAAACAGCATTTAGGGAAATATTAAAGTGAAAGATCAGGTTAGGGCAGCCTGCAAGGTGTATGGAAATCAAAAAGAGATACATTGGGGCGACTGGGTGGCTCAGTCGGTTAAGCGTCTGACTCGATTTCAGCTCAAGTCATGATCTCAGGGTTCATGGAATCGAGGCACACATTGGGCTCTCTGCACTGACAACACGGAGCCTACTTGGGACTCTCTCTCTCTCTGCCTCTCCCCCAGCTTGTTCATGCTCTCTCTCAAAATAAATAAACAACAACAAAAAAAACCAGCGTAAAGTTCTTTGCCTTGAGTGAAGGATGTTTATTTGGTGATTACATCAGAAGCATTCTGGAAATAATGAAGAGGTGAGGCTGTTTAGAAGTCAAATATAGTCAAGGCTATATGAATCAATGAAAAGCTTCAAAGTAGAAAGTTAGGATGAACTCTGAGTAAAAGTAATAAACTCTTGTAACTGGCAAGCAACACTTAATAAAATAACAATTTTGTATGTTATAATGTTCCATGTGTAACATTTTAGAATAAAATATATTAGCCATTTAATAATCAGTTACTTAATACATTTTATTTGAATACCTCTGCTCTTTTCTTCACACCCTTAAAATTTTACCTTCTGTTTTCTCCTGAGGGGGATATTCCTGCTGAGTTGCCTTTGGGAACGTGTAGGGGGATAGTACAGATCTTCCAAGATCAGGAGGATGCTAGTGGGGGGCTGAGGATGCTAAACATTGTGTAATGCTCTGAATAATTTCACAGAATGAAGTGTGGTCCTTCCCCAGATGCCCGTGGTGTGCCAGTGAGAATGACCGGGCTGAGGGAAATTCCTCTCTCTCCCAAGATTTTCTTATTCCTTCCTATAATTCCAGCCACACAGACTCACCCATAGTGTACCACCTCCACTCTCCATAGTGGCAGTAATCTTCTTTCTGAAGTAATATACTCTATAATTTCTACCACTCCGTTCCTAATATGTATTACGGGTATTTGTCTGTGTGTCATAAATCTTCAGCTAGACTACCGAGCTCTTTGAAGACAAGAGTCTTAGTATAATAATAAAAATTGGAAGGAAAAGTCATTCTGGTAGGCATGGTATATCTTTCTGGATGTAACTGTGACTGTGTAAGTAAGATCTATACATTCAATATATAAATAGATATTTAACATAAACGTATATATAAATATAAATATATAAGTATACAAATACAGAAAATAATCAAATGCAATTTGAAAGTAGGTGTTAGGATTGTAAGATTCATGTCTGGCAAATTAATTCTTAAGTTAGAAATATACTGGATTAGCTCAGGCTGCCACAACAAGATAGCACAGAGTAGGTAGCTTAAATGACAGAAATTTATTTTCTAACAATTTTAGAAATTAGAAGTCCAAGACGAAGGTGCCACCAGGGTAGATTTCTGGTGAGGCTCTTCTATCTGGCTTGCAGGTGACCACCTTCTCACTGTGTCCTCACATGGCCTTTTTTCTGTGGACACACAGAGAGAGAGCTCTGGTGTCTCCTCTTTCTATAACGATACTAGTCTTCTCGGATTAGGACCCCACTGTTAAGACCTCCTTTAACCTTAAGTACCTTCTTAAAGGCCCTGTATCAAACTACTGTCACAATGGAGGGTTAGGGCTTCAACATACGAATTTGGGAGGGGGGGAACAATTCAGTCCATAATACATACCAGCTGCATTTCTATACTAATACTGATTTGACAGATTAGCATCTTAAAAAAAAGGTTATTCTTAAGTAGGGTCACTGACTTGGATGTGGTTTGAAGGATTGTTGTTATCTCTGTTGTAGTGTCTCTTTTTCTGTTTTGGGTAACAGCTGTTTGTCTCCATGCCCTGTATACCTAACTGGAATATAAGCTCTTTGAACACAAGAGTTATAGTGTCCCCACCATATTTGGCACAAGTTAGTACTAACGAATGGTTCCTAACATAAATGCATATTCTCCAATTTCCTAATTCTTGAATTTTAGGGAAATCGTTAAGAGCGTGGTGTACATAACTTTTAACTGAATATAAATCAGATTTTTATAAAAAATCAAGACATTAATATCTGTATTGTAGGTAAAGTAGAATCAAAACTAAATTGCTTGAAAGAATTCTACCTTGGGCAGTCTGATTGGCAAGAGTTGATGCTTTCCCCCTGGTGTTATCTGTTTGATAAATGTTGTGGAGGGTACTTTTTAAAATTAAATGAACATTTGTTTCTTAATCCCTCTTCCTTTGTGTTTTTGATCTGTTTCAGCATGAACAGTTCCGTGACTCCTGTGATAAGACAATACATGACTCATTTTAGAAATGCATATATGAAATGCTTAGTCATATGACTGGAAAAACCAATAGACAGAATTTTATCATTCCTAAGGAAATGAAGTTTGAAGTTGAGAGTCTAGTCTACAACATCAACTGAAAAGAAGCAGCAGCTCTATTATTAGCAACATATTAATAAATGGAAAACTCTTAATAATATGTGGCTTACCATAGTAGAGAATTATGGGAGGCCATAGAAAATTTCATTGGAAGATAACTTTAAAAAAACATATATACCTAAAATACATCATTGTGTCAGGCACCATACAGTTTATCTTTTTTTTTTTTTTTTTTTTTTTTTTCAACATTTTTTACTTCTTTTTTGGGACAGAGAGACAGAGCATGAACGGGGGAGGGGCAGAGAGAGAGGGAGACACAGAATCGGAAACAGGCTCCAGGCTTCGAGCCATCAGCCCAGAGCCTGACGCGGGGCTCGAACTCACAGACCGCAAGATCGTGACCTGGCTGAAGTTGGACACTTAACCGACTGCGCCACCCATGTGCCCCGTGTTTATCTTAAGTTAAAGGGTGATTTTCTTGATCTCCCCATTTTTTTGGTTTCTACTATATAGTAAAATATTTATCTAATAAGTAGTTTTAAGATGTTCATGCTTATATAGGTCTATAAAAAGAAATAAAAAATAGCATTTTAGTTAGCAGAAAGAAGTATAAAATTATCATGATCAACACATCCTTTTACCATTCTTTTATCTCCCTTGCTTAAGTGATGGTAGGTTCTGATTTTTCATCTATTATGGTTAAGAATAATGTGTGCTATAGATTTCTAATTTTCAAAGACTCAGAAGGAGGGAGGAGTAACTGCCTCTCCCTTTGGAAGGAAAATAGTCTAAACTCCAGTCACTGGTTACATTTCACAAAGCTAAAACAGTACTAGGGGGAGAATCCTGTTATGTATAAGCTGTCCCATAGCACTAAGTCATATCCATATGCTTTCTAGCTAAAGGTCATCAGAACAGGTATGAAGTTACTTCTTGGATAGAAACCTATCTTTGTACATTCATTGAAAATATAGCAAAAAAATTCATAATTATTTCCAAACATACTCTTTTTTACAGCAGGTTTTTAAAAAATTTTAGTTTGTGCACAGATGTTCCTATAACCCACATAAACTAGATTAGTGAAGAAACACAGTTTGCTGACCTGAGCCTTGTCTTCCTTCAGTTGCTCTTTCACAAATATACTGGACTCCTGTAACATATCCTTCCCCCTCCCCCAAGGTTTATTCATTTTTGAGAGAGAGAGAGAGTGCGAGCAGAGGAGGGGCAGAGTGAGAGGGAGAGAGAGAGAATCCCAGACATGTTCCTCACTGTCATCATAGAGGCTCATGCGGGGCTCCAACCCACAGACCCTGACATCACGACCTGAGCCGAAAGAAACCAAGGGTCAGATGCTTAACTGACTGAACCACCCAGGCACCTCTGTTACATATCCTTTTTAAGACACATGTCATTTCAGTAAATTATCTAATACTATTATTCTTCATAACCTATGCAAAGAAATCAGGAATCATTCCCTAGTTCTCATATTCCCACATATTTTTATGAAGTGTAAGAATTAACAGGTGGATTTGCTCAAAAATACACAACGCAAAGGCTTCCACAACAGAGTCTAATTTTAGAAAATAAAAATAATAACAGCCAGATAAAATCTTTTAGCTGAGACCGTCATATACATTACTGCAAAGTATGTTCATCAACCTAGAAAATAGTCCATAGGTTTAAAAAAATGAGTATATAACCAAACACTAATTTTTGTCTATTGCAAAATATGGAACATTTGTAATTTCTCTCTTCATTTTCTACTGGTGGATTATACTGTCCTATGCAAATGCTGGTTTGGTGACTGCTGTATAATGTAAAGGTCGCCACCTATTGAATATAAGTAATTACTACACTTCAGTTCCTTGTGATACTGGTACTTTAAGATCACTGAAGCAAGAAACAATAGTTTCTGTCTACTCTGTGTATTTTCACACACAAATTGTTCATTTCTCTGTTTAATTATGGAAATAATTGTGTACGTTTTCCAAAAATAATTTGGGAAGACTACCACTTATAAAGTTTTTAAAGAAATAAAAATCAGTATTTGCAATACACAAAAATTCTTTCATAGTCCATATGTTTGTTGTTGAAAGATATAAACAAGCAAACATAAATCATCCAAATCCAGAGGTAAATACTGAAAAAGTTGTGGTTTATCTACATTCTGGATAGAATTGAATGCATTAAGTTCCTTAGAAGTTTTATCAGCCCACCAGTACTTCTCTAACAATGCTATTTGGATAAATCTTTCTGCTTCACTTTTAGAGAAGGAGATTATACAACAAAATTATTTTATTGAATTAAACTCGAAAGTAAAAGGAACGTAACTTCTCGACTAAAAGTCAGTACTATTGAAGGCTCCTCCTGCAGTTTACTTTTTAATTTCAAAAAATGTCACAACTTAAATTAATTTGATACTTTGATAATAGGCTGTCTTCATCCATGATGGAAGGCTTAATTGTCTATCCTTGGTCGCTATTCAATTTTACATATTTTAGTCATGTTGAAAGATCCAGAAGCCCACATTTTTCTATCCTTATGTGAAGTTGTATTTTTTATGATAGTATGATTTTATAAAAGAAAACTGAAATAATGTATAAAATAATGTATAAAACATAGGTATGGATATTTAGACGTCTTAATTTTCCATTTCTTAGTCAAATTAAAGAACTCTGATTTCAAATTAAATCTTAAAAGAAGTCTTAACTATGTCTCTCCTTTCATTTTTCTCTATGACCACGAACAGGTGTATGTTGAATCCTGCTGCTTGGCCAACTTTGTGATAGGTATTCATCTTCCAGTCACACCTAATTAATTACTCATGAAGAGTCTGCATTTATTTCTTTGAATAGAGTGTGTTAAAACTAGGATGAAATCTGTGCAATTTTTTGAGTTAGAAGTACATATTTATTTTGTCTTTTCATGTACTTTATTCTTTTTTCCCAATATCCTAGTAATTCATAAGAAAAAGCTGTTGACAGGGGTGCTTGGATGGTTCAGTCAGTTAAGCGTCTGACTTCGGCTCAGGTCATGATCTTGTGGTTCACGAGTTCGAGCTCCTCATTGGGCTCTGTGCTGACAGCTCAGAACCTGGAGCCTGCTTCATATTCTGTATCTCCCTCTCTCACTGTCCTTCCCCCACTCATGTTCTGTCTCTCTCAAAAATAAATGAACATTAAAATTTTTTTTAAAAACTATTGAGAATGAGTTTCTGAAATATTAATGAGAAGTAAAGCTTTTATTTTTTTATTAAATGTTTTTATTTATTTACTTTGAGATAGATAGAAAATAAGTGGGGCAGAGGCAGAGAGAGAGAGAGAGAGAGAGAGGGAATCCCAAGCATGCTCTGTGGTGTCAGCTGGCACAGAACCTGACGAGGGGCTCAATTTCATGAACCATGAAACCAAGACTTGAGCCTCAAGAGCCAGACACTTAACTGACTGAACTACCCAGGTGCCCTGAGAAGTAACGCTTTTAAACAAACTTGCCACGAAGTTATCCTTTGTTTACCGCAATGGAATCTAAGGTTTCTTATGAAAATCGGTAAATCTATTACCAGAGGTAGTGAAACAGTACCTCATGCATGTTAAGAAAATGTACATTCACACACACAAATACCATTTAAATATAAATACAGTATAAATAGAAGTAGAAATAAATTATTTAAATATAAATTTAAAACAGCCAGACATTAATTCAAGAGATAAAAAAGTGATGTTTTCTGGGGTTTCTGTAAATTAACAAATGCCCATTGTCAAAAGATACAAACAAGCAAACAAAAATCAGAGATAAATACTGAAAAAAAGTTTAGGTTTATTTACATTCCGGAGGGAATTAAAGTTTCAGGTAGTAAGGGATTCTATTTTTTTTTTTTAATTTTTATTTTCAACGTTTTATTTATTTTTGGGACAGAGAGAGACAGAGCATGAACAGGGGAGGGGCAGAGAGAGAGGGAGACACAGAATCTGAAACAGGCTCCAGGCTCTGAGCCATCAGCCCAGAGCCTGACGCGGGGCTCGAACTCACAGACCGCGAGATCGCGACCTGGCTGAAGTCGGACGCTTAACCGACTGCGCCACCCAGGCGCCCCAAGGGATTCTAGAGGCATATGGGTAATTCATTTGGTTGAGCATCCAACTCTTGATTTCTGCTCAGGTCATGATCTTACGGTTCGTGAGTTCGAGCCCCATGTTGGGCTCTGCACTGACAGCACGGAGCCTGCTTGGAATTCTCTCTCTCTTCTCTCTGCCCCTCCCCTGCTCCCTCTTTCTGTCTCTCAAAATAAATAACATTAAAAAAAAAGAAAGGGATTCTAGGTGAGCTCTTGGTAGTCTTGTTTTTCTCAATGATTTATCACTCAAGTATTGAGACAACTTACAGATGAGATTTGCTGAGTAATGCTATATGCATAAAAATAAGTCCTGGAGAGTAGGAAAGAAAATAGAAGACTTGAACAGGTAAATTGAACAGGTAGTACTGATTTTCTTTTTTTTTTTTTTTTTTTCAACCTTTATTTATTTTTGGGACAGAGAGAGACAGAGCATGAACGGGGGAGGGGCAGAGAGAGAGGGAGACACAGAATCAGAAACAGGCTCCAGGCTCTGAGCCATCAGCCCAGAGCCCGACGCGGGGCTCAAACTCGCCGACCGCGAGATCGTGACCTGGCTGAAGCCGGACGCTTAACCGACTGCGCCACCCAGGCGCCCCAGTACTGATTTTCAAAAAGAAAAAAACTTCTGAACTATAAACTAGTTTGAACTTGAGATCATGTGGAAAAAAATCTGGGAGGCTTTTTTTTTTTTAGATTCTCAAGATTCCTCACTTGCGTACAATAGCCAGTGCTTATCCCAACAAGTGCCCTTCTTAATGCCCATCATCCCTATTCCCCACCCCCATCAACCTCTGTTCTTGTTTTTAAGAGTCTCTTATGGTTTGTCTCCCTATCTATTTGTACCTTATTTTTCCTTCCCTTCCCCTATGGTCATTTGTTAAATTTCCCAAATCCCACATATGCGTGAAATCATAGGGTATCTGTCTTTCCCTGACTGACTGACTTCATTTAGCATAATACCCCCAGTTCCATCCACGTTGTTGCAAATGGCAAGATTTCATTCTTTTTCATTGCTGAGTAGCTTTCCATTGTGTATATATACCACCTCATCTTTATCCATCCATCAGCGGATAGATATTTGGACCTTTGCATAATTTGGCTATTGTTGATAGCGCTGCTATAAACATTGAGGTGCATGTGCCACTTTGGATCAGTAGAACTCCGGTGTCCTTTGGATAAATTCCTAGTAGTGCAATTGCCTGGTCATAGGGTAAATTCTATTTTTAATTTTTTGAGGAAACTCCATACTGTTTTTCCAGAGTGGCTGCACCAGTTTGCATTTCCACCAACAGTGCAAGAGGGTTCCTCTTTCTTCACATCCTGACCAACATCTGTTGTTTCCTGAGTTGTTAATTTTAGGCACTATGACCACTGTGAGGTGGTATCTCAATGTGGTTTTGATTTGTATTTCCCTGATGATGAAGATGTTGAGCATCTTTTCATGTGTCTGTCTGGCAGCTGGATGTCTTCTTTGGAAAAGTGTCTATTCATGTCCTCTGCCCATTTCTTCACTGGATTATTTGTTTTTTGTGTGTTGAGTTTGTTCTTTATAGATTTTTAATACT
Organism: Prionailurus bengalensis; assembly: GCF_016509475.1. NCBI lineage: Eukaryota > Metazoa > Chordata > Mammalia > Carnivora > Felidae > Prionailurus > Prionailurus bengalensis. The sequence continues at coordinate 127,228,600 of NC_057344.1, read as the reverse complement.
AACCCTTTATCCAATATGTCGTTTGCAAATATCTTCTCCCATTCTGTCAGTTCCCTTTTAGTTTTGTTAATTGTTTCCTCTGCTGTGCAGAAGCTTTTTATTTCAATGAGGTCCCAACAGCTCTTTTTTTTTTTAATGTTAATTTATTTTTCAGAGAGACAGAGTGTGAGTGGGGGAGGGGCAGAGAGAGAGGGAGACACAGAATCTTAAGCAGGCTCCAGGCTCTGAGCTGTCAGCCCAGAGCCCAACACAGGGCTTGAACCCATGAACTGTGAGATCATGGCCTGAGCTGAAGTCAGACACTCAACCAACTGAGCCACCCAGATGTTCCCCAGTAGTTCATTTTTGCTTTTGTTTCCCTTGCCTTCAGATTTGTGTTGAGTTACAAGCTGCTGCAGCCGAGGTCAGAGAGGTTGCTGCCTTTTTCTCCTGTAGGATTTTGATGGTTTCCTGTCTCACAGTTAGTCTTTCATCCATTTTGAATTTATTTTTGTGTATGCTGTAAGAAAAGTGGTCCAGTTTCATTCTTCTGCATGTTGCTGTCCAGTTCTCCCAGGACTATTTGCAAAAGAGACTTTTTTCCCATCAGATGTTCTTTTCTGCTTTGTCAGAGATTAGTTCGCCATATATTTTTGGGTCCATTTCTGGGTTCTCAGTTCTATTCCATTGGTCTATGTGTCTGGTTTTGTGCCAGTACCATACTGCCTTGATGATTGTAGCTTTGTGATATAGGCTAAAGTCTGGGATTGTGATGCCTCCAGCTTTGATTTTCTTTTTCAACATACTTTGGCCATTCAGGGTCTTTTCTTCTAGCTCTGGGAAGAATGCTGGTGCTATTTTGATTAGGATTGCATTGAATATGTAGATTGCTTTGGGTAGTATCAACATTTTAACATTATTTGTTCCTCTGATCCATAAGCATGGAATGTTTTTCCATTTCTTTGTGTCTTCTTCAATTTCTTTCATAAGCTTTCTATAGTTTTCAGCGTTCAGATCTTTTACCTCTTTGGTGAGGTTTATTCCTAGGTATTTTATGGTTCTTGATGCAATTGTAAATGGGATTGATTCCTTGATACCTCTTTCTGCTGCTTCATTATTTGGTGTATAGAAATGCAACCAATTTCTGTGCATTGATTTTTTTATCCTGCGGCTTTGCTAAATTCATGTATCCACTTGGGCAGTTTTTTGGTGGAGTCTTTCAGGTTTTCCATGTACAGTATCATGTCCTCTGTGAAGAGTGAAAGTTTGACTTCTTCTTTGCTAATTTAGATGCCTTTTATTTTGTTTTGTTGTCTAATTGCTGAGGATAGGACTTCCAATGCTATGTTAAACAGCAGTGGTGAGAGTGGAGATCCCTCTAGTGTTCCTGATCTGAGGGAGAAAGCTCTCAGTTTTTCCCCATTGAGGGTGATTATTAGTTGTGTTCTTTCATATATGGCTTTTATGACGTTAACATATGTTTCTTCTATCCCGACTTTCTTTAGAGTTTTTATTAAGAAAGGATGCTGTATTTTGTCAAATGCTTTTTCTGCATCTATTGACAGGATCATATGGTTCTTATCCTTTCTTCTATTAGTGTGATGTATCACCTTGATTGATTTGCAAATAATGAGCCAGCCCTATAGCTCAGCAATGAATTCTACTTGATCATGGCGAATAATTCTTTTAATATACTGTTGAATTCAATTTGCTAGTATCTTCTTGAGAATTTTACATCCATGTTCACCAGGAATAATGGCCTGTAATTCTCCTTTTTAGTGGGGTCTTTGTCTGGTTTGGGAATCAAGGTAATGCTGGCTTTATAGAATGAGTCTGGAACCTTTCCTTCTGTTTCTGTTTTTGGAACAGGAGAAGAATAGGTATTAACTATTTAAATGTCTGGTAGAATTCCCCTACCAGGCATCTGGCCCAGGACTCTTATTTGCCAGGAGATATTTGATAACCAATTCAATTTCTTCACTGGTTATATGTCTGTTCAAATTTTCTATTTCTTCCTGTTAGAGTTTTGGTAGTGTATCTAGGAATTTGTCCATTTCTTCCAGATTGTCCAGTTTGTTGACATATAATTTTTCAAAGTATTCTCAAATAATTGTATTTCTGTAGTGTTTGTTGTGATCTCTCCTCTTTCATTCTTGATACCTATTTGGGTTCTCTCTTCTTTTTGGGCAGTCTGGCTAGGGGGTTATGAATTTTGTTTATTCTTTAAAAAAAACCAGCTCTTAGATTCATTAATGTGTTCTTTTTTTTTTTTTTTTTGATTCTATATTATTTATTTCTGCTCTAGTCTGTATTATTTCTCTTTTTCTGCTGGATTTGGGCTTTCTTTGCTGCTGCCTTTATAGCTCCTTTAGGTGCAAGATTAGGATGTGTATTTGGGACCTTTCTTGCTTCTTGAGATAGACCTGAATTGCAATGTGTTTTCCTCTTAGGACTTCCTTTGCTGCATCCCAAACGGTTTGGACTGTCGTGTATTCATTTTCATTTGCTTCTATATATTTTTTAATTTCTTCTTTAATTTTCTCATTGACCCGTTCATTCTTTAGTAGGATGTTCTTTTACCTCCATGTATTTGGGGGCTTTCCAAATTTTTTCTTGTGGTTGATTTCAAGTTCCGTAGCATTGTGATCTGAAAATATGCATGGTATGATCTCGATCTCTTGTACTTGTTGAAGGCTGATTTGTGACCCAGTATGTGATCTATTTTGGAGAATGTTCCATGTGTATTCGAGAAGAATGTGTATTCTGCTGCTTTTGGATGAAAAGTTCTGAATATATCTGTTAAGTCCATCTGGTCCAATAGGTCTTTCAGAGCCATTGTTTCCTTACTGATTTTCTACCTAGAGGATCTGTCCATTGCTATAAGTAGAATATTAAAGTCCCCTACAATCATGGTACAATTATCTGTACATTCGTTTATGTTTGTTATTAATGATTTATATATTTGGGTGTTACATGTTGTGGGTGTAAACATTTACAATTGTTAGCTCTTCCTTTTTTTTAATGTTTTATTTATTTCTGAGAGCAAGAGTGACAGAGTATGAGTGGGGGAGGGGCAGAGAGAGAGGGAGACATAGAATCCAAAACAGGCTCCAGGCTCTGAGCTGTCAGTGCAGAGCCTGACATGGGGCTTGAACTCACAGACTGTGGGATCATGACCTGAGCCGAAGTCAGATGCTTAACCAAATGAGCTAGCCAGGTGCCCCAATTGTTAGCTCTTCTTGATGCATAGATCTCTCAATCATGATATAATGCCTTTCTTCATCTTTTGTTACAGTCTTTGTTTTAAAATCTAATTTGTCTGATACAAGTATGGCTACTCTGGCTTTCTTTTGCCATCCGGTAGCATGATAGATGGTTCCCCATCCCCTCACTTTCAATCTGCAGGTGTCCTCAGGTATAAAATGAGTCTCTTGTAGGCAGCATATAGATGGATCTTGTTTTTTTATCCATTCTGATACCCTGTGTCTGTTGAGTGGAGCATTTAGTCCATTTACATTCAGAGTGATTATTCGAAGATACGGACTTAGTGTCATTGTGTTGTCTGTAGGTTTTGTTCTTGTGTTAGTCTCTGGTCCTTTGTAGTCTTTGCAGCATTCCACACACAGAGACCCCCTTAGGATATCTTGCAGGGCTGCTTTAGTGGTCATGAACTGTGTTAGTTTTTGTTGGCCTGAGAAAGTTTTTATCTCTCCTTATATTCTGAACGACAGCCTTGCTGCATATTTTTCCTGTTCTGCACATTGAATATTTCCTGCCATTCCCTTCTGGCCTGCCAAGTTTCAGTGGAAGGGTCTGCTACTACCTTTATATGTCTACCCTTGTAGGTTAAGGGCTGTTTGTCCCAACTGCTTTCAGAATTCTCTGTCTATCTTTGTAGTGTGCCAGTTTCACTATGATATGTTGTGGTGTTGACCTGTTTTTGTTGATTTTGAAGGGAATTCTCTGTGCCTCTTGGACTTGGATACCTGGTTCCTTCCCCAGATTAGGGAAGTTCTCAGCTATAATTTTTTTTCAAATAAACCTTCTGCCCCTTTCTCTCTCTTCTTCTCCTAGAACTCCTGTGATATGGATATTGTTTTGTTTTATTGTATCACTTAGGTCCGTAATGCTCCCCTTGTGATCTAGTAATTTCCTTTCGCTCTTTTTTTCAGCTTCATCATTTCCCATAATCTTATCTTCTGTTTCACCTATTTCGCTTCTCTGGTTCTTTCATCCTTGCTGTCACTGCATCTAGTTTATTTTGCATCTCATTTATAGCATTTCTTAATTCGTTGTGACTATTTCTTAGGTCTTTGATCTCTGCAGCAACAGATCCTCTGTTGTCTTCTGTGCTTTTTTCAAGCCCAGCTATTAGTTTTATGACTATTATTCCGAAGTCTTGTTCAGATATATTGTTTGTGTCTCTTTTGAGCAATTCTCTGGCTGTCATTTTTTTCCTGGAATTTCTTTTGAGGAGAATTCTTCCATTTCATCATTTTGGCTGGGTTTCTGTCTTTTACATGTTTTAATAGCTTGTTGTGTGTCCTGCACCTAAGAACACTCCTATATTAAAGAGGGCCTGGCTCTTCAGGAAGCGTTTTTGGAGTGTGTTGTGTGCACTCTGTTGTTGTGTATACGACTGCTCTATCCCACTGGTCATTCTTGTACAGAGCTTCTCCTTACTCGTAGTGGTGGATTGTTTATGCCTTCCACACCAGGTGTGCTTTGATTTGTTTGTTGAAGTAACCCAGGAAAAAAGGAAAAGGCAGGGGACCTGATCCCCTACAAAGAGAGAAATGAAAGGGACAAAAACAAAAACAAAAAGACGAAGCAGAGGATCAAAGGAACTATGTGTCTTAATCCACAGAGAGAGAAAGGAAAATAAAGAAGAAAGAGATATAGAAAAGGTGTAAAAATAATAGAGTGAAAACGCCTGATTAAACAAAGAAACAAAGCAGAGATAGAAAGAACATAAATACGCACATAGAATTGACCAAAACTCAAATCAGAAACTATGAGCCTGATTCCAAAGGAAAAAATGAAGAGGGTAGAAAGAAAAAGAGGAGAAAAGAGAAGGAAAGAAAGGAAAACAAAAGAACAGCAGACTAACATACAAAACTGCAGGACAGCTGTCTGTTGGTGCCTGGGACTGTGCTGGTCTGGAGGAGAGGCCTTTGGGTCACTCAGTGTCAATCCCACTCCCATAGATAAGCAGTTACCAGGCACGGAGGGGTGGGGTTTGGTGTAATCAGGTCCTGCCTCCACTGGGGGCTGCTGTCCTTTTCCCTGAAGTGCCACCATGTTGGTGATGGGGGGAAAAATGGCAACACCCCCGTCTCTCCTCCCCAGACCAGGTGTCTCAAACCACACTCTTCCGGCAGCCCTCACAGAGCAGCACAGGAGGCTGGCTTGCCCTGCTTCACAGTCTCCCCTGCATCTTCTAGGCACTCGGCTGGGAATCAAACAACAATGTCTTAAAGAATCGCACACCACCGGGACCCCTTCCGCCCTGCTGATATCGCTGGTGCCTGCAGGGTCTTCTGCCCTTGGTGTGGGCAATAAACCCTCTTCCCACAGTACTTGAGGGAGGGGACTGTTCTCTCCCAGTGCTCCCCTGAGATCACTACAGCACCCCAGGGGCTGGCTTCTAGGTGCTGGCTCCCCTCCCCCACAGGCACATGCACATGGCAGTCAGGCGCTTTTGAAAACTCCTCATCTTTGGCTCCTAAGGCTGTTTGCAAAGTAGAGACTGCAACTCTCTGTATTTCTCATTCCCCATTCCATGGTCTGGAGAAGTTCTTCCCTTGGCCTAACTCAATACCATGACCCACAGCTTCTCTTTCTCTCCCTTTTGTCTCTCCACAGAAGAGGATCCCTCCCCTCTGTGCCTGTGCCGTTTTATCTCCCCAATTCACATACATGCACCTCTGTGCCACCAAGCCATCTCCCTCCACAGATAGATTTCCTGGGGTTCCAAGCTGACCTCAATACAGCCAGGTTTGAGGGACTAGGGAAATCCCATTCCCCATACCTCTTCACCATCTTAACTCCTCCTGTAAAGCCTTGCTAGTGAGCACTCAGAAAAGGACAGAATTGCCAACACCCAGAATTAAGTCCTCAAGAAACAAATCACAGCCAACTTAACACATTTTCAGTAAATTGCGGGAAATGTTAATTTTAACAAGTCATGAAAGCAAGGCTTTTAAGGTACCACTGAATTTAATGAGGTTAATGATTATCAAATTTTTAGATTCATAATAGTTGAATTGAATCAAAGGATATTGTTTTAAAGCACGAGGACTTGAATGAGGACTTCTGTAGCTTGCTACCTAAATTTGTGGGTATCATGAGGTCAAGAGGTATGGCTCACTTATACCTTAACCAGAAAATGGACCAAATGTAGTAGAAAAAAGAACAAGAAACTTAATATGGTTATGTGCAGTTTAGACGAAATAATTTTGCTCTTCTGGTAGAGAATTTGTGATAGGGGATGGATAAGGTTAGCAAAAACAAATATAAAAATATTAGGGATTTTAGAAGAAAATAAACCCTATAAAAGTTAGTCATGTCATATGGTTCTTAAAATTATAAAGCAAGCAGTAGTTTGATTCTACACTTGTAAAATCTCACCATCTCACCTGTCGTATCATATTTAATCCTTGGGATTAATGTCTGACAATTATGTAGGTAATCCCAAGAAAGTCAATTGAAAAATCCTGGGACAATTAAGCTGTCCAGATATGAGGCAGATATGAGTGATTGATTTCACCTGATAATATGGACTTTTCCTTACCTTAAATCTACAGCTGTGTCGTCTTCTTTCCCAAACATTCTCACTTAGTCTCAGGCTTTAGTGATCCCAGCTAATTGTTTATTACATACACATATAATAAATAAATCCAGCAAGTGTTTGTGAAGTACTTATTGTGTGCCACTCCCTATTATAGATGCTTGGTTTATAACAGAGGCAAGGTTCTGTCATGGACTGACAGTCTAATGGAGCAGACATGCAATAAAAAAGCAAATAAACAATAAAGTTTTATGTTATGATGTTATTCTATAAAGAAATAATATAGGACAATATGACGAGTATAATGAGGGAAAGAGAGGAGTGAAGTCATTACATACTAGTTAGGGAAAAAGAAGGCGTTTGAGTTGAAACATGAATGACCTGAAGGCGTTAGCCATGCAAATATGGAGAAGATAGGCTCTGTAGGCAGAGGGAATAGCAAGTGCAAAGGCCCTGAGACAGGATTCAGCATGGTGTGTTTAAGGAACTGAAAGAGACCCACTGTGACTAGGGCATTTTGTTTGTTTGTTTTGTTTTGTTTTAATGTTAATTTTGAGACACACACACACACACACACACAGAGCACAAGCGGGGGAGGGACAGAGAGAGACACAGAATCTGAAGCAGGCTCCAGTCTCTGAGTTGTCAGCACAGAGCCCAGCACGGGCTCAAACTCACAAACAGTGAGATCGTGACCTGAGCCAAAGTCGGAAGCCCAACCAACTGAGCCACCCAGGCGCCCCGGGGCATTGTTAATAAAGGAGAGAGAGATGAGAGATTGAGTGAAGTAGTCAGAAACCAGATCATTTTTTGCCTTGTAAGTTGTGTTAAGGGATTTAGATTCTTATCCCAGTTAATCAGAAAGCCCAATATAGGATTTTAATCATAAAGAGATCACTCTGAATACTATGTAAAATTGATTGTGAGGGAGAAATAATGAACATAGCAGACTAGTTATGTGAATTCCCTTAGTTCAGGCAAGAGATGATAGGAGCTTAGGCCAAGGAGGTATTAATGGAGAGTGAGAGAGTTGGATGGGTGTATATTTTAGAGGAAGTGCTGACAAGAGTGTAGAAATACTGAGGGGCAGGGGTTGATGGATAGAGAAATGCTGCTAAGATTGTGTGAATTTGGTAAAGATTAATTTAGTTGGTAAGAGTGCGTGGTAAATGTCAGTTCAGTATAGTAAAGAAACTAATAGACTCAAGATGTAGAGGAGTTAAGTTACAAAACAAAGAGGTGCTTAAAATCCAGATTTTAGGTGTATTATTCTTTTTGATGAAAAATAGAGGCTATGAATTCTGGAGTGCATGGCTGAGATATTCCAGGCCTAAGATTTAGCCTTAGAAGAATTATCAATGAAGTGAAGAAGCCAAAGAATTTAGCCGTCAGGTTCTTCAGTGTTTCAACGTGACAGCACTAAAGTCAAGAAAGATTGTTGGGATGAGGTAAAGAGGAAGACAGTGAGTCGGGCTTCTAGGAATAGCCAGTAAAATAGTACTAAAGACAGGCAAGTGTGTACGATTGAGGTACAGAAGACAGGAGAAGAGAAGGAGTGGTCAGCTGGGTTTCATACCAAGACTAATTAAAATGAGGAATGTACTCAAAAAGACAAAACTGTACGATTCTACCTATATGAGGTATTAAAGACGATTCACAGGACAGAAAGTAGAGTGGTGGTCGCCAGGGGGTTGGGGGGGGGGAGAGGAGTTGTTCAATGGCTATAGTTTAAGATTTGCAAGATAAAAATGTTCTAAAGGTCTATTTCACAATGAATATACTTACGACTAATGAACTGCATGTACGCTTAAAAATGGTTAAGAAGGTAGTTTTATGTTGTGTTTTTTACCACAATAAAAAGAAAACGAGGAACACAAACTGTCAACTGAATTTAGCCACAGAGAGATCATTAGTTACCTTGACAAAAATACGGTTTTATAAAGCTTGGAGGATGAGGCCCACTTGAGGTGGTTAAAGAGTGACAGGCAGGTGAGGAAATGGAGACAGAGTTGCTGGAGTGAAACTATCATTCAGCTTGACTTTTAATAGGAATAGGAAAATGGAAGGGAAAGGTAGTTTTGTTGTTCATGTGTTTTATTATTATTTTTTTAGGAGAAATTATTCTATAATTGGGCTTTTGGTGTTTTGTTTCCTTTGCAAAAAGGCGATTTTATTAAAGTACAGGGACAGGATCCGTGGGCAGAAAGAGTTGCACTGGGATTGATACTACAGTGTTTTGTTTTTGTTATTGTGTTTAATTAATGTTTATTTATTTTTGAGACACACACACACACAGCACAAGCAGGTAAGGGGCAGAGAGAGAGGGAGACACAGAATCTGAAACAGGCTCCAGCACAGAGCCTGATACGGGGCTCAAACTCACAAACCACGAGATCATGACCTAAGCTGAAGTCGGACTCTTACTGAGCCCCCCAGGTGCCCCTGTACTATAGTGGTTTTGAATGGGGACTCAAAGCATACAGTGGAGAGGGAGATGGAAAATGCAAAGGAAATAGATCAGTGAAGCCCCTGAGAAAAAGGGAGGAGGTGGAATAGACAGCATAAGGATCTTGCTTTTGGGTAGTTGTCAGGACTGGGGCAAAGAAAGAGAGGTCCATTCCCTGGTCCTGCAGAATGGTAAATTAGTAAGATGAGCAGCCTCACACCTGGACAAATTGTTAGCATGGGTCCCCATTAGAAAGCATGGAAAGAGACAATGTCGAAACTATGCAAAGAAAGACACAATTGATGAGAAAGATAATGCACAAATGGCTCTTTGTTCAGTTTTCCTAAGAAAAGCAGACTAAAAGGCGGCAAGCCCAACTCTTCAGACATACCTGGGAAGGATTTAAGTCTTCATACCTCTCTCTGGTAAGAAATGAAAACTCAAGTAACAGACAAAGCAGGAAGTTTGGCTGCTGCAGAGGTGACATGAATTAGAGCTTCCTCCCAATCCTAAAAGCAATAAATATTAGGGGATGGCAGAATTAGAGTAGATACTGATGTCTGTTCCGTATTAAATGAGGTAGTTCAAGATTTTCTTAAGTCTAGTAGTTTTAGAGGTTGGCTAAGCAAAGAAATAGGTGTGCGTAACTCATGGGAAACCTGCCAAGTGCATTTGTTTGGCAACTTGGAAATCTGGCTTTAGAAGATATTTCATGAATTATGTGAAGTTTATTCTCAATTGGCACTCATTTTTCTGATCAGCACATTTCATGGAGGTATTGGAAGACCAAACTCCACCTTATCCCTTTTCTTACCTGTCCTCATTAATATAGTCATATGTAGACATTGATAATTCTTTATGTTTTCTCTTTTTCTTCTAGACTACTGATAGTTCTTTATGTTGTAAAGGGCATTTTTAAAGATACTTTTAGAGGTCTAGTAATTTCTTAGATGATGTGACCCTTCTTGCTTAGGCAGTATTATAGTACCTGTTTAACCTAATTGCTGTATAGTCTTTAGAAGGTACAAGTATTTTCTAAGAAATATATGTATATTGTAAGTGACTTCTGTATTTGAAAACAGTAAGTTTCATTCATGCATTTATTCAACAAATATTTATTGTTTACATTGTGGTAAGCACTTCACTTATACCAGTAAACATAATGGTCCCTAACCTCAGGGAGCTTCTAATTTAATGAGGGAATCCAGATTTAAACAAATAACCCCACAGACTATATGATTTCATTAGTAACAAGTTCTGTGAAGAAAAAGTACAGGGTATTTTGAAAGCATAGGACCTGGGCAACCTAAGGTGATTTGGGGAATTACTGAGACCTCCCTGAGAAGGTGACATTTAAACTGAGGCCAGAAGCACGCTTAGGAATTAGCCCAGTGAAGGTATGGTAGAGAGGTAGGTATACAAAGTGAGTGGTAGCAGACTGTGCAGAGGCCTAGAGGTGGGGAGAAACTTGGCCTTTCTCAGGAAGAGAGGAAAAAGCAGTTGGATTGGAGCAGGGCAGAAAGGAAGAGCTCTTACTGGAGAATAGGGAGCCCAAAACCACAGGTGTCTTTGGAGCAGTGCTGCTCAGCGACAGACAGGGCCAGATTTGTGTTGTTAAAAGTTTACTCTGGTAGCTGTGTAGAGATGTTATCTCTAGGACAGGGGTCAGCAAACTGTTTTTGTAAAGATCCAGACAGATAGTAAATATGTTAGGTTTTGTGAGCCACCTGGCCTGTCACAGCTGCTAACCTGTGTGTGTAGTGTAAAAGCATCCCTAGACATATGTAAATGAGAGAACCTGGCTGCTTTCCATAAAGCTTTATTTAAAGCTCATTAAAACTATCTGAGAGCTGAAGTTTGAATTTCATGTAATTTTCATGTATCATGGAATGTTATTATTCTTTCCAGTTTTTTGAAATGTTCTTAATGTTCATGATTTTGAGAGAGACAGAGTGCTAGTGGGGAGGGGCAGAGAGAGAGGGAGACACAGAATCTGAAGCAGGCTCCAGGCTCTGAGCTGTCAGCACAGAGACCCACGTGGGTCTCAAACACGTGAACTGTGAGATCATGCATGACCTGAGCCGAAGTTGGATGCTTAACTGACTGAGCCACCCAGGCGCTCCTTCTTTTTATTAAAATAAGAAAAACCACTTAGGGGCTCCTGGGTGGCTCAGGTAGTTGAGCATGTTGATTTTGGCTCAGGTCATGATCTCACAGTTCAGGAGTTTAGCCCCACATCGGGCTCTGTGCTGACAGTGCGGAGCCTGCTTGGGATTTTTTTCTCTCTGCCTCTCCCCGACTCGTGCGCTCTCTCTCTCAAAATAAATAATAAATTAAAAAAAAATTATAAGAAGCATTTTAAAATATGAAAACCACTCTTAATTCATTTGGTCCGATAGTCATGGTTTGCTGACCCCTGGTATAGGATTTATAGTTCTTATTGTTTAACATTTCTACTCTGTCTCATAAATGATACTTAAATTCTACTATGACATTTTTCTTCAGTTGTCTACCTTGTTTTTCAACACTCTGGTAAAGTATGACCAATGCTAAATAAAAAGTGGGAATATAACCTCTCTCCCTTTCTATTTCTATCTTAGTGTTCCATTTTCTATTCTGAAAATCCATGTAACACGACTGACCTATTTTTTTATTCACAGGCTCTTTTTTTTTTTTAAACAATGGTAAATTTTGTATTTCTCCTATTTATTTTTTCTTCCCAAAGTGTTACACATTGTGTTTTCTTCTTTCAAGCCTCACACTGAATTTTTCATTTTTTTTTTTTAACCTGGTGATAGTTCTTCTAAAATTTAATTCTGGCATTCAGAAGAAAAAATGGTATGGACAGGAGAAAAACAAAGTAAAAAATAAAGCAACACAATTGCATGCAAGCATTTGTTGTGTGACTGGATAAAATACTTTGTTTCCATGGAGATAAACATCTGTGTAATTCCAGATCTGCAAGCACAGCATTCTGACTTGATAGGATGTTTTTAGTTGCTTTCTTGCAGTGCCCAACTCAGACAGCCACCCCACAAGATGCTGGAAAGAATTATGTAGTGGAAATAGTACAGACAGACCTGGTTCAAATTCCACCTGACCCTTACTAGGTATATAATATTGGGCAACTGAATTAATTTTGTGGAGCCTAACTTCCCTGAAGCATGCAAAGTACATAGTCTTTTGTACTTGGATACCTACATAGTACATAATACACAGTGTTGGGACTAGGTGTGTGGGAATTCCCATCCACCTTTCTCCCACACGGAGGTAGCCATGTTAAAAAAAATGGGGGACGGGGACAGCCTCTGTGTGGTGATGGTGAGGGTGTTGGTTTGGGTTTTAACTTTTTGCAGATATGAAGTTAAAGAACAAAAGCTGGAGTTTTTCCCAAATGGAACCAGTGTACTTAAAAGGTGGATAGATGATAAGTGTCTGTACTTTTCCTTAATATTTCCTTTGCCTTGCTTATTTTGCTTCTGAAAACTTAGGTTTGACAGTTCTTGGGAAGACCTACCTAGGAGTGGACCTCCCCGACCTGCAGCACCTCAGGTTTTACATATTGGTAGCCAAGTAGCCACACTCTCCAAAGTGACTACGTATTCTAGGTAGAGTTTTTTTTCCTTTTTGGTATGTCTAAATTTTAATGCTGATGGTGCAATTAAATACTAAAATGGACTAAAAGGGAACAAGTGATCGTAGATTACAGAACTGACATCATTAATATATAGACAAGAAAGCTTGGCACTCAGCTGTGGAACACCACTTTACATTGATTTTATGTTTCTCTCTCTTTTTCTCTCTCTCTTTTGTTCAGATTCAAACATAAATATAGAGTTAGGGTCTATGCCTTCTATTTATTCGTTGTGATTTGGAAAGTCAGCTCCCTTGAGTTTGTTATAAGTCTACTGAATTAGAACATCACTTCTAAAATAGGAGCACTAGAGATCTTATGTTCTGGGTGCCCACACGTATTCTAAAGATATTGAGGTTACTTGTAAGATTGTACAGGACTGCACTCATGCTAAGTCCTTTTATATGAATATTTATGATACAATGCCATGAAAGAAATTCATTACAGTTTCCTTTTCTTTTTTAAATAGAATTAAGTTTCTTATTATTCTCCATTACTTCCCCCAAATAGTACCCATTGCCTGAAAGATGCAGAGTAATCGAGAAATTCACAATTGAGGCATTTGGTAACTTGATTCATCCACATTGCATGACACTCACGTTACCCTACTCTGACACTAATAGCATCTTTCTTTTCTCTTTTCTCGCCCCATTCTTTCTTTTCTAGCCATTCACGACAGTTGCAAAACATAGCGCTACAGTTCAGTTAAATTATAGGCTTGGGAAAACATTATACTTAAACAACTCTGTATAATTTTTAAAAATGGCTTGCCACTGCTCTTTAATTTGCTTTCTAACAGTTTGTAAAGTTATAGCCAGTGGAACTAGGAATAATGGATTATCAAATCCTTCCGACAAGGAGAAAAGACAGTTTCGAACACCTGAGCTCTCATTTAAATTAACCTGAGTTGAGTTTGGCACATACTTGCTTTGTGTTGGAGGTGGCCACTGTCACCATTTGTGAAAAAAGTGATCATAGAATGGTGAGAGTGTTTATTAATAACTTGCATGCATAAAGGAGGAGGAGAGACCATAGGTTTCACGCTGTGCATTTTAGATTTTCTTTTTACTTAATAAAAAAGAAATTCTCAATTTCAAGTTGATAGCCAACTTGAAAAATACCACAGCCCTAATGATGGAATGTTAATTCCTGTCCAGGTGTTTGACCTTTTCTAAAAGACCAAAGGAAAATATTATTATTTTAATCATAAGAGTTCTGGAAATAAAATTTTATACCAGCATTTTTGAGTCTTGACAGAACTAACTGAAAATAGGAGTATAGAACATTAGGGAGAGTGGTGTTTTAGTCATATTCACTTAAACTGTGCTGTTTATTTTACAGGGGTGCTTTTCTTCCCCAAAGAGGTTCATTCTCAATATTTTAAAGTTATTTCTTATTCCTTTTAATATGTATTGCTTCTTCTGAATAGGCAGCTGGTTGTACCTGCTTCTCTTGAAAGCACAGTCTCATTAAAATGTCAGGCTCTGGGTGTATATCATCTCTAAGGTAAAGCTCTTTACGTAGAGGCTTTTTAGAGAAATCGACATAACCTTCCTTTCTCTGCTTACAGAAATTCAAAACATCATGTTTAGATTTATTTTCTACTTAGATGCTGACAAATCAATCCTCACATGTGTGATGTATGATATTGATTTAACTTTAAATAGGATTAGAGTCAGAAGTTAAATACATTCAAAAGCATTTGTATCTCAAAAATCAGTTTTATGGAGGATTATATATCAAATTTTAATTTCTGTGAGAAATCATAGCAACAGTAAATAAATGACCTGACCTTCTGTTACACTTCTGTATTGTACCTTTATAATCTATTAATGTAGAATGTTTACTATCTTACCTTTATTATGCTACCTCTTCTCACTTTCCCTTTTTGTTCCTCTCCTCTTTTTTTTTTCCCTTCCCTACCTATCAATTTAAGCAGCAACACAAGCAGTGTGGCAACAAGTTCTTTGGAAGGTTTTCGAAACTTTTCTACCTTCTCTTCTCCTGATAGATACAGTGCTGCGGCTCTGAGCAGCGCAGCTGCTACTGTGTCTGCTGTTCTTGCTGCAAAAACCAGGTAGAGCTTTATGTGCAGGGTGTGTCTTGTGTGATTTCCAACACTTTTCACAGCCTTACAGGTCCCCTCAAAGAAGACATAGCCATTTGAAATAGTCACAGCTCTGTGTGAGACCTTGATTGTGTTGTGAACGTTTTACCCGGGTCATAGACCTCTCCCACAGTGTCTCTTACTGGTTTTTCTTTTTTTAAGTTTATTTTTTTATTTTGAGAGAGACAGAGACAGCACAAGTGGGGGGAGGGGGAGAGAGAGAGGGAGAGAGAATCCTAGGCAGGCTCTGCACTGTCAGCACGGAGCCCAAGGCAGGGCTTGAACCCATGAAACCGTGAGATCATGACCTGAGCCAAAACCAAGAGTCGGACGCTTAACTGACTGAGCCACACAGGCACCCCTGTTACTGGTTTTTCTTTAAATCACCTGTTCATCTCTTTCCATTACTGCCATTTGTCTAGGATACTTCTCAGTTGCATGTTGTGGGGTTTGTATAATTTTTAGTTTTTCATAATCTGAAACGGAATGAACTATCAGTAGATATTTTAAGTTTCTATTGGTATTCTCTTCTCCCACAAACTGATTGTATTTGAGGGTGATCTAAAGTCAAACTATTCTAACACCCCTCTCCCCCAAAAAGAATAGTAGCTTTTTATTTTTGTGAGATTCTGTTTTTACATAATGTCTAGTAGTCTTTATAGCTTTACATGCTTTCTAAAAGATTGTCTCAATCTAAACTTTGGTGAAAATCTAGTCATTTCCATATGAATGAGTCAAATAATAGAATACTCTTTGCCCTTCTTTTTATCCTCTTTCTACTGCTTTGTTTTTTCTGCCTGTCTGTAAAATGCTTCTGTCTGTAGCTCTTTCTGAAAATGTTTCCAATCATAGACTGTAAAAACTACTTTTTGCTATTGGTCCTGTGATTTTTCATCTTAAACCTCTTTCTGAATGCTCACCAGGCTCTCCAGTCCTGATAAATATCACATACTCCTGGATGCACTTAGCATCAGCCCTGTTTCCAAGCCTTTAGCTTTTTCGTACCTCCAGGCCTCCAGGAAGTCAACTGGCTCTATCCATGTTAAGGAAGCAAGGTACTGTGGCAGCGCATATCACAGTGGTGGTTTGCTGTGAAATATACTGCTTTCTCTCTAACACTTAACCATTATAGTAATAAGCCAGATGAGAAAGTCCTAGAGCGGATTTGTGTTCAGTTTTAAATTAACTGTAAATTCAGTGCAATGCTTATTGCACAAGCGTGTTATTTTGTATGGTCATTAACTTTCCATTTAACCCCTTGTGACATTTTTTAATAGCACATTTGATGTTGGTATGAAATTATTAGTAGTTTTGCAAGTATTTAAATTATAGTGGAACCCTTTTATTGCGTGCATGTAGCTGTACTAGAATAATCAAATGTTTAGTAAGATATACCTTTATACCTTCTGCAGAAATGAAAAAGAATAATAAAACAATTCATTTTGATTGGCTACTACTTATAGTACTTAAGACGAAGTTTTTACTGGGGCAGACAACAATTTCACCATATCTGGGAAATTCTGAAACACAAAATTAATTTTTTTACTAAACTTAACCATGATGCCAAAAACTATTAGGCATAATATAAAAAAATAAAAATATCCCAAGTGTTCAATAAAGGTGTAATCTTAATGAAATAACTGTATAAAATCATTTCTGATGGAACATAAAATTAATGATGGGGTATACAACTGTGACTATAATTAGTAAAAACCTGATATGATTTGGGCCATCCACTGATTATGTGTTTAGAGCCTATCCACTGCTATGGAGGTTTCCAGTATACTTAATTATATGACTTTTTAGGAGGATGTTTAAATAGAGGGAGAGAGATCATTGTCCATTTTTCTCTAAGGAAAAAAAACCTCCCCAAATAATTTTATATTTGTGGAATTGTGAGTGTTAATTGAGCAGAAATCTTTCATCATCAGAGCTAACTCTGTCTGTACAGACAGGCTACTGACCACACTGAGAATAAAAAGTCCCTTAGAGAACTTAATGGAATGTTCTAGATATTCTCTCCAGAAAAGTACCTATTGCATTTTTAAAAAACTAAGTGACCAATGATATGTTTTGATTGCTATCAAGTGGAGATGGGATGGGGAAAACGGAAATAAGATGGAGAAAAATACTAGTTATGAGACAATATTCCCTTCATTAGTGCCATGCTCAGTCAGCCCTTATCTTTATATTCCAGTAAGTTATTTTGCACTCACTATTTAATATAAAAGAATAACATTAAAATTCTTGCAAACCTTGCTTGATGAGAGAATTTTAATGTTTTTTTTTCATTTACCGTTGCAAAAACAAGGACAGTTTAATAACAATTTCATACATAGCTTTTACATGCAGTCTGTCTTTAAGTAGAGATAGATTACTCTGAAATAAGTGAATCCTAGATAGTTTTCCCTTCAAGTAAAACATTTTGTTGTTTAAATAAACTTCTTGTTTAAAAAACAAAAAAGAGGGGCGCCTGGGTGGCGCAGACGGTTAAGCGTCCGGCTTCAGCCAGGTCACGATCTCGCGGTCCGTGAGTTCGAGCCCCGTGTCGGGCTCTGGGCTGATGGCTCAGAGCCTGGAGCCTGTTTCCGATTCTGTGACTCCCTCTCTCTCTGCCCCTCCCCCGTTCATGCTCTGTCTCTCTCTGTCCCAAAAATAAATAAACGTTGAAAAAAAAAATTTAAAAAACAAAAAAGATGTGCATGCAGTAATGGGCTGACTGACACTATCCATGCAATAGGCACAAACTAAACATATTTCGGTATTTGGGAAGGGAAATGATTTTCAACAAGATAAGTGAGTTGGCATTCTACAACAGCAGGAACATTTGGTTCTCTGAGGAGACCTTAGTGAACTCAAGTGAGAAAAAAAAGCAGTTGGGACAGTCACATGTCTTATCTCTTATTTTTCCTTTTCTAAGAGAATAATCTCTAAAATTATAATAAAGTATAGTATACCACCAAACTTGTTTCTTTCTATTGTAGTATATTCAGCATTTTGAATTTTGATACAAAAAAGTCTTAAGGTAAAAAATTTTGCTTAGGAAAAAATTTCTTGCAAACACAATTCAGGAAGGAAGGAGGCTCATGGCTTCTCTCTTTGTCTAGGTCCTTTTTTAGAGTTTTGACAGAAGAATGCTTATAATGATGATGATCCTTCCAGAAATATTCCTTTCCTACTACTTCAGAGTCTACTAGTATAATAATTTTTTGGTAACACTTTAGCCAAAAACTGTTTAGTTTAAACATTGATAATTAAACCTGTGATGTATGGTTGGATTTTTTTTAAAAATTAAATATATAATTAGAATAAAATTTACCTCAGGAGTATTTTTTGAACAGTTTTTCCGTTGAAAATAAACAAAATTTCCAACTGTTGTCAATCTGCAGCCGAAATTTATTTGTTGTAATAGTTAAACAAATGTGGGAAAGGAATGTAAACTCAAAATAAATCAGGTTCCAGACACTGAAAGTTCACTTTTCTTCCTTTTTCTTTTTTCTCAACAGGTCAGTTTTGTAAAGAAACCTTTGCTCTGTTAGTGTATTTTTCTGTGTTGAGTTTTTGTAATATGAAACAAAAACTTTGGTATTCTTGAGATGGAAGTCATTTCCATTTAATATTATAGTGCTTATTTATTTGACAGACTAGTAAAAATGACTATATTTGATCCTTAGCTTCTGTGGAATTAGCTAAAGGTATTTATGGATTTATTCTGGTTTGCTTATTAGAATCCTTTAGAAGGCATTTTAATTTTGTTTAGAATATAGGTATATCTTCAACAACTTAAATTTATAAAAAGTTTATAGGTCATAATTTCAGAAATAAGATACTAATCTAAGTAATCATGCCACTGTATTAATAAATTAGTCATTAATTCAAAATATTTTTCTGTTAGTGATTATTATAACATTTTGTTTCCAAATATAAAATAATATAGCCAGTGGCTTTATTAATAAGTCTTTAATCTTCAGTACAACGATACCTATTGTTTATGTATTTTCTTTAAGTAGTAGCTAATACTAAAAATTAGGAAAAAAGAAGTTAGCTTTTTTACGGGCCTAAGCATTATTTATTCAGATATATGATTGTCTCAATAAAACCTAATATTCTTTCATTACTACATTAAATTTTTTAAGTAGAGATCTATTTCCCCTGGGAATGTTGAGCTCTGCTGACAGTCCTGAATTTAAACATAAATGGAACAGCTTTCTTTCTTATAATTTAGAACTTTTTAAAAAGTTTATTTATTTTTGAGAGAGAGTGAGAGTGAGCAGGGGAGGGACAGAGAGAGGGAGAGAGAGAGAGAATCTCAAGCAGCCTCTGAACTGTCAGCATAGAGCCTGGAACTCATGAACCATCAGATCATGACCCAAGCCAAAATCATGAGTTGGATGCCTAACTGACTGAGCCACCCAGGTGCCCCTAGAATTTTATAAGGTCTGTCTTTATAATTTCCTGCTCACACTTTGTATCTAAAGAGTATTGTTTAAGATTTAAACATCTTAGGGGCACGTGGGTGGCTCAGTCGGTTGAGCGTCCAACTTCAGCTCAGGTCATGATTTCAACGGTTCGTGAGTTTGAGCACTGCATTGGACTCTGTGCTGACAGCTCGTAGCCTAGAGCCCGCCTCAGATTCTGTGTTTTCCTCTCTCTGCCCCTCCCCCACTCAATTCTGTCTCTCTCTCAAAAATAAACATTAAAATTTTTTTTTAAAAATAAAGAAGGTGATGGCTCTGTTACACTTGAATTTGAGAGAACAATAATAGGGAATGATATTTCAAGAAAGTTAAACTAGCTCTAGTATGATTTTTCAAAACTGTTTAGTGTCAGAGGCACCCCAGGACCACCCCCAGGTTTGATGATTCACTAGAGGACTTACAGAACTGGGTATATAGTTGTACTTATGACTAAGATTATTATGGTACAAGAATACAAAGCAAAATCAGCAAGGGGAAAGGGTATGGGGATCAAGTCCAGAAGAAAAGACACTCAAGTTTCCAAAAGTCCTTTCTCAGTGAGGTCACACAGGATGTGTTCCTTCCTATAGCAGTGAGCTGTGACAAAACGTGCACAATGTTGTTTACTGGAAAAGCTCATTAGAAACTGAGTACGTAAGACAAACTTTTTTTTTTTAACTTTTTTTTTTGATGTTTATTTTTGAGAGAGGAAGACAGGGGAGAGACAGAGTGTGGGCAAGCAGGGCACGGGCAGAGAGAGAGAGACACAGAATCTGAAGCATGCTCCAGGCTCTGAGCCATCAGCACAGACCCCAACTTGGGTCTAGAACCCATGAACCATGAAATCATGACCTGAAGTCAGATCTGAGCTGAAGTCAGACGCTCAACTGACTGAGCCACCCAGGCGCCCAAGACAAACTTTTTATTGGGGCTCCTTATTTTGTCACCCTGTGCCTAGTTTATACTGTAAGTCCAGACTCTCAGAAGGAAAGCAGGTGTTCAGCATAAACCATGTTGTTTATACAGTTTAGGCACAGTGAGCTACTCTTATCTTTTAGAAAAAAAGTTTTATATGATTGTAAGAAACTGTTTACCGGCCAAGTTCTCAAATGCCAGTTAGAGGCCAACCTTACAAGTGGCCTTCCTAAGACTAGGCAGTTTCAGGTCTGCTTTGTTAGTTTTCATCCCAGATTCAAGAGCGTTGGAAAAATCAGGTATTCTTTTTTTTTTTTTTTTCTAAGTTTACTCATTTATTTTGAGAGAAAAGGAGAGAGAGAGAGAGATTGAGGAAGAGAGAGAGAGAGAGAAAGGGGCAGAGAGAAAGAGGGAGAGAGGATCCCAAGCAGGCTATAGGGCTCGATCTCATGAACCTTGTGATCTTGACCTGAGCTGAAATGAAGAGTTGGATGCTCAATCGACTGAAGTCACCCACACCACCCCAGGTGCCCAGGAGCCCCTAGAATGGTAGTAGAGTGGTCATGATTGAATTTGAAATTTCTTTTCATTGAAATAATCTCAACCGAAGCAGTATAATTAAGGGCACTTATTTCACTGGTCATTAATTAGTATCCTATCTTTATTGATCTATTCCTCCAGCTGTTTGTTTCAATTATGGAAGGACTTGAGTTTCTGTGCATGGAATTATTTAAGCAACCAGTACCTTGATTTTTGTTCAGAAGTTAGTATAATGTATTCTTATTGTTGTTACAATAATTATTATTGTGATACTTCACTTGAGAGGAACTGCTATAGTATTATATCATTCCAAAGTACAGATTTTATAATTTGAGTTACTTAAAATGATTTTTTTGAAATGACAATATATAATTATAAATAACAAATGACAGGGTAATAAAAAGCCATATGGTTTTCTAACTCAAACTGGAACCAGCACAGATGAGGCCTCCTGTTAAGCAAGTAAATAACTTTGAGTGAGGACAGTGGCGGTTTTGTCTTGTTTATCTGTGTTATGAACATACAACATTGTATGTTCTATTAAGCAGGGGATGTTATCTCTTGTTTACCACTCTGTGGCCAGTGCTGAGCACAATGTCTGGCATGTAATAGGTGCTTAAATGTTTATTCAATGAATGAATAAGTGAGTAAGTATGTGAGTGAAAAGAGTGACTGTTAAGATGTCAGGAAAACTGAGTTCATAAAACTCCAGAAGAATGTGAGAAGGAGGGGGAAGAGATATCTATGCCATTTCATAGAGATTATCAGGGATTCTTTACTAATTAATTGTTTTAATCCAGATGACTCTTCTGAAATGTTGAAATAAGAATAGGAAGAGAGAAATAGCTTCTTTTTCGAAGGGATTGGGTGTAACAATGTTTTAATAGCCTAATTTCTCCTGGTAGACCTTTGAAAGAGAATTTGCAAAGTAGTGAACAAATGTAATCTGACTCCTTTCCTCCTTTCTTGTTTTGTTTTGTTTTGTTTGTTTCAAAGAAAGATGGTCCCTCAGTCACGGTTTTCTTTTTTAAAATATCCATTAATATTTTTATTTTCCTTAGAGATTTAATAGATTGAGAAAAGAAAGGCTCATTGCTAAGTCAGACTGCTATCACTTCACCAAAGCGTTTCCTTGTTTCCTTTCTAGCAACACCCAGGAGACTCCTCAGCAATTGGTCCCATCAGTAGCTTCAGCTCGGAGCATGCCTGAGAGACAGGAGAGCCCAGCGGCCACTAGACCAGGGGTGGCTGGTCTCACAACTGCTGCTGCCTTCAAACCTCCAGGATCCACCAACGTTATCAAATCTCCAAGCTGGCAACAGCCAAACCAAGCAGGTGGGCCAAAGAAATCCCTTGCTTTTTGTTTTTCTTAAGTGTAATTATGAAAATATCTTCTAGGACGTATGATAGAATTCACTGGCGAAACCCATTCTTGACCATCTCAGCTTTAAAAAGGACTGCATAGACTAGCTATAGCTAGTTTCCTCTGAGGTGTCTCATAAACGTTCTGTGTGTGTGTTTGATAGAGTTGCCATTTGCTACTCATAATTATAGCAATTTCTTTGTTTCCCAGATTACTCAAGAAACATGTGTGAATTGTAAACTTGGGGTCTTACTAATGAACTGTATTGATGGAAGTTTAGCCTTGGAAATACAGCATTTAGCTTTGATGATATATACAAAATAGCAACAACAGAAGCATTTATTGTCATCAACCACTGAAGAAGGAATCTTTGCCTTCTTGTCCTCTGAAGATTTATGAGGCAGAATTGCAAGAAGGTTACAGTACCAAAAAGAGCACATATTTTATTTTATTTTAATTCTATTTAATTTTAATTAATTTAAGTATAGTTGACATATAATGTTACGTATTTTCAGCTGTACCACATAGTGTTTTGACAGTTCTAGACATTATGCTGTACTCACCACAATAAATGTAGTTACCGTTTGTCACCATATAACATATTATTGACCATAGATACCCTATGCTGTACTTTTTATCCCTGTGACTTACTTTATAACTGGAAATTTGTACTTGTTAGTCCCTTTCACCTATTTCACCCAGCCCCTCAGTGCCCTTACCCTCTGGCAACCACCATTTAGTTCTCTGTATTTATGATTCTGTTTGTTTATTTTTCTGTTTATTCATTTTTTTTTTAATTCCACAATAAGTGAAATCCTATGGTATTTGTCTTTCTCTGACTTATTTTACTTAGCATAAACCCTCCAGGTCCATCCATGTTGTTACCAAAAGGCAGGATCTCATTCTTTTTTATGGCTGAGTCCTATTATATATATATATATACACACCACATCTTTTTTATCCGTCCATCTGTTGATGGACACCTGGGCTGCTTTCACATGTTGGTTATTATAAATTATGCTACAGTAAACAAAGGGATTGCATATATTTTTTTGAAATAATATTTCTGTTTTCTTTGGGTAAATACCCAGTAGTGGAATTACTAGATCATATGATATTTCTATTTTAGGTTTTTGAGGAATGTCCATACTCTTTTCCACCATGGTTGAACCAAATTGCATTCCCACCAGTAGTGCACAAGAGTTCCCTATTCTCCATATCCTTGCCAACACTTGTTATGTCTTGTCTTTTTGATTTTAGCCATTCTGACAGGTGGAAGGTGAGATGTCATTGTGGTTTTGATTTGCATTTGCCTGGTGGTTAGTGATGTTGAGCATCTTTTCATGTGTCTCTTGGCATCCGTATGTCTTCTTGGAAAAATTTTTATTGAAGTCCTCTGCCCATTTTTTATCGGATTATTTGTTTTTTTGGTGTTGACTTGTTTAAATTCTTTATATATCTTAGATATTAACACCTTATTAGATAGATCATTTGCAAATTTCCTCTCCCATTCAGTAGGTTGCCTTTTCATTTTATTAATGATCCTTCCTTGATTTTGGTGTAGTCCCAATAGTTTATTTTGGCTTTTGTTTTCCTTGCCAGAGAAGATGTAACTAGAAAAATGTTGTGAAGCCTGATGTCAAAGAGATTACTGCTTGTGTTTTTTAAGGAGTTTTAGGGTTTCGGGTCTCACAGATCTTTTTCTTTTTTAAAAAATTTTTTTAACTTTTTTTTTTTTTGAGAGACAGAGCATGAGCAGGGGGAGGGGCAGAGAGAGAGAGGGAAACAGAATCTGAAGCAGACTCCAGGCTCTAAGCTGTCAGCACAGAGTCTGACATGGAGCTCAAATCCACGAACCGT
This sequence comes from Prionailurus bengalensis, assembly GCF_016509475.1. NCBI lineage: Eukaryota > Metazoa > Chordata > Mammalia > Carnivora > Felidae > Prionailurus > Prionailurus bengalensis. The sequence continues at coordinate 127,204,509 of NC_057344.1, read as the reverse complement.
GAAATCATGACCTGAGCTGAAGTCAGATGCTTAACCTACTGAGACACCCAGGTGCCCCACAGGTCTCACAGATCTTTAATCTGTTTTGAGTTATTTTTCTGTATGGTATAAGAAAGTGGTCCCCTTTTATTCTTTTGCATTTAATTGTCCAGTTTTCCCAGGAATATTTATTGAAGAGATTAAACTATCTTTCCCCCTATTGTGTGTTCTTGCCTCCTTTGTTGTAGATTAATTGATCATATAAGTATGGGTTTAATTCTGGGATCTGTATCTATTATTCCATTGATCTGTGTGTCTGTGTTTTTGCCAGCCAGTACCATACTGTTTTGACTACTATAGCTTTGTGGTATACTTTAAAATCTGGGGCTATGGGGCACCTGGATGGCTCAATCAGTTAAGCCATTAACTCTTGATTTCAGCTCAGGTCATGATCTCATGGTTCATGGGATCGAGCCCCACATTGGGCTCTGCGCTGACAGTTCAGAGCCTGCTTGGGATTCTCTCTTTCCCTCTCTCTTTGCCCCTCCTCTGCTCTGAAAAATAAATAAACTTAAAAAAAATTTGGGGACTGTGATACCTACAGCTTTGCTCCTTTTTCTCAACATTGCTTTGTCTATTCAGGGTCTTCTCTTTTTCCATACAAATTTTAGAATTGTTTGGTCTAGTTTTGTGAAAAATACTATTTGGATTTTGATAGGGATTGCATTGCATCTGTAGATTGTTTGGGTAGTATGGATATTTTTAACAATAGTAACTCTCCCAGTTCATGAATATAGAATACCTTCCCATTTGTTTGTATAATCTTCAGTTTCTTTCATCAGCGTTTATAGTTTTCAGAGTTCACAGTTCTTTTACCTTCTTGGTTAAGTTTATTTCTAGGTATTTTATTATTTTTGGTGCAGTTGCAAATGGGATTATTTCTTTATTTCTCTTTCTGGTAGTTCATTAGTGTATAGAAGTGCAACAGATTTTTGTGCATTAATTTTGTATCCTGCAACTTTACTAATTTTTTCTATTAGTTCTAAGAGTTCTTTGGTGGAGTTTTTAGGCTTTTCTATACATACTATCATGTCATCTGCAAATAGTGACAGTTTTACTCCCTCCTTCCCAATTTGGATGCCTTTTATCTCTTTTTCTTGTCTGATTGCTGTGACTAGGACTATGATATGCACTATGTAGAATCAAAATGGGGAGAGTGGACATTCTTGTCTCGTTCTTGATCTTCGAGGAAAAGCTGTTAGCTTTTCACCATTGAATATGATGTTAGCATTGGGTTTGTCATAAACAGCCTTTATTATGTGAAGGTATATTCCCTATAATTCTACTTGTGGAGAGTTTTTATCATGAACAGATGTTGAACTTTGTCAAATACTTTTTTCTGCATCTAATGAGATGATCATGTGGTTTTTATCCCTCATTTTGTTATAGAGAGAGAGCATTCGAATAATAAGAGGGAACAACCTGGGCTTTATCTGGAAACCTGAATTTTCAATCACTTCTACCAATAGCTTTTAGTAAAGTCACTTAACTTCTTTGACCCTCTGTTTTCTGATCTGTAAAATCAAGGCAGACTAAATAATCCCGTTTCTCCTAAAATGAATAAAAGTGATAGTTACAGGACTAAAGGACTCCTCTTAACAAGAAGATGGGATCATATACTTAAGTGCCTCTAGTTCCAAACCCTCAGCCTTCATCTCTTTTCACTCTTTACACTCCCTGGATGATCTGTCATCCAGATTCCTTTTACAACCTAGCCACTGATAATTTAGGGTCCTCTCAGTCCTGAGCTCCATATCCTCAAATTTGTTGACCTACTTGCTGTTTCCATGTGGCACCTTAAATGCAGCATGTCCAGAAATATTATTACCTAACCCTGGGAATGGTACATCCACTAGTCACCAAAGCTCCAGTGTAATCTTGAGACCTCCCACCTCTTACCCCCACGTTTGCACAGTAACTAACACCTAATGATTTTACTTAGTATTTCTCAAGTTTCTTCTCTCCTCTCTGTGGTGAGAGCCATTGCCTTGGTCCGAGCTTTTGTCATTGCAAACAGCTTGTAAGTAGTTTCCCTGTCTTCTTCTCACCCCATCAGTCTGTCCTCCATACTGCAGCAGATATCTTTGTAGAACTCTGATTTGCCCACGTTCCTCTCCTGTTGCAGATGCTTTACTGTGTTTCTCCATCCCTTAACTTACCACGGAAGTCCACTTTCACTTTGGCTCCTGCTAACTTCTCAGTGTCGTCTCCCACTGCTTCAAATTTGTAATCTGTGCCGTAGCCTTACTAAAGCATCTCAAGTTACTGACACATGCCATGCTACCTTGCCTTAGAATGCTCTAGTCCTTCTTTAGAGAATGTGCTTTTTACCTAGACTGCTACTGAATTCTAGCCTTTCCTCATCAGTGTTGGGAAAAGTATTGATTGAATATATACAAGGGTCTGCTTTTAAATATATATATGTATATTTTAAGAATTGCTTTAATGATTGATCATTTATTATTATTTAAGACTCATTTTACGTTGTAAGAGTGATTTTTTAGTTAATTTAGGAATTCTGTCTTTTGATTTGTAATTTTCCAGTGTTTAAACGTATCAGACACTAACTTTGTTAATTGTTAATAAATTATCTTTAGACAAATACTAATTATTTATACCAAAATTTATTTCATAGTGTCATTTTGAATGGTTTTGAATTATTATGTGTTACTAATTTTGCAAGGATAAGCTAAAATTTTTTGTTGGAGGGGAAACAACAAATAGGCCATTGCTTATGGTCTGGACTATTTTAAAGAAATGACTGTCGTCTTACTTTCAAAAACTTAAAATATTCAGTCTGATATCATTAGCTTCTGAAATTTCTAGACTGTTAATTGATTTTGCAAAACCTGTTCTCTTGGGGGAAAATGCCGACATCTCAACCCCATAGTTTGTTGTTGTTTTTTTTTAATTTTTTAATGTCTTTTTTTTTTAATTTTTGAAAGAGCACAAGTGGGGGTGGAGGTGGGCAGAGAGAGAGGGAAAGAGGATTCAAAGCGGGCTCTGCACTGACAGGCTGACAGCAGCCAGCCCGATGTGGGGCTTGAACTCCAGAACCGCAAGATCATGACCTGAGCCAAAGTCAGATGCTCAACCAACTGAGCCACCGAGGCGCCTCCAGCCCATACATTTTTAATTATTTACCACTTACTTGAAGTTTATCTGTGACTGGATATTTGCTTCAATTATTTTGTATGTGCATTAGAATATAGAGAGTAATTTTAAGAAAAATCTCTTTGGTGTAGTAACTGGAAGGGAACAGGAGAATGTTTCTTAAAAATGAGGGGAAAACTATATGAGGTAGAAACTAACATTAACTTTGTGCACTGCAGAGGGCAGAAAATATATGTACTGCTGTTGGAAATTCAGAAACTGTGGTTAAAATAACCACTCTTTTAAAGTGAAAAGAAAAATCCCAATTGAGGTGGAACTCCTGGAGAATACACTACAGCAAAATTACCACAAGAGGGCAACAGAATCCTGTCTTCTCTGAGTGTAATTTGCAGTTAATCAAAGCAGTCAAATAACACAACTATAATCATGATTCATATAGTTAGTATTTAAAATACTGTACTTCTTATGAAAATACAAGTGAATTTAATTTGAGCAAAACTATAGCAGTATAAAATACTACACATTATATAACGTTAGAAAGCATTAATATTATAATAAGAAAACACGTTTTGCCATTGTGAATCATAGTTGAATTATATCGTGATGCTTAGCTCAAATTAGAAAATATTTGCAGAACTCTTGCTGTTTATCTTGCTCTAGGTGCTGCAAAGTGGCATTTAATGTGTACTATGCAATGTTAAAGTTACTTATTTTACACTATTTTGTAAAAATTGTAAAACAGATGTAAAATGCCCAGCCATGCACATTGTTGTATTCCACTCTACCTAATAGTATACCATGCAAAACAGAACAAAAACACCTCAGCATCTATTCTTACTCTTTGATAAGTTTAAGAACTTTCTAATGCAAATGAAAAGGTTATTTGATTTACAAGGGGAGAGCTGTCTCATTGGGGGTTCTCATGTTCTTCACGGTTCACCTGTGAAAACTACATTGTGAAAACTACACATTGTGTAGTTTCACATTGTGAAAACTGCAATGAAGGGGAGGCAAAAGCTGGAGAGGCCAGTTGCTGGCAGGTGGACTCAGAATAAAGCATTGGTTTCTCTCACACAGAACTTCAGGCTTCTTTCTCTTGATAGTTTACAGCTGTGCTCTAATGTGGGGGATAAAGATCCCCCCCCCCAACATCATTCAAATAGTGACTCTTATCAATGATGTCGTTTTAGCATAATTCCTAAAGTTGTGTGAGAAGGATGAGATAAAAATTACTAAATTGCAGTCTATAACTGGCTTGGTTGATCATGAAATCGGTTTAATGGATCATAGCCAGTATTTTCATTAAAAAATGAAATAAAATAGGGGTGCCTGGGTGGCTCAGTCAGTTGAGCATCCAAACTCTTGATTTTGGCTCGGGTGATGATCCCAGGGTCGTGGGATCAAGCCCCGCTTTCCAGCTCTGTGCCGAGTGTGGTGTGCCTGAGATTCTCTCTCCCTCTACCCTTCTCCCTGGCTTGTGTGCATGTGCACACACACTCACTCTCTCTCTCTCTCTCTCAAAAATAATTGAAAATAAATGAAATGAAATAAAATAGAAGATATAAGAATATTTTAATATATTAAGTATTTTACGTAATAAGGGTAGGTATCATGTTAGGAAAATGTGGTTTTAGTTTATACATGCATGGAAGTAAGTATACAAACATGTATTTTGGGTCACAGTGTTTATTACTATGTTTTAGTAGTCAAAATACTTGGAAGCCATTTATTTAAATAAGTATTAGACATACTTTTGTATATCAGATGAGTAATGTAGTTTGGAAATGATAGCCCTCCCCAAACTGCATTGAAAGGGCTGATTGAATTTTTAACACCTACTAGTGTGTTCTGAATCTGTCATAGGATTCCATTACTTCCCCTGAAGTTCTGACTTTGAATCTTAGATCCTTTCATTTGTGATGTTATATAGCTTGTGTTACCCAAGAACTTAGTAATGCTGTACCACTTGATAAAGAGTAACTAGGTGTATTTGTAACAGCATTATAGTTTGATCGGATCATCTTCTTTTTCTCAGGCATGTATTTTAACATACACCACCACACATACACAGACTTGTCCGTGACTGGCAAAGACCTGACTATTTTAGGATGCAGGGTGTTCAGGAGTTCATAGTCTGCATGAAAGTGTTAAGACACAAAAGAAGTAAGAGTCCAAGCTTGAGTTTTATGTAAGCTAGCAAATACTGCTTCCTACTTGCCCTGTGCCTTTAATACTTTCATAATTCAGATGTAGTAGTCCCTTTGGAAATATTAACTTGATCTAGGAAGATACATAAAAGGCAACATTCTTCTTGTTGGTTTTCAGAATTGGGGATTTATACTTTTTTAAACTTACATTTTAATTCACTATATTTGTACGTCTAATAGATTTTGTAATGCTTGAAATCTTCACATTAAATATAATTAATAAGTGGTTAGATAGGTATTTTCAAGCCTTCATAAATTTTTTGGTTTAACTTACAAATATGTTCCCGTGTTTATGTAGGTGATCTAATTTGCTGTGTAATGTTTTCCCTAGACTCTCTGTAGGTTATGGATTCCATATTGGGTAAGTTTAGTTCATTTGATGCAAATATAAAATACTACTATCTTACCAAATATAGTCAGATATTCTTCACAAATCCAGTCTTAAAGTCATGAGGAGCCATTAGATTTTGGAAGCACATCAGTTTTCTAACTTTAGTTTAAATATATAGAAAATGAGAATGTCTAATTCATTAAGATTAGGGCTGTTGTTCCTCGAACCCACTTTGCTGACAGGTAGTGCCTCTGAAAAATAGGAATGCCTCCCCTGTGGGGCATGAAATTCAGAAGGCCAGGGGTGTTCCCTAAATGGAGCATTTGAGCCTTCAGTTTCTTTATCTGTTAAAATAAGAGGCTAAAAGAGTCCCCCATAACATTGTTGTTATGTTTGTATATGAGTAAGTACGTATACATACATACACAAACGATAATAACACATACTGAAGTTTGTGGTACATAGACGGGTACTCAAGAAAGATTAAGTTTTTACCCCTCTCTTCCTGGTAGTGACAGCATTAATAACTTACACTGTTACCATCTAGCAGAACAGTTCTGCTCCTGTGACTTCTCTGCTTGAAAATGTTTCGGGCTCTCTGCTTCCCACACATTCAATGTTTGGCTTCTTAACAGAGCTTATGGTCCCTTTATTGCCTTGTGCCAACCTTCTTCTCCAGCCTATTTTGTAATACAGTTCTTCATGTTCTCTGCAGTCGTGTCACACAGTTCAAGAGTTCATACCTGGGCACGCACACACTTCTGTACTTGGTAAAGCTGCTCCTTTTATTTAAATGCTTTTCCACTCTTCTACCCCTGAAAAATTTCTCTTCACTCTTCGAGACCAGATGTTATCTCCTTTGTGAACCTTTCCTGAGCCCTCTGAATAATTGGCTATTCTTTCTCTCTGTCCCTACAAAATGTTGATGATGGCTTTATTATAGCATCCATCATATTCATTGTAATTGTTTACATATGTGTCTTTTACCACTGTTTTTAGATCCCCTTAAGGACAGGGACCAAGTCTTACTACTCTTTGTTTTACAGTACCTAAACAATACCCAGCACAGTTCCTAGGCCTTTGGTAAATGTCAGTGGCTGAGTAGGTAAGTGGGTGGATAGGTCGGTTTGTCTTATTTTGAACATCTTCTTCGTATATTTTGAGGAATTCACAGGACGTTGTTCTTTCCTCCTATCAGACTTGAAATTCCCACTAGTCATTGAGCAAAGGTGGACGTGCTGTCTGCCAAAGGCTGCCATTAAAAACTACACATATGCCCAGGGAGCAGAGGACTCCACTCTCTTTGAAGCATTAAACTGCCATTAAGACTTTAGAGTTGTGTGTATACAGTACTATGACTAGTACCGTATTATTTATTTCCAGTAACTAAAAAATTAGTAATAGATCTGAAGCCCTGTTTTCTTTTTTTTTTTTTTATTTTTTTTTAACGTTTATTTATTTTTGAGACAGAGAGAGACAGAGCATGAACAGGGGAGGGGCAGAGAGAGAGGGAGACACAGAATCTGAAACAGGATCCAGGCTCTGAGCGGTCAGCACAGAGCCCGACGCGGGGCTCGAACTCACAGACCATGAGATCATGACCTGAGCCGAAGTCGGACGCTTAACTGACCAAGCCACCCAGGCGCCCTTGAAGCCCTGTTTTCTTAAAAAATATGGGAATATATGGCCTATAAGGAACCAAGCAGTGGAATGCAGAGGAAATATTAGGCATAGTTGTTCATTTTATCAAGGTGGACAAATTAACTTGGATGCAAAGCACCAGTAAATAATAGAAATTAGCAAAAAAAGGAGCAAACAGTTAAGTCAGATTACAAGTTCCAGATCAGACAAGGAGGTCTTATGGAGAGGGAAGAAAGATACCAGTAAAGTTCCAATGATACAATCTTGAGATACAATATTTGTTTATATTAGTTTATAGTGGAGTCATATTTTATGCAAGAATAAGGTGTTCATGTTTATGCCTAAAGCAAAATCGTGTCACATAGCAGTGCCCCTTGAATATTTTTAGGAAGAGGCCAAGTTGGAGAGGGAGCAACGTATGCAGAAGCTCTCGGAGAACTTGGCTCAAGTTATTCAGTCTAGATAGTGGCCAGAAAGAAAGTTGGATGGGCTAGTGGGGGTCTGGTCAGAAAAGGGCTTTGAAAGTAAGACTGGGGATTGATGCAGAAAGGAAGCCCTTAAAAGATTTGTAAACTGGAAAGTGACCATCAGATTTGCAATCATTAAAAGATCATTAATAGTGTTAATGGGTTTAAAAGCTCATTATGACCTCAGTGTGGAGATTAAGATTGGAGTCCTGTTGACTAAAGAGGTTGTTGAGATAATCCAGGATAGAGATGCTGATAACGAATATTACACTGGGCAGTGGGAATGGGAATGAAGAGAATTCCAAGGGCAAGAGAATGCAGTTTAACACTTTAACCTGATGGGAGGCAAGTTCTAACCATTGCTCTTCAGGGAGCTTTATTCCCTTTAGAGCATTTATCCTGTATTAAAACACTGGTAGGGGAGGTGCCTGTGTGGCTCAATCAGTTAAGCATCCGACTCTTGATTTCGACTCAGGTCATCGTCTCACAGTTTGTGTTGGGCTCCATGCTGCCGGCACAGAGACTGCTTAGAATTCTGTCTGTCTGTCTGTCTGTCTCTGCCCTACCCTCCCTCCCTCCCTCCCTCTCTTTCTCTCAAAAGTGAATAAATAAATATTTAAAAAAACAACTTTGAAACACTGGTAGGGATTGTATTTGGCTTAGAGAAACTATACTTGGCTTTGAGTAAGTCAGATTATGGCACAGAAAATTGATTGAATATGTCTCTAGTTTTGGGGTTTTTTTTTTAATGTGTCTAGTTACAAAATATAAATCTGGGTTGTATCTTGTACTTGAGAAATAAGTTAAACATAACTAGTCTATTTTTGCAGCATTTCCTTAGGCAAGTACATTGATTTCCCCATCATTTTCTAAATGTTGACTCTCTTTCAATTCTTTATAGTTGCAATCATGAGGTTGGTAGCTTTGGCATTGCACTGCTTGCCTTTCTGGAAGGACTTGTGCTATGTGTGTTGTCATGGAAATAAACATTATGAGATGGAAAAGGTTTTCTTACAAGACAAAACAAGAAGAATCCTATAGAGCCCTACCAGTCAAAAATTAAGTACTCATGTTGTTATTTGTATGTAGTTCAGAAAGCTTTAAGTCCATAGATATGCTTAAAGTTTTTTCCCACTTATTACAGGGTTTTTTCTTCTTTTCCACTTCCAAAATATATAACTTTTTAAAAAAAAATGTTTATTTTTGAGAAAGAGAGAGCGAGAATGAGCTGGGGAGGGGCAGAGAGAGGGGAGGATAGAGGGTCTGAAGCAGGCTCTACACTTACAGCAGCGAGCCAGATGCGGGGCTCGAACTCACGAACCGTGAAATCATGACCTGAGCCGAAGTCAGACGCTCAACTGACTGAGCCACCCAGGCGCCCCCAAATATGTAGCTTTTAAGAGCATTTGTGATGGTACTTCAGTGTGTTAACACTATTGTAAGTATTTAATAAATAACATAATTTCTTACTCAGAAAATCATTTAGCTATACAATATTGGCTAATACTATAATCACTGTTTTCTGTAGGAAACTGTGGCCTTATTTCATAAAGCCAATGAAAATAAAAAGCTTTGTTGTGTTTTCTTTTACAGTAGTTAGTATCGTCTAGATGTGCTGAAATTTTTCCTTTTGCTGTTTTCATTAGCAGCGCTTGAAGCTTGCTAGAATGATACCATCTCAGTGCTGTCTTTTTGTATGTACACACAACTCCCTGTTTATTCTTATGTTCCCTGATGTTGGCAAGAAATTACTGGATTTCTTTTTTTACTTTTATTGTTAAATGTGTCCATGGAGGCAGACATTCTATAGAACTGAGGAAAGGAAAGGCATTTAGTTGATGGTGACATACTCCATACACTAGTAGTATTCTATCATTTAATATTAGACATTTGGAATCTCTGATTCTCCTTAGTGAACAAATGTTATCAGATTATATGTATATAAGCCTTTTACTAGTGGATTGCTTTTTTTTTTTTTGAAACAGTTTTAACATATGTGGCAAAAAGTAAGGGCTTTTAACTTACGATGAAATTTATCAAAATTGGTGATTTCTTTTTGAAAACATGAATTATGTTTTGAAGAAGCATAGTGCAAGTAAGCTGTAAATAGAAAAGTTAGGATCATTTGAAGGTCTTTTAGGGACACAGTCAATTTCTTTTGGTCAAATGCAAAAGGGAAAAAGACACAAACGTGCTTTTCAAAATGAATATTTAGTTAATTTTAGCTTCTGTTACATCCTTTCATGGGGAATACTCACCATCCCCATTCGGGCACTTGGAACTCAGGAATATAATAGTCATGAAGGGAGCAAAAAAACCTTGCTTAACAGAAAAATTGTGCATATCATTGATTAGTAGCAATAATTATTTTCTATAATACTTTCAGTTAAGTATCTTTTCACTCAGAGTGTGCAATAAGGTAATGTCATTAAAATTTTAAATGGGCATCATTTTACCAATGAGGTAAGAGAGTCTGAAAGAAGTCAAAGGAATTGTTCAGAGTCCCATAGTGATTTGGACCTAGTTATTTTGACTAAATAGTGTATTTTCTTGTTATCACAAGATAGTATCAATGACTATATTTAAGGAAGACTAACTCTCTATGGGATAGTGCAGAAAGGAGTATTGTTTGCATTGGGAGGATAAACCAGGTGACTAGCAACTTCTAAGGACTGTTTCAAGTAGCATTTTCTTTGTTTCTAAACTTCATTTTCAAAATTTATCTAAGATTCTAGTTAAATGACCCTTTATCATACCCTCCCTCTGTTGTGTGCTACATTTTAGCAATAAAGAAAAGCTTATTTATTCATTATGGACAGAGCTTTGGAGAGATCTGATGTATTCTTTTTTGTTTTTTTTTTTTTTTCAAGGAAGACTCAGATATATTTATGAGATCTGATTAGATCACAGATTGAATGATGTGCATCTCAGTTATAAGTGGATATAAATTCTATCTTTTATTTGAAGTCTAAAGAAGATAGGGGTGAGAAAGGAAATTACTGTTTCTACAACCATCCCAAATTTCATTGTAGGCTTTACGTTACAGTAATAAATCGAGATAACTAGATTTGCTTAGCTAAGATGGATAGATTTATTGGTTCCATTTAAAAATTTTTATATGAATAAGTAAACTGCTACCAGTTGCATATGTTTCATCTCTTCTAATAATGTTTTACTGCCATCTGCTCCCCTGCATTTCTACATCATTAAACTAAACAGTCCACTTGCCGTAAAGGCCTGACTGGAGCTGTCCATTGTCAAAGCTGCGGTGTGAAGCATGTAAAATATGCTTTGTCTTTTTATATAACATGTAGATTTTGGTTTAGAATCACGATTCTCAGGAAAAAATAAAAGTAACAACCATTAACTGCCTTTTTTTCCCCCTTCATAAACTGGAATTTATTTCTGTGTTGGAAGCTTTCCTGTGCTGACGCAAGAGCACAGTTGTGAAAGCTCTTCTTTCTCCCCATTTTTCCTTCATCCTGAGATTAAAATATTAAATCTTTTCTAAGGGAAGACACCTGGACTTACTCATATATGATTTTCATTAAGAATTATTCCTCGGTTAAGCGTAGGACTTCGGCTCGGGTCATGATCTCACAGTTTGTGGGTTCGAGCCCCGCGTCGGGCTCTGTGCTGACAGCTCGGAGCCAGCTTTGGATTCTGTGTCTCCCTCGTTCTCTGCCCCTCCCCCACTCATGCTGTCTGTCTGTCTCTCTCTCTCTCAAAAATAAATAAACATTAAAAAAATTTTTTTAAGAAAAATTATTATTCCTCATTAATTGATGCATGCAGTTTAAACCAGAGGTTGGCAAACTATGACTTTGGTCACCTCTGGCCTACCACCTGTTTTTATAATAAAGTTTTATTGGAGCACTGCCAGGCTCATTTGTTTACATTTGTTACATGATGTCTGTGGCTCCTTCCCTGCTGCAATGGCATAATTGAGTAGCTGCCAAATAAACCTTACATCCCACAAAACCTAAAATATGTACTCTCTGGCCAGTTACAGAAAAAAATTTCCAAACCTAGGGTTAAACCATAGGAATAAGAAAAATTATGCTTGATGATTCTGTACAATAGATGCAAACTTTTCTCAGAGTCGTGAGCACCCTTGACAACTCTAATCTGAAGGCACTCTGTTGCCTGTTTGTGAACATCACCTGAGAGAAGATAAAACTCTTTGGGGCAAGCATCTTATTCTTGGGTGTATCTTCCATACCCAAAGAGTTCCTAGATATAAAACATTGTGTGTGGTCTCTAAGTAGTTTTTGAATGAGTTGATACCTTATTTTTTAAAACAGGTAAGATCTGGGGCGCCTGGGTGGCTCAGTCGGTTGGGCGTCCGACTTCAGCTCAGGTCGCGATCTCGCGGTCCGTGAGTTCGAGCCCCGTGTTGGGCTCTGGGCTGATGGCTCAGAACCTGGAGCCTGCTTCTGATTCTGTGTCTCCCTCTCTCTGCTCCTCCCCCGTTCATGCTCTGTCTCTCTCTCTGTCTCAAAAATAAATGTTAAAAAAAAAATTTAAAAAAACAGGTAAGATCTTATGTCAGAGTGTAATTGTATTTGTGAAGCATTTCTTACACATTCAAGAAAATCGAGTAGACATTTTACTTACACCATCACATTCAAGCCTCTCACATTTTGAGGTAGTTGCTGTTTTACAGGTGAGGAAACTTAACACATTTCTGTGTTTATGGAGCTAGAAATTAGCAGAACAAGGAGCCCGAGTATATCTTAACATTACGCCAGATGTATGGCTTCCTCCAGCATAAAATAGCTTTTAAAAGCTTTTAAAAGATGTGAAATTCAAACATAACTTTGGATAATGATAATACAGTTTCACTTATTTCAGAGATTTAATGGCTTTAATTGAGCTGTCTTAGAGAATTAGTAGTAGTAAAAGAAATGTAAGGAGTATCCCAAGTTTTCAATTTTCCAGTAACTTGTATTCATCATGAGAGACATTGTTGATATTTGACATGAGGAACGCTCATTAACTTTTAGTCCCCTTTCTGCTTCAGGTTTTGTTTTTTTTGTTGTTGTTTTTGTTTTTTGTTTTTTTGTGGGGTTTTTTGCCTACATTAAAAGAATTCTATTTATATGAGCAACTCAAACCTGAGCTACCTTTCTCCTTTATTTCTGACTGAGACTAGGCTGCTTTCTCACTTGTATAAATAAATAGGTGACAATTGGTGGGAAAATGGTAAAAGCCAAGCCTGTTTGGGTTTCATGTTACTTTGGAAATAAGATATGTCAAAACTCTAGGTATAATATGAGTATAAGTAATTTTTTAATATATGTTCTTTATAGTTTTCTCATTCAAATATAAGCAAAATTTTAAAAATTTAATATTTGAAATAAATTCTTAGCTTAGATTCTGTATGAGTTCACCTCATGCAGAGGTGATCCTCTTGAGTATTTCTGAGGTTGTGAATGATGCCTCAGATTTGTTTTTTGTTTTTGTTTTTGTTTTTAATAATTTATCTGAGTTTTTCTTTTTTGTTTCTTTTTATTCTCCTCCCCCTCCCTCCCACCTCCCCTGCTGCCTCTTTTTTACTGTGAAACACATTGACCACCCACAGTTAGAGCAGGATTTAGCTTCCCATTGTAAAATTAGAAATTTTAACAGTGATACTGAAATTATTTAGAAAATTCTCTGTATGACTGATAAATGAAATGTTGATTTTTAATTGAATGGTGGCAAAACCAGATATTTTAAGATCTCATATCTTTATCTGTGAGGTACACACTGGGTTTCTTTTACTTGTCACTCTGAACAAATGGAAGTTTTCTGTGTAAGGTCCGCTAGTTGGGAGAAAAAGGCAAGTTGCATATATCCCAAATTTTAATGATGTGTGATGCAACAAATTAAGAAAGAAGAGAACTGAACCTAATCCAGTCCCCACACTCACTTTAATTAAGACACTCTAGATCCAGTTTAATCTGGGTTCTTAGAGTTGAAAGGCCTGTTGCTAATGGAAGAAACTAACCTCCTGAAGTTGCGGAAATATTTGATACTTGGCCTTGGGCGCACCTGTTCCAATTCTTTATGGCAGCATAAAGAATACATACCAGCATTCTCCACTGCTTAGAGAAACGATAATAGTTTAATCTGTCAACTTTGCTTTTAATCATTGAATAAAAAACTCCTTGATTCCGTTTAATAAAATTTGCACAGGCCTCTCTAAAATGTACTTTGCTCTGATCCTAGATCTTGGCTTAATTTTAAACCTTTTCTATTTCTACTGGATATGATTTCATGCCTGGGTAATGAAGAGTAGTAGTAGACTGTTGCTTATGCTTCCAACATAAGGAGCTTGACAGATGAAATGCACGGATTCTCTGCTTCTCTTGGCCGCCATCTGTTTGAGATGGTTGGGGGAGGGGCAGAGAAGAAAGCACTTGCTGTGCACGGTCATATGCAAGCGTGTTGCCATCATTGCTACCCGATTTAGTATGTGTAAAATTTCTACCATACCTTTGTGAACAAATTCTCGGAGATGTTGAATTACAATACTTTATCTCCCCAGGAGTGCCAGAATGTCACTTTGATGTGGCCCAGTTATTTATATGAGTACAACATTAGCCTCAGTGTTTATAACTGGAATACCCTTTGCATTCGAGCCAGTTGTTTTTCACACCATAAAACCTCACGTATGACTTCTGTGTCGTTGGGGCTGTAAACATTTGTCTTTTTTCTTTGGGGAGGGAACATTAGTATTCTTGATAGCAGCCTTATTTCAGACTCAATAACAATGAAATATTACAAGATTTAAAAAATATTTTTTTCTGGTTATTTCTAGATTTATTGCCATGACATTCTCTGCTGCTTTATCTTAATTCAAATGTAGTAGGTGAAATATTCACACCAATTTAGAGTTCGTACAACAAAAAATGAATTTAACATTCAGTTGCTTCAAGCCTGTTTCTCTTTAGCAAATGTACTACATCTATAATTTTATTTTTCCTTTCTGAAGCAGTTAAATAAATCTTCTTCAATGTTTCTCAGAACATGAAGAATCTAGCCTTTTATTTCAAGATTTTCTAGGTTTTATTTCAAGAACTTTGCGGCCACTAATTACAATGGCTGAAAAGCATGGGCAGCTAGGTTTAGGGAAAATAAGTTAGATCTCTGTTGGAAACTCATTTTTTATAGAATACATGAATGGCTTAAAAGTGGTAATCTAAGCTGTTAGGCATACTGGGGCAAATAAAAAACAATGCTTTTGTACATTATTCCTAAATTTATTCTGGCAGGCTCATTAAGGAAATTAAAGTAGCAGAAGTTAATCATCTCAGTTATCACTATCCCCTCCTTCTAAACTGCTCCAGAAATGAGAACGTCCAGGTTTAGACCACATTTGAGGAGATCTGCCTTCATATTTTTCATAGGTCAAGGCAGTAACTGGCAAAGAATTTGACACTGTAGGCACATAATAAATATTTGATGAATGAATCTATAGGGTACATAGGTTTTGGAGTCAGACAAAAATGGTTTTAGATCCCAAATGGTCCACTTTCCTCATTTGGCTTATGTGATGCAGTCTCCTGGTTTTTCGCCTACCTTCCGCTGTGTTCCCAGAGTACATATGTTATTTGCCTTACCCTTAGGAGCTCTTCTGTTTTCACGCTCACTTTCCCTGAACAATCTCATTAACTCCCACAGCCTCAAATGTCATCAATATGCTAATGACTCTTGAATCAATTCTTCTAGCTCAGATCTTTTTCCTGAGTTCATATATTCAATAGACTGTCAGTACTGAGATGAAACACAGGCACCTCCAGCTAAAAAAAAAAAAAAAAAAGAAAGAAAGAAAAAAGAAAAAGCTATGAGCTCCTTGAGGCCTAGGATTATTCATGTTTTGTCCCCTCCTGTGTACCCATGCATAACACAGTGCCTGCCACAGTGTTACATTCTCAGTATACACTTGACTAAATGAAGATCTATAATTACATTCATTATCTTTCCATCATTCTAGCACTTATCCCACTATAACAATTGACTGTTTACTGGCCTGTAACCTTCTTTAAACTTCATGAGGGCAGAAATTATGTCTGTCTCACTCATGTTGGTAAAGCCTAGCAAATTACTTGGTACGTAGTAGTTGTTAAAAAAACATTTCCCTCCTTTTATTGCCCTATATGTCCTTAGGTAAGTCACTTATCCTTCCTGACCTTTATATTCTTGGCCTATTAAAAAGTAATAACAAGGGGCGCCTGGGTGGCTCAGTCGGTTAAGTGTCCGATTTTGGCTCAGGTCATGATCTCAGGGTTCGTGAGTTCGAGCCCCGCATCAGGCTCTGTGCTGACAGCTCGGATCCTGGAGTCTGCTTTGGATTCTCTGTCTCCCTCTCTCTCTGTCGTCCCCTGCTTGCACTCTGTCTCTGTCTCTCAAAAATGAATAAACGTTAAAAAATGTTTTTTAATGTAATAATAATACCTCATAATGTAAAAATGAAATAATTCAGTTTAGTATGTGTAAAATCTTTAAGTTTTTACTATAGAAAGAAAAGTTCAGTACACACACACATATATATATGTGTGTATATATATATACACACACACATATATATATATATAACTAGAGATGTGGTTTCTTCTACATGTATATTGAAAGGGATGAGACAATGAAAGGGATTATAGATTAAAAGCAATTTAAAAGACAAACCAAATAAGCAGACCTTATTTGGATCCTGGTTAATACTGTGTTGGGGTGTGTGTTGTAGGCAAAATAATGCTCCCCACCTCCCACCCCCAAATGTCGAAAGATGACCATGTCCTTAATACCCAGAACCTATGAATCTGTTATATTGCATATCATTGGTGAACTAGGGATGCAGAAGGGCTTACAGTCACTATCAGCTGACCTTCAAATAGGACTACTATCCTGCATTATCCTAGGGAGCCCAGTGTAATCACAAGGGTCTTTAAAACTGGAAGAGGAAAGCAGAAGAGAGGGGAATAAAGTAATGCAAGGCTTGTTGCTGGCTTTGAGGTGGCAGAAGAGGGCCATGAAGCCCTGGATTTGGGCAGCCTCTAGACGCTTGAAAAGGCAAAAAAATGAATTTTCTCTAGAACCTCCAGAAGGAAACATCCCTGACAACACTTTTTTTTTTTTAATGTTTATTTATTTTTGAGAGACAGAGACAGAGAGTGGAGGGGTGGGGGCAGAGAGAGAAGGAGACACAGAATCTGAAGGAGGCTCCAGGTTCTGAGCTGTCAGCACAGAGCCTGACACGGGGCTTAAACTCACAGACTGCAAGATCATGACCTGAGCCGAAGTCAGGTGCTCAACCGACTGAGCCACCCAGGCGCCCCTGGAAACAGCCCTAACAACACTTTGATTTGCTCAGTAACATCCATGTGGGAAAACTATAAAGCAATATACTTGTGTTGTTTTTTAGCCAACAAGCTGTTATATATAATAAGCAAGAGACAACTAATACAGGGATTAACAGGAGAAATTGAAAATTGGTTATTTGATGATAACAAAATTTTTATTTTAGGTGTGATAATTGAATTATGGTTAGGTTTTTAAAAAGAGTGTTCTTTTAGGGATGATATTGAAATATTATCAATGACGTGATAGATGTTGCATTTGCTTCAGAATGGTTCAGAAATGGCAGGGGAATGAATGGCATATAAATGAAATGTATCAGTTACAGACTGATAAATTGTTAACGTTTGGTTCTTTTTCTTTATTAAATTTTACTGTTTTTTAAAGTAATTGTTTCCTTAGCATCCTCTAAAGATGATTAATACTATTTTTTTTCTAATTTCAGAAATCATTGTGAGCTCATGGGGTTAAACATATTTGAAGTATTGTAGTCCATGGTTATTATCTTTATTAATGCTCAAACTGTCTCATCTACTTCTTTGAAGTCCCTTTGATACCACTCTGGTAGTCTTTGATAGCTTCCTTCCTTGCTAATATGAGAAGATATTCTAGACTTCCCTTGTTTATTTTCTGCCCCAATTCTATAATTAGCAGTTTTTTTTTAAGGAGTCTGGTTCCTTTTAGTGGGAAGATGATAATTTTGGTACTGGAGTCATTGATTCTCTAAACAAAGATATATTAAGCAATATGCCAGGGACTGTTCTAGATGCTAGAGGTGTTTCAATGAATAAAATAGTGTCCCTGGCCTTAAGGTCTGAAGAGACAGAAAATAAGAAAACAATAAAAAGGATATAAAATATGTTAAATGGGGATGAACACTATGGAGAAAGATAAACCAGTTAGTGAGTATAGGGAATGCTGGATTGTGGGTAGCAGGTTGCCCCTTCATATAGGATAGTGAGAAAGAGCCACATTGATAAAATGGCCTTTGAGCAGAAAACCGGCAGGAAGTGAGGAGCAAGCCATGCAAACAGCTGGAAAATATTTCCAGAAGGAGAGAAGAGAAAGTACAAAGGCCCTGAATCAGAGAAGAATGCTGGCCATTTAGAGAAACCATAAGGAAGCTAGTGTGCCTTGTATGTAATGGGCAAAGGGAGAGTGGCAATTCAGCGAGGGAGCAGGAACCTGATTCTGTATGACCATTGATTAGAAGGGAGCTCAGATTGGAGGGTTTAGAGCAAAGGAGTAGCATGGTCTGGCTTAGTTTTTTTCTGGCCTCTGTATTGTTATCAAGAGTCGAAGCTATGTCTCTATAAGCAGTGACTACAGTTAAGCCAAGCAAGAGATGTTGGTGGCTTGGACCAAGGATATACTATGGAGGTGGTAAGAAATCATCAGGTTATGTTTTTCTCATACTTTGATGAGCAGTTCATCTCCTTACACCAAACTTGCTCTTCTAATGAATGATATTTTCAGCAATTCAAAAGCACAACATCTAGTAAGAGTAACCTACCTTAGAAGGCATTAAATACCTCTGTAGTTTATTTTTTGAGATTTTTTGAGTTTTTTTTTTTTTGAGATATCATCCCCCTAGCCCCCACTGACTTGTGTTAAGTTTCTAAGTAAGGTTTGACATAATACAGTATTTTTTCACCTATCGCATGTCAGTAATAAGAATATTTTACTATTAGTTGAATAATTTGACTTGAACCAAAAGAGTCAACTGATGAATTTCATTCCTATTTGAGTACAGTCTGGCCAGGTGTTTAATGTATACATTATAATCTTCACTACTATTTTTTAAAAATGGATTGGTGTAGGGACCCCTGGGTGGCTCAGCTCAGTTGAGCATTGGACTTCGGCTCAGGTCATGATCTCGCAGTCCATGGGTTAGAGCTCCACATAGGGCTCGATGTTGTCCGTGCAGAGCCTGCTTCAGATCCTCTGTCCCCTTCTTGTCTCTGGACCTCCCCCACTTGTGCCCTCTGTCTCAAACATAAAAAAATAAAACATTAAAAAAATGTATTGGTTTAGAGTTAACAGCCTTTTTTGAGCAGGAGTAGAAAGCAAAAATATCAAATACCGCACTTTTTTATACAGTTAGGTAACATCTGATTTCAGAGAATTCATACATTGTACTACCATGGGTTCTTTTGCTCTTAATCTCTGCTTTTTCTCCAAAAGCTATTTATATAAACAGGTGTCTTTTAGTGAGGTCAGCTATTTTTGAAGCACACAGTAAATAATTATAGTATAGTACAATACTATATACTATAGTATACTATAACATAGTATTTTATATTATATATTTATATAATTATTTTAGTATTACATATAACCAACATTATGTATATTATATTATAATTATATAAGATTGTTTAAAACTTACGTTAACTAATATGCCAAATAATACAAACCTGAATCACCTGCTTGGGAAATAATGTGATTAAGATCTTTCTAGAGTGGAGAATTTAAAAACATTTTTAACGTTTAATTTTTGAGAGAGAAAGAGCACGATTGGGGGAGGGGCAGAGAGAGAGAGAGAGACACAGAATCCAAAGCAGGCTCCAGGCTGTGAGCTGTCAGCACAGAGCCAGACACGGGGCTCAAACTCACAAACCATGAGATCATGACCTGAAACCGAAGTCAGACACTTAACTGACTGAGCCACCCACGCGCCCCTCGAGTGGAGAATTTTTACTTTATGTTTTCAAATGGTATATCACATGGGGCACCTGGGTGGCTCAGTTGGTTGAGCATCCAACTTCAGCTCAGGTCATGATCTCACAGTCTGTGAGTTCGAGCCCCGCATTGGTCTCTGTGCTCACAGCTCAGAGCCTGGAGCCTGCTTCGGATTCTGTGTCTCCCTCTCTCTCTGCCCCTCCCCTGCTCATGCTCTGTCTCTCTCTCTCTGTGTCAAAAATAAACATTTAAAAAACAAAATTCAAATGGTATATCACAAAGATTTCCCTAACAACAGGAGGTAAGTATCCTACCTAAATTAATGAATATTGTGTGGTTCCATTTTTTAAAATTCTTTATCTGCAGTTTATAGTCTGCAGTCCAAAAGAGATGACTTTAAATTTCATGTTTAGTAAGTCAGGGATCTGTTTGCTTTTTAAAAATGTATTGCCTCTTAGAATACTTCAATATATGACAAATATGACAAATATTTGAAACACTAGCAATTCAGCAAATAGGTGTGAATGTATGTTGTTCTAAACCTTCAGATGACTCATCAATAACCATTCTAAAGTTAATAAGATACACTGTTCGTTTGGAGAGTAGCTAGTGGCTTTAAATTTCTAGATGAGTTTTGTGGTGCTGAAATGTACTTTATATAAAAGAATAAAAATTAATTTTCCAACATGTCCCCAATGGGGTAGAGATTAGCCACAAAGAAGCCAAATTTTATGGAAGTTGCTCAAGATTAAAGTTAAAAAGGAAAACTTGAGTCAAGAACTAACTTCTTTCTAATGTTCTCAGGATGACACTTTATTGACTCATTCATTATTCAGTTTAAGTCACTTAAATTTTTTGTGACTTAGATTCATAGATTATGAAATGGGGCTAATCTAATGGTCCTATTTAATAGCTCTATTAAAACTTAAAAGAAATAGTTGTTTTTATTACAAATGAGTAGATTGTCATCTTTAAACTACTATCTCTAAAGAGATGTATATTTTTTTCTACATAAACATGATTTTCATGACAGGTTCAATAAATGTGAAGTGTTTTGGTCTCTGTACCACCCATGGAAGATCGTTTTTCCCTGCATAGTAGTACAGTTCTCTGCAGAATTATTAAGGAAACAAGGCTCATTTCATGGTGCCTTCCCTGTTGGAAGACCTCACCTTCTTACACCTCCCTCTCCCCATTAAGCCAAGTGAGCAGAGGCCAGGGGCTTGGCACTTGATGGCACAAAAGTTGCCCATTACTGTGCTAAAGTAGTGAGAAATTCAGTCTGAAGAAGTGAAACATCACTTTATTCATACGGGAAATAACTATGCCTTGGAAATGTTCGCGGCTTGGTAATTAACAGGGCTTGTGTAGCTTTGTGTGCGGGCCAGTGTGCTAGCAACACAGCAA
Organism: Prionailurus bengalensis; assembly: GCF_016509475.1. Taxonomy (NCBI): domain Eukaryota; kingdom Metazoa; phylum Chordata; class Mammalia; order Carnivora; family Felidae; genus Prionailurus; species Prionailurus bengalensis. The sequence goes on along the minus strand of NC_057344.1, from coordinate 127,183,282 downwards.
CAAAACGGAGGTGTGAGAATTTCTGTCTTATCCAAAGTGGTTAAAATGGGGCAGTAACAGAAAACAAGGCTTTTCTTCCCAAGCAAGGAACAGAAGTGAGCTTAGGGCTTATTACATGTGTTGAAGACACAGTCACATGTTTCATGTTTAAGAATGGCTTCTCATGTTAAATAAGCTAGTTTCCCATGTACCTTCTCCTTGAGGCATGGGCCAGGTGGATTATGTCCCATTTTACAATGACTGATGGATGGAGAATTACTACACTCTTTTATTGCTAAAAATGTCCCAATGACTCAGTACTTTAGGGCTTATGCATAGATAATGTGATAAAATAAAGGCATATGGTAGATGAAAGGGTTTCACTCTCTTTGAGGTCTGATTTTCAGATTTTTCAATTGGTAACTTTCCCACTGTTTGAAATCCTGACCCTGATCCGCATTTTAAAAATATCCGTCTCAATATTGCTCTTTAAAAAGGCAAAATGAAAGTGATTTGGAACCTTCCCTTTTTTCTTTTGCATGATTAAATGTTAATTTTTTTTTTTTTTTTTTTTTTTTTGCCTTCTCTTTGTGAGGCTGTTTTCTGATAGCGGGTAGAGAGAATTACATAGTTTGTCCTCTTTGTTTAAAAGTTTATCATTACAGGGGGCCCCCTGGGTGGCTCAGTCGGTTGAGCGTTGACTTTGTCTCAGGTCATGATCTTGCAGTTCCTGGGTTTGAGCCCCATGTGGAGCTCTGTGCTGACAGCTCGGAGCCTGGAGCCTGCTTCAGATTCTGTGTCTCCGTGTCTCTCTGTCCCTCCCCTGTTCGCACTCTGTCTCACTCTCTCTGTCTCTCTCCCAAAAATAAATAAACATTAAAAAAAAGTTTATCATTGCCTTAGGAAGGTTGTAAGGATAGAAGATGTTGATAAACACATTATGCAGGCAGGGGTGTTGCGGATGTTAAGAGGAGCAAGAAGGGTGCCTGGGTGGCTCAGTTGGTTAAGTGTCTGACTCTTGATTTTGGCTCAGGTCATGGTCTCATGGTTGTAGGTTCAAGCTCTGCATCAGGTTCTGCGTTCAGGATGGAGCCTGCTTGGGATTCTTTCTCACTGTCTCTCTCTCTGCCCCTCTTCTGCTCATACTCTCTCTGTCTCTCTCTCAAAAAAAAAAAAAAAAAGAGCAAGGACACTGCTAGCTGTGGGATCTTCAGGGCAGATGGGGTGGTGGCAGGGAGCTCAGGGAATGGAACTTCCATGAGCCTTGTAGAAGGAAAGTATGAGTGGTACTGGAGAAAGGGACATTTCATTGGCTAATGGTCATAGAGGCAGGGCCTAACCTGACATGTTCAAGGGACAGTGAGTAAACTATAGCATAGTGGTTAAGAACACAGACTCTGGAGCCATACCGCTAAGGTTCAGGATTGCCTTTTATTTGCTGTGTGGCCTTGGACCAGTTTCTTACCATTCTTTGCCTCAGAATAAAAAAAAGTGGTGCTAATCTTGCCTGAATCATAGAGCTGTTATAAGGATTTGACAAGAGTGCCTTCAAATAGTGATGGCACAAGTTAAATATTAAGTAACTATAATAGAGTAGGGTGATGGCAGGGATGTGAGTGAGCATAAAAGACAAGGTCATAAAGAAGACCAGAGTGAGCTCCTTGAGGGACTGGACTGTCAAGACTGAATAAGCAAGAAACCATGATGAGAGGAGTGTATTTGGGAAAATAACCCAGCAGAAAAGGTTGGAAAGAAATTGGCAGCAGAGAGAATGGTTAGGAGACTTGCAGTTGTCCAGACTTGAGAGATTCAAGACCAGGACTCAAATGACAGATCATGGGTTGGATTAAAAAGAAGGGACAGACCTTGGAAACATTTACAGCAGAACAGTTGTTAGGGTCTGCGGACTGTCAGGCACATAGGAGACAGAGCGCCGTGCCTCACTAAGTGGCAGAATTCAGACATACAGGAAGGAGTTCTGAGGTAATGTGTGCAAAAAGATGAAATCCATTTTTCATATCTTGAATTTAAAGACAAGAACAGGAATTGGCATTGAAAATGCTTATCTGTTGCTCTAAGAGAAATCAGGTCTGGATACAGAAATGGAATACACACAGAGGAGCAAGTTGTGCTGTGCAACTAAATGCGGTAACAAGGAAGAAGAATGTACACAGTAATATTCTTTCCCATTTCTATACGAGGAAGCGTGAATCTAAGGGAGTGAAAACATTTTCCTAGCCCAATTGAGTCACTTGAAACAAGGGCAATGGTAAAGCTCACTGGTCTGTAAAATGCCATTTCACGGCTCAAGTGCCAGGCAGAGAGCCCTGTAGATGTGCTATGTGTTTATAAAAGCTGGGTTTCTGAATCTGTAATTGCCCATCATTGCAAACAGGCTTTATTCTGGTAAGGGAGAGTTATTCTTTCAATTAGCCCAATTAATCTTACCAATTAAAACCACAGCTGTAAAATGAATCCTGTCAATACACACACATGCAGTAAATTTATATTATTATTTATTTATTATAAATAAGAGTCCTTTTAAGTGTTTTTTGAATATATGTCTTTTCCACTACATCGTAATTGCCTGTGGGTAAGGAGCAGCCCTCCTGTTGGTTTCAGGTTGTCACAGTTTTTACATTCGTTTATGATTTTTAAATGTTTATTTATTTTGAGAGAGAGAGCATGTGTGCACTAGTCGGGGAGGGACAGAGAGAGGGAGACAGAGGATCCAAAGCAGGCTCTGCGTTAACAGCAGAGAGCCCAATGTGGGGCTTAAACTCATGAACTGTGAGATCATGACCTGAGCCAAAGTTGGACGCTCAACTGAACGAGCCACCCAGGCACCCCATTCAGTTATGTATTGATTCCAGTTCATTCATTGATTCATTTGTTCATTCATTCCAGACACCGTATTAGCTCCTAGGCTGAGGAATAAGGCATAGTTCCTGCCCTCAGGGAGCTTGCTTTTTAGTTGGGGAGGAAGAGGCACAGATATATGAAGGAGAAACAGTAATAAAGTTATTCACAGAAAATTATGGGAATGTGAAAGAGAAACATTTAATCTGGATTATGTGGCATGGGCAGTGGGGAGAGGTACTTCAGGGAAGATTTTTAGAGCAGTTGACTTTTGGGTTGAATCTTAAATGCTATGTAGTGGTTACTAGGTAAATAGAGAGAAGGGGAGAGAAAGGACAGTGAAGACAGCCTGTGCATAGATGGACTTACGAGAAAACTTGAGGCATTGGGCGTTGCTGCAGCATGAAGACTGAGGCAGAGGATGGTGAGCAGTGAGACTGTGGGGCAGGCAGAGAGCACTTGGAGGGCCCTGAATGCAGTGCTTAGAAGCATGGACTACATTCAGTGGTCAGAGAAGAAGGAGATGCTTGAAGTGGTGTATCAGAGTTGTGACCTGATAAGATTTCAGTCCTTGGTGGCAGTTGGGAGGATGCATTTAAGGAGAAGACATTTTGGCGACCAGCAAGGTGGGAGAGATTTAGGACCTAAACCAGGACGGTATTGTCGGAATGGGTGATGATGGGCAAAATCAAGAAGTACTTGTGATGTAAAATCAGCAGGACCCATTATTACCACAGATGAGAGAGAGGAAGGTCCTAGAATGGTTCTTAAGTAGCTACCTTATATGACTGGGTGACCGACTTTACAGTCTACTTAGAGAATACAGGAAGAAAGGTAATACATTGAGTTCATTTTTATTTTTATTATCTTGCGACACATTGAGATATTTAATGTGCCTCTGATGTACTTGGAGTTAAATCTATCTGATTAGCAGAGATGTCTAGATGAGTAGAAGTACCTTGCTGTCAATGCTCAGCTTAACTGCATCTCCTCTTGGAAGCAGAGGCAACTCTGCTTTTCTTATAACACATTATATATATATTTATTTTTATATTTATATTTGTATGTATTTATATATATAGGTGTAATGCACGCACGCGCACACACACACACACACACACATTTCTTAGAATCCCTTGTAATGAAAAGTAACTCCAGATTTAATAAAGCTAAATATACCAATTTTCTAGGTTATTCATTCCTGTCAAAACTAAGAAAAAAACAAACAAACGATTAATGTGGCCTTTCAGACAGTAATAAAATTTTAAGACTCTTTCACTGTGTTGTAATCCTTGATTTTCTTTTCTGTTTATTTCTGTAGTCACAGTCCAGTGTTTGATACATAGTGTCTCCATAAATGTGAGTGAGTGAATAAGCAAATGAATAGGTTTTTTTTATATAATTCTGCTTTTGCTTTAATATTTAATACAGTATTACAGATGTGATTGAAGCCCCTTTGCAATTTTACTCACTTCTTTTGTGTCTTTCCCAAAGCTAACCCGTTATCTTGAAATGTGTGTGTCTTCCTGCCTGAAAATAATTATTATTTTAAAAATTTTTATCAAGTATAGTTGACATACAATGTTATATTAGTTTCAGGTATATAACATAGTGGTTTTTGACCATTCTATACATTATACCAGGCTTACCATAGTAAATGTAGTTACTGTCTGTTACCATACAAATGTTATTACAGTACTTTTAACTATATTCCCTATGCTGTATTTCTCATCCCCGTGACTTATTTATTTTATAACTGGAAGTTTATATCTCTTAATCCCCTCCACCTATTTCTCCCATCCCCCCAACCTCCTGCCTTATTTGACTTAGCATAATACACTTTAGGTCCATCCGTGTTGTTGCAAATGGCAAGATTTAATTCCTTTTTATGGCTGAGTAATAGTCCATTATATATCTTTACCACATCTTCCTTATCTGTTGATGGATACATTATGTTGCTTCCATATTTTGACTGTTGTATATAATGCAACAGAAAACGTAGGGTTGCATATATATTTTCGAATTACTGTTTTTGTTTTCTTTGGGTTAATACCCCATAGTGGAATTACTGGATCATATGGTATTTCTGTTTTTAAAATAGCTTTTTTAACATTTATTTATTTTCAAGAGACAGAGAAAGACAGAGTGCGAGTGGGGGAGGGGCAGAGAGAGAGGGAGATACAGAACCAGAAGCAGACTCCAGGCTCTGAGCTGTCAGTGCAGAGCCCGACATGGGGCTTGAACCTACCAACAATGAGATCATGACCTGAGCTGAAGTTGGACACTTAACTGACTGAGCCACCCAGGCACCCCTGGTATTTCTATTTTTAATTTTTTGAGGTTATGTTGGCCTCATAGAATGAGTTGGAAAATTTTCCTTCCAGTTCTATTTTTTGGGACAGTTTGAGAAAAATAGGAATTAACTTCTCTTTAAAGGTTTGGTTGATTTTCCCTGGGAAGCCATCTGGCCCTGGACTTGTTTCTTGGGAGATTTTTTACTGCGAATTCAATTTCTTTGCTGGTTATCAGTCTGTTCAAATGTCCTATTTCTTCCTATTTCAGTTTTGATAGTTTATGTTTCTAGGAATTTATCTATTTCTTCCAGGTTGCCCAGTTTGTTGGCATATAATTTTTCATAATATTCTCTTATAATTGTTTGCATTTCTGTGGTGTTGATTATGATCTCTCCTCTCTCATTCATGATTTTTATTATTTGGGTCCTTTCTCTTTTTTTTGATAAGCGTGGCTAGGGGGTTATCAGTTTTATGAATTCCTTCAAAGAACCAGCTCTGCGTTTTATTGATCTATTCTACTAGGTTTTTGTTTTGTTTTGTTTCTGTATCATTTATTTCTGCTCTAATCTTTATTATTTCCTTTCTTCTGCTGGCTTTAGGCTTCCTTTGCTGTTCTTTTTCTAGCTCCTTTAGGTGTAAGGTTATGTTGTGTATTTGAGATTTTTCTTGCTTCTTGAGGTAGGCCTGTGTTGCTATATATGAATAGATGATTTTACAAAGTAATATTATTATTTGAATATTAGAAAAACTTTATATTTGGCTTATTCTCATTCTGATTCTTCTGTGTCTTAATTCCTAGCACTTTCCAGTGGAAGAATCTCAAACAGTGCAGCCTCATCAGGAGCAGTAGCACCAGCCAACTCAGCCAGGGGACAGCCCCAGTCACATGACCAAGGCACTTTAGTGCAAAGAGCTGAGCACATTCCTGCAGGGAAACGAACTCCAATGTGTGCCCACTGTAACCAGGTCATCAGGTGGGTTATTCATTTTTGGAATTTTCTTGAAAGTACTTAATACCAATGTTAATTTTTTTTTATTATTATTTTGAATGATTTCAGATTTTATTAGTGAAAATATTCTTGCTATATTTTTATGTACTCACTGAAGTGATAAATAAAAATATATATATTTCTTAGAATCTCTTGTAATGAAAAGTAATTCTGGACTCTGTAAATAAAGCTAAAAATACCACTTTTCTCAGTTATTAATTCCTGTCAAAACTAAGAAAAAATAATGATTAATATGGCCTTTCAGAGAGTAATAAAATTTTAAGACTCAAAGGGACCCTGAAGATTATTTCTCTGAACTTCATTCTTTTACAGATTGTAAAAGTGAGGACTTTTCATTTAGATGAAAAGTAACTAGTGACAAAAGTAAAGAACTTTGAGCCCTAGAGAAAAAAAGATTGGATTTTTGAATACCTAAGTACTGAAAGATATAATTACCTTTGGATCTATTCATAAATGCTTTCAATTTTAGATTAGGTCATAACCTGCTTCTTTAAAATACTTTTGTATCCAAATCTGTTTTATTGTCTCTTAAATTCCATAAGGGAAAAAAGGCCCAGAGATGTTATGTGAGTGCACTATATTGCCACTTAGTAAACCTCTGAGCATTTCTTAAGTGATTTCTAAAATGTTAGAAGGTGTAGATATGAATGTTGATGGCAGGGATCCCACCAGCAGGACCTTGTTGCTTCTGTGAGTCGCCTTGTTGGCAGTAATAAATAATAGGTTGAAATGACTCTTCAAGCTCACTCCTCATTTTTAATTTATCCTGTTTTGAAATAGTTGAAACAGTGGCTTGTCTAAAGCTGAATAACGTTCAGGCTTGCTTGCATTTTTCCCCTACTCTATTATATAATTATTGCTATTTAAGAACCAAATATAAATATTCTTTTCATTGACCCACTATTAAATAATAAATATGTCAAGGACACAGTACACAGTACATGATTAAAAATAAAGTCGATTTTGGGGCGCCTGGGTGGCTCAGTCGGTTGGGCGTCTGTCCGACTTAGGCTCCGGTCATGATCTCACAGTCCGTGAGTTCGAGCCCCGCATTGGGCTCTGTGCTGACAGCTCGGAGCCTGGAGCCTGCTTCGGATTCTGTGTCTCCCTCTCTCTCTCTGACCCTCCCTGACTCATGCTCTGTCTCTCTCTGTCTCAAAAATAAATAAATGTTTAAAAAAAAAATTAAAAAAAAATAAAGTAGATTTTTCATCTTAAATGTTCATTGTACGTTTCAAAAATAATAAAACAGAAAGCAAAAATAAAAGTTCGTATGTAATTCTACCTTCCAAGATAACCACTACTAGTATTTGAACTCTCATTTTTAAAACACACATCTGTAAGGACACTTGTGATTTTACAGAAATAGAATTATAATACAATATTTTGTAAGCTGTTTTTTTTTTTTTCACTTAAATGTGTTTTCCATCTTGAGTTCCTGCTTAATAAGAATGAGCCAGTAGCAGTGGGAGTAGTTATAATAGTTATGGGGAAAAGGAGGAAAAAACCAAAGTCTAGACAATAACCAACACACAGAAAGCATTTGTGGATATTTTACCTGAACAGATCATGCGTGACTCCAGACCCACTTGTTCAAGCCATAATATCAATTTGGGTAGAGTCAGTTTCCTAAAAGTAGTACTATAGGGTTACTGCCTTAAAGAAATATCTAAATTAATAGATTCTAGCATGGTACTGCTTTGTTCCAATAAATAAAACTGTATTTTTAATTACCAACTGTATTTAGTTGTTATATTTTTAGGATTAATATTAATCAAATAAAAAACAAGTTCTGACTTGTAACATTTGTTTTGAGAAGTTATGGTACTTTGGTTACCTAGACTGGTGGTTAGGGATACTATATTCTGAATAAAAATACCCTTTATGGAGATTGGAGTCACTGCTATTTGTATGCTGTTGTAAGCAAGTAATTACTGGATGGGTTAACAAACTGTCAAACCCTATCAGTTGTTGATTCATATTGTCTGATTATCAAATTCTGTGACATCCTATAATCACCAGTACCAACACGTGAAAAACTTACTGTGGAGAAAATATGAACATCTAAATAGGAATTACATTCCCACCCCTCCCTACCTATCTTGGTTTCAGTTTTAACGCTAGGCCAGAATGTAATTTTAATACAGTCTTTCTGCCATGTGAAATAAATATGTATTATATTAATAAGATGAATGGCCATTACTTACTGCTCCCTCATCCGTTAAATTTGTATTGCTCTGGATAATCCCAGCACTTTGTTATCAGTTAAGCATTAAAGCTTCATTTACTAGGGAAGTTAATAGGAACACGGATTAATTCATGTCAAGATCACATGACGGTAATTAACATAAGCATATTTGCTTGGTGTTCAAATGCTAAAGTAGCTTGAATAGACTGTGGTCAGTTCAGAGACCTAGTCAAAGCATAATTCTTATTCTTGGCCTCAGTGTCAGTATCACTTACCAAAGCAAGGACACGTTAGATCAAGTGACATTCTCTTGGACACCTGTTTTAAAAACAAGCTGCGGTTGCAGGCTTGATACTTCAATAGGGAATATTGTAACCTGCAAACTCTGGGAAGTTTAGGATTATTTTATAATTTATATCTCTTATTTTCCACAGAGTAATTTATATTATTTGTTTATAATTTGTATTGTCTTATTATGTATTTTCTTTTTTTTTTTAACGTTTATTTATTTTTGAGACAGAGAGAGACAGAGCATGAATGGGGGAGGGTCAGAGAGAGGGAGACACAGAATCTGAAACAGGCTCCAGACTCTGAGCTGTCAGCACAGAGCCCGACGTGGGGCTCGAACTCATGGACCACGAGATCATGACCTGAGCCGAAGTCGGCCACTTAACCAACTGAGCCACCCAGGCACCCCTATTATGTATTTTCTAATTCCCGCATTTTCAAAAAGTATTTAAATAAAAGCAAACTAAGGCAAATTTTGTTTTATTTTAATTTCTTTAGCAAAGTTGATAGCCTCAGAAAACTTAATTATTGAATGTTAGCATTGAGCCTGTTATCTCTTATAGAACATATTTATCCAAAATCTCCATAAAATATTTTATTTGGATGTAATTTAATGCCTGACATTTTTTTGGTTTGTTTGAACCTTGAAAAGAGTTATGAATGTTGCACCTAAATAGACATTACTTTGATTAGTTAGTGGCCTTTTATAGGGTTAGGGTTAGATGGATAAGAAATTCTTTTGATGCTTTGATTAAGTTTGTTATGGAACGTGGGCACCTGGGTGGCTGTCAGTTGAGTGTCCGACTTCAGCTCAGGTCATGATCTTGCGGTTTGTGAGTTTGAGCCCTGCATCGGTCTCTGTGCTGACATCTCAGAGCCTGGAGCCTGCTTCGGATTCTGTGTCTCCCTCTCTCTCTGCCCCTCCCCGCGCGTGCTCTCTCGCGCTCTCTCTCTCTCTGTCTCTCTCTCTCTCTCTCTCTCTCTCTGTCTCTCTCTCAAAAATAAATAAACATTAAATTAAAAAAGAGAAGTTTGCTATGGAACATTTCCAATCCATTTATGATAGAAGTACCATTTCTTTGATTCTTACACTTATGACTTGATTGACAGTTGAGTGCTGGTATAATAGGGAAGCAGAAAATCAGGTTAATGTAGCCAAAACCACATTTTATTTTTCCTAATAGGATAGGTTTATGAAAAGTCTAGCTTATTTCTTTACTGATCTACCCAGTGGCATTAAAATCTGTTCACTGCTTGTATTACATACAGGGAGTTAACTAAACCATTCACTTTAAGCTTAGTATCTTTGTGAAAGAATACAGGATTTATAGGGCTTGAATTTCTTCCTAGCTGTGGAATGCTTAAAAGAAATAGCCACAGTGCTATTGTTCTGTGTTTGCCTGCGGCACAGCACCAGAACAATCACATTCTGGCAACCCATTGTTTATTCCAGTGAGAGAGAGGACTTTAACATTTGTTTCTTGCTCAGTGATTTTCAAACTTTCCTCATGCTGAGCCATCTCAGCTACCCCAGGGAGAGGTTTTTGCTTGTTTCACCAAGCATTTCAGTTTCTCAGCATTCCCTTATTAATAGATTTTATTTATTCTCCCTTTCTGTTAAAACTTCACTTGAAAATAAAAAAGTTTGGTGTAATATGTTAGCTCTTGAGTTTAAGGGAACAACCAAAGACATTAGGCCAAGATTTCAGATTTATTGTAGTGGAAAGTTTGAAAAAACACAAATGTTCAGCATCTAATATTATGGTGCCATTAAGATCCCCTTTTTGGATAATAATAATAATTGTTTAATGTGTTCTTGGCATGTGTCAAATGTTGTGCTAAGAATTTTACCTGAATTCTCATTCTTTATAAACTTGCGAGACAATTAGTAAAATTGCCTCAGTTCATAGATGAGAAAACCTAGACACAGAGAAGATACATACTTGCCTGAAGTCAAACAGATAGTAAGTAAATGGTAGGATCTGAATTTGAGCCCAGATCTAACTTTAAATTTTATTCATGTTTTAACTACTACTTAGGAATATGTTTAGGTGCACCTGGGTGGCTCAGTTGGTTAGGCATCTAGTTCTTGATTTTGGCTCAGGTCATGATCTCATGGTTGTGGGATCGAAGCCCTGCATGGGGCTTCGTGTTGTGTGGAGCCTGCTTATGATTCTCTCTCTCCCTGTCTCCTTGTCCCTGTCCTGCTCGTGCATGCACATGTGTTCTCTCAAAATAAATACATAAACATTAAAAAAATGCGTTAAAGAAAGGAAAATGTTTATAGTATCATATTAAGATTAAAACATAAATCTATTTTTGATTTCAAGTATGATGCTAATTTTGTGTAAAGAAAATATACATCAAGATATATCAAGATATATATACATAGTCATCTTTGTTACTGTATGTAATCAGGAGAAAAACATCTTAAGCAGACCTGCAATAACTTGAGTGCTTTTCTTCATAATGTGTGAGTATATAAGTGAGAAAGAAGGGAGTAAATAATAGATTGAATAATTAGAAGTTCCTACCTCCCCACCAAAATGACTTTGTACTATATACATGCATTCTTAGACTCCTATAGATGACCCAGGGTTCACTTTTCTGGTTTCTCATCTAATGTAGAAATGTAGTCATTCTATAAGCAACACTCATTAAATATTTTGTGTGCTACCCCATTTAGGCACCAGTGATACAGAAATCAAAGACATATTCCCTTCCCTTAAGGAAGTGACTATTACATACTGAATTGTGCCCCCCTAAATTCATATGTTGAAGCCCTAACCTCCAGTACCTCAGAATGTGACTATATTTGAAGATGGGGTCTTTAAAGAGGTAAAATGAGGTCATTAGGGTGGGCCCTAATCCATTATGATTGGGGTTCTTGTAAGAAGATTTGGACATACATGGAAGGAAGACCATGTGAAGACACATGGAGAAGATGGCCATCCATAAGCCAAAGAGAGAGGCCTTAGAAGAGAGTAACCCAGCCAACATCTTGATTGTGTATCTAACATTAGTTAGATCTGGACTCAAATTTAGGTTTTACCATTTATTATCTATGTGACTTCCAACCTCCCAAATTGTGAAAAAATAAATTTCTGCTGTTTAAGTCACCCAATCTGTGGTACTGTGTTAAGGCAGCCCTAGCAAAATAATCCAGTTATACTTTAGTAAAAAATACAAACCAGCAAATCAACAACCATATCAGTTATTGGTAAGTTTAATAGAGATACATCCAGAATCCTACTTGTGCAAAAGAAGTGAGAATTCTCTAGTTTCAACAAACCAATTTCTTTTATTTGAAAGGAATGGCAAACAATAAGGCTCAATAGCCTACTTATAAAATCAGTAGTTTTATATAACAAATATCCACTGAAAACTTTCAAAGTGTTGGCTGTTGTTAGAGTAGTAATCATATTACAATGTATAAACATGCCAAACCAAAACACTGTACATCATAAACTTACACATTGTGTGCAATTATATCTTAATTTTAAAAAATAAATAAGTTAAAAAGAAAACATGCACTAGTTGCCATACTGGCACTATAGTATATAAAGATTAAGAGACACTTCCTGTTTTGATACATTTTATCATCTGATAGAGAAGCCAAAACCCTGGCACAGGTAACCATAATGTAATAATGTAAGCATTAGGAGAGGTACATCGTACCCTTATAGTAATACAAGAAATATATATGTACTGCCCTAATATCCATAGTAAGGAGTTCTGAATCATAGTACTTAGGAAAATCGTGAGATATCCAAAAGTTTCTAAATTGTCACAGTTGTAAAATTGAAAATTAATCTTGCCTCATGAAAATATATTAATAATGGAAATCCATGTTGGTGATTTCATTATCTGTATGATCCTTCTAATATTGAAGTCTGTCAATTCTCTGACATCTTCTACTTCAGTGATTCCTCTAGTTAACTTCAGCCACCAGTTGCAGTCATATCCTCTACCATTAACTACATTTCCTCCATAATCTCATTTCTAAGCACCTCATTCAAGAACAGCAGCCTAGGGGCGCCTGGGTGGCGCAGTCGGTTAAGCGTCCGACTTCAGCCAGGTCACGATCTCGCGGTCCGTGAGTTCGAGCCCCGCGTCAGGCTCTGGGCTGATGGCTCAGAGCCTGGAGCCTGTTTCCGATTCTGTGTCTCCCTCTCTCTCTGCCCCTCCCCCGTTCATGCTCTGTCTCTCTCTGTCCCAAAAATAAATAAACGTTGAAAAAAAAAATTAAAAAAAAAAAGAACAGCAGCCTATATTTCCACTCTCCCCCATTACCTCAATTCTAGCAATCCTTTCACCACTCCCTGCCTCCCAGCAACTTCTGATCCATTGTTTCAAATACCTTCTCACTGTTCCCTTGGGTCCCAATATCCTCACTGCCCTTCTTATCCAGTCTGAATTCTGTAGGCACTCATTAGTCAGTATCCCTTGCATACATCCTCAGTTCCTTTGCCCATCTCTCACTTCATCATATTCGCTTAACTGAAACCACTAGGCTGGAAAAACCAAGCCTTGGTTTACTCTATGCCCACACTTGAAGGTGGATGTGGCTGGAAGGAAACCCATTCTAACCATACTAACCAGTGACACTTTAAATTCATGGCTATTAATCTCAGGTGTGGGTTTTTTTTTTTTTTTAATTTTATTTTAGAGAGCATGGGGGGGAGAGAGAGAAAGAGAGAAAGAGAAAGAGAGAGAGAGAGAGAGAGAGAGAGAGAGACAGAAAATCTCAAGCAGGCTCCATGCTCAGAGTAGAGCTCCATGAGGGGCTTGATCCTGCCACCTTGGGATCATGACCTGAGCCAAAATCAAGAGTCGGATGCTCAACTGACTCAGCCATCTAGGTGTCACTCAGATATGTTCTTAATAGTGACAAAAATCTGCTGTATTTCTCTAGTATGTTTACTTTTCCATCTCCCAGAAAGCCAGTTTTATGTTTTCTTTTTTCTCCTTAGACCTGTAATAACTTATTTCCCATTTTCACTGTCAGCTGATGAGCTTAATTCCTCTTTCCCTCTTTTATATAGGAAAGGCAACAGAGATGTAGGACTATCTAGGAAAAAAAAATAACAAAATGGTGCTCGTATTCCTAACTGACCAGAAATTACACATTAAATGTAAATAGACTAAGCACTCTAATTAAAAGAATTATAGAATAGATAAAATCATGGTCTGGTTACATGCTGCCTATAACAGACACGCTTCGCGCTAAAAGATACCAAGAGATTGAAAATAAAAGTGTACAAGTGTACAAAAAGATACATCATGCAAACTTTATAACCAAAAGACGGCTGGAGTGACATTATATACTAATATTGAAACAGCCATTAAGAAAAAAGGTGTTGAAAGAGAAAAGAAGGACATTTTATAATGATAAAAAATTAAATCCATCAAGAGGATACAACAATTATAAATATATATTCACCTAATAACAGAGCCCAAAAATACACGAAACAAAAACTGGCAGAATAGATGGGAGCAATATAGACAATTCAACAATAATAATTGGAAACTTCAGTACCCTAGTTTCAATAATGGGTATAACACTGCACAGAAAGTTGACAAGAAGCCTTGGACAACACTATGACTAAACTTAACAGACATCTATAGAACATTCTGTCTAATAACAGGAGAGTACAAATTCTGAAGCGCACATGGAACGTTCTCCAGGATAGACCACATGTGTTAAACCATAAAACAAGTTTCAATACATGTAAAAGGACTGATGGTCATACAAAGTATGTTGTCTGAGAAGAATGGAGTGAAATGAGAAATACCTAACCAACAATTTTGTGAAATGCACAAATATGTGGAAATTAACACACTCCTAAACAATCTCTGATGAACTCCATGTCAACTCATTAGGGAACTCACATGACATCTGCATAATCCTTTTCGCCAGGTAAAATAAACTAGTCACAGGAGTGATGTTCCATCATATTCACAGGTTCCACCCACACTCTAGACCAGGGGAGCATACAGGCCATGTACACCAGAAGACTGGTGTCTTGGGGGCCATATTGGAATACTGCCTACCATGCTCTCTCTCCTAGTTTTGCTCTTCTTAGTGGTAGCTCTGTTTGCTCAGTTGCCCAGATCTCACGTGATCTATCAGCACATCCTTTTAACTCTTAACTTTTAAATAGACCCAGAATCTGAACCTTTCTCACTGTTTGTACTACTACTAATACCCTGATCCAAGCCATGGTTATTTCTCACCTGGGTTAATGAAGTTGTTTTCCAACTAGTATCTTTCTGCTTTTGCCCTTGCCCTTTACCTGTCTGTTCTCAACACAGTAGCTAGAGTAATCCTGATAAAACATAGATCAGATCATGTCACTCTTTTGCTGGAAACCCCATAATGGTTGGTAGAAGCCAGAATCCTTACAGTGGCCTAAAGGCCCTACACAGTCACTCCCATCCCACCGCCACCTCATTATCTCTCTGTCCTTATTACCTGGCAATTTCCCCCTTGTTTCCTCTACTGCAGGCACATTGGCCTTCTTGCTGTTTCTCAGACTCCCCAGGCCTCATCATCAGGCCCGGGCACTTGGCGTTACCTTTGCCTGGATTCTCTTTCCCTGGATATTTGCATGGCTCACTTTTGCCTCCGTCAGATCTTTACTAAAACAGGTGTCCCTGGCCACCTGTTTAATCCCCCCCACCCAATATATACAGTCTCCCTATCTTCCCTCCCTGCTTCATTGTCCTCCTCTTGTTAAAATCTAACTTTTTTTTTTTTTTAACAGTATTTGGTTTTTTGTCCCCATGCTAGTAAGTTAGTTCTGTGTGAGCAGGGCGTTTCCTGGCTTTGTTTCCTGCCATATTTTCTGCTGTTCAGTTAATGACTGAACTTTTAAAAAGTATTTGGAGGAATGTATGATAACAGTTTCTCCAAGTTGAATTTATACCTCACTTGTCTTAATATATAGAATCACATTTTCCTGCTTCGTGGATTTTATAATAACCAATATAAATAATTGAGTATAATTGTCTCCAATAGACTTAAAGAATTATCAGTTAATATTACCTTTTTTAGAACTTGTCCTTTTTATTCACTGTTATGTTCAGGCTCATTTTACCTGTGCATATATTTTTGGGCAGTGAGTCATTTATGTCTTTAAAATAAAAAGCTACAGTTGGCCTCACAACCTTTTAAAAGCAGTATTTTAATGGGGTTACAAATTAAAGATGATACTCAGTAAAAATAGAAATATGTTATTTAATGCTCCAAATTGGAAAGTTTGGGCACAGTTTACTGGAAATGCTGCACTTCTAATTTTAGGAAGGATTGTTACTATTGCTAATTGTGAGTATTGTAAGTATTGAAAGGGAGTGTGTTTCACTGTCATGTTCGAGTGTATTTCATTCTCTTTTACTCTCCCTGCATATGTCTTTGTATTTGTGAATGTATGTGTGTGGTTTTTTCCAGTGATCTTTTCTGTTTCAGAAAACTCTTCCTGTGGTTCCATTGTTCTTGGACACCTTGCTCATGCCAAGCCCTTTCCAAAATTTGATCGTATTAATAATATAAAATTGGTGTATACATTTTTATCATATCTAATTAAGTAGAATATCAGATGCCATTTTTGTCTTTGAGCACAAGTTGTTTTTTCATGTAGCTTTGTTTTTACCTTTTGTTGATTAACTTCTTTTGATTTTCTTAGCTTTTTTAAATTTTTAACTTCTATTGATGCAGTAACTTTGGGTCAAATATAATTTCTAATCTCCAATAGCTAGGCCTTAGAATGCCAGCTTTACAGTTATCATCCACATGGTCTTAGGAATGTTAGGTAGCTTCTGATATTTTCTTCATCTATTTATAGAGCTAATTTCTATCACTGAGAGTTATTGTTCAAGTTAAATTACAAAGGGAGGCAAGAAGGGAGCATTTGATTTTGAAGCTGAATCCCTGTTAGGTTATGCCTGTTGAAATTTGCAACCCCTTTCACCCTCTCACCATGTAAGCTTTTCTTTTCCTGTTCCTTTTGACATCTTTCCCCACCTTTCCTTTCTCTCTCTCTCTCTCTCTCTCTCTCTCTCTCTGTCTCTCTCTCTGTCTGTCTGTCTCTCTTTTCTTTTTGGTATAAGTCTCACAGAAGATCAAGAGGGTAAAAAGTTTCATGAGCTAGGTTAACTCTTTGTCAGCCAGTCAGTGTTTTAACTCTTTCCTGTCTCTTCCTTTGTCAGTCAAGGAGTACTTGGGAAAGACAGTGGCGTGGAGGACTGGAAGAGAGGTAGCTGCATACTTAATTCCACTTTGCTGTTACCCAAGCCTGTCTGTCCAGGTCACAGATGGAAACCCAATCTACCTGGAACAAGAAGAACTTCTTCAGTGTTAATCCTGTGTTAATGAATTTGTTAAATTAGTCTCTGCCAACACAGAAAAGAGTACTTTGTTATATATAAGAGATTTTATTGTTTCATCTATACATAACTTCAAGAACATGATGGGAAAGGTGCTCTTTCAGCTGGGCCAGGGAATACCCGGTTGGGGCAGTAGCACACTGAGCATGTTTAAGAAAGGAGCTCTGGCAGGAACAAAAGTTATATTCAGCTCAGTTTTTAAGGGTGCAGAGGGTGTTTCTTTACTGTTGTTAAGACATTTTACTATTTAGATTTGATAAGAAAGTAAGGAGGTATCTTAACATTATTCTTTCAATGATAGGTTTTTTTTTTTTTTAATTTTTTTTTAATGTTTACTTTTGAGAAGAGAGAGAGAGAACAGGGAAGGGGCAGAGAGAGAGGGAGACACAGAATCCAAAGCAGGCACAGAGCCCGACGCAGGGCTCCAACTCACAAGCCATGAAATCATGACCTGAGCCAAAGTCGAACGTTCAGCTGACTGAGCCACCCAGGTGTCCCTCAACTGATGATAGTTTTAATCCATTTAATTCATTTATTTGTACTAGGCACTATTCTATAAACCTTTTAAAAACATTTTTAAGAATACATGAAATATAAGAAAATCTTCTAAATTATAAAAGGAAGCAAAAGAATAATGAAAATCATGAATGGGACCATTAAAAATGAAGACTGGTCAAAAATGCGCTCATTGAGACTTGACAAAACCTATAATAATGACCTTACATACTTGCCTAGGGTTGGACTAAATTTGGCTTTAAGCCTTCTAGTGGTCAACAAAGAAAGTTAATTTTTAAATTTACTGTACGATGAGTAAAAACCCTATTGCTCAGAAGAAGCAAAACTGTTCTTACTACAAAAGCCTGAAGGACTTTCTCCAGAGAGTCCACATGGAAATGACCCTGTATGATCTCTAACAGATAACACTCTCAATAGCAACTTAGAGGAGGAGCAAGGGTGACTGTCACAGGGCTGTTTCCTAGGACAAGTGTCAGTGTAGACTGATGGTGTCAGGCTGAGCACCGGTCATTAAAGGAATCATTCTGTGGAATGGATCAGGTCCAATATGCCATGAATCGCAGAACATCCTTCTCTGCTGGTCTGACTTGGTTTCAACCCATATTTTAGGAAATCTAAAAATGGAGTGTGTACTCCTCAATCAGTTGTTCTTTTCTCAGATGAATTTTGTTAAATATTTGCTGGCACTGACAGCCATGTTTGTGGAGAAAAGCTCTCAAGTGCATCCATACGGAATGTGGAGTTTGATTAGATAGACTTTTGCAAACTGGAAAGCTGAATACAGATACAGGCCTTCAGGGGCCATCCAGCCTATGGAGGAGCTGGAAGATGTGCCCTCATAAAAAAAAATTCAGTCGAACAAATTCTTTGAAATCTGCCTTTAGTGTCCAAGCAAATGTTAGCCCAGTTCTACCAGACTCTCTGTTATGGTCACAGTAAATTGAACCTGGCAGCCTTTTCAAGCTTGTATAACCAGATACCCACTTGGTGGAAAAGCTCCTTGGACTCATGAAACTTTGTCTAGCATTGAGCATTGTGACTCCTTGGTTTATCTTTGAATATATACTGAGAAAATGAGAAGAAGGAGCTTGTTGAGTAGAACTGTTATTTATTATCCAATTAAAAATTGAGGGACAACCTACCCAAAGTAACATATTTGGTTACAGAATAAGTGATCTATAGCCCTTTCTTTCTCTGGCAGGAATTAGTTAACAAAGGCACTCCTTGTTAGTGATAACAAAACCATGGTGCCCTAAAGCTTAAAAACATAATAATAAAGTATTTGTCTCAAATGCTCAGGAGAACTGCATGCACCAGCTGACAAAAGTGGCATCATGTTATTAATAAAAAACAAGTTAACAAAAAAATGAGGCTAGAAAATACCCTCTTATACCTCAAAGAACACATTTTTATCATTCATCAAGAACTTTTTTACTTTTTGACTCTTGGAGGATTAGGTGCTGGTTCTGAGTAAATATCACTGTATTTGCAAAGAATTTCCCAGAGGGAAATAGTTACTGAATACTAAGGTTTATGTTATCATTAAAGGCTAAAAAATGCTTCGATTTTGTGATGCTCATTACTATGACTTTTCCTATAATCTGCCTAGAAGTCAGGTATCCGTGCTCACTGACAATTAACTGTGTGGTCACTCAGTGATGATAATTGATGGTAATGAGATGAAAAGCAGAACATTCAGTTGACTACACCAGTTTGCTACAAATCAGGAAATTCAGCTTCTGGCCTTCACTCAGTCAGTGATTTTATGATATTTGTCAATCTTTTGAACATTCTGTATCTCAGCTTCTCCATCTGTTAAACTGAGTTTGTAATAACTGCCCTGGTCTATCTCACAGGAATGTTGTATGGACAAATTGGATAAGTGTAACAGTGCCTTGGAGGTAAAGCCACTCTGTGAATAAAAATTAGTGGGATGGAGCTACTGAAAAGTATGTTGCAGAGGCTAGAATGGTTCATCTCTGCAGGCTTCATGACTAGATAAGGGTTCATAATGGATTCCTGTCAAGGAAACCAAACCCGTCTTATCAGTTCATGACTATATAGTATTTAATGGAAAAAAATCTCTTTACAAACATTTGTTACCTTGAAACAAATGTGCATTAAAAATCAGTCATGTTTTAATTAAATAAAACCTTTCTAAGTAGCTTCAAAACAGTCTCTAATATCCAGTTGACAGTTTCCATAGTCTATTTGGAGGGGTCATAAACATTTGATATGTTTAATAGAGTTGAGAAATAAGTATATGAAACAATGTGTGGGGAAGAGAAATTGACTGCAGTGTTTTCTCAGGTAATAATTATTACTGTTTTAAGACTCCTGACATTACCAAATTGAGATTTCTCTTTTGTCTATTTTATAGAAATGTCAACTTCTCATCTCTGTCTAAACCATGTATTTTTTTTCCTGGTTATTTCATTTTATGTCAGAGTTAACATCCTCATTCTCATTCATAATCATGATGCAGACAGACCCACTCATTGCAACTCAAAAAACATAACCACCAAATCTGTTGAAGATGAAAAAAAGTGGGGGAAATGGCCTTTCTTGAAGGAATCCCTTAAGTGCTTTTTACTCCTCCCCTTTATTCTCTTCACATAAATGCTCAGAGAGTTCCTATGTAAATTTGCTGCGCCTATGTTTTCAGCCCTTGAGAAGGATAATTGAGCAAGTATTTAATTGTTTGGACATTGCATAAAAGAGGTTCTGTCCAAGCTAACTTTAGAAACTTTTATTCCCAAGCCAACTCGATCTCTTTTCTTCTGGCAGGGGACCATTCCTAGTGGCACTGGGGAAATCTTGGCACCCAGAAGAGTTTAACTGTGCTCACTGCAAAAATACAATGGCCTACATTGGATTTGTAGAGGAAAAAGGATCCCTGTATTGTGAGCTGTGCTATGAGAAATTCTTCGCTCCTGAATGTGGTCGATGCCAAAGGAAGATCCTTGGAGTAAGTATCAGAAACCTGTTTATTCTGAATGAGCTTTTAAAGCACAATAATTTTTTTGTTTTGAAACCCTTACATCAGTTTTCCTTTTTATTTTCTTCTTGCTTGATCCCCTCTCTGTTTTCATCACTGTTTATTATTGTAAAGCAAAACTAAATAGACCTCTGTAGAAGTATATCGGACTCGTGGGGTTAAGTTGTCTTTGGGTTTGTCTTACTGAGTGCTCGCTTGTCTGGGGAAAGTCTAGCCACTGTGGGGAAAAAAATAATTTACTGTGGGTGTGCTACCTCAACAGGACCCTGTTTGCTCAGGAATGAAGAGGTCGCACAGGACCACACACATCAGAGTTCTCAGAACTGACACCTTCACTGTTTTAAATTAAATTCCATAGCTTTTATAAGACCAGCATTTCCCCATTTGTCAGGGTTCAAGCACAGGGCACAGATCTCATGAAATAATATAAGACATGAAGCTTATAAATGATATATTTTTCTTAAATGCATATAATGTTTAAAAATATAACCTATTTTATGAGAGTAGACATGTAATAGAAAAATAATCTAACCACCGTTTTTGGTTTTTTTTTTTCCCTTTTCGAAAAGGAAGTAATGTAGGAGTCAGATACATAATGAATCATGATGAATGAATGAATTTCCTGCTCTGGAATACTCAGTTTGCAATTTGCAAAGAAAGGGTCAGTCATTTCCTGTGGGCGACCAGGAGTTGGAATTTTATTTTGGAAGTGGCCAAGGTGCCTGGTCCCATACGAAACTCCTAAAGCTAATACAGAAGATGGAGATGGCATTGCTGAATTCTGCCATTCTCTCTATAAAAATGTAATAATGAAAGTTTAATTTGTGTCAGTTGAGAGAAAAGTTAGTATAAATTATTGAGTAGTGTTAATTTCATGTTACATCTTTAAGTGGGTCTAAAACTTTGAGGACACTTAAATTATAAATATTCTTCATGAACTATTTCTGTATTATTAATTTGTACAATATGTTGGGAACAAAAAAGTAGCAACATACGGGCTATACCTTCCCAAGTGACAAATAATAAGTTGAATATATGTTAATACTGTATATAAATACAGTCTATGGAATTCTAGAATCATTAATAACACAAAGTCAGGTAACAGTCTTAGAACCAAATGAGGTTGTAGGAAATGGAAATCTTATCCTCATTGCCTTAGAGATGGGCCAGAATTTCACTACAGGGACAGATCCTCTGGGTTGTGTTTCAGTTGTTCAATTGCCTGTTCTAAGGGATAGGAATCAGTCTCAAGGATAGAAAGGGAAGTAAATGCTAAGAGCCATGAGAAATGATTTGGTTCAGTGTGTATTTGTTGTACATTTTCATGGTGATCTTTTTGGATCTAAATAACTGCCATGTCTTCCCATTATCCACCACTAGGCAACTGTTGCATTTTCTATGGCTAATAATTTACTCTGTATCATTGTATTTTGACAGTTTTTTATTATAAAAATATTTCACTCTAAATAATTAGAAAATACCAAAAAGATGTAAAGAAGAATATTAAAATGACCTATATATTTACCAGTCCCAGATAATTCCTGTTAAGCTTAGGATGTATTTTCTTCCAATTTGCTCTTTGTAATTCATTTACAAAATTGTAACCATACTTTATGTGTAGCATCCTCTTTTTTTGTGATAAAAGAGTAAATCCCATTTTATTAACTCATCTTCAAAAAATAATGTTTAATGGGTCCATCTCATTCAATCCAAAGAAATGATTCCTTGCAAAACCAGCTTCTTAATAAGACTTTTACTAATTAAAATCTGGCCCAAGTCTTTGATACTTGTTGTTTTGTTTTGTTTTGTTTTGTTTTGTTTTGTTTTGATACTTGGTATTTTTAACCATGGGGTCATTGTTGACTAGAATCCATACTTTGTGGTTCAAATTTTAGATGCTCATTTGAGTGTGTGCTTAGTGTAGTCACAGCTGATTTCCAGAACTGTAAACATGTGTTAAACTGATTGGATTACACTGATTATGTTATTACTCCCATAATACACCAAAGCATAGGTTTGTTTTAATTTTTGAACATTTTGCCCTTCCTCCATGACATTTCCTTTTCTTTTTTTTTCCCTCCATGACATTTTCAACATAATACTATGAAACCTTTGTAATATTCCCTGACACCCTTTTGAGAGAAAGCAGAATGTATTACAGCAAGTACTTATGAAATGCTTACTTTATTCACTCCATATATAATGTGTAAGTAACACAACAGTCGTTATTTAAATAAGTTTACTGATGGGTATTTGTGGAAAACACACGTATTATATAGGGTATCAGTTTAGACCATCTGTGAGTGCGTTTTTAGAGGAAAAGCTGATGGTAAGGACAAAGCGTGTGCCTACATTGGGTCAGTTTAAAAGGGCTGTGTTGGTACAACTAATAGAGTAAGCATCTGTGTATGATCATCTTTCTTTATATCCAATTGCCTTTCTGTAACAGGAGGTCATCAATGCTTTGAAACAAACTTGGCACGTTTCCTGTTTTGTGTGTGTGGCCTGTGGAAAACCCATTCGTAATAATGTTTTTCATTTGGAGGATGGTGAACCATACTGTGAGACTGGTAAGATCCTGAAGCCATTAGTTTCTTAAATTTTGAATAAACTTAACCCTTAATGTTACTACCAAGTTGAAAGGCAGTAGGGGACAAAGTGGATTTCCAAATTGTTTTGGGGGCATTTAACGTTACTCTAAATATATAGCAAAAAACTATGTAAAACTTTTATGTGATTTCGTCAAAATAGATATTCCCAGTTTCCTGAAGAGAAATGAGCATGTATGTATGCATTATCTAGCAGGAAAATATTTTACTTGAATCCCTAATAGTTTATGGATATGAATTCCACCACATTGTGTAGCTGAAAGCTACCTCTAACGGTGAATTGAGTGGTTACAAACATGAGAAGTATTCAGCTATTGAACATGATATTGATTTGCTGTTTAAGGCAACCGCCTTGAAAATAAAGTGAAAGTCCTTTGTTACTCTTACTGAATGGAAGGGTAACCTTGGCTTGGATTGCTCCCTTAGTAAAATTATTTTTAATAAACTGGACTCTAAGGACCAATCTGCTACATTTGTCTTACTACGTGAGCTCTGAACACTTCCTTTTCTTTCCCAAAGGCTGTAAGTGAACTTTTATAACACTTATTTGTTATTATTCCTCTTAGATATTAGTACCACACATATGTTTCAAAAAATAAAATATTTTCCTTCATCATGCCTGCATTCATTACCGCTGCACTTCCACTTTAGAGTTGTTGATCTACCTTGAAATGCAAAGTGTGGTGCTGGAGGAAAGGAATGTTGTACACTATTGAGTTAAGGGAGCAGTCAGCTTCTAATTTGAGGCTGGTAGCATCACGTGACCTTTTATTGCTCACTCATTCCTTCCAGCTGAGTTAGGAGCAGCGTGGATCTATGCCAGACTATCCACCAGGAAGCTCTATGGAGACGCCAGTGAACTATCTCGTCGGGGGTGCTGTTTGGGGACAGGATGGCTACAAGCTGCTACCCTGACCCAATCAGAATATTTCACATTTTGTGATTTCACTTAATTCTTCTGAAGAAAGAGGTGTTTGTTTGTTTGTTTGTTTGTTTGTTTGTTTGTTTTAAAATTAAGTTTTGCAAGACATTTTGACTAACTGGCAGATAGTCCCTGTCCAGCTACATACCTATACAGCTATCTAGCCTTAATATCATATTCATGTAGTCTAAGAAGGAAGATTTTTAAAACCCCAAAATGGCTTACAGAAAAGGAAAAATATTTTTGAAGATTTATTTAAATGTCACTTCTAGGGGCGCCTGGGTGGCTCAGTCGGTTAAGCGTCCGACTTCAGCTCAGGTCACGATCTCACGGTCTGTGAGTTCCAGCCCCATGTCGGGCTCTGTGCTGACAGCTCAGAACCTGGAGCCTGGTCCAGATTCTGTGTCTCCCTCTTCTCTGACCCTCCCCCGTTCATGCTGTGTCTCTCTCTGTCTCAAAAATAAATAAACATTAAAAAAAAATTTTTTTTAAACAAAAAATAAATGTCACTTCTAATCAACATGATCTACTCTTGTATTTTTTTTAACCTCCAACACTTGTTATTAGCTCAGCCTTTCCCATTTCAATAAATGCCCCACTGTCCACTATCCCAAAATCTAAGATTCTGTTCTTTCCCTTACTCTCCTCATATCCAGTGTAATTAGTAAATTCTAGCAGTACCCTCAGTGTATATAAATTCATTCTTTTCTCTTCACCTCAGTGGTCACAACTAAATCCAACTCACCCTTTGCCTGGATGCTCTGATCACCAACTAAGATGGGCTGTCTTCTTTCCCCAACCTTTAAATAGAAGTTATTCAATGTGAATGTTTCAATGTGAATTAGATTATGCTTGATACCTTTGTTGGCTTCCACTTGAGTAAACATACATTCCTTACTAGACATGCTTTGCCACCCTTTTCTTCGACTACCTTACCCTCTGTCAGGCATATATCATCACCCCTTTGCTTTTCTGAACATGCTGAGATTCTTCCTGCCTCAGGGTCTTTGTATTTGCAGTTTCTTCTAACCGATATGTTCTTCCACAGCTTTTCTGTGGTGAGTTCTCCTTTTTTTTGTCAAGCCTCAGCCCAACTGTTACCTCTTTAGAGAAGCCTTTCATAACCCACCTATTTAATGGAGTGTTACACACTTCCCTTAACTATTCTGTATCACAGGATTCTTTTCTTCATGGTCCTTTTCACAATGTGAAATTATTTATTATCACTTGTTTGAAAAATACAATAAACAACAACATCCTGCTCCCAATGAGGATATAATCACCGTAAAGAGAGCAGCCACATCTGTCTTTTTCACCACTGTGCCACCCACCGTTTAGTGCCTAGAACAGTGCCTGGCACATAGTAGGACTCAGTGGATAGGTATTGAGCAAATGGTGCTAAGGAATACTGAAGATTGTTAAGGAAGGTAAATCAAGTTGGAAATGATAGTCTACTTTCCGCTCCAGCCCAGGTTGGAGTAAACACAAGTAGTGAGAATGGCTGCATAAAAGAAAATTGCCAGTAAGTTCTAATTTAGTAATAATAAAGAAACATCTTATCAAAACTGCTTTCTTTAGAAGGAAATCCTATTGGTATTTTATGACTACTCTTGTCAAGTTAATGGTGTTCTCTGGCTAAGGATTTTCAGCACAAAGTCTTACAATTGAAAGGAAGTTGCAGCAAAAGAATTAGTGGCTAATACTGTTAGGATACAGTCCAGCTAGAACCTCTGTCAAGGCACTTATTCATGGAAGTTTCTTGTGACTTTTTTTCTTTCCTACCAAGTTAGATACTCTATGAAATGTTCTGGGTTATCAGATATTTCTTCTTGATTTATGTTCTTTAGTCTTACTGTTGCTAGTTTTTGGAAGTTCTGTTGTCTTTTGTTAAAACAGTCATGTCTGTTGATAGCTTATCAGAGAACAGAGTTGTTCTTCATACGAAGTTGGACATTTAAGTAGCTGGAGATAAGTGAGAAGTATTACGTAGAAAAACAGAATAAAGGACGTTAAGTTATGTAAATAAATAGCATTTACCCCACAGGTAACCTGAACCACACTGCACATGTGTCTCAAGCGAAAGCATACCCTCTGAAAATTTTCCAGTTACTAGTAACTTCATCTTCTCATTTAATTCTAATTTTGTTGCTGCTTTCTAGGAATTATTATTCTAAAGCTTTCTCATGTTTAAATTATGTCTCTCCACCCCCACCCCGCCCCAATACAGATTATTATGCCCTTTTTGGTACCATATGCCGTGGATGTGAATTTCCCATAGAGGCTGGCGACATGTTCCTGGAGGCCCTGGGCTTTACCTGGCATGACACCTGCTTTGTATGCTCAGTAAGTAAACTCTTATTTCCAAGTGAGAGGAGCAAGTATGGCCAGTTTTCACCTAAGCACTAAATGGAAATAGCAGATTTTATATCTTCAGACCTTCACACCTAGAAGTATTTTTACAGTGATCTTCAAAGTTGTTCATTAAATTTTTTGTCATTGTGTTGAATTTCTTGGCACAGAATAAGATGCTTACCCCTTTAGAGAAGGTCCTATTTTTAATTTATGTTTATAAGGAGAAGCTATATATTTCTTAAAACAGTAAGAGACCTTGACATTTTTTTAAAACTCTGTTTTATTGGAGTGTTCTTAGTAATTTTTGGAAACATGAGTACTTGAAATAGAAACAAACAATTCTAAAAAAATCTATTGTTGAATTAAGCATGGAAGCAAACTATATGTTGATTTGCCTCCTTCCTTAGCAATAGTCCATGAATAATTTTTTTTCTTTTTGAGACTATAATAAACCTATAGTTTACCTATTGTATTTGATATTTTCACATTTTTGGTTTTATTTTTAATGGCAGAGATAGATTGAGAGATTTACATTACCCTTAGACTTTTATTTTTAATTTAGAAAGTAAATATCCAATAGAGATATTCTGTTCAGATATTTGCTTTTTTTTAATTGGATTTAATATATCTTATAATTCTCAATACCCGTTGTATGAAGGGAAAAAGTTATGTTAATAGGAATCAAAGGATTTCCCCAAACATGACCATTGACCTTGTTCACCTCCTCCATCTCTTAGACTTCAGGGTATCTATAAAATGTAACAACTGGTAGCAGATTTGCTTGCTCCTGTTCTCTGGTAGAGATGCTCATGACCATGACACTTACCAAAGGCAATAGGAAAGACAAGAGGACATAAATGCAGATAGTTAACAGACTGTATCATCATCCAGTAGCCAGATGTTGACCAGGGTTTTTACTATAAGGAACAAAGAAATGAATTAAAAAGAATTCTCAGGCAGTCTACGTCTATGTGTCTGGGGCCTTCGGAATATCTGGCAAAGCAGTTGTATTTGTTTTTGTTTTGAATGCTCTGGTTCCCTACAACAGGAGGCATTGATTAGAATTTGGGAAGAGAGCTTATATTTAATGTGACCTCTTTAATTAATTTTTAATTATATTTAATGTGACCTCTTTTTTAATTTTTTAGTTAATTTTTTCATCAGAGCCGAGTGCTTCACTTATCATAAAGAAAAATAGTGATCACTGATTTAAATAAATCAGAATGCATTCCAGAAAAAAGTCATTCTTCATTGCCTTTGAAAGATTACATGAGATGTCATCGTAATGGTTAAATATCAGAATGTCCAATACAACCAACTGAAGTGCTTTGTCTTATCCAGTGGGTGAAAAATCATTTCCCCTTCTTAGGCATATTTGATAAAATAACGACATTCTTTTAAATAATGCTTCTTTTTCAGGTATGTTGCGAAAGTTTGGAAGGTCAGACCTTTTTCTCCAAGAAGGACAAGCCACTTTGCAAGAAACATGCTCATTCTGTGAATTTTTGAAAGTCAACAGCTCAGGGGAGGAGAAGAAATTTGAAGAGAAAGAGAAGAATTAGAATTACCGATTAGTTTTTAGATTTAATATTGTAGGAGTTTTGAAAAATAATAGTGACCCTGAAGGGATAAATTCCAGCTTTAAAAACCAAGTCTATGAGGAAATATTTGGCTTCATAAGGTAGAGAGACAGTTTGGCATTTATGATTACTTTTTCCTCTATTTTCTGCCCATAAAATAACTTTTATAAAAGCCAATTTCCTGGTTGACTATTAAATTCATCATAGAATAAATTAGTGAAGAATTAAACTTTAGAATAAAAACCTCTAACATTTAGGCTGAGGTAATTATACTTTCTTTCCTTGTTAGGTAGTTCTGAGTAAATCTGTAAAAGGCAATGAAAATTGCCTTGCATCGTCAGTAGGTAAAATGTATTTTTTCAGAAATAGTGCTTATCTTTAAAAGAGGAAATAGTTTAAACAGAATTTTGTCAGTAGTAGCTATCAGTTTTTTAAAAAACCGTATGTACTTTTTTGTCTTCTAGCTGATCATTCCAGTGGGGAAGACCATTGAGATTTTTTATCAAAATGTGTCATGCCAATAGGAGGTGTGATATTTCTCTCATCTACCCCCCTCCAAAAAGCCACCATGTAGTTTATAAATGTCAAATATTTGCCTTTTATTAAAATATGGCCATTTCTATTAGCGTATTCATTGTTTTATCACCTATATTAGTCAAACTCCCATTTTTCCCCCTTCCCTCATGCTGAGGTTAAGAGAGTAAGTAGAAAAGAGTGTGGTTAAGAATTATGGTAAATCAGAGGATTGTATCCAAAATTTTTAAAAATCCCCCCCTTTTGGACAATAAGTCCATTAGATAAGTTTCAGATCTGTACTACTGACTGATAAAGGTTCGAGAACTCTCTTTGCAGAATAATTTTTTCTTTGATTCTGCATTAGAAAAGTAAAAGATTGGCTTGGGGATGTGATAAAATCTAGGATTTTTGTTTGTTTTCTTTCAGTAGCTCTCTCAATAATAAATGAACCACTTCCAAATGTGATCATGAAGTTTGGAAAACGTTTACTCCCAGAGGTTGGTAGTATAGGAGGGAAACATGATCAGTCGCCCAGACTGGCTCGTTATTTGTTTTCTGTATTTGGGGGGGGGGGGGGGAATTATGTAGATAACACATGAAGACAGAGCAACCATTGTGGTGAAATTGTGAATTGTATTGATATTTGCCCAGTGAGAAAACAGATTATGACATTGAATAGTTTTTTCCCTTTGTTTCTAGAATGGATGCAAGCCCATGATCCCACTAAGGTATAATATCAATTTGTCTGGGGCAAGGTGCTTTTAAAGTTGAGACAGAACCCCAAGCCCTCCCTGCCCCATAACTCACTAACGACTTCACTTCCATTGTGTGTGTGTGTTTGTTATAGAGGGAGGTTTTAGGCTCTAATATTTGTTTAACCTCCCTAAGAACTTTGCAAGGCATCTGTCCTGAAAGCTGTTAATTTATGGCCTAGCAGATTTATATTATATACAGATAATAATTAACTGGGAATAAAAGAATGAACAGGGTGACATGAAGTGGCTTCACCAGTAGCAACCCCCAACTACCTCCTCGCCCTGCATCTGTAGGGAGGCAGGAAGTTTTATTTTCGAAACAGAGTGCTGGGACTGAATTGTGCGTTATTTCTCATTGCTGCTGAAACCACCTGTAGAGTTCGTGCTGGCTAATGTGCATGGTCACATATCTTAATGTCAGTCTCTTTCTTTACGTGATATAAATTGGTGGTTTTGTTTTGATGTAGTAGAGATTTTTTTTTTTTTGGTTGTTTAGTTTTGCCTTTATAGATTCTGTGCCAAGATAGTATTTGAAAAGTCAGTGGCATTTAGGTATTTCCTTTAAAGAATTTTATTTGACCTGGATTTCTTATTAAGTTACCTTACACTAAGGATCTCATTTTTATTCGATTTTTCTTCATACACACTATTCATGGAGCGTAATTTTGCATTCCTCTAAATTTTGTCCCTAAAAGGATAACATTACTTCTTCCTAATTTATCATTTTGTCTTTGTGCTTTGTCCTCTTTTGTGGCAAAGCTTTATATCTGTTCCTAAAACAGTTAATCCTGTGAAATAAATATTGATTATAACCCAGAAGAATCTCTGTATTTTCCAGTGGGGAATGCCATATTTAATATACCAGCATTAATCTTTTAATAACTGGCAGAGCACTTTATTCTTCTGGCGAGCTCCCTGAATATTTATTTTTCTGATTATAAATATTCCAGATCAGTAGCATTTTTTTTTTAATTATTACCTCTTTACTGTAGAGCATTTACTTGTAGTCTTTCTTGATGTATATTTTGGAATGCTGTACTTAGTATAATACAGATTAAAATTACAGTATATGATTCTAAAGCATCCCCCACTTGTATTTCCCAAATTCGAAAATGCTAGTGACAGATTCCAATTTATAACATTTTGTAGACTTCCAAGGGCTGAATGTTGCCCACTGGAGTGGCGGCCGAGAGAGGATCCCCACTGTTTATGTTCATAGCAGCATACTATTTCTTACGGATTCGGGCTCCATTTACAGCTGAACACTACAGCCTCGTCATTTGGTCACAGTGTTAAGACCAATAAGAGTTGCAATATTCCAACTGTCAGTTGAAACCTTATGGTTAATAGTCATCTACAACAAAAATGTTTTCATGGTGCCATTTTCATAGGGTAGTGTACTAGGACCACTTTCATAGAAAATAATTCCTTCCTCTCCCTTGTTCAAGTAGGAATCTAGTGTTGTATTAACATTTTTGTAATGTTTAGAGTTTTTTAATCATCCCTGTCGAAAGGAGAGACCTTTCAGACATAAGAGAGGGGGAAACACTGAATAATTTTACACGGATCTAATGTGGCATCACTGTCATCCTAATCCTCCGCATGTTTTAAGATACTGGCTTTGGATTTTCAAAATATCATTTGCCTTTCTGTTAATCTGTATTTTCTGTTGCTTTACATTTTTCGGTTTGTATATGTCTGTACTGTTTTGCTTTTGGCTATATTTTCGAATAAACACCACATGAGAAATATAATCAGCATAGTTACACCTTAATGTGCACAAAATAAATAAATGGCCGCAGTGAT
Organism: Prionailurus bengalensis; assembly: GCF_016509475.1. Taxonomy (NCBI): domain Eukaryota; kingdom Metazoa; phylum Chordata; class Mammalia; order Carnivora; family Felidae; genus Prionailurus; species Prionailurus bengalensis. The sequence goes on along the minus strand of NC_057344.1, from coordinate 127,152,225 downwards.
GTAAACAGGCTCTCCTGGTTTTTCTTTTTGTGGGTGGCACGTGGGTCCCATCAAAGTGATCATGGGGATAACAGGGTTTGCAGGATCAGAAGAGAAATGAAAATTCCCAGGAGAATCCCTCTTTTATGACATTTGCCTATCAAAATGTCCCAGAAAGAAAACATTTGAAAAGTGTCACATTTATTCTGCTTTGATCCATGTTTATGCTGTGCATGTAGCAAGTACACAATGCATGGCTGTAAATTAACAAATAAGTTCCATTGTTTTAAAAAAATACTCATTGCTGAAACCGTTTATTGGAATAACCTGTCCTATCAAGCACTATTTGTATCACATATCCTATTTAAACAACGTAAGTCGTCGTCTACATTTTCACGCTTTAATCAAACAGTACGTTCAGGGTTAACTCATCCCAATCTCATTAGTTAACTTTTCTATAACTAGATAGGCTCATCTATTCCTCATTTGTTTATTGATTTGAGTCAGATTTTTTTTTCCAAGTGTATAAAGTTAAGAGGAATGTTTCTGTTGCAGGCTGTATATTGGAAATAAAAGGCAAATTCAAGTCTATTTGCTCACAGTATATTAAACTCCAGAAGCCAAACTTATAAGGGCATCAAGTCTGCATTTGACATTTTAATAGCTGCTGTTTGGTTTCTATCAATCACGTCATTGCACATTAAAATGCACCAACAAAATAAGAGATCTGTCATTCCTTCGTTAAGAAACAGTAATCCAGTACAAGATTTATAGGCTTAAGACTCAACAGTGTGTGTTCACAATAAATCCCCATTCAGTGCTCAAACCAGAAACAAGCCTCCCTGTCGTTCGGTGTTTTCTGTTCAAAATGTCCCCAATATAAGATTATCAAAGGTTTTCTTCCAGAACTACGTATAAAATCCTTTTTGCCAGCAAAAGCTTAATTTAGGTTGGCGGCTTCCCTTTTTGAGTATTCTCAGACAAGATCTTGGTTATATCAGAAACACATAGGTACTGATGTATTATTAGCGGGCCTGGTGTTAATTAGGGAGAATTACCAGAAATAGTTTGCTTCGTGGGAATTTATTACAGAATCACACTTGACTGATGGCAGAATAGGAGTTGCTGAGAGAGAGCAGCTCCCACTCGTAACCACTAATTAATAGGGTGCCAAAATTCCGCAGAGGGGGTCTCATCCCAAGGGTGGGAGCCTCCCGGGGAAAACGGTTCCTTTGCAGTATTTAAAATTTAAAAGAGGAAAGGGGCTAGGACACATGGCTACCCAACAGAAATCGCAGACTGATACAGTTTTGTGTCGTACTTATGAATGAGAGCATTTAACTCAGGAAGCGCCAAGCCCAAAAGTTTGTCAAAGACTCCTTTCCCCTCCAAAAGTCAGAAGTAGCCTGTGTTTCTTCTCCTAAGGAGATATGCAAAGGTATTTTTAGTGTGGCAAGCATCTGATTACTCAACTGTTTGCTTTATGAGGAAAATCTGGAACAAACCATTTGTCTACGGTATTATATTACTGAACATTTACTCTTTATTCCATGATTTAGAGGCTGAGTAGGTGGCAAGATTACATCAATGATTAATAAGAAAGGTGTGGCTTCCACACCTTGAACCCAGAGTTGAGGAGAAACAAGGTGTGCTTAGTGATCGGCACTAAGGGCAGAGCACTGGGGGAGCCCTGGTAAATGAAAGTTGGCCAAGAAGGCAATTCTTTTCCCTGTGCTTGTAACTGCGTGTAATCACATACAATAAAGCTTGGAGCCATTGCTTAGTGTAGAAGAATAAAGCATTTCCATGTCAGAAAACCTGATCAGTGACCTCAGGGAGAAAAATAAAACAATTTGTAATTCACAGAGAGTATAGTTTTCAATTTCTCTTCAGGCAGTATAGTTCCCAGGGAAAATGACTTCTGTGCCGGGTCCATGGATTGATTGACATGGTCTCTAATGCATCTGTGTTTCAAAGGAAAAAGTTTCTGGTTAATAATTGGGTTTCAAATTAGTTTTTCATGTTCTAATTGTCACATTCGCTTTCTAGTTCAAATATACTTAGGTTTATTTTTTCTCCCCCCGCCCTCTGTTTTTTCTCTGCTTGTACAGCACACACAGCTGGTGCCATTCTAAGCACTTACTAAAAAATACGATTGTTTGTTTAAAGAATTTTAGTAGACTATAATATCTTCAGAGCTGTCTTTTGATTACCCCCACCCACCCACCCCGGTGTATCACTGATAAGCCAAACTTCCCTTGGTAAATAGGAAAGTAAGTAACTTGGACTGCGGTGACCCATCATACCAATATTAGTTTTTGTGTAAATAGAAGTCTTTGCTTAGGTGACCATTATTGATGTCATCTGATCCCGGAAGTTGTCTCTCATTCCTGTCTGCTTGAGAATCCTTACAATCTCAAGCCTCCTTAGTTGAATGAAGTGGAGAGCAGACAAACCCATGGAGCTTTCCAAGTATGAACTTTGAAATATAAGTTAAAGTAATTCTAGCTTTATCAACTGAAACCTATCATTTATTCTGCCCTGTTAAGTTATTACACTCCTGCTTAATAGTTCTCTGGTACCATAATAAATGCTTTAGATAAAAATGAGCTCCACAAACAAGTTGAGAGGCACCAAAGTGAACCCAGGACTTCTGCCCCAAGGAAAGATAGAAATCAATGATGTGACTCTATGAGTTTGCTTGTGCTTCAATATCCAAGGAGGTTCTGGATGATCTTTAACAATATCAACAAAGTATACATTGTGGAGAGTATAAGTTCGTGCTTGAGGGGAAAGTGTGTTGATTACGCCTGGTGGATCAGACTGGGCCCAATCAGAAGACTGAAATCACACCTAACTTAGTAGGAGAGAGAACTCCAAGGGTTTCCCAACATAGAGAGGACCCGAGGAAGAACAGATTTCCAATGAGCACCCTTCCCCATGACTGGACATCAGATTTTGTTGAAGAAAGTGTGGTCGCAGCCCACTGAATGGCAGATAAATTCTCTGGCTGCTGAAGCCAACCAGCGCTGTTCCTAGGTTGCCAGGAGCAAGAAAAAATCCTCCAGAATGCAGGAAAGCCAAGGTTAGCTTTCCACGGTTTAGTGCGTGGGTGTGCGCAGAGAGCTGAGGGCTGCGATGGCCTAGAATGCACAGTACCCTAATCAAGAGGGTGGCAGCAAGGCGGTTGCTGGGCCCGGGCCAGGGATGTGAAGTCACCGAAAGACTGTGCATTCTGGAGGCACAGCCGGGGCAGAGCTCCAGCAGATGTCCCCACACACACGCACCGTGGATGAAGCTTGCAGCTGGAGCAAGGAAAAGCAACACGCAGCACTTGGAACCAGAGAGACAAGCCCCTGGCTTCTGCAATATTCCTGTAGTTTCCTTGGCCGACAGTTGACAAAGCTTAACACTGCTCACCATGAAGGAACAATGCTTAAAGAGTCCAGTTCACTGTCATAGAACAGGATCTGAAAGCTGAATTTGGAACTGAAAACAAATTAATAATAGGCACATCTGGGTACAAAATTAAAGCTTTATGTTCTTCACTAAACCCAAACCTCCATTATCCAGAACCTGAATTGTATATTCTTGCTGAACTGGAAACCTAAACAACAAACTTTTCATCCCTTATTGTCAAAAATCTTATGAGAATTAAATATGCAAAGTAAATATAATGTAGCATTGATTGTGTTTTTCAAAGCCTACCCCTAAACATCCAATGTAATGGACGCTCTGAATATTTAAGAGATTTGTTGGATGTATACTAAGATATAACCAAGGAATTTTTTTTGTTTCCTACAGTTAAAAGTGACTAAAACATTCTTTTTAAAAAATGTTTATTTTATTGTTAACAGAGACTGAAAGAGCTGAGTGGGGGAGAGAGAGAGAGAGAGAGAGAGAGAGAGAATCCAAAGCAGGCTCCATGCTGTCAGCACAGAACCTGGTGCACGGCTTGATCTCACAAACAGTAAGATCAGGACCTGAGCTGAAACCAAGAGTCAGATGCTTAACCAACCGAACCATATAATTTTTGTACTTTGTACCTGTTATACTGGGTTACGCTAATTCACTCCAAGATTCTAATAACTGGAGAAACTGAGAGTCAAGTCTTTTTAACCCAAGTACTAGAGAGGGGAAAATGAACACTCAGAGAAATAATTCTCTAAAAATAAGCAGTTACTAAGTGGCAAATCTCACACTTAGACTTTCGACTAGGTTAGAGAGAACATTTACTATTTCATCCACATTGTCTTAGAGTCCCTCTTATCAATAAGGGGCAATTCTCATATATACAGTTGGTAAAAGGTGGGTTTAAGGGTTACTTAGATAGAATATGTAAAACTTAAAAGCCACATCTGTCTGACTTGTACACTTGCCCGCCACACAGATGCCAATATTTGGGAGGTTTGCGATTGGACCATCTGCTTTTCAAAGGTATTTGGGCTATGGCAGCCCTCTCTGCAATGGGCCTTTTGCTGTTCTTTGTGCTTTGGCTACGTTTCCAAGAAGCACAAGAATTATGAAAAGTGGGTCTGAGGTGTAGGTAACACCCAACGTGGTACCAAACAAATGAGAAGGCCGTCGGGAATGCAGTTCAGATGGCTTCGACACACAAAGGTCGACAATACCTATTTATAAGATGTTGGAAAGCGAGTCAGGATGGCCGGCACCCAGTTCTCTGTGTGACAAAGTTAGTTCCAGGCTGTGAGTGTGGAGCGTGAAGAGTGGAAAAGGTGAGACCTCGGTGAGCAACTGTACATATGTCCAATTATGCTGACAAGGTTGCCTAAGATTCTTTTTTTTTTTTTTTTTTTTTTTGGCTCAATTGAAATAAAATCTCTCTGCTCTTTGGTAATGGCAGGCACCACTGCTAAGTCCACTAAAGCATAGCTGAAAAATCCAACTGCCCTCACATCTGTTTTGCATGACCTTTCAATCACCAGCAAATACTTGTGCCACTAGGAGTGGAAGTCTGGGTAGGATATGGCTCTGTGACTTTCTAGGCTATCACTATGGAAAACATATTGAAACAAAATTCACGCATGCCATGCACCGTGCCCAGAAATTATAGACTTGTCTGGGTGGTGTTAAGGTTTTGACCTATCAAGAGTGCTCACACCTGCTTCTTACATTCAAGTTGTTAATCCTTTGTTCAGAAAATGAGACATATTATGAAATATGTGAATGGACTTTTATGGTTTAAGACTTAAGCGTGTAGGCTCTTAAACTGGTTCAAACTAAAATAACGTTGATGAAATAGCGTCTTTTAGACTTGTAACGATTACATTTATTACACAGCAGAAACCTGTGTGACTTCACTTTCAGATTCTTTGGGAAGTATAACTTGATTACAGGGCTCGCTTGAGTTCCAGGTTGCAACAAAGTGTTCTGAAAGCAAACAAGAGGGGGGGAAGTTACTAAAGCATCTTGAAAGGATTGTAATAAAATTCACTCTCACACAAATTACGATGGGAAGCCAATGGGAACTGTGTGAGTTCAGTTCATCTCAAGACCAACCTGAGCAAAGTATACGTGTCAAGTGCTTAAAGACAGAAGACTGCTTAGGTGGTGCACAGGCACTGGCATTGACAGACCTATGTGAGTGTCAATATCAATACCCTCAGGTTGAACTTGCAATAGGTTTATACAGGCAGGCTAGTCATTTGGGTCACCTCCAAATCAGTGGTGTTGCATTTTTTTTAGTTTATTTATTTTGAGAGACAGAGGGGCGAGGGGAAAGAGAGAGAGAGAGAGAGAGCAGGGAAGGGGCAGAGAAAGAGGGGGAGAGAGAATCCCAAGCAAGCTCCTGGCTGGCTGTCAGCACAGAACCCGATGCGGGGCTCAAACTCAGGAATGATGAGATCATGACCTGAGCCAATATCCAGAGTTGGATACTTGACCAACTGAGATACCCAGGCTTCCCATTTTTTGTTATTTTTATTCAACATTTAATGCAGAGGGAAGGCTGAGCATTTTGGCAGGAAAGGAAAAGGTGTAGAATCCTTGGAAGCAGACCCATTTAAATGCTCTGGCCCATTTAGCTCTCGCTCATACTCATCCATCCCACTCAGCAAAGAAGTCCTGAGCCTGGAGTCAGCTGGTGTTACTCCAGAATCTCCCTTAGGAGTCTCCATCCCTGACTCTAAGCTGGGTAGCAAAGTATCCCATCAATCCCCATGAAGTCCTGTCCTCAAGAATTGCCCTAGTAAATTATCACTTTCTCTCATAATGTTTCCTACAATATTTTAGAGCTTCTCGTGGATTGGCAGCACCTAGGGCAATTGACCAGTAGACCAACTTCTTTGACTGGTGTTCCCTCACTTAAGAACCTTCTAATCTTAGAGAAGCTACAGAACTTGTTGGAGCCTGTGTTGTTGTTTTTTCATCAGTGTGCCCTTTCACCCTCTAGGATAGTTCTCCAATGTCTTAGAGAATTGTCACAATGCTTAAATGAGATTGTGTATGCGAACATCCAGCCCTACAAACAGCGTATCCAGCCTCTTCTTTAGGAGACAGTAAGAAATATTACTCAAAAAACGGATTCAATTTGTTAATCCTTGGTTCAGAAAATGAGACCTATTATCAACATGTGAATGAGTGATTAGCTTAAATTTTCAGCCGTCCAAAATAAATTTGAGAATCTCTATGAACTGTCTCAGAAATTTGCGATGCACATTTAAGCTGAGTAGTCTTGCCATGAAAAATAAAAACAATTAAGTTTTAACTATGTACTTCCTAAATATGTCTGACCCTTTTATTTAAAGAAAATCTATTCTTTAAACCTTATTCTACAGAATACAATTTGGGAAATACTGGTTTACCCTTTCTCTTTTTTTTTTAGAGCAAATGTCCTGAGTTGTGCTTGTCTTTGCATTTTAGCCCATTGGTTTTCAAACTTTACTGAGCATCAGAATCTTCTGGAGGGCTGTTGAAACTAGATTGTTGAGCCCAGACCCACAGTTTCCGATTTAGTTGGTCTGGAGCAGGGCAAAAAATCTGCATTTCGGCCAAGTTCCTAGGTGAAGCTGATCCTGCTGGTCTGGAGACCACCTTGGGGGAAGCATCTGTTCTGGTTCTAGATCAGTTCTTCTGACCTTAATCTGCAAGTGACCTGAGGATCCTGAGATTATGATTTGGTAGGACTGAAATGGAGCCGATGAACGTGCAGTTTTTTAAAAAAAAAAATTTTTTTTTCAACGTTTATTTATTTTTGGGACAGAGAGAAACAGAGCATGAACGGGGGAGGGGCAGAGAGAGAGGGAGACACAGAATCGGAAACAGGCTCCAGGCTCCGAGCCATCAGCCCAGAGCCTGACGCGGGGCTCGAACCCACGGACCGCGAGATCGTGACCTGGCTGAAGTCGGACGCTTAACCGACTGCGCCACCCAGGCGCCCCTTGAACGTGCAGTTTTGATAAGCTTCCGGTGGATGCCACTGACACCGTTGGTCCCCAGACCAACATACTTCGGAGGAGGGGTGGTGAGGCTTCAGAGACTACTGGTAGAAACCAACATTTTTCTCACTTCTTCTTGGGTCTGAAATCAGAGACTCATGCTTCAGTTTCTGAAAATTAGATGCATGAAAATATATCTACGTGGGGAGTTTTGCTGATTTCTTTCATCCTTCTTCCTCCCCAGGATTGGTCTGGTGCTCGTGGAAAGCTGAGCAGACACAGTGTCCCACACAGATGTGGCTGGTGCCTGAGCTGGAGCACCGAATGCTGGCACTGGCTGGGCATGTTTACAAACGGAGTGAGTAAATCTCAAATGGTAAGTTCATGTTTTTTTCCCCATCATTCCAGATTAGGAGTGTTAATTTTCCTGAACTTTCAAAATAAACTCCAATGTGGGGTGGCGGGTGTGTGGGGGGAGTAAGTTGGAGATTTGCTGCCCTGAGTCAGGAGTAAGGGATTTGGGTGTTTAGCCAGGTTGATTACTAATTATTTCTCTGACCCTGGAAATGGCACTTAACCAATCCTAACCAGACCTTCCTTCTCTATAAAAATTAACTGGATCAGTGGTTTGTACACTTTATTTGTTTTGGTAACTCTCTTTTGAAACATCTTCAGAACCTCACACATAAAACAGGCAAGAGGCGAGCACTGGGCACTTGAACTTAATTTTTTAGCAGAAATACTTCTAATTTGCAAAACCATCAGAGAGACTCTGATTCCTCGGGTTTTCAAGAGCGAGATTTGTAAATCATTTAACTGGAAGGCCGCCTAAATTTCTTCCAGTCTGACATGAAACCACCTGTGGGGATTGTAGGTCTGTGCTGATGGATATACATCCATTCACACCCCCTGCAATGACTTCAGCCTCTCCTAAACAATAGTCTGGTTTTTGTTTTTGTGTTTAATCATAATTCATTCCTTCAATGCTTTCCACTCTGAAAGTAAGGAGCAAGTTTGTTTGTTCCCCACCCCCACCCACCGTTTCAAACTATTGAAAACTGCTTCAGTCTGGGAGGGGGAAGGTAAGGGGAAAGGTTGTCTGCAGCCACACAGGGAGGTCTGGGAGTTGCTTTGTTTTCTTAGCTGCGCTGTGCAAATGAACTGAAGGTTTAACACTTAGGTGTTGTTTGAAGATATAATACAACAGAGCCCAGAGTAGGGAGTCCAGGAACCCATGGCCCGGTCTTGCCCAAGGCCCCTCGGTACAGCTGTTCTGAGAGCTGCAAAGCTAAAATTTGTTGCCATGGCTTAGACCCAAACAAACCCATGCCTGTTCTGGTATGTAGATTACGTTCTCCAAGGACAGCCCTGCTCGCTCATTTTGTGTCCATCGGTGGGCCGTACAGGTTTCCACATTTCTCTGCCGGCTGCCATACTAACTCTGCAGTTTGGTATATGATATGGTGCCTTCTCACTTAACAGACACCTTGGTTTTGGAATCGGCCTGTTCCTATAGCTTTTCCCTGGCTATACTGGAACCTCTATCCTCAGGGACTTTGCTGTGGGACCACCTTGCAGGCGTTAATACTTTTCCCACTAAACCTGCTTGGATAGAGGCCAACGTGAATGCTGCTCTCAACAGACTAATGGAGATTCCAGGATACCTTTGGGTTGGTTTGGAGGCAGGGTGGCACAGTATTCCCCCTCTCCTATCAGGGTCGTCCTTCGCCTTCAGCTTCCCATCTCCCCTTGCCCCCCTCCCCCAGTGTTCTGGGAGACGACTCTCCTTTTGGTTTATTCTAGTACAATGGTATTTGAACTCTTTTAGAGTTCCGTCCATTTCAGAGGACTCAGAAGCAATTTTAAGGACCAGGAGGACTCCCAGGAGACAGTAAAATAACATCACTTCTAACTCCATGCAACATAATAAGGAGTTAGAAAATACATACACACGCTTGTGTCAGTAGAAAATAGAATTAGCAAGTGAAAATGGAAAAGTTTACTTTTGTAAACAGATTATTTTATTTTATGTTTAACTTTTTAAAAACATTTATTTATTTGAGAGAGCCAGAGATTGAGGGGGGAGGGGCAGAGAGGGAGACACAGAATCTGAAGCAGGCTCCAGGCTCTAAGCTGTCAGCACACAGCCTGACGCGGGGCTAGAACTCACAAACCATGATATCATGACCTGAGCCGAAGCTGGACACTCAACCGACTGAGCCACCCAGGCACCCCTACTGATGACACTTTAAAAAAAAAAATTTTATGTTTATTTACTTTTTGAGAGAGTGGGGGGTGGGGGGGGGCAGACAGAGAGAAAGGGAGGCACAGAATCTGAAGCAGGCTCCAGGCTCTGAGCTGTCAGCACAGAGCCCAACGCGGGGCTCGAGCTCATGGACCGTGAAAGCAAATCATTTTAATTAGAACAGCCTCCTGCGCGTGTGCACGCACGTACACACACAGTCTTCCTATGTAACAACAATGATATCAAGTTATTTTCCTGGAAGCTAAGAGAAAGGGGCTGTGGGGTCTGCATGTAAGTTTTAAAAGATGCAAATAAGTGTCACTGTGGAAGAGCCTCCTGGCCCTGGATTCTTGAAGGAATTTATTGTGTTGATGCTTGTGTGAAAGACCTTGGGTAACAAAATGGCCCATGTTTTTCAACTCTGAACAGGTGGGAAAGACTGTCATTTGTATAAAGTCATGTTTTATATAAGTTCTTCCTAAAACATCAAATCTCAGGACTCCTGGGTGGCTCAGTTGGTTAAGCATCTGACTCTTGTTTTCAACTCAGGTCATGATCCCACAGTTTGTGAGATAGAGCCCTGAGCCAGCTGTCAGCACTGAGCCTGCTTGAGGTTCTCTCTCTCTTTCCCTCTCTCTCTGAATCTTGCCCACTCATGCTCTCTCTCAAAATAAAAAAACTTTAAAAATAAAATAAAATTAAGATAAAATTAAAATAAATAAGATAAAATAAAATAAAATAAAATAAAATAAAATAAAATATCAAACCTCATCCCAGAAGACATTTCTGCACGGGTGTTGAATGAACATGGTCCACATATGTTGGGGCCCCATCCACTCTTTCATACCTTTGTTTACTAAGCAAATATGTACTGGAGTGCCTAGGATTTACCATGCACCATTTTAGTCACTGGAGATTTAGCACAAGTCTCTACCCTTGGAAAGCTTACATTGTAGTCAGGAGAGACACAATGAATAAGGTAGGAATTGAATATAGAGACTACCAGATGGAAAGTGGAGTGCAATACAGAGGGTGAGGAAAAGGGAATGTAGGTGTGGGTGAAACCCAGACAGGAAGGGCTGGGGCGAAGGGGCCAGGTGGATATTCAGGAGAAGGCTGTTCCAGGGAAAGGAAAAAAGCCTGGCACGTTCAAAGAATAGCCAAGAGTGTGGCTGGAGTAAGTGAGAGAGAGAAAGTAGGGAGCACGAAAGGAGGGGATAGGCCAGGCCCCAGAGGTCCTGGTAGGTCTTTTGAAGGACTTTGGCTTTTACTTTAATGACAAATATTAACAAGTTCTTCAGGTTGGTGTATATAATTCTCTCCCCCCACCCGCCTCTCTCTCAATCCCCACTCCAGAGGCAGGTCTCCAAAAACTGGTGGACTACGTTGCCATGTGTGAATGAAGGAAGGAAGGCTTGAGTGTGTCAGTAGCGTTACTAACCACCTTTGACTTTTACTGTGATCTGCCCACAGGGCAGGGCTTCCTTAACACTCTATTTTCGGCTTATAAGGGAAATTATATAGTTCTCATCTTGATGAAATTTCACCACTGGATTCCTCTAATTTCCATAAGACAAAATTGAGTAGTCTCCAATTTTCCTTTCCTTGTTTCTTTCTTATAGTTTCTGGGCCCAGAGGAAGCTCATTCTCACAGGACCAGCCATACTATGAGATAAGCCCTTCACAACCCTAACCTCGAATCAGCTATGAGGCACTGGGAGAGGCTTCTCTCAAGAAGAATTCTCAAGGGCCAGAATGAGTGGGCAGTAGGTGAAATGACCAGACGTTGTTGCTGAAGGCACAGGTTAAGTAGAGGTATCTACAGCCACAGGTGATCGGAATAACCCCTGCCTCCTTCCTATAAGCCCCTGAAAAAAAAGTGTGACATTTCACTTGAAACTTTAAATCTGAGACTCTTGTATTTTATTTGTTTCACTGATCAACTTAAAGTGATTCTGACCACTATTCTAGAGACCTGCAAAACTTTGGGGAAATCATATTTTAAAGCCCACCCCAAACCTTTTTGTCCTGGAAAAATAACTACAAGGAGCAGTTTAGAAGTAACAGGGAGTCTCTAAAACCTATGGTGGAATGTGTGTTGTCAAATGTGCGTGGCTCAGACAGTTAAGTGTCTGATTGTTGGTTTCAGCTCAGGTCATGATCTCACGGTTTGTGAGTTTCAGTCCTACATCGGGTTCCACACTAAATCTTCTTGGGATTCTCTCTCTCTCTCTCTCTCTCTCTGCCCTTTCCCACTGGTGCTCTCCTTCTTTCAAAATAAATGAATAAACTTTTTAAAGTTTTTAAAAGTTAAGAAAACAAGGGTGTAGGGATTCAAAGACTTTGTCCTGGTGTTGGGGAGTTCATTGCTGGTAGTGGGGGGTGTGAACTGACAGTGTGGCGAGAGCCCTCAGACCTAGTCTAGTAGCATCAATAAAATGACTTCCTTGGCTGCCCTCCTCCGTCCAGCCCTTTGCTTGTCTTCTTAAGTTACAGTCCAGCAGGACAACATTCACTTTGTTCTTCAAACTTTTTTTCTGGCCACATAACCAAGTTTTCAAAGTTTTACAGACAGTTCCCTCTAAGCACACACAAGAACGTTTTATTCTCATGACAGTATTTGTTCCTTCTGGACTCAGGGCACATCGTGTGCGTGTATGGCCGGTTCTGATGGCTGCAGAAGCCATATGAATAATTAACAGCCGATCATTTATCCCAAATAAGAAAGGCTCACTGCTTTTGTGTCCTCTATTCCCACTGGCCCTGACAAATTAGTCATCGAAATAATCCCCCAAACACTTCTCTCTGTTTCCAGATCACTGCCTCTATGTGACATCATGGGAACTTAGCGCAAATAAATCTCCAGAGAAACCTGTACTGGACAGATATTGAAATGGATTGTCGCAGGAGGGCATTACTTATCTCCTTAGAGGGCAAGCTTTATCACTGAAGCAAGGCTTTGACAAAAAACACTCCTGGGGCTTCCTCGTACCTTGGTGTATCTACTGCATTTCACCATCAAGTTTGGACACAGCCCAGAGCAAAATTAGAGCAAGATCTTATTAGCAATTCAGAACTAGGGCCATGTTTTGGGGTACAAGAAGAAGCAGCCGTGACAATACATTCTAGCTATTATTATTGATGTTATTGTTGTTATTTAACCATCAGGGTAGAAGAAAAAGAGGTTCCTGGTTGTGGCTATTAAAATCGTTCCATGTTGGTATTAAAAAAGCCATCATTGAAAACATACCTTTCTTCTTTTTTTTTTTTTCAAGGTAGGCTTCACACCCAAAGCAGGGCCCAACATGGGGCTTGAACTCACAACCCTAAGATCAAGACCTGAACTGAGATCAAGAGTCAGACACTTAACCAACTGAGCCACCCAGGTGCCCCCAAAATACACCTTTTTTCCAAGATTGACTTCTCCTGTGTGTAACTTTTGTATCCTGCAGGGGGACTCTATAGCTCCATCTATGGCATGATGCTTAAAACGGATCAAAATTTGAACCCTGTATAATTTCTGAGCATGGTCTCTTTTCAAAAAAATTTCACTCTTTCTAGTTGAGGTTAGATTTGGAAAATGGGAGTTGATCATTTTTAATACCTTCTCTGAAATCCAGAATGAGATAAGGAACAAGAGAGAAAGAGAGAGGGAGAGAGAGACAGAAAGAAAGAGAAGAAAGAAAAAGAAGATAAAGAAAGAAAGAAAGAAAGAAAGAAAGAAAGAAAGAAAGAGAAAGATGAAAGAAAGAAAGAAAGAAAAAGAAGGGAACGAAGGAAAGAGAAAAGAAAAAAGATTCCTGTTGAAAGCAAAAACAAATCCTTACAGAGGGTAAGGCAGAAAGTTCCCTTCACACTGAACTGGTCTGGAAGGGGGGCATCAGAGAGTTAGAAGTCAGACCTTGAAGTTTCTGCAGAATCCAGGAGAGTGGCCTGCAGAGAAAGAGACACTGGTGGAACACAAAGATGTGTCCAAAGATACCCTCCACCTGGAAGGAATAGGGGAAAGGAGGGGAACCAACCCTTTAACAACTGGAAGGTAGGAACTAGTGACTTTATTTTAAAGCTAGGGGAACTGAGGTACAAAATAGTTAAGTAACCTTTACAAGGTAGCAAGTGACGGGATCAGAACTTGTATCAAGATCTGTCTTTCTTCAAAGCCTGTGTTCTTATGCCCTCATCTTGAAATCAAGAGTGTTGGACTCAGCTGCTGATTCCAAGAACACGATGAAAAGAAAAAATGTGTTTGGGGACCCTGAAATAAGTCAGAGCTATGTGACAGAATCTTGACTATCAGAACTTTTATCCAGTGGCCTGCCTGTCAGCTGGAATAGTTGTATGGTCATCAAGTTGTCAAAATTTCAAGTGTTGCCAACTATAAAAATTCTAGGGGCACCTGAGCATGTGACTTAAGCTCAGGTCACGATCTCATGGTTTGTGAGTTCGAGTCCCACATCAGGTTCACGGCTGTCAGCACACAGCCTGCTTCAGATCCTCTGTCTCCCTCTCTCTCTTCCTTCTCCCACTCTCTCTTTCTCTCTCTCTCAAAAATAAACATAAAAATTTATTTAAAACATTCTAGAGATTATACCCTCAAAAAGTCAGAATTCTGTCTGGTCTCAAAGATTTCCCAGTGTGGCCCTTCTGGTTAGCTCTAAGGTACCGGAGCTGAGTGGCCCCATCCTCTTTTCACGGGCACAGACTTACTCTTGAGCACAGCAGGCCTGTCCCTCCTCTTCATCACCTGCCGGCCCAGCAAACGCTCTGGTGACACGTCCCTGATTGAATAATGAAGAGCGACAGTGGGTTCTTAGTAGGAGAATAGGATTAAATAAGAATGTTAAGAAGCAAGAAAAAGGACACAGTGATACATGAACGTAGATCTTTAAACTGGCCACATACGGCACTTTTTGCAATTGTTAATAACCCTTGCTGTTCCCTCACCTCCATTCAAACCTTCCCATCAAGCAAGCTATTCCAGGGAGTGGAGTAGTATTTGACAGCTGAAGTAGCGAGTGAGTGTGTAATATTACTGTTGGGAGGGACTTTAGCAATTGAGTCCAAACCTTGTCTTACAGTTGAGGACAGAAAGGCCCCTCTAGGAAAAGCAATTTTATCCAGGGTTGTGAGGCATAGAGCTGTTCCCTGTTGAATACATGTGAGAAAGTTCGTTTGTTGGTAATGGTACAAAATAATGTAAAAGTGTCAGGTTTTGAGCGAAGGTCCTAATGGAACTATATATTGCATAGGTGAGCTTGATTTTTTAAAAATTCTTTTTCCTCCTTCTAAAATTTTTTTTAAATTTATTTTTTAATGTTTATTTTTGAGAGAGAGAGACAGAGCGCGAGCAGGGGAGGGACAGAGAGAGAGGGAGACACAGAATCTGAAACAGGCTCCAGGCTCTGAGCTGTCAGCACAGAACCCAGTGTGGGGCTCAAACCCATGAACAGTGAGATCATGACCTGAGCCGAAGTTGAACGCTTAGCCGACTGAGCCACCCAGGCACCCCTAAATTATTTTCCCTCTTTATTTTCCATTCAAGAAACATGAAAATCTCATAATCCCTCCTCAGTGGATTTCTACATGGTGGGCTCTCCATGCAAACCTGTTTGCCTTGAGGTTGTGTCTGAGAATTTGTAGAAGGTTTCAGCACCACCCTTCCACCCCTACCCCTGCCATTCTTTGACAGAGGGTAAGTTAGCTTAGTCTATATGAGAGCAAACCAGTGGTCTAGAAAATAGAAAATACAGTCAGTCTTTTGGTTCTGAGGCTTTTGGATTTTCTGTAGCATTAACATTTCCAAAAAAAGCAAAATTTAGAGGCTGCCAATTTTTAAACTTTCCACAGATTGACAACTATCATTTGCTATGGAAATCATTACATAAAGAAAGATCACTTTAACATCAAAGAAGTTGAAAGGACACAATCTCAAAATAACTGACCATTTTTCCTGAGTAAAGATGGTTGCCAATGTAGCTCTGACATAAATATATGCATTTGTTTTTATATATATAAATGTTACATATATACATTTGTCTGATCCTGCTCCGAACAAATGAACATTTTAACGTTGTCTGGTATCTGGGAACATTTGTTCTAAACGGCACCCAACTACAAACTGAAATACTTTTATCGCCACTGTGACTGAATTTTGATTATTGCTTTGTTTTCACGTTAAACCATCTGCCAAGGTTTTTCATCTGAAAGAGGCCACGAAAGCCATTCTCACAGCATATTTCTTTGCTTGTAGAAATCAACTTACAGATATTTATAGTCTGAGCTTTGCCCCTTTTGAATACATTCCCAAAACCTTAGAGTCAAGTTGCTGTCTGCCCTGGGTTCTCGAATTCACCGTTCTGTCTGTGGCTGTAGTTTGATTCCTTTTAATATAAGCTGTGCAGTGGAGGTGAATTCTGCTGGCTGGTGGTCATGGGTAAGGCAATTACGAAGTCTGACATTATTCTTGGAATGATTTTAAGCAAAATATCATAGTTCGTCAAAACCTGTCTGCAAAACGCCAACAAGTTAATAGTCATTTATGTACAGAAGGAAAAAATTATGGCTGCCAGACCACCTTCATGTGGGAGATTTGGCCATAAATTTTAAATATCCATTGTGAGAATTATATTATGTGTAAGGAAATCAGCATCCTGCAGTTTTACAAGTGAGCCTAGAAGGGAATAATACACAAAGAGAGATTTAGCAAGAAGTGTAAGCAGAATAGGCAAATTAGAAGGCATCTCTGGAGTTTCTGGCACCTCCTACCTGCTTTGAGGAAAGGGCACATTTCCTGAAGAGATTTTTGTTGTTGTTGTTTTTTAAGACAAAATGGTGGCAGAAGATTCTGAATGTTTCACACACTTAACACTGCTACCAGTTTTGAACACTTTCTCTGTGCTTAAGTGTCTTATGCGGATTATCTGGCACAGGCTTCCGAGGAGCCCCATGAGGTGTAGATACTGATAAAGCTGATGTTTATTGAGAGATTGGTAACGTGCCCAAGATCTCAGCCCGGCAAGGTAGCCTGTATCTGGCCCTTGTATCAAATCCAGAAATGGCACTAAGGGTAGACAAATTACGGAAATGGGCCCCACTGGGCAAAGGAGTTATAAAAAGATACGTGCCCCTCTGTGTCCATATAGCCCCCAGGGGAGCTCGGCCACCAGGGCCTCTTAGAGTATAGATTTCATCTTTGTCAAGAAAGTGGTGCCTCTTCTTCAGAGCAGGAAGAGCCCTATGCCAGGCATAAGGTTTGATGAGCAGTGGGATGAGTTTTAAGTCCAGTTCTTGCTTAGCTGCCCCCCCCCCCACCCCGTGGCCTTGATGCATGACAAGAGCTGCCCTGGGTTGGTCATGTGGCACAAAGAGCCTGGGAGTCAAACCCAGGCATGGTGACTCTAGAAGCACAGGTCTGGTGTGATTCTCACTCATCTTTCATACCCAGGTCAGCCCAATGGTCAGGTATCTCTAGCATCTGTGCCAAGGAGCACAGCCTTGCTTCCTCCTCCTTCCCACCACCATTCTGTCTAGCCGAGCCACATATGCATTTATATCCCCATGTATGCATACATACCCTGAATCCTGCCTTCCTAGAAGTTACGTTCTGAAGACATCACACGTTCGCAAGCAATTGAATAAGCAGTTGATGCCCACAGTAAGTGCTCGTAGAGAGAACATAAAAGAAACCACAAGCACACAGGGCAGGGCACTGGACCCAGACTCAGTATCTGAGAAGACTTCAAGGGCGGCCATGGCTAAACTGGTAACTGGAAGAAGAAGGAGCTAACAGAGAGAAGGGTGTGAGTGGGAGGGTATGGTGGAGATGGCAGAGGGGGCCATGGGGGGAAGCAGGGTGCAGATCTAGATGGTGAAGGACGCTGTGGGTTCCATCAAAAACAATTGGACATTATCTTAGGGCTAAGAGAGACCACTGAATGAATGTTTTGGTTGTTGTTTTGTTTTAATTTTAGAAAGAGACAGAGAATAAGTGGGGGATTGAGGCAGAGGGAGAGAGGGAGATTCTTAAGTAGGCTTCATGCTCACCGTGGAGCCTGACATGGGGCTTGATCCCATGACCCTGGGATCATGATCTGAGCTGAAATCAAGAGTCAGACACTCAACCGACTGAGCCACCCAGGCTCCCCATTGAATGGTTTTGAGCGAAAACATGGTTCTCTCTCAGGTTTGCCTTTTGGAAAACTTATCCTCTAAAACAACAATCCTGTATGTTCATGTAGTCATGTTTTCATGATTTTAGAACTTTGCCTTTGCTTTGCAGTCATATTGTATAAGATCTTACCTGGCTTTTAATAATTTCAAGTCATTTTCAAAAACAAGTTCTAACCTTCCACTAACACTTAAGTGACTTACTCTGGGTGTCCAGACTCAATTTGACCCACCACTCTTCTTCTTCACAGTGTTTTGCACAATTCCATTTGTGACATATTTATTTCTGTGATGTTTTATTTGCTGGCTCCACACTCTGAATGTAAGCTCTGTATAGACAGGGCATTGCCTTGTTCACTCACATAGTAAATATTTAATAAATATTTGTTGAATGAATGAATGTCCCTGGCTAATGGCCATGCTACTCCCTGATATCTAGCAGCTTCCCAGCAGATAGTCCTTGAAAGCTTGAAACGAAGGCATGAACTGTGAAATCCATGCCACCGAATGAGAGTTCACACCAGGCTTTCCGGATGTACAGTTAAAACGATTTAATGTAGCCTTCCCAGAGACTGACGTTATATTGTTATTGTAGTTCCTTTTACAGAGTCTCTATCCATTCACAGCCTCACTATGAACAAAGTAGACATTATTAGAGATACTCATCAACCACTGAAAACTAGGGCTTTGGCAGAGGGGTGCCCCACATCCTAAGTTTGGGTGGACCCTGGAACTGGGGCTCTCACAACCCAGAATATCTTAGCATCCCTTTACATCTTCTGTTTTAGGTTTCATACCAGATTACACATTGGACCTTGTCGATTCAACAAACACTTGCTCAGAACATGTATTTCCAGACATTGAATCAGGTTCTGAATTCATCAGGAGCAGATAGTCAATCTCTAAAATTTTATCTTTAGTTTATCTAAAATTATTTTATCTAATTTTATCTAAAATTTTCTTTAAAGATTTTTCTTTAAGATTTTTGTTAGCCTGAAATTTTATAGTTTTCATAAAAGCAAATTATAAACTGCTTAATAAAAGTAAATTTATAAATAGTATCTGAGAGCACACACATTTTCAAACATATCTTTTAATTCCAACAGAATTTAATTTAACTTAGGGGCTGGGTGTGTCCTTGGAAATACTTAAAAAGTACATTGCTCCAATTTCAGCGAGTTCGAGGATCCCATCAGCCTCGGGTGCTTGTGGTTTTTATCCAAATCTACTTTCCTCTCCCTTTGAGCCTTGGCAGAAATTGCTTTGGGACTCTTACTAGTAATCATCATGATATATTTAGGGCTCGCATTGTAAATGAGACTGCACACACCCTATTCTCCCCTCTACAACTAAGTTCCCATAGAATAAGACTCATTTCCTGCTGCTTCTTTCCCAACTGACTTTTGAATAATCAATTTCCCATAAATTCAAAATGAGATGCCAATTTGCCATAAAAATTTTTAAAAGATCCTTCACAGCTGCCTGAACTTGCCTTAGGGCTAGGTTCTATTACAGCCTTTCATTTCCTTTCTTCTCCTTATTGGAGAAGTCTGCCTCCTGCAGTAAGAGCTCTGTTGCTGACAACCAGCACTGAGTGTCTCAACACAAACACTTAGGTCTATGTGCATATTTTGAAAAACTTGAATAGGAAAAAAATTTGAGAATGATAAATGCAACTTAACCTTACCCTCACCCTCACCCCTTAGCACACCTGTTCACACACTCTCTGTGTCTGTTTCTGTCTCTGTTTCTGTCTCTGTCTCTGTCTCTCTCTCTCTCTCTCTCTCTCTCACACACACACACACACACACACACACACACAAATATATGAAGAATTCCTTGAAGCTCAGTGCAGAAGTGAAATGCCAGGACACAAGGATTAATGCCTTTGGGGGCATTCATTCCTAGAAGCTCTGAGCTTTGGATAAGCTCTCACACCTTTGCCACAAGAACTACAAACATAAAGTACACTTGAGTAATGAAGTTGTTGTGAACAAACATGCCAGAAATTCTACATCCAATGATGGTTGATCATCCATTCATTCACTGCACGTATAGGTATTGAGTTCAATAGATATTGTTACATGACCAGAGTTTTCACCCATGGGAAGTAAATGTTAAACACTATAACCACACAGTAACGTAGCTTACTGATTTTACAGAATAAATGATTCCTGAAATATGACATGAGTTAGATTTTTTTTACAGTTAAGTTGTTAATGCCCTACAGGATTTAATCATTTAGTTCTCCTTGTAGTAAATCTTTTTGTATAACCAGGATGTTCTAAAATGGAAGTATTGACACAAGGGTACACAACAGACCAATGGAAACAAACAGAAGGTCCAGATTCAAGTCCAAGAACACATGAAAATTTGATCTATATCAAAGTGGCTTTGCTGATCAGCTGGAGAAAATCATCTTTTCAGTACATGGCACTGCTATTATTGGTTGCCTATATAGGGGGAAAATTAGATTTGTATTTCATACACAAAAATTTATTTCAAGTGTATAAAGAAGTAAATGTGAAAAGTACACCTTCAAAAACACTAGTATAAAATATAGGAAGAGTTTTTTTTATTACTCTAAGGTAAACCATGAGTGGTTTAAAATATCACACAAAAGAAAATATTGATATATATTTTTATTAAAATTAAATAAAAACTAGGTTTATCAGAGAACATTTTTAAAAGTAAAAAGATAAGCCATAATCTAGGAGAAAATGCTTGCAAAGCATAAGTCAACAAATCAACTAGAAAAAATATTATATTTTATACATAGTAGGTATGTAATGGGAAAGAAACATGCATATTATACTATAAAAATACAATTTTAGGGGCTAAATATTTTTCAAAGAGGTTATAGGTATTAAAGTTCTTTTTGAATTGACTTATATATGAATTAAATGAGATATAAATCTTGTTGATCCATTACACATGAAATAATATTTTCGGGGTGCCTGGGTGGCTCAGTCAGTTGAGTGATTGACTTCGGCTCAGGTAATGATCTCACACTCGTGGGTTCGAGCCCCGCATCGGGCTCTGCGCTGATAACTAAGAGCCTGGAGTCTGCTTCAGATTCTGTCTCCTGCCCCATTTGCACTCTGTCTCTCTCTTTCTCTTTCTCTCAAAATAAAGAAACATAATATTTAAAAAAAAAGAATATTTTCAATTGTGGTTGTGAGAAGCAATTTATAATAAAGATTTAATTTAAATTTACTAGATAGAAAAATCAAAAATTCATTCTAATAGTTGCTACTACCTCTCACTGTTTTGTCCATGTAAGCTTAAATTATTTCTACTGCTGACACAGGGCTTCCTCTTTTCCTTCCTACAGATTTCTGAGTGCTAGATTGAACAAAGCTGATTCAGGATTCTCAAAACCCCAATTTTACCATAAAGAGCTATAAAAACTATTTTTAATCACTTTCTATGTGCTTAGCATTGTGCTAAGCATTTCGTATGGATTATCCCTTTTATTTCTTGCAAACCTAGGAGATTGTCACTATTTTTAACAACCCCACTTTACTGATGGAAAAACTGAAACTCAGAAACTAAATAATTTGCTTGCAATTAGATGTCTAGTAAGTTTTATTTTTTAAACAAGTTTAGTCTTGGAGAGTATAAACTCCCATCATTGCATTCTCTGATAGCTTAAAGTGAAGGAAGCAAGAACAGCAGCTAACTGTTGCCTCCTCAGATACATTCGTTTGCTCGATTTGATTTAGTGTCTTTGCAAAACTGCTGATCGGCCGTGAGACACATTGAATTTCTGGTTTACAACTTTGTTTTACTTAATTTTTAAAAAAGTAATGCTTTCTAATTTCAAATTACTAATAATGAACTGATGAGCTCCTACAGAAATTTCGTGTCGACTACAAAAAAGGGCAAAGGATAATGGCTTGTTCTGCTCGTCCCTGACTTCCTCAGGTGGGCAATCAAATTGACCTCTTTTAACACCGGGAATTTCACAAAGGAAAAGAGGCTCATTTAATGAGGCGTACTAGATGCAGAAGAATGAGGTGCCATGTGCCTCCCATTTTCCATGTGTTCTCTCCTGAAGTGAGGCTTAGCTCATGTACTACTCCAAGTGGTGGCACCTGTTCCTAAGTTACTGAGACTAGTTCATACTGGTTGGGAAATAATCACTGCCCTAAGGCCCGTTGCCCCTTCAGCCCAGTGCCCTCTGTTACCCAGAAGCCTAACCCCACCTGTGTGGGCCCCCTGAACCTTTCTGCTAAAAGCAGCCTAAGGGTTGAGGACTGGCACAGCAAGGTATGTATACTGAATCCTTGATCCTGAGCTACCATCAGCATCTATTCCGATCACTTGGTGCCCATGAATTGTTAAATATATATGTTGATCAGCCCCCCTGCCTCTCCCATTCTTGATCTTAAATCCCCTACATTTGGTGATTGATTCAAAGGAGCTAACTGCAGGTTTGAAGTAGAAATTAATGACTATATAAAGAAATAAATGTGGCGTTCTCATACATTGCTACCGCACAGTCACCAAGACTTCCTTCATAGTTAAGATTCCTGTTTCCCACTCGTGCGTCTCCATTGACTAAGGCAATTCAGAAGTGGGGCTCCTTTCATTGCCCTATTTCTTCCTATGACCCATTCAGAAGCAGGATCTTTACTGTTAGCTCAACTGATTTATCTTACTTGGAAAGACACGATTTGCTAGTATACAAAGTTATACCTCTGTGCTGTACCCAGACGATAATTCTTTTATTTATTTATTTATTTAATTTATTAATATAATTTATTGTCAAATTTGTTTCCATACAACACCCAGTGCTCATCCCAACAGGTACCTTCCTCAATGCCCATCACCCGCTTTCCCCTCTCCCCCACCCCCCACCAACCCTCAGTTTGTTCTCTGTATTTAAGAGTCTCTTATGGTTTGCCTCCCTCCCTCTCTGTTTGTAACATTTTCCCCCCTTCCCTTCCCTCATGGCCATCTGTTAAGTTTCTCAAGATCCATAGATGAGTGAAAACATATGGTATCTTTCTCTGACTGACTTATTTCACTTAGCATAACACTCTCCAGTTCCATCCACGTTGCTGCAAATGGCAGGATTTCATTCTTCCTCATTGCCAAGTAGTATTCCATTGTATGTATAAACCACATCTTCTTTATCCATTCATCAGTTGATGGGCATTTAGGTTCTTTCCATAATTTGGCTATTTTTGAAAGTGCTGCCATAAACATTGGGATACAAGTGCCCCTATGCATCAGCATTCCTGTATCCCTTGGGGAGATTCCTAGCAGTGCTAGCGCTGGGTCATAGGGTAGTTCTATTTTTAATTTTTTGAGGAATCTCCACACTGTTTTCCAGAGAGGCTGCACCAGTTTGCATTCCCACCAACAATGCAAGAGGGTTCCCATTTCTCCACATCCTCTCCAGCATCTATAGTCTCCTGATTTGTTCATTTTAGCCACTCTGTGAAGTGGTATCTCGATGTGGTTTTGATTTGTATTTTCCTGATGATGAGTGATGTTGAGCATCGTTTCATGTGCCGAGACAATAATTCTCTCACTACTTTTGTAAGATGATCATAGACCGTGTTGTTATGGAAATTCCTCAGTTTCCTGTCTTCACCTCTTACGGTGTAATCATCTTTTTTTTTTTTTTTAAGTAAGGCGTCTCTGCAATAAAACAGAAATGAATCAGCTCTAACAGAAGAAGGAGTGGTATTCTAGGATGACAGGGGCCACCTATTGCAGACAAAACTACTGAATGAAAGTTCTAATAGGTTCTAATGGTCCCCAGTCTCACAAGTGAATGAAAACACTCATTTACTGTGTTATGTAATTTTATGTGGCAATTTGGCTAGGCCCCAAATAACAGTCCAGATATTGTTGTGAAGGTATGTTTTAGATGTGATTAACAGTTAAATCAGCAGACTTTGAGTGTGCCACCTCCATGTTGTGGAAATACCTCACCCAATCAGTTGAAGGCCTTAAAAGAAAAGTCTGGGTCCCCTGCAGAGGAAGGAATTCTGCATCTAGTTTGCCTTCTGACTCAAGACTGCATCAACTGTAGCCAGAATTTCCAGCCTATTAACCTGCCTTGCAGATTGGAGATTGGACCCCCCCCCCCCACAATTGAGTGAGCCAGTTCCTTCAAATAGATTTGTCTCTCTCTCTCCAATATATCCTATTGGTTCTATTTTTCTGGAGAACCCTGACTACTAAGATCCACAGAGAATTTTTTTTATTCAAGAAAGAGGATTACTTTTTAAAAAGTAGTGTCAATTTTTTTAAAGTGTGAAGAATATAATTTCAAGAATATCCAGCAGATTTTAGGTTTTTTTTTTTTAGTTTTATTTTGAGAGAGAGAGAGAGAGAACAAATGGGGGAAAGGCAGAGAGAGAAAGAGAGAGAGAATCCCAAGCAGGATCTGTGCTGCCAGCACAGAGCCAAACTTGGGGCTCCATCCCAATAACCATGAGATCATGACCTGAGCTGAAATCAAGAGTCGGATGCTCAACCCACTGAGCCACCCAGGCATCCCAGATTTTAGTTCTTATTATGATGTCAGATGACTTTCCCTACCTCAAGTGGCCAGGACTAAACTTATTTAACAGCGCAATAAAGCTTAAGTTTTCTGGACAGCCTACCAGCACTGGATTCCATGAACTCTCTTTAAGCAGCAAGAGAGTTGTTCCTTTCTATGTTCCTGGTAGCAATTGTGTGGATTCAATCCCTCCCTCCTGCACTGGTTCCCAGATACAAATCACCTCAGAATATCAAAGCCTCTGTAGACTCCCAGTTTTCAGTTCCCAAATACTCCTGGGGCTATTGGTAACATATTCTGCTTGAGCTCCGAGGATTAAGTTTCTCTCCTGGACTTAATGGGTCTGAGAGTGGTATATGGAGGCCAACGACTTACACTGCTGTGTATTTCTCATCACTTCCCTTCTCAGGTTCATATTACTGTGCTTCGTCAATACGCAAGTCAATACAAACCAATCTATGATCATAGTATACTTCTCCAATTATTTAGGCTTCTTTAAAAGTCTTTTAGTAGTTTTATATATTTCCGCATAAAATCTCTATATAGCTTGTGTTATATACACATTTCCAGACCTTAATATGTTTACCATTATTTTATAGGATGTCTTTAAAATTACATTTTCTTACTATTTTGGGGCTTTTGTTTTGTTTTTACTAGTGAAAAAGGATAAAATGATCAGAATGTTATTCTTTTTCTGTTGGAATATAGGGTGATTTCTTTATTAAATGTTTGGTAGGTGTTTCTGGTTAAGCTAGCTGGACCTAGGGGTTTTCCTTTTTTTTCTTATCTTTGGGAAAGAATTTTTGATAATTCGATTTCTTAGCATTATAGAATATGTCAGGTAACTTTTTTTCTCCTAAGTAAATTTTGGTGGGCTACATTTTTCCATAAATGCATTCATTTCATATGTAGTTTTAGGTTCTTGTCATAAAGGGTTTGTTTGTTTTTGTTTTTGTTTTTTTGCTTTTTTAGAGAGAGAGAGTGAGAGACAACTCAATCAGAAGATAGGGGCAGAGGGAGAGAGAGAGAGAGAGAGAGAGAGAGAGAGAGAGTCTTAAGGAGGGTCCATATTCAGTACAGAGCCCAACATGGAGCTCAATCCCATAACCGTAGGATCATGGCCTGAGCCAAAATCAAGAGTTGGACGCTCAACCAACTGGACCACCCAGGCACCCCATAAAGTTGTTTTTAATATTCTTTCATTTGTTTTTGTTTGCAGATTAGGTGGTAATATCCCATTTTGATTCCTCATAGTCTGTAAGTTGTGTCTTCTCTCACTTTCGTTGATCAAAATCTCACCAGTTGTATCACTACCATGGTTTTTAAAGAACAAGCTTTTGTCTTTGTTGAATCTATTATATACTTTTCTATTTAATTGGTTTTTGCTTTTGCTTTTCTCTCTGTGACTTCTTTTGGATTTATTCAGTTACTTGTTTTCTAACTTCCGGAGATGCATATTTATCTTATTAATTTTTAGTTCGTATTTTTTTTCTAATATATATATGTGTGTGTATATATATACACACACATATATATATTTGAAGTCCCATATTTCCTTGTTTTATCTATATCTGTCTTCAAAATCTGAGTGTCTTAATGATTTTCCCATTCAAAATACCTTTTTTTTCCCTGTAAATGTGGTTTTGTTTTTGTTTTTGTTTTTTAGATTCCACATATAAGTGACATCATATACTCAAAGAGTATTTGTCTTTTGCTGACTTATTTCACGTAGTGTAATACCCTCAAGTTCTTTTCATGTTGTCACAAATGGCAGGATTTCCTTGATGGCTAAATATTTTATTATATATATATATTTATAATATATTACACATTATATAAAATATATTTTTATTATATATAATTTTATTAAATATATTATATGTTACATGTATATATATACATACTATTTATTATCCATTCATTCATTAGTGGGCCCTTAGCTTGTTTCCATGCCTTTGCTACTGTGTAAATAATACTGCCATAAGCATGGGATGCAGATATCTTTTCAAGTTAGTGTTTTTGTACCCATATTCGTACGCAGAAGTAGAATTGCTAGCTCATAGTTCTTTTTTTAATTTTTTGGAGGAATCTCCAAAGTTTTCCATAGAGGTGGCCACCATCAATCCACAAGTGTTCCCTTTTCTCCACATCCTTGTTATTATTTTGCCTTTTTGATGATAACTCATACTAACAGGGTGAGGTAATATCCCATTGTGATTTTTGATTTGCATTTACTTGATTAGTGATGTTGAGCACTTTTTCATCTATCCATCAGTCATCTATATTTCTTCTTTGGAAAAGTCTCTATTCTGTTCCTCTGCTCATATTTATTTATTTATGTTTATTTATTTATTTTGAGAGAGAGAGAGAGAGAAAGCATGAGTAGGGAAGGGCAGAGAGAGAGAGGGAGAGAGTGAGAATCCTAAGCAGGCTCCAAACTGTGAGCCTGCTGCAGGGCTCAAACCCACAAACTGTAAGATCATGACCTGAGCCCAGGTCAGATGCTTAACTGACTAAGCCACCCAGGTGCCCTATCTTCTGCCCATTATTAAATTGGATTTTTGTTGTTGTTGTTGTTGTTGTTGTTGTTATTGAATTATGGGTTCTTTATATATTTTGGATCTTCACTCCTTATCAGATATGCTTTGCAAATATTTTCTTCCATTTGGTGAGTTGCGTGTTCATTATGCTGATGGTTTCTTTGCTGTGCAGCAGATTTTTTTAGTGTCATGTGGCTCCACTTGCATGCTTTGCTTTTCTTGCCTTTGCTTTTGGTGTTAATCCAAAAACTCATGATGCCACGATGGATGTTGAAGAGTTTATTCTATATGCTTTCTTCTAAGAGTTTTGTGGTTTCAAGTCTTATGTTCAGGTTTTTAATTCATTTTGAGTTGGTTTTTGGGTATCATGTAAGACAGTGGGTCCAAGTCCAGTTTCATTCTTTTGCAAGTAGCTGTGCAGTTTTCCCAATACCACTTATTGCAGAGCCTGTTCTTTTTCCACTGTAGGTTTTTGACTCCTTTATTGTAAATTGATTGGCCATATATGGACAGGTTTACTTCTGGGCTCTCTATTCTGTTCCATTGATCTATGTGTCTGTTTTCTGCCAGTGCCATATTGTTTGGATTACTTTGGATAGTTTTGTGATATAATTTGAAATCAGGAAGTGTGATGCTCCCAGCTTTGTTGTTATTTTTCAAGATAGCTTTCGCTATTTGGGGTCTATTGTGGTCCTATACAAATTTTAGGATTGTTCTATTTATGTAAAAATTTCACCAGAATTTTGATAGGGATTGCACTGAATCTGTAGATTGCTTTGGGTTGTATGAACCTTTTAACAACACTTTCCAATCCACAAGCATAGAATCTTTCCATTTGTGTCATCTTCAGTTTATTTTATCAATGTCTTATAGTTTTCACAGATCTGTCATGTCTTTGGTTAAATTTATTCCTACTTACTCTTTTTATTATTATTCTTTTTATTATTATTATTGTTAGAGAGAGTGAGTGGGTGAGAGGGGCAGAGGGAGAGAGAGAGAATCTTAAGCAGGCTCCCCTCCAACATGGGGCTTGATCCCATGACCCTGGGATCATGACCTGAGCCAAAATCAAGAGTTGGGTGCTCAACTGAGGGAGCCACCCAGATGCTCCTTTTCCTAGTTATTCTTAATGCTATTGCAAATGCAATTAATTTCTTTTTCTGATAGTTTATTGTTAGTATATAGAAATGCAATTGATCTTTGCTTATTGATTTTTGTATCCGGCAACTTTACTGAATTTACTTACTCTAACAGGTTCTTGGTGGAGTCTTTAGGGTTTTCGGTATATAGTATCATGTCAGTTTTACTTCTTCCTTTCTGATTTGGAAGTTTTTATTTTTTTGCCTAATTGCTCTGATTAGGACTTCAAATACTTTGTGGAATAAGTGTGGTAAGAGTAGGCATCCTTGTCTTAACCCTGATCTTACAGGGAAGAGCTTTCAGCTTTTCAGTGTTGAGTATGATATTAGCTGTGGGCATTCAAGATACTCCCTAGTTTGATTTATTCTTTGACTCTTCAAGAAATGTGCTTCTAAATGATTTATTTTCGAACACTGTAGAATTCAAATTATCTTTGTGCTATTTATTTCTAACTTAATTGCTAGAATTTATGGTTTGAGAACCTATTCTGTATGATTTCAATTCATTGAAATTTGTTGAGACTTGTCTTATGGCCAAGATATACTTAACATTTGTAAATGTGCCATGTATCATTGAAAAAGATATATTTTCTACAACTTCTTACAGTGTGTGTGTGTATACATATATATGTATATGTATATGATGTGTGATATGATATACATATGATATGTGATCTCTACTAGGTCAAATTTGTTAATTGGGTTGTATAATCTCTTAATCTTCAGTTTTTGTTCATTTATTCTGTCAAATTACTCATAAAACTGTCATTTTTACTTTATTTCCCCTTTTAATTCTGTCATTTTGCTTTATGTATATAAAGCAGGCTATATTATGTGGTACCTATAAATTAAAACTGTTAATTTTCCAGGGGAATTAAATATTTTATCTTTATGAAATTATTATCTTTACTTCTAGTACTTCTTTCTTTCTTTCTTTCTTTCTTTCTTTCTTTCTTTCTTTCTTTCTTTCCTTCTTTCTTTCTTCCTTTCCCTTCCCCTTCCCTTTCTCCTTTCCCTTCCCCTTCCCCCCCCCCCCCCCTTCTTCCGCCTCCTCCCCTTCCTCCATAGTACAGTTACACCATCCTGGGTACACTGCAAATACAGAGCCACCTTAATTTCCCTATATAACCTAGGTGGTGTGAATTTGGACTGCAAACCCATACAAGTGTTGGTTTACCTGTTGTTCAATTTATCCTGAAGATGTTGCCCATTTGCTCCCCAGCTTGTTGTGGGGAGGATTTCCTATGAATGATTCTTTACCCTGTGTGGACCCAGCTCTCTGATTTGTTCCCTTTGTCTGGCAAGGCCACTAAAGAAACGTTGGCAGACATGAAACTCTTAAAGGAAGAGGCATTAGCCATATTCCCAAAACCATACAGATGTTGAAGTGCTTTTTAGTCTTCTATGCTATTTAAGTAAGTTGGGACATTCATTTGAAAGTAGTTGGAAGAATAATTGACACAACAATGGAGTAGCTGACCAAACCAATGAGTAGAAGTGCTAGGTTTCCTAATTACAGCTACACAATCTTTTAATAAAAATATTTTATATCACTAGCATGTGGTGAGCTCCGGATTCAAATTCAGAGAGCCTGACTCCAGAGCTTAGGTAAGTTGGATGGATACAAAGGAAAGTTAATCAAAGTAAGACGTCCCCCTCCTGATGGTAGAACATGGTTCTATTTCTAAATAGCATGTGCCCTTCTGAGAACACTGGTTAGGAAGCCAAGATTCTACATCCATCCTAACAAGAAAGCCCTCCTTAGTTGAATTCGCTTTTTTGAAATTCAAGCCTGATTAAAACAACTCACAAATATTAGAGAAATATTTCATATTGTCAGTAAATATTTGAACAAATGAGGCGTTATTTTTAACATTACGTAAATATGTCACAAATTAACATTATTTGATTCACCAAGTATATTCATATTCTATGCAACATGCTGTATTTGAAAGTGATTTCATTTTCTTTGCCTCATTAAGGGCACAATATGTGTTCCCTTTCTAACTTTGTTCAAAGCAAATAAACTGTGCATCATAATTTTAGGCTTCTGTATTCTTAGGTTTCTGTTAAGGAATTTGAAGGGTTTTTTTCCCAATTGTTAATTTTATCCTGAATTAAAACATCCTATCTTCAACCCTCATCTTCTCGCAACATTTATTTTGCTTATAACGCACACCAGTGCAGACAGGTATCATGTTTGGAATTTAAATACGTTTATTTTCTGATCCATAACTGAGCCATTTTTATAATTTTTCAGTAAGTCTGTCCTTTAGAATTTTCTTGTTTTAATTTTGGGAACTTTGGTACTATTGACTCCTGATCTAATGCTTACAAGAGAATATTTAATGGGTTGGTGGCAGTTTTATTGCCCCTTAAACATTTAATAGGTTTGCCGCATAATTTCTCAATTTCTTATTTGTTTACTTTTTTATATTTTTGGTATAAAATTGAAAACTTATGCTATTGAATTTTATGACATTGGCACAATTTTCCTCCACAGTTGCAGTATATAGTTCTACTATACTCTTATGTCTAGGGGCTAAAATATGAACTTAACAGGACAACATGGCCTTGATCCATAAAGTTTATATTTAGACCACGATTACAAATTAAACTTTTTTTTTTATTAAACTAATAAGATTGTAGGTTCCTTTTACTTGTCAAATATATTGTCAAATATATATTACAAATGCACTGGCAAAATCTGAAACTGCATTTTATTGTAAGATTTTAAAGTTCAACACCGGTTTGATCAACTTTGTTTTACTTGCCTAAGTATGTCCTAATGGAAATGGCACCAGGGAGGAAGTCAGGAAATTCAGGTTCTAGTCATAACACTGCCTTTCGTTTAGATGCTCTGTGATCCTAAGCCTCAGTTTGGACGAGGTCAGAGATTTCCAAATTTCTTAAGGCGAACACTCTGTTTACACAAAATCTTACAATATGAAAATCAGAACACACCATCTGGAAAAGGGTGGAATACATGATTTTTATTTAGTTAATTTACAATTTTAGGATACACAGTGTTCTTTTTTTTTTTTTAATTTTTTTTTTTTCCCAACGTTTATTTATTTTTGGGACAGAGAGAGACAGAGCATGAACGGGGGAGGGGCAGAGAGAGAGGGAGACACAGAATCGGAAACAGGCTCCAGGCTCTGAGCCATCAGCCCAGAGCCCGACGCGGGGCTCGAACTCCCGGACCGCGAGATCGTGACCTGACTGAAGTTGGACACTTAACCGACTGCGCCACCCAGGCGCCCCTGGATACACAGTGTTCTTGATGAAGCAAGTAAGTCCTCATGAAACTGGAGAGAGACTTTTCAATTGTTTGAGATAACTAGTTTGCATTTCATGACTATTTAATTTACAAGCACAGAAATCGTGAGCTTAGGAAGTTAACTTTAATTCCGCAGATAGATTTGTGAAAGCTTTCAATGGGTCTGGGTAACCATTGTCATTTCTATTGATATTTATGTTAATAGTTTAGTGAACGTTCTGAAACGGGCAGTGTTCAAAAGTTCATACTTTAAATGAGAATAATCCTGAGTGGTGATACTGTAAAAGGGCTTTTAATCTGGCATTTAGACTTTGTGAGCAAACACGAATATTTTTCTTAAATTCCGTACATGAGAAAGTTCATTTCCATTTCTTCTTTTGGTCCTTTGGGAAACGCTTGGGAGGAACCTGACTGCATATCACAGTTGACTTCAGACAAGCCGTTTCATGCATAATTCAGAACCTACTTTTAAAAGACAGAATGACATTCTGTTGTGTTACAGAAAAGCAGAGTGTGAATGTCCACTTTATCTTTTTGTTCTCACTCTCTGCAGTGCAGTTGTGACCAGCACTCACTTATGTCACTGGGTACTTCCTTTTTGGCAACCTAGCCCCAGCCTCCACCTGCCTGAAGCCACTCCCAGCAGGAGGCCCTGGGGCTGCCCTCTCTCAGGGTACAGCTCCTTCAACCAAGTGCAGGTTGCCCGGGAGATCTATTCAGGATTTCACTCACAAACCTCTGTACTCCCCTCTCCAGTTCTCTATTTTGAGCACAATTTTTAAGTTTTTGGTACCTACTCTTTTGCGCTAGACATTTCAGGCCTACTCTTGTTCCTTGCTTTGTTTTGAGTGATGCTCCACAGGCCCCAGCTTTGGCCCAGCCTAGACTTGCTCAGGCCTCCTGACCATTGTATTGCCCTTGACCTGACTCTGGGAGAAACAGCTCCATGCCCCTGCCAGCATCCTACACAGGAAAGGAGTCCCTATGGAAGTCCCGCATCCCACTGAATCAGCACCACTATAATTATGACATTTTTTTTCAAGCTGAATGAATTATAAATGAGAAATCAGTTTGTATTTTAAAGTCATTTTATATTGGTTTAGGCAAGAATCCTTTGCGTCTACAGAAGAACAGAAGAAACCCCCTTAAGATTATTTTCTTTTTTCCCCTGCTGGTCTCCAAAGCCACTAAAAGACTATAAAAGCTTGCTTTTCCATGATCATTTGGATGAATCTGACCAAGCTTAGGTAACAGTTTTGGAACTTGTTTTGTGTATATACTGAATTAATTAGTACTTAAAATTTTTATTCTTGATGCCTTAATTTGTACAATTGTAAGATGAAAGGATTCATGTAGGTGGGCAAACATCTGAACATATTGGAATAACTATGCCTTAATCTGTTCTTTCATCGTTTGATGAAACATATAAGGCATTTATGCTCGATAGGATTCCATAGGGGAAAGTTTGTAATCTAATGAATAGCTCAAAATAATGCAGGTTCATACAAATATCTATTTTTCCCCCTTTATGCAGTTATTATATATGCTTATATTTGTATTCTTGCAGTAAGGACAAAATTCCTTTTAAATATGTTGTTTTCACTAAATTGTGAAAAGTGTTTTATGGTGTAATTCCACATAAAAGCTTCAGTTCTTACACTGTAAAATATGGTATTATACCTTAAATCCTAAACATTCTTGCTTGTGAGCTGAAAATTAAGAATCAGGATCCAGTCAAGTCCTTTCAATTGCTTTTGGAACAGGTGCTGGGGCAAAGCTGTGAAAACAGAAAGTTGAGCGCCAAGAATTCCCATGGCCTTCAAGAATGGAACAGACAAAACCAAAGGGTGGTCCAACATTCATTGCCAAATGACATAGCTCACTCTAATCACTGTATATTTTGAAAGCAAATGCACTGCAATAACGAAACTTTTTTCCTTTATTTTTATATTTTGAAAAATAGGAACTAAGACAGTTGTGGAAATTCTCTGTGTTGGAAAGAGAAATTTGGGGGAGGGCTCTGAAGCTGCGCCTTTTCATTAGGAAAGCAAAAGAAAGACACAGGTCCCTGTTCCTCATGGTCCTGAGGCTCCCAGGCCTCTGTAGCCCGAGGGTCCTAGCAGCCAGGTAGGATTCTGGGAGAACATGGAGAGGCATCTTGCTGGGCTCCTACACAGCATTCCCCATGTGTACATTACACTGGGGACTCTGGCCCCTCAAGTGCCCCCATCTTCTAGGAACTGACCTCCCCCTTCCATGCTACTGGAACCCTTGGAGTCTCAAAACTGCAGGGGCTCAGTGGTCAGGAGCCTCCAATCTTTATTTGCTCCTTTGACCAGTCAGTTGGGGTCTTTGGGACTCAATTTCTTTATCTGAACACAGAGCAAATCACAGGGCATGATCAAAGAATGTATACAAATGTACTTTTAAAAGCAAAAATTTTCTGGGCATCTGGGTGGCTCAGTTGGTTAAGCAACTGACTTTGGCTTAGGTCATGATCTCAGGTTGGGTGGGTTCGAGCCCCTTGTGGGGCTCTGTGCTGACAGCTCAGAGTCTGGAGCCTGCTTCAGATTCTGTGTCTCCCTCTTTCTCTGTCCCTCCCCTGCTCATGCTCTCTCTCTCTCTCTCAAAAATAAACATTAAAAAAATTTTTTAAATACACCTCTGACAATCTTGAAAAATAATTTATTGGAAAGATATTGAACAACTCACAAAGATTTAAGAAAAAACAAGGATCATACTTGGGTTGCAGGAATGACTGAAGAGTCTCTTCAGGGCACCCATCGAGGTGGTTGAAGTGCAGGGAATGGGCCCAGTGCAAGCTTTTATTTTTTCCTGCCTGGAATAAATGGAAAAGAAGAGATCTTCTTGTTGGAATGTCATTGTTTCTTTTAACTTTATTTTGAAATAATTTAGACTGACAGAAAAGTTGCTCAGTTAGTACAGAGGGTTTCCATGTAGCCTTCACTCAGCCTCCCCTCATATAACCATCTTCTATAGCTCAAGTGCAGTTTTCAAAAGCAAGAATCTGACAGTAGTGCAATGCTGTCAACCAAACTTCAGACCTTCTTTGGGTTTCACTAGTTTTCTCACTAATGTGTTTTTTCCTCATCTACAATGCACACATGGTCATGTCTCCTCAGTCTCTGTCAATCTGCCACGTTTCCTCAGTTCATCCTTGTCTTTTGTGACCTTGACACTTTTAAAGAATAATGGTCAATGATTTTGTGGAATGTTTCCCAATTTGGGCTTGTCTGACACTTTGTGGGATTAGCTTGAGGTTATGCTTTTTTGGCAAAGACACCACAGAAGTGATGTACTTTCTAGGTGCATTGTGTCCATTTACATAACGTCAGTTTATCTTCTTACTAGTGATGCTAATTTTGCTCATTTGACTAATGTGGATTCTCCACTATAAAGTTACTGTTTTTCTCCTTGTTATTAAAAACCTATCTTGTGAAGATATACTTTCAGACAATGCAAATATGTTGTTTCTCATTGTGCATTTGCTCACTAAGTTGGATATCCGTTGATGGTTCTTGCCTTAGGACAATGTTTGCCTGGTGGTGATTTTCTATTTGTCTTATTCCGTCTCCATTTATTAAGAAGTCTGTAATTTCTCAATCAATACTTGACCTAGGAGTGATAATGATACCATGTTCAGGAAAATATTTTTACTAAAAACAAGAATTTGGTTATGGAAATCCAGGCTGAATTACTGAGGCTTCCTACAGTTACTTGCCCCCCAATTAGTGTCTAATCTACTAATTTACTGAACGCATCCAACTGTTTTAGCCTTATGAAATTTCATTTAAAAATCATACAGAAGCTGGAAAAATTGGAAAACTGTTTTATGACAGTTAAAAGACTTGCATGGCTAGTGTAATTGGGTATGATGAGATAAAAACTACAGAATTAGAAAACTGTTATAAGTGAGAGAATCTTGACTGAATCAGATGATGCTTGTTTAAGTCAGTTAATTGTTCAGGTTGGTTGACATGGTGTTGGAAAAAAGAATTAAATACGTGTAAAAAAACAGGGTCCCTTTAAGAAACCAGAGTGCCAAATATAGGAATTGTTCCAGAAGAAGTGGCTTTCAGTGGGCATGGGGGGAGCCTTATGAAATGATTTGCCACCATTTTGATAAAAGCAGAAAGTGCACAGAGGCTCTGAGCTCTAGCCTCTAAGTAAGGAACAGCCCTGGGGGAGAAAAATTAAGAGCCTAGAGTAACCAGAAGGTGTTAAGGAGGCAATAAAACCTTTTCCTCTACATGGCAGCCAGCAACTGGCTGAAGGAGAAGGTGCCAGGGGCCATGAAAAGGTCCAATAACTTGAACCTATGGCATTATTTCAGATCACAAAGTTTAGTTGGTATGACTGATAAACACTGTACATAAAATGAAGAAAATATTCCTAATTTATAGGGTCATGGGGAAAATGAAATAAAATAAAACCCACTTAGTGATGGCTGGTATCCAGTAAACAGTGAATAAATAGTATTCATTTTCACAACAAACATCCATTGAGTCTTCATGTAGTTTTACACTTAACCATTTTGGGTCTCAGTTTTTTATACTCATAAAAGCAATTATACTAATGACTTCTGAAGTGCCTTTTAACTGAAATGCTGTGACTACATTGCCACAGGCGGGGAATTAAAAAAAAACCCTGCACATTGGATTTTTATAAAGGCTGACCCAGCTGCCTTCACTTATTTATTAAACACTGGCTATGTAGCAGGCTAGAAACTATGCTAGAGGCTAAAAAAAAAAAAAATTAAGATTTTATTTATTTATTTATTATTTATTTATTTTTTTTTAAATTTTTTTTTTTCAACGTTTATTTATTTTTGGGACAGAGAGAGACAGAGAATGAACGGGGGAGGGGCAGAGAGAGAGGCAGACACAGAATCGGAAACAGGCTCCAGGCTCTGAGCCATCAGCCCAGAGCCTGACGCGGGGCTCGAACTCACGGACCGCGAGATCGTGACCTGGTTGAAGTCGGACGCTTAACCGACTGCGCCACCCAGGCGCCCCTATTTATTTATTTTTGAGAGAGAGAGAGAGAGAGAGAGACAGAGAGAAAGCACGAGTGGGGGAGGGGCAGAGGGAGAGAAAGAGAGCAAGAGTCCTAAGTAGGCTCACACTGTCAGCTCGAAGCCCAATGCGAGACTTGAACCCATGAACCATGAGGTCATGACCTGAGCCAAAGTCAGATGCTTAGCTGACTGAGCCGCCCAAGTTCCCCTAATGATTTTATTCTTAAGTAACCTCTACACCCAATGTGATGCTTGAACTCCCAACCCTGAGATCAAGAGTCACACACTCCACCCCAACTGAGCCAGCCAGGCACCCTAAGGCTAGAATTTTTTTTTTTCTTAAGTAGGCTTCATGACCAGCATGAACCCAATGCAAGGCTTGAACTCACAAGCCTGAGGTCAAGACCTGAGTCAAGACCAAGAATTAGATGCTTAACCAAATGAGCCACCCAGGGGCCCCAAAGTCTAGCTATTTTTAAACTAAATATACAGCACTCACCGCTGGACGTACGTCAGCCTTATATTCTGTTTTGACAGATGACCATGTAAACAAACTATGAATATGTGATAAGGTAGGATAGTTCAAGAGAGGGGTAGTTTTCTCTGCGGGAGTAAAGGCTGGCCTCAGAGAACTGAAGATATGAGACCTGGTCCAAGAAGAGTGAGAAGAAACTTACTGAGCAGGGAATAGTATGCTGCAGGTAGAAGAGTTGGTTTGAACAAAGGCATGAAGGTATAGAAGTGTGTGGTGGTTTCGGGGTGAGCATTATGCTTTGGTGTGTGAAGAGCAAAGTGGTTGAATACAAGTCAAGTTGGAACAAGACTAGAGTTTAACCTCTGTGGGCAACAGGGAGCCATTGAACATTTTTAAGTAAAACAGTCACATGATGGGCCAAAGTTTTACAAAGTATTTGTTAGCTAAGTAGAAAATGAAATGAATGGGGAATGATTGGTGGCTGAGAAAACAGTATAAAAGACACTTAAGTGATGCAGAGGAGAAGCAGTGATTTCAACTAGGGCAGGATGCACAGGAATGGAGAGAAATGAAGGGATTCTA
This sequence comes from Prionailurus bengalensis, assembly GCF_016509475.1. NCBI lineage: Eukaryota > Metazoa > Chordata > Mammalia > Carnivora > Felidae > Prionailurus > Prionailurus bengalensis. The sequence continues at coordinate 127,114,861 of NC_057344.1, read as the reverse complement.
TACATAGTCTGGAACTATGGTAGCCTCTAGGAGTTCCACATCCATACGATGGCTATCAAAGTATTTATACTAACCTTCTCACTGGAAAGAACTACAAAATGTTGTGCATGTGTCTGTGTTTCTTTAAGAATCAAAATGTTGAAAAAAATGGTAAGGAAATATCAGGCCAAAATCTACCTAGAAGGCAGTAACCAGAAAGGTAAGCAGAGTTGTTATGCTGAACCTAGCTAATTTATCAAGACTTTGTGTAGGGTGAAGGGCAGAAGACAGAGCCTTTCTAATATAAAGCCAGGCACTCTAACAAGTAAATTCCCAATATACTTGGGCTCTCAAAGGATCATGCCAAATGTATAAGGATGTATGAGGCAACTAATAGCAAGCTCACTCTGCTCCTTCCATTTCCCCAACCTCAGGAGATTGTAAGAATTGCATAGAAAGTCATTGAGCAAAGAAGGATATGGGGAAAAATAATAAGGCAATCCCCGAGACGTTGCAACCACAGCCTTGTTCTAAAAGAATTTATAGGCAAAATTCACATCTTATGGGAGGCCCCCAAGAGTTCAAGCCTTGATTTTAACCTGAAGTGTTCCAGGACCGGCAGCACTCTATATACCTGGCAGAAGTAGATGCAAGTTCCCTATGAGCAACCCCCCTACATCCTAGGCTTCACAGATTTCCCACATAGAATCTTTCAAGGGGGGAAAAAAGAGGTAGTTCACAGTCAAAGATAATCAGGTTCACAGGAAACAAGTTACCATGGGCAGAAATGCGAAACAACAGGCAGCAAAAACACCCTTCAAATGTTGATATGAGATGCATACTTTAGTGTAAATATGAGTACAAATTTATGTTTAAAACAAATCCAATTTGAGGAAAGAAAAGACAAACTTGAAAATGCCTGCAGGGAACAAAACTATGTTTTAAATGTCTTAGCAGATTTTACAATGAACCAAACAGAACTAGACAAATTATAGTTGGAACTACAAGCTCAATAGAGAGCTTTAACTGCATCCATAGTTGATGACAGGATTAGTGAAGTTAGGGGTCAAGGAGGGCCTTAGTAAGAGCCAGAGTTTGCAAAGATCTAGGACAAGGTATTTCAGGCAGAGGGAATAGAATAGAAGAGCAAGGAACCAAGAAGGGAATATGCTTTCGTATTAGAGGACAGAAAGAAGGCCAGGGGTTTGGAGCATAGTGAAGGGGAGAGAGAAAGTGGGAGAAGCCAAAGCCAGAGAAGGAGGTAGAGCCCAGAATACATAAGACTTTGGGTGTCCAGACAAAATCCTGCTCTATGGAGATGGATATTATAAACAACGTGATGGGAACCACTGGAGAAGAGACTTTATGACAGAATCTGAATTACATTTTAAGAATAGCTTTCACTATACTGTGGGTAGATTGGATTATAAGGGGATGATAGTGGAAACAGGAAGACCATTTACGATTCTATTGCAATAGAGTCAGTGAGAGAGGAGGGTAGTAGTGATCAGTGTAGAAGACAAATACTTGAATATGTGATTTATGGTCGGGTATTGGAACACACTTCTCTACCTCATATTTCTGCATGTGTTGTAAGAAGGGTCACTGATAGTTTTTGTTTTGGACTATCTTTTCTAGACTATTATCCCTCTGAATAGGGAACAATCTTGGAAAACAGAGGTAGTGTCTTCCTCTGGAGCAAAGGGCAGGCATGCTGATTGGCCATTATAGAAGATTTGAGTTCTCCAAGTTCAAGTTTCTTTCCTGGAAAGTAACCCACTATGTATGCAAGTGTTACCTGGCCTTCACTGTATTGCTCTATAGGAATTATAGCTTGACGTGTTGGTATAAGATAGTGCTAATATTCTAGCTATAGTTATTGAGCAATAAACTCCTTGGTCTCCAACTCAAAGTTCTCTTGTCTTCTACTAGCATCCACAAAATGGAGGCAGGCTAACTTGGTAGCTTGAAAATAGGGCAAAACATCAGACCCTTCACAGTTCTTGACAAGAGGCCTAGACTTACTGATGAACTGTGCAGTGAGTAGAGATCTAATAAGAAATGAAATATTGTAAGAGGTGAATTCCTGGTAACACTGACTCAAGATAAGGGATTCTTGGAAGTTTATATAAGAAAGGGCCAACCATACAAAGGAAAAATCAGACCCTGGTCAGGGCTATAAGGACAGAATTTTGTATTTGGGAAGATGATTGATAAGATCAAGATAGGACCTCAGTACTAGGAAGGTACTGAAATACTACATAGGGTGTCAGAAATTACTTACAGACAGACCATGAGAAAACCCCAGTTACATAGACTAAGGCATGCAGAGGAAGGAAAAATCACACAAGGGAGAAAAATAAATGAGGCTGAACAATGTGGTAAAATACTAGACAAAGGAGTTATTTATTTATTTATTTATTTTTTGTAACTTGATTTGGCAAAGAGTAAAAGTGGAGAGTCAAAGGAACACAATGATCACACTGAGGGAAGAATGTGGCACAGAGCTCTGACCCAGGGACACTGGCCCTGCTTCAGGTGAAAAAGGGGAAGCACCTCAATATTAAGCTTCATCAAAGGGGGAGGCAGAACCTGGCTAAGGCTGTTTAAGTACTTGCTGTCTGCTTCAAATCTGGATTGATCTTCGAATTAAGGGTGTGAACTGGGCGGATTATTTGGGGAAGGTGGCTAAGAAAGCCACGGGTATTGGAGGTCACACAAGAATCAGAAAAGTCCTGCTTTGGTGATCCCATTCTCTTATGTAAATGCCTTCATGTTTCTTAGCATTGCATTCCACAGATCTTCCAAATTTGCGTCTCATTCCTACCTTTCACATGCTATAAACGCTTGATAGATACAAAGACTATGTCCTAAGCCCTTTTTGACTGTTTCCAAGACCTCTTTCCCTTATAAAAATTATTAATTGGTTTTGTTAGGAATCTTGCAACAGGAAGTAACAGAGTACCCAGCTAGCCATGGCTTAAGCAGTAAAGACATTTGATTATTTCACACAACAGGAAAAGTGACAGTGGGCAGTTGCAATTTCTATGATAATGTGGGTATATCATCAAAGACCCTGGTTCTTCCTTCCTTTCTGTTCTACCGTCTTCTATCCTGGCAACAATTTGGCTGTCACTGTTCCTCATTCAGCTGGTTCAAAGCAGGATAAGACGGTGGCTATAGAAGGCCTTTGTTTCATGAGACTCAGTCTTTTCACCTGAGAAGAAAACCTGCTTTCCAGAAGCAATGAGCTACCTCTAACATCCCTTTGGCTAGAACTGGGTCCATTTACATTAGCCAAAGCTGGGCCACATGCCTACGCCAGACTACTCTCTAGGAAAAGGAAAGGGGTTACCATTACCATGACTGACCCAGACCAACATGTCTCCAATTTCACCACACCTTGAAATCACCCTGGGAGACTTAAATACTGATGCCTGAGTCTCCCCTCCAGAGATGCTGATGAATTGTTCTGGGGTATGGCCCAGTCATCAAATTTAAGTTTCCCAGGTGATTCTATTGCACAGCCAAGGTTGACAACTATTACCTAAAACAATAATCATGATCCCTTAAGAAAGAGCCTAACTTCACAAGTTCAAGGGGTCCTAGCTGCCAACTGAATGAAACTGAGGTAGATAGATGGCTGCTGGTGGCCTCAGATTCATAATTCTTTTCTTTTCTTTTCTTTTCTTTTCTTTTCTTTTCTTTTCTTTTCTTTTCTTTTCTCTTTTCTTTTCTTTTCTTTTCTTTTTTTTTAGAGAGAGAGAGCAGGGGAGAGGGGCAGAAGGAGAGAGAGAGAGAGAGAGAGAGAGAGAGAGAGAGAGAGAATCTCAAGCAACCTCCAGGCTCAGTGAGGAACCCATCGTGGGGCTCCATCTCACGAACCTGGGATCATGACTTGAGCTGAAATCAAGAGTTGGACGCCCAACTGACTGAGCCACCCAGGTACCCCTCATAATTATTTTCAACCTAGCCAACCCAATGGAAAAAAGTTCTCTTTGCTAATATTTCCAGTAAAAGCCCCATGGACCTGTCTTTGGGTCTGTGACATCCTTGACCCAATCATGATGGCCAAAGGGATAGAAAATACTAACAGACCAATCTTGGGTAATGTGCCAGGAAAGGAAATATGCCAATGGAACCAAGTAGACAAGAGGAAAGAGATTGTTCCCTAAAGGAACATATAGCTGCTGTTATTAGAAAAGGCAGAGAGGAAAAAAAGAAAAAAAAAACTAGAGATGTACTAGTCCTCAATATATATTTATTGAACGAATGAAAGAATATTTACTACTCTTTTCCACTCAGTGAGAAGAGGGAAAAATTTGCATATGTCGCTCATTCAATAGGAGTCCGTTCTTCACAGGGCCTCTTTTGATTCTCAGGACATGTATCTTTGAAATATAATATAGTTTCTCTTCATTTGTTAGATAATTATTTCTAGTCTCAGGCAGTGAACTAACTTCCACTAACTGGATAATGAGGACAGTTGTAGATAGAAGGTAAGAACATTTAGTAGCAAATAAAATGGAGTGTTTTGTCCAAGTTCAACCTTCTAATCATGACTGTTTTAACTGTGCATCTACAATTGTTAAATATTTAGCGTCAGAGAATAGCATACTGCCCGATTATCAATTTTTAGTAAGCGAAAGTATTCTCACTGAAAAGTATTTTCAACCAAACCAAAGTATGACTTTGTTACTGACATGTTTAAAAAATAAAACAAGCAGGTCTTGTTGTGGCTTATTATTCTGCCTTTGTAGTCCCACTGAGCACAGTGTAGCGTGGAGTTACAGCCTCTGCAAGTGCTATAGGAATATCAGAGGACACATGATGAATAGTCTGAAAGAAAAAAATGTTAGGAGACCGGAAGTGGTTCACTCAATCTGTATCTTGACTCTGTGACTCTCCACTTAAGGATGAACTGTTAGCTTTAGGGTAATTGCCCTGCCTGCTGAGTTGTCTTGAGAGTTTCCCAACAGATATTAAAATAACTGTGTTGATAGCAGCACCTTACATGAGGGGGCAATGATATGCATCTTACAAATCTCCAGGAAGGGAGAATGGAGGAAAAAAATCTGGTCTCAAACACCACTTGTGACTTTCAACCGCAGCCAGACTGGGGAAAGAGAAATGTTGATGAGCTCGGTGGTTTTGTTTCTTTTTTGATTTATTTATGTGTCTGATTTTTTTCCTTTTTTCAATTTTATTTTTTTTATTTACATCCAAATTAATTAGCATACAGTGCAACAATGATTTCAGGAGTATATTCCTTAATGCCCCTTACCCATTTAGCCTATATGTGTCTGATTTTAGTATAATAGAATATATTCTTGCCGTTTGCATTGGTCAGTTGACTCAGAGACAACAGCAAAGGAATCGAGGGTTTCAAGGTTTTGTTTCATTCCAAGTACCTTGAAAGGAAGGATTCCATAGGGTCAAAGTTTTAGTACTTTCTAGGGGTATTTGTGGGGGGCATGGAGCCATGATGGGTGGTAGGAGAAGAGGCAGTTGTGTGGGGATGATTGAATAACAATAAGTAAAAGCATCGGGATTGAATTAGATCTTCAGTCCCTGACATTCTAAAATTGAATCAGTTAATTCCAACCAAGTAAGTATTACACATAATCCTTTGATTTTATGTGTAGGTGAGAGAACCTCAGTTTTACTTATGGTTCTGCTTCCCTCTTTTACTTTTTATTGGTAATTTAAGAAAGATAAAAGCACACAAGAATATATCGTTTCACATTTCTTTATCCAGGATTAACAAATCCTCACATATTTTCTTCTTTCTTTCATCCCAATTTTTCTTTCTTTATCTTCATTATTCCTGTTTCATAAAACTGATTTACAATTCATTATAAGGAACTCAAACGGCATGAAAAAGTACACAAGTGAAAGTAAAAAAATCCAACCCCACACACCCAGAAACATCCATTATTAACGTTAGTTGAACATTAGTTGCCATATATCCCTATGCATGTGGGTATATAGAAATCCTTTTATAAAACTGGAATCATCCCAAAGATGCTGTTAGTAACATAAAAGCAGTTAATTTTACTTGAATGTAAAATAAGAAAGAAAAGCTGAAATGGAAGGGAATGAACCATTCAATGCACGCACACACAGTATACACACACACACACACACACACACACACACCCCTCAGGAGATCTTATTTTGTAAACTATGCTAAGTCTAAAAAATAATTCGCAAATAACTTTCTAAAAGTTGACATGGTCATGATTTTTAAAAAATCTTTTTCAGGAGTACCTGGGTGGCTCAGTTGTTTGAGTGTCTGACTTCAGCTCAAGTCGTGATCTCACGGTTTGTGGGTTCAAGTCCCACATCAGGCTCTCTGCTGTCAGCACAGAGTCCGCTTCAGATTCTCTGTTCCCCTCTCTGTCTCTATCCCTCCCCTGTTCACATTCTCTCTCCCTGTCAAAAATAAATAAACGTTAAAAAAAATACGAAAAGAATGATTTAAAAAAAATCCTTTTTAAATAGTAGGAACCGATCCTTGGTTACAAAAGATGGAACTTGAGCGCCCCCACAGGACCTCTTTTTCCCTCTTCACATCCTGATTTTTATTATTTATTTTATTATTTTTACATTGCCTGGGTTTCTGATGTCAACATTCTGTGCTGTAGAACACATGCCTATTATTTTTGTTTTTAACACATGCCTATTCTTACCTATTCTGGATTTACATTTACTTAGTGTTATCTTATCACAACTTTCTTATCTCTATATTCTGTATTTTGAGTTAACTCTTAAAAGGCTAATCTCATTGTCAAGTAATCTTTTTCAGAAGGGCACATATGGCTGTATTCTTAAGTTGAAGGTCTTGACTGCCTGTAATAATTATGTCATGCCTTCCTTTTCCTCAGAACTTGGCAAACATTGCTTCGTTGACTTGTAACATTGAATTTTGCTGTAAATTAGACGGAATCTAGCTGGATTTTCTGAAATTTGTGTGTTTTTTGGGGAGAGAGGTGGTCTGTAACCTGAGGCTCTATAACGTAACTGGGGTGTGGATCAGGCTTAAGATTTCTGTGTCGGGGCACCTGGGCGGCTTGGTTGGTTAAGCGTCTGACTTCGGCTCAGGTCATGATCTCGCGGTCCGTGAGTTCGAACCCCGCGTCGGGCTCTGTGCTGACGGCTCAGAGCCTGGAGCCTGTTTCAGATTCTGTGTCTCCCTCTCTCTCTGCCCCTCCCCTGTTCATGCTCTGTCTCTCTCTGTCTCAAAAATAAATAAACGTTAAAAAAAAATTAAAAAGATTTCTGTGTCAAACTTTCCCGAAATTCAGTCTGTATCCTGAAAATATCGTTTTTCCTTTATTTTAGAGAAATTTTCTTGTATTATATTACATTGAGGAGATCTTCTATTCTTTTTGTGGGTACCGCTTCAGAGACCTCAATCATCCTTATTCTGAAATTGGCTTCATTTTCCCAAGATATTAATTTTGTCTCATTTGTAGCTGCCATGTTTCTTTTTATCTCACTTTGTTGTACAATCACATCCTTGAGCTCTTTTTAATTGTTAGTTTGATATTCTTATTAAGGTAGACAATATAAAGCACTTAGGAGGATTTTTTTTTTTGGTGTGTTTTTGAATTTTGTATTTTGAAAAATTGTTTTTCTGGCTGAGTGTTTTTTTGTTTGTTTCGTGTGTGTGTGTGTGTGTGTGTGTGTGTGTGTTTTAATTTGGGAGAGAGCATGAGCGGGGGAGGGGGCAGAGAGAGAATCCTAAGCAGGATCCAGGTGCAATGTGGAACCCAGCCCAAGGTGGGGCTGGATCCCACGGCCCTAGGATCATGGCCTGAGCTGAAATCAAGAGTCTGCCGCTCAACAGACTGAACCACCCCTCATTTTGTTTTTCTCTTTTGGGTGGTTTGTTCCTTTCCTTTTCCTTCATTTTGTTCATGTTTGGCTTTCTTCCATTTTAATGTCTGTATGTTGCAGAGTTACTGTGCTGTTTCTTTTTTGTATTGTTCATGCTTCAGTGATGCTCTCCACTCCATTTGCTCTGATAATATATGAGGGATTTCTTACCTGTTTTTGTTTTTTTTTTCCACATCCCACCTACAGGTTGAGGTTCTCTATGTTCTCACCCTTTTCTTCTGTAACCTAAAGGGATGGTGGGAAATGGGAGACATGTGCGGGCTGGATTAGATGACCTGAGGTCCTAAGATTTTCTTACATATCCTGTACAGAAGAGTTCACTCCAACTAATCAGGACTCAGTACCATTCGCACTGGGGAGTACTCCTGGGCTTTGATTTGTTTTCTGTTTCACCCTTTCCTCCTTTTCAGGCCCTTTTCTACTCTTCCTGGGTCAGAAGAGGAATCAGATAATAAAACCAACTCGATTTCCTTTCTTCCATATTTGGAAGTTTTTGTGGGAATTCTCAGATGTTTGTGAACCTACCATCATGGTTTCTGGAAAGCTGACGGCTGGATTCTGAGCCAAGCTATGTCTTTTCTCATCACCTCATTCCAAAATCAGCTGTTTCTTATTGCAATAGATTATGCCTCTTTCCTTATTTGGTGGCTTGATGAGTTTTTCTTTCTGTTGACTGTTTCCATTTGTCTTAAAGTACGAAGGCAAGCTTGAGTCGAATGGATAAAGGCGTGAACTCCTGAGCTACAGTGCCTGGCTTCAAGTGCCTGCCACTTGCTTGCTCTGAGACTTGGGGTCAGATGTTTGCTTCAGCGGTGTTGGCTTCCCAATGTGTCAAGTGCCTTTCTAAAAGGGTTGTTATTCACTTTAATCAGTTAATGCATGTAAAGCTTGTAGAACAGTCTCTGGCATGTGCTGAACACATAATGAATGTCAGGTAATCTGTTTATTTCTTTATGGCTAACTGTATTGAGTACTCAGCAGTGGAAAATTCTTTTCAATCTCCATCTTCAACCAGCAGTTTTTGATCCTATACTTTAGGTCATCATTTCCTAATCTTTTTAAGTCTCTGACACACCTATAGCCTGACCGAATTGCTCAGTGGGGTGACTCGGAGATCCTATCAACTGGCCTACGTTTTTTAGGTACCAACTCAAATCATATGCCCATTTTTTATTTTGTCTTGTCCTTTTCTCAAAAATTTTGTCAAGTGTTAAGAGTGAAGAAATCTGTCTTTTAGGAGTTTATGAAGCACTTAACAGTAACAGGGTTATAGTGGGAGCCAATCCATGTTTAATGAATAAAGGTATCTAAGAATTACCTCACACTGGGCTGTTTTATGCTCCTCTAAGTGTCATTCGAGGCTCCTTGCTATTTTTTTATGTATTGTGCATGCTGAAAGAACCAGTTTAACTAGTCATCTAGACATCGTCTTTTATTGTGGCATAAGTTAACATGATATATTTTGAAATAGCTATTTTGGCTCTATATTTCAAAATACCTGCCCTCTGCCAATGATTCCTAAAAAGTAGGCCCTGCCAGTGTGCCACAACCCGTTTCCACAGAGGCGGTGATATGGATGCCTCCTAGCGGCAGGGCCAGGTCCGGAAAGCTAAAAGGGCCTGCTCTCTGGCCTTCTCTGCTTTGCCCTGCAACAATTACCATTTTCTGTGTACGCCATGGTATCGAGTAAGTTGGAGAGGGTGAATCTATGCAGTCAGAGGGGGTAAATTATGGTGAAAAGTAGGAAACGCTAGATGGACCCATGCACCATCAGCCCAGAAGACAAATGATGGGTTTTAAAAGGCCCACAAAACCCCTGAACTTGTGTGCAGAGTTGGTGAGTGTGTATTTGAGGCTAGGCTCTGTAACTTTTACAAAAGCCTCAAAAACAATGTTTTCTAAAGTGTAATTTGAGATTCAGAATCACCTGACAAGAATATTATTAGAAGTGTAGATTCCCTGGACCCCTCTTACTGAATATTAATTCCTTTAAAATAACTAACGAAAAATCCTTTCCTTGCGTACACAATATTTGAAATTGTTTTCTGGACACATGTCAGTTATTTTTAAGGTGAGCTTAGGGCAAGTGCTTGTGGAAAAATTGAAAAAACGTCATGGTTTGTGTTTGACAGTAAGCTCTGACTGCAATGATAATGTCGAGTTGACCAGAAGTTAATAAGGTCTCATGCTTCACTAAGTGCATATGTAGAATGAGCGATATAAATTTCCTTTCATTCTTCACAAATTGTATCAGGCAGAGGCATATGTTCCCTCTCAGAAACCTTGAATGGAAGTTACAGAAAAACTAATTTCAGATCATATAGAGAATAACTTTCTCTCAAATCTGCTTAATGATGGAATGGGTCATTTTGGAGAAGGGTTTGCATCTCATGAGAGGGGTTGAACATAAGGGGCCGACTCACTTTCCAGGAAGACTGTAGAGGGAATCCAAACATCAGGAGTATCGGGATTCTGCCGTTATAATAATTTAACTTGCCCTTCCACCCCAATTTTAAAAAATGTTTTTATTTGACAAAAGTCACACAGACTTATTGCAGAACATTTGAAAAATATAGATCAGCAGGCAGAAAAAAGGATGAAACAACTTTAACTCTATGCCATTCATAGATTATTGCCTCTAACATTCTATTTGAGTCTTCCAATCTTTCTTATAGACATATAAATATATAGGTTTTTTTCACAAAATTTGTGAAATTTGCCTAATAGTTTATAAATTGCCTTTTCACCTAATATTAATAAAAATATTCAATGTTAGTAAATCTTACTTAGAATATAATTTCAATGTCCCCCTCTTATTTCATCTTATGGGTAGTCATATGAGAGGAGCCTAATTATTCTCTGATAGTAAATGTTTAACTTTTTTCATATTCTTTGTTATTACAGACAATATCACATAGTTGAAGCTTTGTATATATCGTTTTTCTTAATTTAAATCCAAGTTAGGTAACATATAGTGTAATAATGATTTCAGGAATAGAATTTAGTGATTCATCACTTACATATAACACCCAATGCTCATCCCCACAAGTGCCCTCCTTACTGCCCATCACCCACTTAGCCCATCCCCAGACCCAACACCCCTCCAGCAACCTTCAGTTTATTCTCTGTATTTAAGAGTCTCTTATGGTTTGTCTCCCTCTGTGTTTTTATCTTATTTTTGCTTCCCTTCCCCTATGTTCATCTGTTTTGTATCTTAAATTCCACATATGAGTGAAGTCATATGATATTTGTCTTTCTCTGGCTAAATTATTTTGCTTAGCATAATAAACTCTAGTTTCATCCACCTTGTTGTAAATGGCAAGATTTCATTCTTTTTGATCACCTGTTGCTTCCTTATTGGTGTATAGAAATGCAACCAATTTCTGTACATTAATTATATATCCTGCAACTTTGCCGAATTCATGAATCAGTTCTAGCTGTTTTTTTTGGTGGAGTCTTTTGGGTTTTCCACATAGAGTATCATGTCTATAAAGTTTGACTTCCTCCTTGACGATTTGGATGCCTTTTATTTCTTTTTGTTTGATTGCTGAGGCTAGGACTTCCAACACTGTGTTGAATAACAGTGGTGAGAGTGGACATCCCTGTCGTGTTCCTGACCTTGGGGGGAAAGCTGTCAGTTTTTCCCCATTGAGGATGATATTAGCTGTGGGTCTTTCATATATGGCCTTTATGATCTTGAGGTATGTTCCTTCTGTCCCTACTTTCTTGAGGGTTTTTATCAAGAAAGGATGCTGTATTTTGTCAAATGCTTTCTCTGCGTTTCTTGAAAGGATCATGTGGTTCTTATCCTTTCTTTTATTAATGTGATGTATCACATTGATTGTTTTATGGATATTGAACCAGCCCTGCATCCCAGGAACAAATCCCACTTGATTGTGGTGAATAATTCTGTTAATGTATTGTTGGATCCAGTTTGCTAGTATCTTGTTGAGAATTTTTTCATCCATGTTCATCAGGGAAATTGGTCCGTAGTTCTCCTTTTTGGTGGGGTCTTTGTCTGGTTTTGGAATCAGGATAATGCTGGCCTCACAGAATGAGTTTGGAAGTTTTCTTTCCATTTCCATTTTTTGGAAGAGCTTCAGAAGAATGGCTGTTAACTCTTCTTTAAATGTTTGGTAGAATTTCCCTGGAAAGTCATCTGGCCCTGGACTCCAGTTTGTTGGGAGGTTTTTTTTTATATATATAATTTATTGCCAAGTTGGCTAACATACAGTGTAAACAGTGTACTCTTGGTTTTGGAGGTAGATTCCCATGATTCATTGCTTACATACAACATCCAGTGCTCATCCCAACAGTGCCCTCCTCAAAGCCCATCACCCATTTTCCCCTCTCCCCTGCACCTACCCCCTTCAACCCTCAGTTTGTTCTCTGTATTTAAGAGTCTCTTATGGTTTGCCTCCCTCCCTCTCTGTTTGTAACTATTTTTTTTCTCGTTCCCTTCCCCCATGGTCTTCTGTTAAGTTTCTCAACTTCCACATATGAGTGAAAACATATGATATCTGTCTTTCTCTGACTGACTGATTTCACTTAGCATCATACCCTCCAGTTCCATCCACATTGCTGCAAATGGCAGGATTTCATTCTTTCTCATTGCCAAGTAGTAGTCCATTGTATATACAAATCACATCTTCTTTATCCATTCATCAGTTGATGGATATCTGTGCTCTTTCCATAATTTGGCTATTTTTGAAAGCACTGGTATAAACATTGGAGGACATGTGCCCCTATGAATCAGCACTCCTGTATCCTTTGGATAAATTCCCAGTAGTGCTATTGCTGGGTCATAGGGTAGTTCTATTTTTAATTTTCTGAGGAACCTCCACACTGTTTTCCAGAGCAGCTGCACCAGTTTGCATTCCAACAACAGTGCAAGAGCGTTCCTGTTGGGAGACTTTTGATAACTTATTCAATTTCTTAACTGGTTATGGCATGTTCAAATTTTCTATTTCTTCCTGTTTCAGTTTGAGTAGTTTATATGTTTCTAGGAATTTGTCCATTTCTTCCAGACTGCCCAATGTGTTGGTGTATAATTGCTCATAATATAATTTTGCTGGTTTGGACTTTATTTGCTGTTCTTTTTCCAGCTCCCTTAGATGTAAGGTTAGGTTGTGTATTTGAGACATTTCTTCCTTCTTTAAGAAGACTGGGATTGCTAAATACTTCCCTTTTATGACTGCCTTTGCTGCATCCCAGAGGTTTTGGATTGCTATGTTTTCATTTTCATTGGCTTCTATGTACTTTTTAATTTTCTCTTTAATTTTTGGTTAACCCATTCATTCTTTAGTAGGATGTTTTTTAATCTCCAAGTTTTCATGGTCTTTCCAAATTTTTCCTTGTGGTTCCTTCCAATTTCATAGTGCTGTGGTCTGAAAATATGGAAGGTATGCTCTTGTTCTTTTTGTGCTTGTTGAAAGCTGATTTGTGATCCAGTATTCATCTATTCTGGAGAATATTCCATGTGCACTCGAGAAGAATGTGTATTCTGCTGCTTTAGGGTGAAATGTTCTGAATATATCTGTTAAGTCCATGCACTCCAGTGTGTCATTCAGAGCCATTATTTCCTTGTTGGTTTTCTGCTTAGATGATCTGTCCATTGTTGTAAGTGGGATGTTGAAATCCCCTACTATTATGGTATTATTATGAATGAGTTTCTTTATGTTTGTGATTAATTGATTTGTATATTTGGGATCCCTTACGTTGAGGGCATAAATATTTACAATTATTAGATCTTCTTGGTGGATAGACCCCTTAACTATGATATAATGCCCTTCTTCATCTCTTGTTACAGTTTTTATCTTAAAATCTGGTTTGTCTGATATAAGTATGGCTACTCCAGCTTTCTTTTGATGACCATTGAAGCTTTGTATATATCTGTATTGTCTATTGCTGCATTAACAAATTATCCGACACTTAGTGACTTTAAATAACAATAAATACTTACTAATCCTCACATTTTCTGTGAGATTTTAGAGGCATGGCTGGGTGGCTCTGGCTTGGCGTCTTACATAGGTAGCAGGCAAGATGTCAGCCAGGAAGGGGTACCTATGTGTCTCAGTCAATTAAGTGTCCAATTTCTGTTCAGGTCATGATCTCAAAGTTTGTGAGTTTGAGCTCTGGGTCAGGCTCTGTGCTAACAGCTCAGAGCCTGGAGCCTGCTTCAGATTTTGTGTCTCCCTCTCTCTTTGCCCTCCCCTGCTTGTGCTCTCTCTCTCTCTCAAAAATAAATAAACATTTAAAAAAAAGATGTCTTTTACTGTATTATATATATATTATATATGTATATGTATTACTGTATTATATATTATATTAATATATATAATATATTATATATACAACATATAATATATAATAATAAATATCATATATTAATATAATATAATATTTATATAAATATATAATAAAATATTACCTATAATCACTATGCTATACATTAGGTCTCCAGAACTTATTCATCTTATAACCAGAAGTGTGTACTCTTTGATAAATATCTCCTCGTTTCCCTCACACCTCTCATGCCTGGCAACCACCATTCTAGTCTGAGTTTGGCCTTTTTATTTTATTTATTTATTTATTTATTTATTTATTTTAACGTTTATTTATTTTTGAGACAGAGAGAGAAAGAGCATGAAGGGGGGAGGGGCAGAGAGAGAGGGAGACACAGAATCTGAAACAGGCTCCAGGCTCTGAGCTGTCAGCACAGAGCCCGATGCGGGGCTCGAACTCGCAGACCGTGAGATCATGACTTGAGCTGAAGTCGGACGCTTAACCGACTGCGCCACCCAGGCGCCCCATAGTTTGGCCTTTTTAGATTCCACATATAAGTGAGATCATATGGTATTTGTCTTTCTCTATCTGACTTCACTCAGCATAATGTCCTCAAGGTCTATCCATGCTATCACAAATGGCAAAATGTCCATCTTTCTCATGGTTAAATAATATTCCATTGTGAATGTACATACATTTTCTTTACTTAGTCATCCACTGACAGACACTTAAGTTTCTTCTATCTTGATTCAATAAACATGGAAAGGCAGATGTATCTCTTTGTGAACCTTTGGATATTTATCCAGAAGTGGGACTTCTGGGTCATATGGTAGCTCTGTTTTTAACTTTTTGAGGAAACTCTGTACTGACTTCCATAGAGGCCATACCAGATATATTCCCATCAAAAGTGCACAAGCATTGTATTTTCTCTACATGCTCACCAACACTTACTGCTTGTCTTTTGATGATAGCCATCCTAATAGGTGTGAGGCGATATCTCATTATGGTTTTGATTTTGATTTGCATTTCCCTGATGATTAGTAATGTCGAACACCTTTTTATGTAGCCATTGGCCATTTTTGTGTCTCCTTTAGAAAAACATCTATTCAGATTCTCTGCCCATTTTTAAATTAGAGTATTTGTTTTTGCTATCGAGGTGTATGCGTTCTTTATATGTTTTGGATATTAACTCCTTATCAGATATATGCCTGACAAATATTTTCTCTCATTTGGTAGGTTATTTTGTTGACCATTTACTTTGTGCTGAAGCTTTTTAGTTTAATATAGTCCCACTTAGTTATTTTTCCTTTTGTTGCCTTTGCTCTGGGTGTCAGTCCACAAAATCATCACCATGAGTGACGTCAAGGAGCTTACCCACTATGTTTTCTTCTAGGTTTATGGTTTCAGTTCTTATGTTCAGGTCTTTAACTCATTTTGACTTGACTGTTGTGTGTGGTGTCAGATAGAGGTCCAGTTACTTTTTTTTTTTTTTTGCATGTGGCTTTCCAGTTTCCCCAACACCATTTATTGAAGAGTCATCTGAAGTCTTGTCAGAGGCTGAAGGCTTGATTTCAATGGCTGACTCTCATGGCTGGCAAATTTTAGTGTTGGAATATGGCAGTAGGCCTCAGTCCCTCCTCACATGGGCCCCTCTACAGGCTGCTTGACTGTTCTTACAAAATGGCACCTGGCTTTCATCCCGGAGTGATTGAGAGAAGTGAGACTTTCTAAAGTCAGATAGATAGAGAAAGAAGCTGTTCTTCTTATGGTTTAGCCTTAGAATTCACATAGTGGTTCTCTTGACATGCTGTGTCTGTTAGAAGTGAATCCTCACTACATCTGGTTCACATTCAAGGCAAGGAATTAGCCTTCAGCTTTTGAAATGTGGAGTGTTACAAGGTTCTGTGGATGCATTTTAAAAGCCACCACAACTAACCTTAGGATAAATTCCCAAAGATGGGACTTGAAGGGCTATGGAACATGTTCAGGTTTACACATATTCCTGAATTTCCCTTTTAGGCAACTTGCACTAATTTTATTCCTATAGCAGTATATGTGATTTTTTTCTTCCCGAGTCCTACAAAACATTTAGCATTTTCTTTAAAACAGGCCCTCTGTTTGTCCAAAGGTTGCCATTGTCAAAATTAGAAAAAAGTGCCCCTTCTTTGAGCAGGCACTGACCCCTACCAATGTAAAACAGCTAGGCAAGAAGAGTGCAGCTAGACTTGAGCTCTCCCTGGCCTTCTGGGCTGGTAGACCTTGTGCAAGCCACAAGCTTTACAATCAAAATCTCTGGCCCTGTTGAGAGGGCTGGTTGTTGTTGTTGTTCTTGTTGTTGTTTTCCTGAACTAAACTACAGCTCTATCTTTTCCTGCTCATTAAAGCGTATTTGATTGTTTTTTCTCATTCTGATCATTGAAGAATGACCTTGTCTAATTTTTGGTTTAGATTTATCATACATACCCGGGGTTTAAAAACTTTGCCACCTTAGGGCACCTGAGTGGGTCAGTTGGTTAAGTGACTGACTCTTGGTTTTTGCTCAGGTCACGATCTCACAGTTTCATGAGTTAGACCCCCATGTTGGGCTCTGTGGTGGCAGCGTGGAGCCTGCTTGGGATTCTCTGTCTCCCTCTCTCTCTGCCTCTCCCCAGCTTGCACTGTCTCTGTCTCTCTCAAAATTTAAAAAAAAAAAAAAAAAAAAAAAAAAAAAAACTTAAAAAAAACCCAAACACCTTACTTCCTTAACTACTCTACACACATTTTATTCATTTGGGCTGGGTGTCTTTTCTTTTTTCTTTTCTTTCTTTTTTTTGTTTTTGTTTTATTTTTTTATTATTTTTTTTAACGTTTATTTATTTTTGAGACAGAGAGAGACAGAGCACGAACGGGGGATGAGCAGAGAGAGAGGGAGACACAGAATCGCAAGCAGGCTCCAGGCTCTGGGCCATCAGTCCAGAGCCCGAATTGGGGCTCGAACTCACGGACCATGAGATCGTGACCTGAGCTGAAGTCGGACACTCAACCAACCGAGCCACCCAGGTGCCCCTCTTTTTTTTGTTTTTAAGTTTACATATTTTGAGAGAGAGAGAGAGAAAGAGAAAGAGAAAGAGAGAGAAAGAGAGCGGCAGAGAGGGAGAGAATCCCAAACAGGCTTTGCGCTACCATTCCAGAGCCAGGTGCAGTCTCGATTTCACAAACCATGAGATCTTGCTCTGAGCTGAAATCAAGAGTCGGATGCTCACGTGACTGAGCCACCCAGGCACCCCTGGGCTGGATTTCTTATCCCTGCTTGCCTTCTGTCTAGTCACCCTCGTAAATAAGGATAGGACTATGTCACCATATTATGACAAAATTGTCGTAGAAGTGGTTTTCCAGTTTGTTACGATGCAAGCAAGATTGTAAAATGCTAGCCAGGAAAGTTAAGTACGTACTTATAAGCATCAATTGCCCTTGACCAAATCGACAGTCTCTTCCCTGCCCCTGCCCCATCTTCATTTCCTGTAAGGGGAGATGGGATAAACTACAAACCCAGCTATGAATCTTATACCTGCTACAATTTGTCATTTGGATCCTGGCGCTTATACTTCATAAAATATACAAGCATATTTATGTCAGTTTACATAAAAATACACAACCTATTCACATGTTTTCTATTTAAAATATTCAAATTATGTTTTTTTGTGCTGCATAAACCAGGCTATAATTATCATCCATTGTCATACACCCCCTTTGTTCTCGTACAACATCAAGCATCAGTTTCTTGGTAATTTTTGGCTGTTACTTTTAATTACCATTCATTTCATGTCTTGTTAAGATTGAAAGTTTTGTTTATTAAGTGGTAAAAGAAAGATTTTAAAGTTTTAGAACCTTAACTAATATAAATGTTAATGATATTGTTAGACAGTTTGACTGTTTTAAGTGATCTGATCAAATTTGTTTTTTGTATTAAATCGACCATTCAGTTTAATCATAAACAGTAAAACTATTTATGTGGTTAGCATAGTTGAATCCAGAAACATAGTTACTGTTTTTCACCTTCAAAATTTAGGTACAATGTTATCACATTCAGTTCCTCATTAAATCTGTAGTTGGTGGCAGGTATTAAGAAGCAAGAAGAGGGGTGCCTGGATGGCTCATCAGTTAAATGTCCAACTTAACTCAGGTCATGATCTCATGGTTCGTGAGTTCAAGCCTGTGCTGACAGCTCAGAGCCTGGAACCTGCTTCGGATTCTGTGTCTCCCTCTCTTTCTCTCTGCTCCTCCCCAGCTCGCACTCTGTCTCTTTCTCTGAAAAATAAACATTAAAACAATTAAAAAAAAAAAAAATAAGAAGAAGCCTTCAGCTCAGATTTAGTGCCACGGGAGTCATGGAAAGTATAATTGAAAAATTACTTGAAATGTAATTGCTTTTCCATCAGAAAATTTAAAACTGAGGGTCTACTTTTCCAGGTATCAAATATGCATTGAATTTTAAAAAGAGGTGGCAAAGTCACTGACATATAAGATATACCTTTATATCAGACAAATAAAAATGATTTCCACTATCTCAGAAGTGGAAAAGCCAGCTCACTCATAAAAATATATGGTTAGCTCCAATAGATATTTGAATTAAGTAATTTTCATGAAGGGAATAACTTCTAATATGACTAAAACAGAAAGCTTACTAATGGCTTAGAATCCATTCTGAAATAGTCCCCTGTGATCATTAGATTAAGCGAATCTATTTTAATTTTAGTGGAAGTCTCAATTCTCATGATCATCGTTATTATATTGTAAGAAGTATTTCTGACTCTAAGATGTGCCTGTCCTCAGTTGTAAACCTGGACTTCACATCAGTAGAGAGAACAGTGTGAGAAAAAGCTTTAAGTGGGCCAAGAGTTTTGTTGAAATCAATTTCTGGTAAAGTGCTTTCTCATTTATCACCTCTGAAAGGACATTTAACAAAGGGCCTCTGATGTAACTTTTGTCAGAATACCAGGTAAACTGCTCCTTAAGCATTTAGCTGAGTCTAAAGACCAAGCCTTGGGGAGGGAGGGGCGGTCTTCAAACTTTAATCTGTATGAGGAAGTGACTTTATTTTGTTTAAAGTAGCGAGCTGCGTTTTCTTAAATAAAAGTCTGTCACTTAGAGCTTAACAGTCTCATGTCCAGAGTGAGAACTACAGTGTGAGGCATGATCCAAGGGATTAAGATATTTTAAGGTTAAAAAAAAAAAAAAATCAATGAGCAGAACGCTGGAAATAGCCTTTCCAATGCAATAGTATGAAAGGTTTCATGTGTACTGTGAACCTGGAATATTTGGATCTTGTGGGGGAAAGTTGACTTTGCTGGCAGAGTTTCCTGGGGTTTTCTTTTTCTTGCTGTTTTTAGGTTGTCTTGGTTTGTAGCACTGAAACTGAACATCAATGTGAAGTGGAGATTTTATATAAGTGGAGAGGAAATCATTTCTATGAGGCATTTTCACAGGTTTTATTATATTCGTATAAGAGATCAGCGTCCGAGGGCAAAACAAGAATATTTTAAGGGGAGATGACACTTTATTAAATGATCTTAATATTTAGAGTGAAGTTATTTTGAGGGCAAAATGTATCTGAGGCAGTTCTTCCATTCTCAACATCACCTTTTTGGCAGTAACATCCTGTGGGTAGACCAAATTAGAGGTAGGCAATAAACTGGAACACGAAAGGAAAGATCATGCCTCTACCAAACCTGGCCATACAACCAATGTTTATGGGAGCTTTTTTCTTTTTTTTAATACCACTCGGGATTTGGAAGGGAAAAGAGACGATCTTTTCTGTTTTATGACTTGTTCCTTGTAGTCAGGAACAAAGAGAGCACCCATGGGGATTTTAGTATTTGTGTTTAAATTAAAATATGAATAGAGCAAGAAAAACCTGAATGTATATCACTCTGTGTGTGAACAATGCCCTCAACCCTCTAGAAGTGGAGGTTTTACAGAATGAGGTAAGCACAGGACAGGATGCTGTATAGAGGGTACGTTTGTCTATGATTACAAAGCTCCAGGGTGAATTGCATTGACTTTTTGTCTTTGGAGTGATCTCCAGAAGTTTGAAAGGAACATCTTATTTGAGTAGGTCTCTCACGGTCTCTACTCCAGCCCCCTTCTTGATTTCTGCTGATTAGAAACTGCTTGAGGGGCTCAAAATGACAACGCTCATAATTTTGCTGAACTGTAGTCTATTGACCTTCTGAACATGGCTGCCGGTAGGTCCATGGAGGACCATATAGGCGATGCCTGGCACCGCGTGAGGGAGCACTATCTTCATGACTCCAATGTGAATGGCTCTTGCTGGAATTGTGCTTCAAGGTGGGCTTTGCTTACACATCTCTTGGATATGAACAGATGGTGCTGTATTCCCTGAGTCTATCATGTGCTGATGGCAAGTATTTTTATGCAGAAATGGGCAAAGTGCTCTTTCCTCTGTGCCCTGACTCACTGGGACACCTAACCACTGAGTAGTACTGCTTGCATCCTGTCCTTTCCGAAAACAGCAGCTTCAGCTTCTGCATACAGACTCTCCAGGTACAAGGCCCAAACAGGTGCAGTGGGACTAAGATGTGAGAAGGGTGGACTGCTGACCTCTTTTCCTAGTTCTAACCCCGTGTTCCCATGAAAAACTTTCATGCAACTCTTAAGGACCCTAGCACATCAATTTATTAGGCAACTTTGGCATGCTCAATTTCTTCTTTCGGACCAAGCTTGGACACTTGCTAGAATTCAAGTAAATGAAAAAAATCAGTGAGGGACTGGGTTTTGGGGTCTATCTTTTCCTATATATTTCTATTTATTTATTAAAATTAGTTTGTGATGGAAAAATAATAAAGCCTGTATGTGGTGTTAGTTGCTACAGTGGAGTTTGAACCCGAGATCTCCTATTAATGTCTGTTGGAAAGATAAGTTAATTATTCCTGTGTTTTCTATTTATTTAGACCTTCTCTATATGATTGAATGGAAAAAGCTTTGAGTTTGATATAGAATTCTCACAAGTTGCTAACAGATAGGCCATTAAAAGGACAATAAAAGACAACTAAACATACTCTCTAGAGGAATTCTAATAATTTCAGTGTTCTGTTTGGCTTGCTTTAAATGATGGTTACCTTGGGGCACCTGGGTGGCTTGGTCGGTTAAGCGTCCGACTTCGGCTCAGGTCATGATCTCACGGCCCGTGAGTTTGAGCCCCGCGTTGGGCTCTGTGCTGACCGCTCAGAGCCTGCAGCCTGTTTCAGATTCTGTGTCTCCCTCTGTCTCTGCCCCTCCCCTGTTCATGCTCTGTCTCTCTCTGTCTCAAAAATAAATAAACGTTGAAAAAAAAAATTTAAAAAAAATAAATAAATGATGGTTACCTAATGGTTTTTAAGGCATCTTTAACATAAAATTAAAATTAGGTTTATTTTTAAAACAAAACCTTGGTTATCTTTAAACTACAGGGAGAACTGTGGTATTGTTTTATTTTTTAAGATTTTATTTTTTATTTTTAATTTATTTTTATTTTTTTGAGACTTTATTTTTAAGTAATCTCTACACCCAACATGGGACTGGAACTTACTACCCCAAGATCAAGAGTCGCAAACTACACTGACTGAAGCAGCCATCTCCCCACGCCCCAGTGTTGTTTTTTTGTTTTGTTTTGTTTTGTTTTGTTTTGTTTTGTTTTTACTCAAGGGTGAATTAACAGTTCAAAACAACTTGTTTCCAGAAGCTATAACTCCCTGATAGGAAGTATCAGAGCCTCAAGCCAAAATGCAGTGATCTATATATATGCCCACACCTACTGAGCCTAAGGTCTTGCATCCAGAAAGTCTGTAGACGCAGGTTATGGAGGATATGAAGGGATTTTGCTCTCTCATGTAGTCTCTCTTTTAAGCATACTGGTTCTAACCAGTCTACCATTTCTTTAATGTCTCCCAGTTTACTGTGGGGTACACCAGTGGAACTGATTGAAAGCTTTTGAAAAGTACTATTACTGACAAGTCTAAACTCCTTAACCTGTTAACAAGGCCTTAACAATGTGGCCCCAACCTACCATTGCCACTGTTTTCTAACCTCTCTGGCTGTATAGCCTATGCCCCGGCCAACATTAAACTTAACATTATTGCTCATATACTGCATACAGAACACTTCTGTGACCTCATGCTTGCCATTCCTTCTAGAACCTTCTGCCATCTAGAACCTTCTAGAACCTTCTGCCATCTAGAACCATCTGCTTTCTCTTCTCCATGTAACATAATCTCATTCATTCTAAGTAATTGACAATCTTTAGGGCTGTTTACAGATGTCCCTTTCTCCTGCTTCCAGGGAAACACTTGGTAGGATTGCTCATCTCATTTTAGATGAGGTCATGTGACTTGCCTTTTCTAAGGCATGTGAGCACATGTGCTATGTATCAGCAGAAATTCCCTGGCAGAGATATTGAAAGGGAAGAGAGTTCCTGTGTTCCCTCCCCTGCTGCATCTATCAGGAAGGCATGAATTGAGATGCAGTCTTTCATCTGATTACCTAGTGACTATGCTCAGCACCAGTTCTCTGCTAGCCAGAACTAGGTGTATAATGCGCGAAAGATAGAAACTGTTGTGTCGGTGCCAAATTGACAGAAATTTCAGGGGACTTTGCTACCATGGCTTACCCTCTCTGACTGATAAACGAATGTTTGAAGTGGGTTCAGTATTTAGAACCTGTTCCACACGTCTCCTGCAAAGACAGGTTAATCACAACAATGCTAGTGCTTCCATAATGCTTTGTACGTGATTGTTAACACTAGCCACAGTGCAGGTAGTTTTGTTTACGTGACTCTTTTCTCTGTCATACTTTGAACACCCCAAGGGAAAGACCGTATCCTAGTCCCCATTATTATCTTCTCTTGCCTTCCACACTTTCCCATTTTCTGGCATATTGCTTGGCATATGGTTGATATTTAATGAGTTTTTTAAATGAGAAAATGGATAGCAGGAAACCCACTTGCCTCTTACGATTAAAGGAGGTTTTTTTTGTTTGTTTGTTTTTAATGACTCCTTTGTTCAGAGAAAATAAACTCATTAAGTTATCAGGCCATGCATTTTTTTTTTTTTTGCCCATTTAAAGCCAAGAACATATTAAATTTGTTTAAATGTCCATTTTGTCCAAGAAAAAAATCCAAAGGATAAAACTCATTTTGTTAATAATTTTGAAATATCAGTACCAAAATCTGCATCTGATCGAGTTATCTTATTTCACTCACATTAAGTTAATCATTAATATTAGTTAATCAGTTAATATTGTGGTTGCATATGAATATTTTATTCCTCAGGGAATATGTATTGACTGTGCTGTGACTAGCACTGTGCTAAACGCTGGGGAACACAGACATAAATAAATGGCAATCCCTAACACCAGGGATCTAATAGCCTAGTCAAACAGAGGTATAAACAGGTAATTGAAACACAGTGTAGTATAGGCCATGATTGAGGTACACGCAGGGCATTATTCATGAACACAAAAGCATTAGATCAACTTGAAGAGTATAAATCAGGAGAATGGAATGTCACATGCACAATCCAGCTTTTTCACTCTGGTTGTAAGATGGCTGTTTTTGTACAACGAGGGCCTGACCTTGTGCAATGGTCGTAGAATAGAAAGGAGGTAAAATCGGAAGGTCTAAGTGATTGGATGGATGTGGGAGGAAGGGAAGGGAAGAGCCAGAGATGACACCCATATGCTAGTTTGTGTGATTGAATATATGATAGTGACACAGATTGAGACCACAGGAAGAGCAAAACGTTTAGATGAAAGGTGACAGAATGATTTGGATATGTTGAATTTGAGACATGGGTAGGATATCCAGGGGTCTATAGAGATATAGGTGGGATATCCTGGGATATCTGTATCCTGCAGAAAGTTAAAGATACAAGTCTGAGCCTAAGAGAGATCTATGTCGGAGATATGGATTTGGAGTTGCCAGCATGTAAAGAGTGGCAGAGGATATTGGAGAAATTCAAGTACACAGTAGACCATGGTTCCCATCAAGGGTGAAGGGAGATACTGCCTCAAAGCAGGATGTTTTTAGTCATCACAGTAATTGGAAATCCTGTAGGCATTTAGTGTCCTACAATGAAAGGACAGTTCTACACAATAAAGAATTACATTCCATATGACTTTTGACTATCCTGCTGGACACTGATGCATGTAAAAGCTTGTTCTATGTCCAGAACCTGACTCCATTTTAAACAGAAGGTTTTGTTTTCATGGTTTCAATATACATTGACCTTTTCTCCCCAAAATAGAACTGCCTGATAAATAATTGCACTGTCTTATGTTTGAAACTTTACCAAGAGTCGCTTACTACTTTAGAAAATCATACATTCGGGGCACCTGGGGGACTCGCTTGGTTGAGTGTCTAACTCTTGATTTTGGCTCAGGTCCTAATCTAGGGTCATGGGATTGAGCTCTATGTCAGGCTCATGCTGAGTGTGGAGCCTGCTTGAGATTCTCTCTCTCTCTCTTTCTCTCCCTCTGCCCCTCTCCCCTGCACATGCTTTCTCTCTCTAAAATAAAATAAAATATAATAAAATAAAACAATAAAAATAAAATTATACTGTTGATGACAACATCATGATATTTGAGTTACATAATTAGTATCAATTTACACTGTAATCATCACATTGGTAGTTAGAAATAGGGGTTCGAGAATCTGATTACTGAATGTTGTCTATTTAAAATTTTTTTTGAACATTTATTTATTTTTGAGAGACTGAGAGAGACAGAGCGTGAGCAAGAGAGGGGCAGAGAGCAAGAGAGACACAAAATCCAAAGCAGCCTCCAGGCTCTGAGCTGTCAGCACAGAGCCTGATGCAGGGCTCAAACTCACGAACTGTGAGATCATGACCTGAACCGAAGTCGGACGCTTATCTGACTGAGCCACCCAGGCGCCCACGTTGTCTTTTAGTGTAGTTGAATACAAATATTTAAAGTGAAATATGTACTAACTATAAATTATCCTCTTCTCATACTAGAATATTTTACTGAATATTTTGAACACATGTGTTGTATAGATACATTACCAATTAATTTAACTTCAGGCTCATAAATGGGACATCAGATGATATATGTTATAACAAGGGGCACTGGGACTGAGAGATTTAGCAAGCTGTCTCCACATTTCAAAAAGGCCCACAAAGCCTCGTGCTTCTTTCTCAATGGCGGCAGATAAAGGCAACAATTTGTCCTTTATTTTTTAGTAGATGTCCCTGCATGCTTTAAAAAAAAAAATGTCCCTGATGTTGCAGACTCCTGGAGCTTCATAGGGATTGTCTCCTACCCTCTGAAGTATATGCATCTTGCACAGCAGAGACTTCTGTGTCATGTTTTTTTTTTTTTTTTCAACGTTTATTTATTTTTGGGACAGAGAGAGACAGAGCATGAACGGGGGAGGGGCAGAGAGAGAGGGAGACACAGAATCGGAAACAGGCTCCAGGCTCTGAGCCATCAGCCCAGAGCCCAACGCGGGGCTCGAACTCACGGACCGCGAGATCGTGACCTGGCTGAAGTCGGACGCTTAACCGACTGGGCCACCCAGGCGCCCCTGTGTCATCTTTAAGTAAGGTTAGGAGTACAGCAGAATCTGAGATTTCCAAGGTTCACTGACTGAGATGTTCCTAATGGGCCTTGCCTCTCAGGGCCCTAAAATCAAGCTGACTTGTCATATTTGAGGATACAAGTTTCTGGACTTCACTCTCTTAAGTTTAGAGCCTGATCCTCAGCTTTTTCTGCCCTCTGGCTGCAGGAGCTGAACCTCTTTCTTTACATTCTGCCAAGGATGGTCTCTAACTTTTATTTTATTTTATTTTATTTTATTTTATTTTATTTTATTTTATTTTATTATTTTATTCTATTTTTTTTCAACGTTTATTTATTTTTGGGACAGAGAGAGACAGAGCATGAATGGGGGAGGGGCAGAGAGAGAGGGAGACACAGCATCGGAAACAGGCTCCAGGCTCTGAGCCATCAGCCCAGAGCCTGACGCGGGGCTCGAACTCCCGGACCGCGAGATCGTGACCTGGCTGAAGTCAGATGCTTAACCGACTGCACCACCCAGGCGCCCCTATTATTTTATTTTTTAACGTTTATTTTTGAGAGAGACCCCCCCCCCCCCGCCCACACACACACACAGCATGAGTGGGGGAGACACAGAGAGAGAGGGAGACACAGAATCCGAAGTAGGCTCCAGGCTCTGAGCAGTCAGCACAGAGCCCAATGCGGGGTTTGAACTCACGAACTGTGAGATCATGACCTGAGCCAAAACTTGACATTCAAGCAACTGAGCCACCAACCAGGTACCCGACAATGGATATTTTTGATAGTTCCTGAAGATATTCTATAACATGATTGTGATAGTTGTTACATTGCTATATATACTTGTCAAAACTTACTGCATTCTGTATTTAAATAGGTAAATTTTATTGTATGTGAATTCTTCAATAAAGTTGATTAAAAAATAGTTTCCACTCTTAGAGAAATGGAAAAGAAGCTCCCTATAATACATTTTAATCACAATGGGATACTGAGATGACTTTTCTACCACTAGAAAGGGAATCTGGTAGTACAATTAGGTCCTCCATTGCAGAAAGATTAAGTTTCTGGTTCGAGCAAGATAATATAACAACTTGGGATCGATGTTTCTTTAATTGATTTACTATTTCCTCTCTGCTCCTTTTGTTATTTACTATTTCCTCTCTGCTCCTTTTGATTAATTTTTAATATTAATTTTAAACATGACTTACAAAATTTCTAGGAAAATGAACTTCAATAGCACTGAACATGGATGCGGTCCATATCCATAAAGTACAAGGGAGTAGAAACAGTGTATTGTATTACAGTCCCAAATAATGACACACGGCCATTTCAATCAGCCATGTTAACACGGGAAGAAATTCCGCATTAATGATATGAAGTCTGGAGTAAGAAGACTCCTTCAGATGTGATTGTCTTTTATCTTCGGAGGATTGGAGAGAGAGTGATTTCAATAAGCAAATTTGTATATTTATTTTCTTAAGTTGTCAAACCCTAAATATTAACTTTATATTATGGCTACAGATAATATCACTTAAAAATCATGTCAGGTGGTTTGGAAATACAAAGAGGTATGTAGTGAAAATAATCAACTATGGGAATAGATCTTGAAAGCTTTTAATATACAAGAGCAACTTAATTGGTTTTCTAGAGTATTAGTTAATCCGTTATTTGAAATTCTGCTAATAATAAGATAAAATGCTTTATTGGGTCTTTCCAAATATTTATAGTAATAAGATTTTAGATATAACATTGCTAAAGTAATGTAGGACCATAAATGATGTATCATGTGCTAAGTTACTGGTTCGTTGGAATCTCCCGTGTTTATTTTTTAAGCAACAGAACTATATATCTTACGTATTTTGTCTTCCTAGCCTTATTAGAGTGCTAGCTATCAATTAATGCCTGTACACTGACTACAGGTGAACAAAATACTCTGTTGGATGTTATTTCAAGACTGGTTATTAGGTACATTGAGGGCAGCTCTTCCAAATGGAGGTAAGAGTTATTGCCAGGAGAGGCTTTAGATCTGCTCAACAAGAACAGTTAATAGAAAATGAAACTGAGGTCCAGAGAGGTTGTGATTTGTTCAAAGTTATCTAGCCAACCAGATCTAGAATTTAGGGCTCCTGCATTCTAGTTCATTTCACTTTCTAATACCTAATACTGGTCCCATGGATTTTGAAATCATCTGATGAGCATTCACTTGTTCAACAGTAAATAAATACTTAATGCACTCCTATTGTATGTCAGGAACTCTCCTAAACACTGGGGATAAAGTAGTGAATGGCAAATGTACCCTACTTTAATGAAACTTGGAGTAGAAGCCAATATAGATATGTAAATGGAACAATTACTAAATTTTACTTTATTATAAAATTATTATAGGAAACATTTTTTATTACCCATTCAGTTAATTATTGCGCATTCCAGGCACTTTGCTGCCATTCATACAACCTCATTATGTCTTCACCAAAACTCCCTAAGTAGTTACTATTACCCTCAGTTTTTTGTTTCAAGTTTTTATTTAAATTCTAATTAGTCAACATACAGTGCAATACTGGTTTCAGGAGCAGAATTCAGTGATTCATCACTTACATACAACACCCAGAGATCATCCCAACAAGTGCCTTCCTTAATACCCATCCCCCGTCTAGCCCATCTCGTACCCACCTCCCTCCATCAACACTCAGTTTGTTTTCTATCTTTAAGAGACTTTCATGGTTTGCCTTCCTTTCTCTTTTCCCCCTTTTCCCTATGTTCATCTGTTTTGTTTCTTAAATCCCAAATATGAGTGAAATCATATGGTATTTGTCTTTCTCTGACTGACTTGTTTTGAGCAAAACACAATACACTTTAGCTCCATCCACACATTGCAAACGACAAGATTTTTAAGGGTGGGGGAGGGATCTTCTGGAGGACGGGTAAATAGCCAAGGGCACTCAGCTCCTTCAATGTCCTTCCCAGAGGGTTCAATCTTCAGGTCAGCACTAGGCACCTGAGTAGTGAAGAGAGCCGGTGGTCTCTGCCTCCTGAGTGTGAACATTCACGTAAGCCACCAGTTGTCCTCCCTTCATCCAGAGATCCTGTGTTTTTGTCCTTTCCACAGAGCAAATTACCATTTTAGTTTTTAGTTTAGTTTTTTATTTGGTTTTGGAAGGTGAGGAAAGAACAGTTGCCTAAATAAGTGGGTAGGGGAGGGACACTGGGAGTCAGACTGTTCCTTTGATTTATTTATTTTTTAAGTTCATTTATTTGGAGAAAGGAAGAAAGAGTGGAGGAGGGTAGAAAGAGTGGGTGAGAGAGAACCCCAAGCAGGCTCTGTGCTGTCAACTCGGAGACTGATTCGGGGCTCGATTCCACAAATGTGAGATCATGACTGAGCTGAAATCAAGAGTCAGGTGCTTAACAGGTTGAGCCACTCAGGTGCCCCAGTCAGACTGCTCCTTAAGCAGACTTTCAGCCAGTCTTCACTGAGGCTGTGGTCCTTCTACACCTGATACCCCAGATAACAGTGTGCGTGTGTGCCCACGATTGTGGTCACTGCAGGTAAACATTGGGTATGTCTAGTTTTTTACAACCAGAAATTAAGAACATATTGTTTTGTTTTATTTTGTTTTATTTTATTTTATTTTATTTTATTTTATTTTATTTTATTTTATTTTATTTTATAGAATTGGTGTGCTAGAAGGGCATGAAAATTTTCAAGATTATTGTTACGGTTTGCACTTTCTATGTTTTCTTAAAGATATCACTACCAATCATGGGATCCTGAAAATATGCTCCGTGTCTTTTCTTCACTTTTAATCTTTAATCTGTGTGTATTTTTGTAACTAAGCCTATTTTTTTCCTTCTTTCCTCTACCTTCCTGCTCACCATCCCCCCCCCTCTTTCTTTTCATATGGATAATCTATGGTTTTACCAGCACTTATTGTAAAGTCCATCTTTTCCCCACTGTTTTCAATGCAAGTTCTATTAGAAATCAGGTTTCCACAAATATACAGGTTTATTTATGGATTTTTTCGTTATGTTGCACAGGTTAGTTGGTCTACATTTTCATCACTACCAGACAATACTAGTTAGTGTAACTCTATTAATACTACTTGGTGGACTACCCCCACACCCCCACTCTCACTTGTTCTTTCTTCTTTATAGTGACTTGGCCTTTTTCACATTCATATACATTTAGAAATGGCATGTCAAGTTCTATGGACCCTATAATATTTTAAGTCTTGATTAGATTTGTATTTAATCTATAGATCATCTTGGGAGAAATCAACATTTTTATGATACTGAAGCAATCCATGATCATGGTTTATTTTTAAATCTTTTTTTTTTTGAAACTTTATAGTCTACTTTCTAAAGATTATTTCAGGATTTATTTCTAGATACTTTATATTTTTCTGATGGTATTATAATTGGCTTCTTTAAAAAATTACATTTCTAAGGGCACCTGGGTGGCTCAGTCAGTTAAGTGTCTGACTTCAGCTCAGGTCACAATCTTATAGTTGGTGGGTTCCAGCCCTACATCAGGCTCTGTGCTGGCAGCTCAGAGCCTGGAGCCTGCTTCTGATTCTGTGTCTCCCTCTCTCTCTGCCCCTTCCCTGCTTGTGTTTTCTTTCTCTCTCTCTCAAAAATAAATAAGCACTTTAAAAAATTACATTTCTAGGGGCGCCTGGGTGACTCAGTCGGTTAAGCTTTGGACTTAGGCTCAGGTCATGATCTCATGGTTCATGAGTTCAAGTCCCACGTTGGGCTCTCTGTACTGGCAGTGTGGAGCCTGCTTAGAATTCTCTCTCTTTCCCTCTCTCTCTGCTCCTCCCCTGCTCATGCTTTCTCTCTCTCTCAAAATAAATAAATAAAAACTTTATAAATATCACATTTCCATTTGTTGCTGGCATATAGAAATATAATAATTGACTTTTACATATTTACTTTGTATCCATGTACCCACCAGCCTTACTAACCTAAAACTTCTAATTACTAATCTGAAGATTCTTTTGCATTTTTTAAAGTAGGTAATCATAGCATCTGTGAATCACTATGTTTTTCTTTCTTTTCAATTCTCATTCTTTTAATCTTTTCTCTTGCTTTATTCTACTGTCATAGACCTCTTAGCAGTGTGCATTTTTTTAACTTTAAAAATTAAAAAAAAATTACTTTTCCTATAAATACCCAAAATTTAGGGTATGATTAACACAAAATCACTGAACCATGATTTCTGATTTCGGAATCTGATTGATTCAGAATTATCCTATTCATTTGGAGGTCCCTATCTAAAGAGACAATGGTGAATCAAATCAGATATAGCTCAAAAAACCCACATAAACTCTTTTGTGAATGTAGGAAAGTTGACATAATTTAAAACTCATTTCTAATGAAATTCACTTGACTAAAATATGTCTTTAATATATTTTGAAAAAGCAATATGCTCCTTGAAATTTCTGTTGTTCCATATTTCTGGAATTTTCAATTGCGTTTCCTCTAAGAGGACTCTTCTCCCTTGCTTCCCATTATTGCTGCTTATCACCTCTTCATTTAGAACTTTTATGTATCCCAGAGGTAGGTATCTGCTTTACCATCACTTCATATGAGAAACCTTCACTGGTCTCCAGATTATATGCAGTCATGGAAATCTGTTCTCCAGAGTTGACGCAAATCTTTATTGCTGACTCAAATCTTTATTGAGGAATTACTGTGTGCTGTTCTAGCACATATGTTTGGGAAGTAAATACCTAATTGTGTAATTCTTTAATTGTTGGCTTCCCTAACAAACCTTAAGCTCCTTGAGCGGTAGGGTCTAGCATATATATCTGACACATAATAAACATCTAATAATTATTCATTTGGTGGATAAAGTAATGCATGCAAGAAGTCGTTTCGAAGTTGATAATTACACTTTAGGCTTCGTGACCTCCGTTAATGCCATAGATTTATTTCACCCTGATTGTTTTTATCCATGCCACTCAAAATGAAGTCCCTGAGTCAACAGTATCACTATCATCTTGGAGCTTGTAGAAATGCAGACTCTCAAGAACTCAGAACTACTGAATTTGCATTTTAACAAGACTCCTCAGGTGATGTGAGTGCACATTCCAGTGGGAAGACTTGCTCTCCACGATGCCTGAGGGGTTACCTGATTTAGGATCCTTTGAGAAGTTGAAAACTTCTTAGGCTCTGCCTGATTCCAAAAGACTTGAAAATCCTGCTGCATTCAATTGCTCAGCTGTTGCTAATACATGCTGAATGTCCTGGGAGTTAGGTAAATCTTTTGTTTTCCTGCTCAAAGGACAAGGATTTCCTTCAGGAGCACAGTCAATCCAGGATGTAGATGATCTTTTTAGAGAGGCCTGAAAAATTTCCTTCCTTTTTTTCACCAAGAAAATGCTGGAAATATTTGGCAGACAGTGAGTTCAAGCTCAGCACGGTCTGTGTGATACCAGTCTTTTGAAATGAATTAATGTTTGCATTAAGTGGTAGAACGTTGGCAATCTTTGCTGTGTGCTTGCAAATAATGTATATGCTACCTTTGTTGAGTGCAAAGTTCCATATATGTTTATCAGATCATGCTTTCAGGTGGTCATGTATTCCAGGCAGTAGGAAGGAGGAAAGTAAAAAAAGGGTTTCTCCAAATTCAGCTCTCTCTAGCCTCACACAACATTGCTGCTTCTATCTACCCCAGTGGCCAGGAATCAGTCCCATCTTATGGGAACCTGGAAGATACAGGCTTTCTCTGAGTGGTGCGGTATGCCCAGGTAGGAATTGGAATTTTGTTTCTGAGGAAGAAAGAGAGGTTAGATATTTGTATGTAACTACTAGCACTTGTGACATGTGCTAAATTCCCTTTCCTCATTAACATGACATTTATGTTTTTTTTGTTTTGTTTTGTTTTTTTGAGGGAGAGGACTGGGGAGAGGAGCAGAGGAGAGAGAGAATATCAAGCAGGCTCCATGCTCAACACAGAGCCTGACGCAGGGCTCGATCCCACGACCCTGGGATCGTGATTCCAGCCGAAATCAAGAGGCAGATACTCTGCCGAGCCACCCATCGCCCCGATGTTTCTATTACTTGTTAGCTGAAACTTGGCTCTTCTAAAAGACACTGCTTCCCCAACAATATTCTCACATAAATGCTGGCTTTCTGTCCCAAAGACCACCCACTGAGGTAGTTCAGGAGGTGTGACCTGAACTGCTCTGATTTCCCAGAACTATTTCAAGACCAGTCATTAATTCTCCCTTTTCTTCTAACACACGTTGTCCACTTAGCCATGCACTATTCAATTACATTATACTTCCTCTCAGAAACTGTCAGCTGCCAAACTCCTAATCCCTGTGCTCAAGTCGCTAAAGACTTGAGTTTCTGAGTCTTCCTCTCCACTCGCATCCTGAGCACGGTATCTTCTAACTTAATGTGCACAACAAAGCGTGGTTTTCAAAGTGCGGTCCAGTGTTCCTGAGGTTCTCAGGGACTTAACTTTTCCAGGGGGTCCGTGAAGTCAAAAGTACTTTTGTAATAAATCTAAGATGTTATTTTTCCTTTCCACTGTCACTCACTCACACGTATGCGGTAGAGTCTTCGAGAGGCTACGGGATGTGTGATATTGCAACAGATTGAATGCAGAAACAGATGAGAATCCAGCTGTCTCCTATCAAGCAGCCTTTAGAGGTTCATAATAGGTAAATGGTGGTACTTTTATTTCTAATTTTGTTTTAGAAAAGATATTCTTTCATAAGGATATGTTCTTTATGTTAACATGTAATGGTTTATTATTTTGAAATGAATTAATATATATCTTGTAACTTAAAATTTCTGAATTTATATTTCTCACACAGTGGATATATATGAACAAAAATATTTTTTAGGGACTTCAGCGTTTAAGAGTGTAAAGGTCTCCTGGGACCAAACAGCTTTAGAAATGCTGAGGGAAACAAAAACAAAAATACAATATCTCAGCTTCTAGTTCCTTGCCTTTATTTTTATCATATTTTTAAAGGTTTATTTATTTTTGAGAGAGTAGGGAGGGGCAGAAAGAGAGAGGGACAGAGGATCCAAATCTGGCTCCATGCTGACAGCAACGAGCCCGATGTGGGGCTTGAACTCATGAACCACAAGATCTGCCCTGAGCTGAAGTCGGATGCTTAACCAACTGAGCCACCCAGGTGCCCCTTCCTTGCCTTTATTGAAGGCATCTTTGCCCTGTAAGAATAGTGGAGGAACAAGGGGCAACAGTTCATGTCTGATCTCCATGTTCAACTGTCCAGCATGCTTATGCTTATTTTCTCGTTTTTTTCTGTTTATATATGTAGATTTTAAAGATTGAATGTACATTAGTTTCAGACGTATGACGTAATAATTCAACAACTCTACACACTATGCTATGCTTCCCACAAGTGTAGCTACCAAGGTACAGCGCAGGCAATATAGTCAATGGTATCGTAATAGCGTTGTATGGTGACAGATGGTAGCAACTTCCTTCTTCATATTTCCAATTAGATGTGTCATGGGCCCTTTAGGCTTATCATGTCAAAGCAAAATCTCACCACTTCCTCATCAAACAAGTTCTTCCTCCACTTTTACTGCTTCACAAAAATGGTAGCATGATCCACCCAATGTCTTAAGCTGAAAGCTTGAAAGTAATGCTTGCCTTTCTTTCCTCTGTTCCCCTATTAACAATTCACCAGGTTTTGTCATTTGATGCATTTGTCATGTATCTTGCTTTTTGGTGTTCACATTTTTTAATTAAAAATTTTTGGGGCGCCTGGGTGGCTCAGTCAGTTAAGCGTCCGACTTCAGCCAGGTCACGATCTCGCGGTCCGTGAGTTCGAGCCCCACGTCAGGCTCTGGGCTGATGGCTCAGAGCCTGGAGCCTGTTTCCGATTCTGTGTCTCCCTCTCTCTCTGCCCCTCCCCCGTTCATGCTCTGTCTCTCTCTGTCCCAAAAATAAATAAACGTTGAAAAAAAAAATTATTGTAACTTAAACTTATTTTTGATACATAATGCCGTGTAAGTTTAAGGTATAAGGCAGGTTGATTTGTTTGATTTATACACAGGACTGCAATGTGACTGCCCTTGTACCATTAGCTAAAAACTCATTTCACATCATTAGCATTTCTTTCTTTATGTTGGGAATAATTAAAGTAATTTTTTTTTCAACGTTTTTATTTATTTTTGGGACAGAGAGAGACAGAGCATGAACAGGGGAGGGGCAGAGAGAGAGGGAGACACAGAATCAGGAACAGGCTCCAGGCTCCAAGCCATCATCCCAGAGCCCGACGCGGGGCTCGAACTCCCGGACCGCGAGATTGTGACCTGGCTGAAGTCGGACGCTTAACCGACTGCGCCACCCAGGCGCCCCAAGGGAATAATTAAGATCTAGGCTCTTAGCAAGTTTGATGTTTAGAATATTGTTGTCTATAATCACTGTACTGTACTATACATGAGATCTCTAGGACTTATCTACTAGTTGCAAATTTGTATCCTAAAATAGCTTCTCTCCTATCCCAGTCCCCTCACCTCAGCTCCTGGTAACCACCATTTTATTGTTTTTATGGGTTCGTTGTTTTTTTTTTTTTTTTAATTCCACATATAAGTGATATCATATACTAGAAATCTTGCCATTTGTGACAACATGGATGGAGCTTGGGGATATTATGCTGGTGAATAAGCCAAAGAGGAATATTGCTAATTTCTTAGTGGCTCTGGAATCTGTCTACTGATCTCCATCCCCAGTGTCACTACCTTAATTAAGAATACCAACATCTCAGACTCTGATTTGAGTGTCTTCCAAGTGTCTCTTTGCTCCTCTCAAATCTGTATTACAAATCTCACTTGGATTGAATGTTCTGAAACAAGTCTGGTCATGACACTTCCTCACTAAAACTCTTTTATTGACTTCTCACTTATCTCAAAGTAAAGTATAAACTCCCTGAGATAATTATAATTTTGTGCACATACATTATTTCCATAAAGCAGATACTATTAGAACCAAATCATCTTTTTTAAAGATAAACCAAGGTGTAGAGAGGTTATATAACATGTCCAATGTATTAGGGAAACAGAACCAGTGTGAATTACAGGATAAGGGATTTATTATAATATTAGTATATATATGTAGTATTATGAGATATGGGAAAGGAAGGTCATAAATGAGAAACCAGAAGATTAGAAGAATCACCAGTGAGTCAGTAAGAAAAGCCAAGCAGGTCCAGCTACGCAAGTGGGACTGTGAGAGTGACTGGTAGCTAAGTTTCTGGGGGGTATTGTCTCTGTGAATCTGTAGTCAAGACATCCAGTGATGGTCCAGGGCTGCTTTGGGTCAGAAGAGCCAAAGTTGAGGAGAAGAAAAGGACAACCTGATTCCCTCCAGGCAGCTCTGGGTCTTTCCATCACTTTCGACCAAGGTCACCTTGAGAGGGTAATGGCCGCCGTTTTACTTCCACCTACTAAATCTTGCACAATTTCCTTATCTGGCCAATGCCAACAGAACAATCCAGGGAAGAGGGTATGAAATATGCTTCTCAAGATAACCAAGGTGCTAATGGAATGATTCAGCACACCTAAAGTCATCAAGACACAGCTTGTAAGTGCAAACAGGATTTTGCCTCTGGTTCTATAATGGTTTACCTTATGATGCCTTCATGATTTGGCTCCTGATTCCTTTGCTCACCTCTGCCTTCTTGATTTCTGTGCTGCATCCTCTCCCTCTACTAAACCACCACTAGGGCTCTGGCTATGAGGTGGCCTCTCTGACTTTTGTGCAAGTGCACTGGAACCCTGCCTTTCCTCATTCTTTGTCTGGCTGACTGTTATTTACCTTTTTGGTCTCAACTAAGCTGTTACTGCCTCCAGAATGACTTTCTTATCCCCTAAAGACTGGTTTAAGCGCTTCTGTGTGATAGGATCTGATGTTTGATGCTATCTTAGGACTCAACACCCACCCTCTATCTGGGCAGAAGCCTGCTGCTCTTGCTCGCTGTTGTATAACCAACACCTCACACGGTGGCTAATAAATCATAAATAACCACAATGTTTAGTAAGTTGTTTAACTCCCTCTTGGGACTATAAACTCAGTTGAGACAAGGAGTTTTGTCTTACTTAATATATCCTCCGTCTATAACATAATGTCTATTTATATAAGATATGCTGAATTAATGAGGCCAAAAATATTGAGAAAAGCTTAACATTTAGATAATCAATTGAATGTGTTCTTTACCTGGTAAATAAGGTAGACAAAGACCTTGTCAGAATTAACTCGGGAATGAATATTCTTCAGCTCAGTTCATGAGCCTCGTTAATCACTCTTCTCTGTTCATCTCTTCAGGCACAGTTACTAAAGTAAATTTATTTCATGAAATTCTAGGTTATTCTTTCTGGTTTTAGTGACACCACAGTAAAACTGCAACTTCTTTAAAAGATTCAGAGGTTAAGCCAATAATAAAGGATGTGAATAAATTATCATTATTAGAGAATGAGAAAAACACTCTGACTTCCTTTAAAAATTCTTGCTTTTTATGCTGTTAGGCTTGATTACTGGGAGAGCTGCATTTAACAGTTCTGCTTGCTCATGAATTCTGATAAAGTCCAGGGAATGAAGTAATTATGGTCCTCGTTCAGAAGGAGGCTGCAATCCAGATGTAGTACATAGCAAGGTAGAGTTACTAATGTGTTTTCTATGAAAATACACTGGTTTCAATAGGAAAACCAAAGTGAAAGAATATGCTGTACATTAAAGTGAATCCTAAATCTTATAAATCCCTTTGAGGAAAAAAACATGGAGGAGAAAATGACATGAACTAGAGTACGATCTAGGAAAAGACATGTACTGTGTATTAATGGCTATATTGGCATGCCACAGGAGAGGGATAAGAACATTTTTTAAAGATAAAATCAATAGTATCAGCCACTTCAGCTAAACGTGAGAAGATAATCCTTTGAGAGATAAAGGAGAAAGTTTTAGATGATTAGCACGTCCAAAGTTTTACTTATTTTAACAAAAATGTTAGTTAATAAATGCAGCCAAAAGTGTTAATTAGCAAGTTAATGAATAAAGGTTTGCTTACATTCTTTTAGGATGAATTATTATTTGTTAGTAGAAGACTTTATTTCTCTACGAGTGTCAACACATTCAAGTGTTGGCGGAGCCTGGATGAAAGACGAGATGTTTATAATAAGCACACAATTGTAGAGGTTCAAATGCAGGACTTTTTGTTTAAACAAATGATTATGGCTAAAGTAGAAGTGTAAACAGGGCCATAACTCATGACACATCAATTCTTTTTCCTGCTGCAGTCATTAGTTTTACACCTTCCCAGTAACACCCATATGACCGCAACAAAATAGACCATAACTAAAGGATTTGGTAAGACTATGCTTTACAAGAAAACAAAAACAGATACAACATTACAGAAGTCCTGTGAATTGCTGTTTCATGAGTTTCCTACACTCATGGAGCTACACTACACTATGGGGACGTCTGCTATCTGAATCTTCTTTTGCTCCCAAATCTGTTATATTTATATTGACATATTCTGCTTCTGGATTACATAAATTAGTCAAAGGACCTAAATAATATCGGAGTTAATTTTATTTATTTATTTATTTATTTATTATTATTTTTTTAATGTTTATTTATTTTGGAAGGAGAGAGAGACAGAGTGTAAGGCGGGAGGGGCAGAGACAGAGGGAGACACAGAATCCGAAGCAGGCTCCAGGCTCTGAGCTGTCAGCACAGAGCCCGATGCAGGGCTCGAACCTGTAAACCAGGAGATCGTGACCTGAGTGGAAGTCGGAGTCTCAACGGACTGAGCCACCCAGGTGCCCCGATCAGAGTTAATTTTAAAGAAATGGAGATCTTGGTATCAGGCCTTTCCATCTGCTACTGTATCATGACCTAGATTATATGTATGGAACATACTTGAATAGAACCTGGTCATGGTTATATAGAAGTGAATGCTGCTTTTTTTTTTTTTCAATGTTTATTTATTTTTGGGACAGAGAGAGACAGAGCATGAACGGGGGAGGGGCAGAGAGAGAGGGAGACACAGAATCGGAAGCAGGCTCCAGGCTCTGAGCCATCAGCCCAGAGCCCGACGCGGGGCTCGAACCCACGGACGGCGAGATCGTGACCTGGCTGAAGTCGGACGCTTAACTGACTGCGCCACCCAGGCGCCCCTGAATGCTGCTTTTTAATGACATAGCAAAACTTGGGAGTCTTCAATTCAGAGCTCTATTCACTCATGAGTATACCGAGATAAAGTCTTCAAACGGCTATTCGTTAATCGGGAAGTAAAGTGGTAATAGCATGGTAAGTAATTCTAAGGTTAATGGCATCTTGGTGTAATTGAGAGTAAAGCTGGCTCACTAACTTTGCCAGCTCCCTGTGAGCATCATACACGCACATCATTCTATCCTCTCCTAAGCGGACGTCATCCTGAAGTGTGAAGGTCATTAAAACAATGGCAGCAGCCACAAAAACAGTATCTTGGTTAATACCTTGGACACCTCTATGTTAATTTCATATATATTACACACTTCTCTGTTTTCACAAGTATTGCATTCTAAATGCAACATTGTCAGGTTGCTAAGTGTAAAAGTACAATTATCAGTAATTTTGAATTTGAGTTGCAGATACAGTGATAATTCATGTGAAATGTTCTATTGAATGATTTGAAAATCACTAAAAGCCCTCACAGTCATTAACTTTTTGGTCAGTTGTCTCAATTTCTTTCCCCTCAAAAGAGTACAATGATGTGGGCAGCCTAAGGCAGCAACCTCATTAATGAGTGTTCAAACATGAAAGTTGCCTTTCTCCAAGTCGATTTCTCACTGCCCAGATATTTATTCTTCATGCCTTTTTTAAAAAGTTTATTTGTTTATTTATTTATTTATTAAAGTTTATTCATTTTTGAGAGAGGGGAGGGGCACAAGTGGGTGAAGGGGAGAGAGAGGAGGAGACACAGAATCCGAAACAGTCTCCAGGCTCTGAGCAGTCAGTCTGACATGGGGTTGGAACCCATGAACTGTGAGATCATGACCTGAGCCGAAGCCAGACACTTAGCCAACTGAGCCACCCCGGGGTGGGGGGCTTAAGTTTGTTTTTTTTTGTTTTTTTTTTTTTTTATTTTGAGACAGAGAGAGTGTGAATAGGGAGGGGCAGAGAAAGAGGGAGAGAGAGAATCCCAAGCAGACTGCTTACTGTCAGCACAGAGCTCAACGTGGGGGTCGAATTCACAAACTGAGATCATGACCTGAACTGAAATCAAGAGTCAGATGGTTAACTGACTGAGCCACCCAGATACCCCCAGATAATATTCTTCATGCTTGATCAGTGTCTTGTGGCTTGTTAGCACCATTCAAAATACTGCCACTGGTTTCTGTATAACATACACAGTAGACTATAGTCACCAATGTACCAGGCTTCTTGTTAGCTTTGAGACCTCTCTCTTTTAACAGGGCTGGAATCTGAAGGATGATCTGCCCCTATTTCAGGAATCACGTTAGAGTATCAGCGTAGTTTAATTTCATGTATTCCTTAATTCTGATATCTATCTATCTCTAATACGTACAGGTCAGAAAACATAGTATGAACTAAAATGGGATTCAAATCACATGATTTATCTATCTGTTAAACATGTATGAATGTCAATTAATATGCTACAGAGTGTGCTGAATGCTGGGAAACAAAAATGCAAGTATGTAGTTTCAACCTAAAGAAGTT
Organism: Prionailurus bengalensis; assembly: GCF_016509475.1. NCBI lineage: Eukaryota > Metazoa > Chordata > Mammalia > Carnivora > Felidae > Prionailurus > Prionailurus bengalensis. Next base: position 127,074,417 of record NC_057344.1, on the reverse strand, counting down.
TAGCAACAAGGAGAAGAGAAAGATTAAATAAAAACTTAAAATTCAATATAATTTCAGTGCTTTAAAACCTTCAACAGAAGGAAAGGAGGATGCTAATCAAAATATTTCCTCACTCCCTGTTGATGTTGCAATTTCAATCAGGCACAAAAATTTTATCTTTAATATCAAATGATATTGAAAGTCCTCTGTGGTATCTGCGTGATGGCTTTGTCATTAACATTTCAGTCTGGGGCAACGTTACATCCATAGCAATGAAGTAACTTTAAGACAGTGAAACAAATGGTGAAGTATTTTTAATCACTAATTGTACATCTTTTTTTGTTTCACAAAAGAACAATCTTATAAGGTAAGTTCATGGTTCTAGAAAGATCTATTACTAACAGTGACAAGAACAAAATGATAAATTCAGCTAGAAGTATGTAAGTGAATTCATGCATTAGATTGCACTTTTAACTATAGATAAACATATGGTAGTATTCAGAAGATCTAGGGGGATGGTCTGGTTAAGAATGTGAGCTAATATCCTGGGTTTAAATATCCACTCCATCATGTACTAGCTCTGTACCTTACCAAGTTACTTAATATCTCAAAACCTCATTTTTTTTTTGCATCTGTAAAATGATGGTATTAATAGTATCTGTGATTAAATTAGATAATAAAGTAAATGCTATAGTACTTGGTACATAATAAGCAATGAACAATTAACAGTCATGATTTCTAGGATATTATTGTTCTTGTTATTTCAGTTCACCCTAAATTTTATTTAATCTGATCTATAATAGGAGTGCGTGTGAGAAAAATCAGTCTGTCCTTATTCTGTTTTAAGAACACTTGGTGGGTGAAACAGTAATGTTATGAAATTGATACAGAGTCATGTTAAACATTATTCATTCATTCCTCATAGATTTATCAAATTCTTAGTAAGCGCCAGGTGCCAGTTATTAATTTTGTGTTTTTGTTCTCAAGAAGCTTTCATTTGCATCATAAAACATCTTGAAATACTCAGTATTCAGATATGGATGCCCTGAAAATCTGACCAGTAATCTTAGCAGTATATAACTGACGATCGTTTTCTATCATTTAGAGATGATAGTTGTTGTGGACTGGATGTTTGTGTCCAACACCCCACCTCTCAAATCCAGACATTGAAATCTTAACCCCTCATGTGATAGTACTAAACAGTTGGGCCTTTGGGAGATAATTAGGTCATGAATGGGATCAGTGCCCTTATAAGGGGATGAGGTAATCAGAGCTTGCTTTTTCTGCCATATGAGGATACAAGAAGAATTCAGTCGTCTGCAACCTGGAAAAGGGTCCTCACCAGAACTGGATCATGCTGGCATCCAGATCCCTGACTCCCAGTCTCTAGAAGTATGAGAAATAAATGTATTGTTTAAGCTGTCCACTCTATTGTATTTGCGTTAGAGCAGCCGCATGGACTATGACAATAGCCTTTGGAATTCCTGAGTTGTTGCAAAGCAATTTTACCCCCGAGCCAGTAACTCCCAGTACCTGACCGCAGTTCCATCATCTGGGCCCTTCCCATCCCATACCCAACCCAAATTACTACTCAGGTTGGTCTGGCCATTTTGTGCTAGACTCTTGCTTGCCCTGATAGTATAGTAAATAAACTTGCATGGCTTTTTTCTTCATTAAGGGTTGGGTTTTTTTTTTCTGTTTAAAAAGTTTTTTTTTGTTATTTCTGTAAATTTTCAACAAACCTCCATGTCTTCTGCTGCCTATACATCCTATTTATAGAATGTTAATTGTTGTTTCAAGAGATCTTTTTTTTGAGTGGTCATTTCAGTTGAGAATTTAAAGATGGTTCTAAAATTGGCCTCATTATTCTAACAGCAAAGATATTTAGAGCACCTATTATGTGCTGGGCATTGTGTTATGTGTTAAGAATATTAAAAATTATAAAATAGGAGAGTGGTAATGCAGAAGTGTGGGAAGGAGTGACTAATATGCCTGGAGAAATGAAATGTTTTATGAAAGGAAAGACCTTTGACTAGGGTCTAGAAGGTGCATGTCAGATGATGAAGGGATATTGGTCAGGGGGCCAGATGGTAAAGTAGCCAGGAGAAGTTGTCAAGATGTTTGGCAAGCAGTCTGGTAGTCTGGAGTGTTTGGCAGATTGGCTGGAAAGGGATGTTGAGGCCAGATTATCATGGGCCCCTAAGGTCCCACTGGGATACATGGATTTATTCTGTAGGCAAACGAGAACCCTACAATTTTTTTTAAGCAGATGAGTTGTAATTACATCTTCAATATTTCGTGTATTCTGACTTACTATATAAATAGCCAGCTCAATTTAATGAATAGTGTTACTTAACAAAATCGCAAATCTGATCTGTGTTAAACAATTCTGCTACCAGAGAGAAAAAAATACATTTTCGAATATAATTTCCTTAAATTTCCTCCTTGATCTTTTGCTTCCTCGTTCCTGCTATTTTTTGGTACTTGGTGGACTTGTTTTCCCTTTTGGTTCTTTCCTCTTGAGATTTCAATTCTGTCCTTTCCTTTCCACTAATAGTAGCGTGAAATTTGCAGGATTTGTTCAATAGTGCCAAGGAAGGCTGTGGCTTTATTCTGCAGCATGCCCCAGAGATCATCAATTAAGCTATTTTTGTAGTATGGAAATCTATATAGTTTCAATGTTCTAGTATGAATATTTTCACAATATATTGTTTCAATACCTATGATATTTTTATACTTAGAAATGTCAATAGGGAATTCTAAAATGTCTTCTTTTAATGTAGTTATAGTCAATATTATTTCTAACATTAACAGTGTTAAATCTCTGTAATTTATAAAAGGCACAATCTCTGAATTCATGAAACAGAAGTTAAATTACTTTTCTCCACGAGCATAAAACAATTCTATAATTTAAGAACATATGATGGAAAGAATAGGCAATTAATAAGAGCCAAAACCCATTTTTTTTCCAGGTAGTTTCATTGGAGATTTGTTCTTCATGTGTTTTTGCTCTTTAACTTTTCTGTTCTTTTTTCTAGTACAGAAGGAAATAGTTGCTGTATATTTCTTCCTGAGGCACACACTGTAAATATACTGTGAGTCAGGAAAACACAGAAAAGTTCCAAGGTTGGCAAATCATTTTAGAAGGAAAAAGTCATCAGGAACATGAGACTCCAAAGAAACAGATGTAAGAATTACTTTTTATAAGTTGTGTTGCAGAATTTTTTCCTAATCTCCCAGTTTTAGAAAATATGTACGTGTATGGATCAGGATGGTTCAGAAAAAAAGATACTTGGACTTTAGAAATTTAGAAAAAAATTTAAATATTGAAATGACATTGCCTTCCAATTTCAACAGGATTAATTTATATCAGGCCCTGGATAATTTGGCAACATATAAATTGGTGGATATTAATATCTGCTTAATATCTGTTTTATTAAGAAAAACTGAATAATGGTGACAGCAAAAGAAAGCAAAATCATTTCAGCATTTTTACTTCAGGTTTTTTTCATGACTGTTCCCATTTCAGTTGAGGAATTCTGTTTCTCTTGAGCTTACATAGTGAACAAAATTAATTTGTTATTGAATTGGAATCTGTGTTATTTTTTCCTGTATATAATTACAGTTGTTTTGTATAAAATCAAATAGGGGACACCAGAAAACAGAGTAGAAGTTTTAGGCCATGAGTTTGGGAGTAATTTGATGCGTATTTTAATTGTGAGATTATGACTGACATGTATCAGAGTGAATGGATAGAAATATGTTCACATTTATTTGTTGAATTTATTTAATTATACATACTAATATCTATATTTAAATGAATTATATTAATATTGATATCTGTGTTAATATTTTGAATTATTCACATTAACTATTTAAATATAGATGCGGAGAGTAGTAAGGGGTCTTAGAGATTTTTTAGTCTGTCTGCTCACCCACTGTAGAAACACCTTCTGTAATAGTCAACCTTTACCTCTGCTTGGATACTTGTGATGAGAATCTCACTTCTTTATGATGCAATCCACTATACAACATGAAAAAATCTGATTTTTTTTTTAAATTTTTTTTTTTAACGTTTTATTTATTTTTGAGACAGAGAGAGACAGAGCATGAACGGGGGAGGGGCAGAGAGAGAGGGAGACACAGAATCGGATGATTTTTGAGCTAAACTCACCCATTCCAATCTAGTAAAAGTGGTTGTGTTAAAAAAAAAAAAGTGGCTGGGGGAGCAGTGAAAGACAGGGAAAAGATCCTCAGGAAGTTCACAACTTGGCAGAGGGCTAGCCAAGGGCATTAAATGCTGACCAGAGAGGGACATTTTAAAAGCCACAAACCCTATTGCTTCCCATGTTCCTGGCATGGCCAGATCTTCCCCCAGCTGCTACCTTTCCAAGGAGCTCAGGAAACATGAAAAAAAAAAAATTTAAAGGACACAAGTATTTTGTCTTTTCACACTTTCTAGGATCAGGCTCATGTATTATCTTAGATTAAAAATCTTCAGGTATTTTTGTCTAGTATCTGTTTACTGGGTACTTAAAAAATGTTCTCACTGGTATAGAGTAGTTTAGTGCACTGAATAAGACTGAGGTCTTGCCTAAGGTTCATATCCTGCCTCTTCTACTTCATAGTATGGCTTTGAACATGTTATCTAACTTCTTCTGTTCCTTGGTTTCCTCATCTGTAAAATGGGAATGAAATAGTACCTTCTTTATTATGAGACCTCAGTACATTAATATGTGTGAAGCGTTCAGCAGCATGCCTAACACATGGTGATCACTCAATATGGCTTTTATTATAGAAGCTACATATTTCACCAATACTTATACCTTCTTATATTAACAAGTGAGGATTTAAATATTCCAGTTGTTGAGAGATTTAATCTCTTATTTTGTGTATGCAGAGTCAACGGATTAGCAGTGGGTTAAAAGGCAGCCACAGCTGTGTGAATTGTAGGGAAAGAAGGATTTCTTGCTTCTGCTGAAATATTTCTTTAATCTGATTCCCAAAATACCTCAAAAAAGAGACAAGTTTTTATTCCACATTTAGAGAGAAGCAATTTAAAAGCACATGCTCTAGAATGTTACTTAACATAGTATACATTAATTTAGGATAATATATTAATGGTTGTCAGTCCTTTATAGTTTTGAAAGAGGGGAGGTGGAAAAGGGAAAGATGTGGGAGTAAGGATACCAATGAAGAGGAAACAGTTGGAGAAGGGGAGCGGAAAGCCCAGAAGCACGTTCACTGTATTACTTTGTTCCTCAGGCCTGTCCTATTTAGCTGCATGTAAATTCCCCAAGTAGTTTGTGGGCAAATGCCTACCTTAATGGGAAATAAGCCTGTGAATTCTTTGAGAGTCCTCACCTTTGCTGACCTGGTATTCTCTCCTGAGATATCTGGAACTTTTATAGGATTTATTTTTACAATTGGATGAAAAAAAAAGACATTGTGTTTTTGTTCAAATTTTGTCATTCCACCAAACGGAAACCCTCTCTCCTCTTCTTTTCAATAGCTTCCCCTACCCTGTCGTCCCTCTTGCCTTTACAAGCACCACCATCCCAGGCTGCAAAGCAGGGAAGCAGCGTCTACAACTCTACCTGAAGTGTCTTTCAAGTCTGCTATTGATCTTGGTAGCCATGTCACTATGTTGGTTCAGATCTTCACTCTACACGATAGAGTCCTAACTGGTTCTGTGCTTCCATTTCTCCCTCTCTAGGTACCTCTAAATGACCTTTTGAAAACTCCATTCCAGCACTTAACTCTTTGTTTTAAAAATCACTAATGCTTCCCTATCACCTAACAAGGAAATATCTACGTCGTTAGCATATCTGACAAGGTCATTCCTGAACCTTGCTGAGCCTGAGATTCAATCTGCTGCACCTTCTCCTCCTAACTTGGGTAGCAGCACTGAGCTACCAGCTGTTCCCTGGATGCACTCTGCTGTTTTCCATATTGTTCCCCTCTGCTTAAAATGCTTATTCTGTTTGCAGCTGCCCTTTCATCTCTAAAGACCCTTCAGGACCCTGATGTGACCACTCTGTCATTCCCAGGCAGAATAGCTGCTTTTTCTGTGCTCTAGTAGTTGTGTGTGCATGTATTGATCACTGTGCTTCTCACAGAATGTTCTAAAAAAAAAAAAAAAAAAAAAATATATATATATATATATATATAAAATTTGTTTTTTGTCTCTTCTATAAGTTTCAAAAAGGAATCAACAGGGTTTGAATCTCAAACACCAGTGTGTGGCATGCCATAGGTACTCAATAAATGTTGATTGTTGAATGGCTTATACCTCAGATTCCCCATTCCTGATAATTTCAATGCTACCTTCTCAGGTCCACTTCACAGTTTCCTTTATGGTGCTCTGATTCTCTCCCATGCAGAGCGCTTTTTTTCCTTTCATGAAAAACTATACAAATTTCTTTATTCCTGTTGGAGAGTTTTTTTTTATACCTTATCATTAAAAATATCTCCTTATTTATAAGTTAGCTGAAATAGAATTGTGTCCAGAGATGCCTGTATTCCCTGGATCTGTGTCTTATGTCCAGCAGATGCTTAGGATATTTGCTGAATAGAGTTAAGCCAAGAAAAGCCAATCCTTAGCACATCTTCTGAAAAGATATGCATGACCCGAACACTGCTCCACAATGTCTGGTTTCATTGTGGTTTCTGAGGACAGAAATTCTAAGAGAAAAAAATACGTTTGCCAAATAAGAGTTATCAGTAATTCACACAGTACAGGGGGCACATTCATTTAGATTTCTTTTCTCTTTAAACCTAGTTAATATCAGGATGGAAATGATACGAAATTCGACCGAAGACCAGCAAAGTAATTTAGGAGCACAGAGGACTTAAAGTGAGGGTGAATTGAATGGTTTCTATTTTTTTTTTTTTCAACGTTTATTTATTTTCGGGACAGAGAGAGACAGAGCATGAACGGGGGAGGGGCAGAGAGAGAGGGAGACACAGAATCGGAAACAGGCTCCAGGCTCTGAGCCTTCAGCCCAGAGCCTGACGCGGGGCTCGAACCCACGGACCACGAGATCTTGACCTGGCTGAAGCCAGACGCTTAACCGACTGCGCCACCCAGGCGCCCCAAATGGTTTCTATTTTAGGATTCTTGGGTACCAAGGACTAGATTATGAAGGTTGAATCAGGAAGGCAAGGTGATGTCAATGGCAAACACTACCTGTTCTGAAAATTTTCTAGTGTTATACTAAACAGACCTTTCTTCTTCCAGTCCAGCATCAGGCACCAGAATTCAGTTTAGTCCTGATAATATTATGTATGGTTCAGGTACGTTAGGGGGCAAATATACTTTTACGGGGATCCTAAAATTTCTTTGGGGGAAATGTGTGTGTATTTCACAAACTCATCAGTAAATGCCTGGAGTACCACCTGTTCCTAACTTGGGAGCTGCATAAAATAAATTTATATACAATTGAATTATTGATGAGTTAAAAAGATACTTAATGTCTAACAACAACAACAACAAAAACCAATGGGAGTCCTTTTAGAAAAGGGAGGAGTTGAAAGAAAATGGTTTGCCAAGACAGGGTAATAAATAGGCAATAGAGACAGATGAAGAAAATTGGAAAAAAGCTAGGTCATGGTGAAATGTCATTAAGTCATTTAAATCACACATTTGGTGATGAAGGAGGAATTATCGGTATATTTACAAGATAGAAAAGTTTTTCAAAAAAAGGAAATTAATTCTGAGAATAGGCAGCTGAAAAGGCCTTGGGAGTTAAAAAAAAAATTATAAGTCACAAGATATCTCCCTGGGAGACAGAACTGGAAAACCGCTGATTTAAAAAAGTTAACTCTTCTCCCCAAGTCTCCCGAAAGACTGTGGACTAGCTTAATTTATATTTACTTCCGTAGAAAATGTTTCAACACAAAGTTTTCGCAAGGAGACCACAAAGTAAAGCGGTTACATACTTTTCCAAAATAAACACTACTAATTATAAAATTTCATCAAATATAAATGGAGGGCGTTTTCTTTTCTTTTTCTTTCTTCTTTCTTTTCTTCCTTCCTTCCTTCCTTCCTTCCTTCTTTCTTTCTTTCTTTCTTTCTTTCTTTCTTTCTTTCTTTCTTTCTTTCTTTCTTTCTTTCTTTCACCAGTTTCAAAATATTTGAGGAAAGGAAATAATTCATTTCCCTAGGAGGTCCAACTGTGTGTTTCAGAGTTCCTACACCCCGGCCCAGAAAAGCAGACATAATCGGATGTGTGTGCGTATTTTCTGCGAGGTGCGTCAGCATTTTATCAACTTCTCAAAAGTGTCAGTGGCCCTGAGAAGTTCAAATTCCCGGCACTAGATTGTCTTTGGGAGTCCCTTTCAGCTCTCAATGTACCGTAATCCCACGAATCTTTGTTCTTGTAACCTAGCCTGTTTTGAAACCCCTTCTTCCACACATCTAGGACTGCCATCCAAGTGATGCTCTGCGAAGCGGGCTAAGCTGTGGAAGTTCCCCCTGGACCCGGGGCTGGGGAAGGGCATGAACAGCGCAGCTCCCCGAGTCCGCTCACCACTCCTTACACAGGCAGCGGAGCTGGGGCAGCTCCAAGTGCGCCGAGAAGTGTAATCCCTCCGCTAAGTACTTGGCTCTCAGTCTCCAATCACTAGTGGGAGCTGGAGAGGGCAAGTGAAAAAAAAAAAAAAAATCCAGAGGCAGCCGAGGAGCGAGAGGAAAAAAAAAAAAAAGTCCCGCGGCGGCGGCAGAGCGGCCGCGGCGGCCAGAAGTTGACGGTGCGGCGGGGCGCGGGGCGCGGGGCGCGGAGTTGGCGTGGGGCCTGCGCGGGGCGCCCGGACAGTTGGGGGCCGCGGGGACAGCGGCGCTCAAGACGCCGGTGCCGGGAGCTCAGCGGCGGGTAAGGCGCGGGGGGGTGGGGGCGGGGGCTTGCGCGCGGGGCTCGTCCCTGCAAGCGAGCGGGAGGCAGCGGAGCCGGCGTGGGCAGGGGGGCGGCGCGGAGCCGGTGGCGGCGCTGCGGTAAGGAGCTAGCGCGCAGGGGGAGAGGAGGGGAACGTGCAGCGCGGCCGTGGGGCGGCGCGGCGGCGGGCAGCGGGTCACAAGGTGGCCGCCTGGGCTTTGTGCGCGGGCGGCGCTGCCGGGACCCCGAAACCTCGTGCCGGCGCTGGCGGGGAGTTGGGGGCAGAGGCAGCTGCGGGCGGGACACGTGCTCCGGACCGGGGGAAGGAGGGACGCGCCGAGGCGGGGAGTCGGGACCTGCGCACCCAGGGATGGGGCGGGAGGGCGAGCGGAGGGCAGCCCGGGAACGGGGGAAACGGGCGCGAGTCCGGCAGCCTGGGAGGCAGGACCCGCAGACACCCAGCTCGGCCGAGCCACCTGCCTCGGAAGCCTCCCGGGACTGCGCTCTGCGGCGGGAGAAAGTGCGCAGCGGGCTGGTCTGGAGTCGCGGACTCGGCTCTCGGTGTCTGCCCCTGTTGCCTCTTTCCCTCCGTCTCTTTCCCTCTGTCTCTTACTGTGTCTGTTGCGTTCTCAAATGTTTCTCTCTCTCCCGTTCTCTATCTCTGCCTCTCGCCCTCTCCCCACCTCCTCTCTCTGTCTCTCCCTGGGCCTGTTTGTGTGTGTCTCCCTCTCCCCACCCCCTTTTCAGTCTCTGTGTCCCTCCCTCTCGGTCTCCTTATCTTCTTCCCTCTCTGTCTCCTACACTCTTTTCAGTCTCGTTTGCAGGCTTTCTGCTGCTCGTCTGTCTCTACTTCTGACTCTTCGCTCTCAGCGCTCATCAATCCACTCGTGACCGTGTCTGTCAGGGCCCCATATTTCTGTCTGTCCCTTGCGGGGTTAGGGTTTCAGACATTAGAGAGGATCCTCCGGAAGTTGTCCAGTGTCTTATTCCTTCTGAGCTGCACCACTTCAGCTGGATCCTGGGTCCTTGGCATTTGTTCTCCATAGAATGGGAACTCTGTAGTTTCCGTGAGTTATTAGGAATTGCTCTTTTCTTAGTCACCTTTCCACCAAGGTGAGGTCAGTGACTGAGCAGCCACAGAGGTGCCAGTGAAAGAAAACAGAAGAAGAGAGCCGCTTAATTGCCTCCAACATATAAAGAGAATGTACCAAACGTATCTGCAGTGAAGCAGAACCACCTGAGAAACGTTTCTGAATTGTGGAAAGAAACACAAAGCCTCCAATCATGAGAGGAGTCAGCTAAAAAGTATTTGAAAATAATTTGAAAAGTATTTATGGAAATGTCTCGCTGTACTAAACTGATGCCAACGAATTATCTGTGTTTCTTGCATATATTTTTAGGATCCTAGTGACAACTCTCCTAATTATTGTTTTGGGAAAATTATGAGAAATGTCCTGTGTCGACTGGGACATTTGTTTTTGAGAAAATATTCTGTCTTTGTACTCTTATACCTCTTTACACTCCAGTGATCAAGAAGAATTATTTTTAACTGCAAAGAAAATAGGAAAGGATTTGTCAGTAATTTTAAAACATGAGACCTTCCAGAGATCAATAATTTCTTTGGAAAACTCTCACTGTAAGGACGTTTTGAAGGATATTACATCTTAGTGAAATATGCAAGTTATTACACACTTAGATCATTGTGTGATGCAAAACCAGGTTGTGTGCTGTAAGCAAATCATAGTAGTGATGTTTTTTATGGGAAACATAGCTGGGAAATTAATTGCTCTGATTTTCACTGTTTTCTTTAGTCATGCATAATGTACCTTTGTTTTTAGCAAAATATGGCCGAGGGCTACAAAACTTGATACAGTGTGTTATTTGTCCAATCTGAACTACCATTTAGAAAACCACCTTTTCCTTTTGCTCACGAGATAGAAGTTGATATGATCTCATTACTCATGTGCTAGGGTCTCCTGATGAGTTTTAATGGCACTGATTTGTGATTTTAAATCAAAATGTTAGCTTTTGGTGAGTTAAAATCCTGATTTATGTCACGTTAGTGAATCATCACTATTTATAGGGGCTCTGCCACCTTGTCTGCCAGGTGCTGCGTGGTGTTTAGCCCAGGCAGGGTTGTCTGAATTCCCTGTTAGATTATTGTCCCTCAGTGACGTGCTGCCTCTACTTGGGGTGTGTTCACATATGTCCCTCAGAATGTTCCAGTCATTAAATAATATTTATTAAGAGGAAATTGACTTAATTTTTTCCTCGTAAACTTTGAAAACTGTGTGAGATGGCCTGATAAAACATTTTTATACAGTAAATACTGATTTTATTATTTAACCGTGTAAGGTAATTTAAAATGTGATCTCTTTTGGTGCATATAGCAGCCTCCAGCAGTCAACTCGTGTTTATCATCCAAATCTAAAGTCAGTTGTCACCCACTCCAACCTGGCAAATCCCTTCCTAATTTTCCTAAGCCTCCTCATCACTGCTGCTCTGTTTCTGGGCACACCTCTCATTGTTCCCCTCTCCGCCCCGTCTGGTTCCTTGCTGGGCTCTTCCTCACTGGGCTGTCTTTTCATTGAAATAAAATAGTGTGTCTTTTCTTTCCTTCCCTGAATTTCAGATGCCCAGTGAAGTACCTGCCCTACGATAGTCAAAAAATTCCTTGAAGGGTGATTTGTCTTTAACTTGTGATGCTAATTCTCTGTAGGTGCAGTAGCTCAAAGGAAATGCTATAGTGTGGTGTAATAGATCACAGATGGAGGGATGAGACAGTCTTAGAAAGCATCTCCTCACACACATTAATATTAAAGATGAAGAGGATGAGGCCTAAACAATTTGAAAACCTTGTTCAGCAATAGACAATGAAGCCACAGTCCTTTCCCCTGGACTCCTGCTTGCCTTCATTCGCTAGAAGTAAATCCATTACCAGGAGCTAACATTTACTATCTAACCTCTGAAGATTTCTTCTCATGCTGACCAGTGACAGTCATGCGTGAAACTGACCATCTTGCAACAACTGATAATCATTGGTTATACATAATCCTGGAGGTAATAGTTGTCTTTCGAACATTGACTTCTAAGTGCATTTATGCGAAGCGTTGTGCTGTGTCATCTTGGGCAGACTACTTACTTCTACCTGAATAGAAGATTCACATTCTCTGGATTAAATTTTCTCCTCTGTAAATTTCTGTGCATGTGTTGAGTGGGGGTAGGGAAAAAAGAAAGGAAGTTTGGACCAGATTAGGAGCACTTTTTGAAGTTTTTCTTTAGAGACCACCGGTTTAACTCCCAGAACAACTGCATATTCATCTGTTTTACATATCAGACTTCCCTGTGAACTTTTGTTTGAAAAAAGACTAACACAGTTTAAAGAAAGCTTCAAGACCACTTACTTTTCCAATCTTTCTTGTGATTCTTGAATTTCATAATCAAGATAATTCCTAGCTTTTAAATCTGGGTATTTGGAGGATGGTTGATAAAGTTATTAGGATAGAAGGAGAAGCCGATTTAAAAAAAAAAAAAGTTTATTTTTGAGAAAGAGAGAGAGGGAGCATGAGTGGGGGTGGGGCAGAGAGAGAGGGGACAGAGGATCCAAAGCAGGCTCTAGTGGGCAGCAGAGAGCCCGGTGCAAGGCTGGAACTCAGGAGCCATGACATCATGACCTGAGCTGAAGTCAGACTCTCAACTGGCTGAGCCACCCAGACGCCCCAGGAGGAGCTGATTTTGCCTGAGAGATACTAATTTCAAATTCTCATATGCTGAATTTGATGTGATGGTAGAAATTTGAGTGGAAATGTTGGACTATATAGGGGCACCCAGTATTCCCAGGAGGGAGGGGATAGGGCTAGAAATACGTACTCACACTGAATTTATAATTAAAATTGAAGAAAACTAAAACTTATTAGAGATAGATAAATAAATGAAGGTTTGGGAGTGGACAAGAGGGGCATTTTGTTACTTCTGAGTATTTATTAAGGTCTATAGTATTGAGACAAAAGTAGGGTATTATATAATAATGTACATCAGGCAATAAACTGTTTTCACGATTTTTAGAGTATCTACTTTACATCCTGGTAATCTTAATTACATTCATTTTACTTAAATGTTTGAGTAAGGGGCCTCCTCTCTGCCTGGTGTTGTTGTACACCTCAGGGATACTGTAGCCATAAGAGACCCCAGCCTTCTGCTGTCGTTGAACTTGCATTCTAGAAAGAGAAAACAACCAGGAGCAAGCACATGAGTAAGACCATTTCCAGGAGTGAAGATTGACATTCGGAAAATAAGACAGGGAGGTATGACAGCATGTGACTGGGGCTATTCTTTATATGGGGTAGCCATGGAAGTCCTTTCTGAGGGTGTCCCTGAATACCAAGAAAGCCAGCACAGTGGAAATCCAGGAGAACTTCCTGGAAGAGGGAATATCAAAGCTGTCTCTAAAGCAGCAGCAAGTTGGGCACACGCTTGTCAGTGTGGTTGGACTCAGGCAATTAAAGGAAATGGTAAGAATGAGGTCAGAGAGATAGCCAGGCCCATGTTATGGAGTATTTTATTGAACCACCCTGGAAGGTTTTATACAGAGGAGTCAATAAGTATCACTTAGCATGTGTGTAGTGTGAGCAGGAATGTCTGAAGTAAGATGATGAGGGAGGCTATGAGAAGGATCTTGCTGATAGTTCGGTGGTTTGGCCAAGGGTGGAACCCAGAGAAATTGATCAGATGTCGTTCTTATTACTGAATAAGAGTCACTGAGTTGAATCATTCCCCCCATCTTGGTCAACATTGCAGCAATCCACTGGCTCAATACTTGCTTTTACTCTTACATCCACACTTCATTTCCCACATGTCACCTCCTTACCTTCCTTCAAATGTCTCCTGGGCTATAAGCGCCTTGACTCAGAGGGTGCAGTATATCCTGGCAAGGTTCTTCAGGGCAGACTCTGGACTATGCACGGATGCTTGACAGTTTCAACTAACTAACATCACTTCATTTTACATACAATTTGTGTTCTGGTTACAGAGGAAAGGAACCAAGTAAGTTAGAATTCCTTTAATCAGGCTTCAGTGGCATTTTTCTCTAGCTCTCAGCTTTGAAAACAGCAATGCTTCTGTAAGAACTTCACTGCGAAGTCCGCGTTGTTAGATGTGGATCTCACCCATCCTTGTATCTCAGCCCTTTGCAAAGAACCAGTACATAGGAGGCATTCAGTACATATTTGTGGAATGCTGCTGAATGCAGTCTTCTAGAGGACCTATAGTTTTCACTCAGCTCACTTCAGTTCTCTTGTGTTTCAGCAAGTATATGGCTGCATGTGCCTGCAGCTTTAGAAGGTACTAAGTGGCAAGTTTGGAAATGATTTTTCTGAAGGTTGTATTTCCTTATTGTCTAAAGGAAGAAAGATACAATCCAGGGTATCTCTTCATAACCTTTTCTTGCCTGGCTCTCTTGAGATAAATATTTTAGTCATTTTTATAGCAGTTGCATAGACAGGGACTTAAACAAGTACAGACACATCTGTCACTAGTTAATTTGTTGATTTATGAACCTAAAATGACTCCCAAGGAAGTCTGTAATGATGGTGCCTTTGTCTAAATTAATCTATCAATAGAAATCAGTGACTTTTATCTAACTAATATATTTTACAGCCATCTTAAAAGATACGAAATTATCAGTTCTGTTGTCCAATAGACATTGAGCCATAATAGTACATATAATGAGGGATTATCCCCAAATCCTTCCACTTATTACTGAATGTAGTGCTCTATTCATATGGGGTTGCAAACAACTTGGAATCACCTTACTGTATCTAGCAGTTCTTTTCACTGTTTTAATCCTTTTCCGTTAGTCAAGAGGCCACGTCTTCTTTTCCTTAACTCTGTTTCCTTACCTCTATTTTGTTAATAAAACCTCCTGCAGTATCCCATTGCCTTCTGTGTCAGGAGTGTTCTGTTTGCCTCTCCAGATCCACTTTGAACCCTTCTCCCTTATGCTCTCTGCCTAGGACAATATCTGGGTAAGCTTTTTTGATTTCCAGATGGCTTAGGTCATTGGGGAACCCCAGCAGGAGATTAAGGGGAGAGTGGAGAAGAGGCTCTTAATTTTCTTGGCTCCTTCTCTGCTAGATCAACTTGGGCTGCCTGGGTCCCTGCACTGAAAGGCACTACTTTTCTTAAGGTAGGCTTCCTTCCAGTAATCTCAGAATCTCTGCTTTTACTATCCTGCTTTACTGTACTATCCTTCAGGGTTCTTCTAAACTCCTGTCTGTACCTTAGATAAATCCTCTTACCAACTTATCAGAAGTTGTAACAGTTACGGTGTCATTTTCTGTTGATTCAGCTTCTGAAAGCCTCCTTTTTGGAGGCTTCTTGGATTGATAAGAAAAGTTGGCCACCCTTACCTGTATTGGACATCTGCTTTTCACCCCGATTTTTCTTCTTCTATTCATGCAACAGTGGCATAGAAAACCTAAGTTGTTGTTTAATAAATCTGTCAACAAATTTATTGGTTTAAACACTTTAATTGACAGTCATCTGTTTACCTCCTCTATATGTAATTTGATTGTTTCATTCACTCTTACTCATTCATTAGTACAGTACATATTTACAGAGTCAGTATTTAGGGCCAGGCAGTATGCAAGGCATTGTGGATACCAAAAGGCAGATGTTTACCCTTATGTGGCATGAGGATTGGAAGGAGCAGGAAAAAAACAAAAAACAAAAAACAAAAAAAATCCCTAAACAATATTTAGAAATGAAGTTGTGATTACGGCTGTGAAGGAAATTAGAAGGGTGTAGTGGGAGAGAGTAGTAGGAAGGACTCTCACTTTGCACAAGCAATGGTCAGGGGCTTTTGCTGACCTGCGTCTGTTATCCAGGCTCTTTATGTATGAATTTTAGAAGATTTTCCTAAAGACACAAATAATAAATCTTGGTAGGATAAGTAGAAATTGTAGGTAAACCTACAGTTGCTTTATACTGTTACTTAAACTTAGTATTATGGTATACATCTATATCCTCTTTAAGAATTTTTTTGTGCATTTTTATGTATTTTTAAATAAAACCAAGGTCACAATGATTATCTTGTTACTTGCATTTTTCGCTTAACCAGACATTGACAATACCATTGTACATCAATCTGTTCATTTTAAAACATAACATTTAATGTATAACCTGATAGTTAATGATCACTGTTGATTATATTTATTAGGATTTTTAAAAAGTTAGATAAGCATGAAGAAAATGAAAATGACTAATAATCCTACCACAAAAATAGTCTCTCAAAATTAGGAGTCTCTTGGAACTTGAGGGTATAGAAATGGCTTCAGTCAGGGGTGACTGGGTGGCTCAGTGGGTTAAGCATCTGCCTTCAACTGAGATTATGATATCACGGTTCATGGGTTTGAACCCCACATTGGGCTCTGTGCTGACAGTGTGGAGCCTGCTTGGGATTCTCTCTCTCTCTCTCTCTCTCTCTCTCTCTCTCCCTCCCCCTTTCCGACTCGTGCTTTCTCTCTCTTTCAAAATAAATAAATAAACTTAAAAAGAAATGGCTTAAGTTATACAGATTTTTATTTCATCAAAACTCCTTTGAATTATGTCTGATAAAACCAAATGACAACAGAGAGGGAAAACAATGTAATCAAACCTTTTTTGTCTAGTAATTCTATTCCAGAGATTTTTAGGCCTAACACCATTGCTAGTTATCTCTGTCTTATCACATATTAAATGAAAAATTGGAGTTTGAAGAAGTGTAGGCTATATGACTAATTCAGGAAAGCAATTTACGTATAACAGTAGGTTTTACTTTACTTCATTTCTTTCCTCGATGTATCCCATGGAACCATGGTTTTGTGAATGTCAGGTGTTTAACTCAAGAAGGATCCCATGGGTGGCGGCGTCCCATTGCTAACTGTGGGGACTCTGGAGTTTGACTGGCTTTGAACCTTGGCTCTATTGCTTATTAGCTGTCTGACTTTGGGCAAATTACTGGACCTTGTTTGTCTCTGCATGATCTGTAAAATGGGGATGACAGTAACAGTGATTACTTCATAGGTTTGTTTGAGGTTTAGAATCGGGAATATTTGTAAAGGGTTTAGAACAATGCCAGGCAGGTAGTAAACACCACAGAAGCATTTGATAAGTAAACAAGTGATCAAAGAAATGAGGGAACTGCTATTTTCCAACTGCAATACTTCTGTGAACCTGTATTATGCTCCTGTGCCTTGTGGCAGTCCCCCAGCGGGTATTTGACCACGGGACTTGTATTTTCCCTTGCATATATTCAATGCTAGTATTGAATTAGTGTTCCTTAGAACATACTTTGGGAAAAATTGATATAAATAATTTACTAAACATTTCACCAGTCTATTTATTGTCTCCTGAAAGAAAGGAACCATTCTTGTTGCCGGGATATTTTTCCTCTATCTGTCACACACATCATTCTTGGGTTTTTTTTTTCTTTCCCTTTTTCTTTTTAAAAGTAAAATGAATATTTTTTTTTTACCCAGAGAAAGAATTTTTGCCAGTATAGTTGTGAGTATACTCTGGACCTCTGGGACTTACTGAGCCCAAAGTTTACAGTCTATAATATTTTCTAGAAAGCTACTTACTGTTATTTTTTTTCTAACAGCAGAGAATATGTATTCATTGATGTGAACTTGGGGAATGCAGGAAACTAACAAAATAAAAATCACTCAGGCTTCTACTACACGGAAATAGCCACTCTTGACATTTTGGGTCTTTTTTTTTTTTCTTTATAAAGTTTGGAGCATAATATAATAGAGTTTTGTGTCTTGCCTTTCTTTTTCACTTGACTTTATGTAATATTCTTAATCCAAGAAACTTGGTGATTTCTGGCTTTCAGATGATTGGTAATCTACATTTCAAAAGAGCTTCCTTCCTTTCTCCCCAAATTCTGTGGCCAGAGACAATATGAAAATAAAATGGTGTATCTAGAATGAGTTTCTCTCTCATTCGGAAATTGGAACCACCTGGTAAGCAGTTGGCAATTCTTTTTAAAAGACCTGGAGTAGGTGACCTCAGGTTGCTTCATTTTTATGAGTCATTCCAGTGTTCCAGCCAGCAGCCAGATGGACGCAGAAGAGTCCGTGACCAGACTGCTTCGGAGGCATTACTTACTCATCCCAAGTGGACTGTGAGTGAACTTATATAATCTTGAGGTTAACTAGGAAATGTTATCCAGGGAAACCTGAGTTATCCAAAACAAATTTATTTAATTTTAAGATGATAACTCTGTTTCTTTCATTTCATGTTGGAGGTAGGGCTCTCATAATATACTAATACAGAGGACAGTGTCTCTCAGTATTTTTTCTTGTCTTACAATTTTGAGTGGGAAATAATGTTGTATTTATATGGCAGCGTATAAAGACTTGAACAGTTCTAACCATTGTAGGTTTTACTCGGTGTACTTCGTAAATGATGGATTTATGCTGTAGTGATTAAAGTGTATGTATCTTGCTCACTAAGTCCTTTTTCATTCAGAAGTCCTTCCACAATTTTGAATCCTCATCTGACTCAAGATTAAATCAGTCACTCTTTAAAACACTTATCTTTAATATCTTTAGCAAATGAAAATATTTAAACTCTTTTTTAAAGAGGAAAACCATGCTACACTGTTTAATTGAATTAAATTAGCTTTTCATGGAAATTTACCTAGGAGCTGTTTCTGGAACCAATTTGGAAAATGATCTTTGTATTCTGTGGCATTTATGTCTGATTATGTTTTTCTTAGTAATTCTCAGTGGACCTGATTCACTCCTTGCTTCAGTCATCAAACCCTTGTGAGTTTTGTAGGCAAATTAGGCATTTCCTACCCAATAATTATGCATATTTATGGAATAATGTGTGCTGCTTCTTTAGATACAGATGGTGTAAGAAATTGTTAATTCTAGAACTTAAACTTATTTAAATTTTGTCATTTTAGCATTCTGTAGAGTATGTTAAGGCTAAGATAAGTCATATATAAACTTCTCCTGAAAAATGTTTCATAGAATGTAAGTTTTGACCCCTTGACTGATAAAAGCAGGTGCTGTTGTTTTGTAAAAATGGTAGATGATCCAAAAGTTCTTAAAAAATCTATTTCCTTGAAACCTTGTGTATTTGAGGCACATCAAAGATTTTGTATACTACATTTTCTGCCTTCTCTTAATGTTGTAATCTGTTGTTTTCCAAAGCCATGTAGAAATTGAAAACTCCTTAGAAAAACGCAGTGTTCAAGTGTTTTAGTTGTAAAATTTATCCTTTGTGATCAGCATTATGGGGACATGTTTTATATACTTTGGTACGAGGACTGTAACTTAATGCCTTTATTGCTTGATACTTCATGTGTATAGCACTTTAGAAGTATTAAAAACATATTTAGCTTTTCAAAAAACTTGGGCTGAATCTGCCACAGTCTGGATGTGAGACTTGCAGTTATTTTGTGCACACACGGATGCTCGTTTGTGTTCTGTGTACTGTCTGTACCACCCTACTTTCCCTCCCTCTCCCCTTCTGTTTTTTCTCTCAGTTTTGCTCTTATTTTGAAAGCATCATTTCTTTGGATTACTTTTTCTGAGCCAGAGAGGTTAAAACTTGCTCATTTCTAGGATTCTGAACCTGTAGAGTATTCCCAAGGTCCTTACTAGCTTCACATCCTCTGACTGATTGGAGTTTTGACTAAGTTAGCATAATTGACATGATGATTTGATATTCTTCAGACCTAATCCTAAAATACTTTAATATCATAGACTGATAATAGCAGCGAGATAAATTTCTATTTTGTTTTGAAGTCACTGATTTAACTATAATTCCACTTGGTGTTTTATGAAATATCCATGTTTTAAACATTTTAAAAAGTGCGTTCTTACAGCTAAAACTAAACATGGCATGGACATATTATACAAAATATATTGTAGGTGTTCTTATATCTAGACAGTTTTTATTCCTTTATACAATCTCTTTGATATACAAAAATCTGTAATTGCATTATATAGACTTTCTCCAAATACTCTCTAGCTTATATATTTTTTGAAATTTCACATATTTATAATTGTGATTTGAAAGTTATTGTTACATATTAAACATTTTTCTTACAACTCAACTAGTATGCAGCTTGACTTACCATGAGACTGTAAATTCCTTTTTTGGCTCATCTCTCCTAAACCTGGAAGGTATAATGCAGTTTAACAATAATATTTTTTTTCTTCAGTTTGTGAATAATGTCTTTCTTACAGCTGGAATTATTAAATGTTTATGCAGTGTGAAAGAACTTGATGCAGTATGTGTCAAAGAGATAATTGAGTCTTGCTCTGAGGGGAAAGATGTTTAAAATTACAGATGATACATTACCACAAAATAAATGCTGAGCACAAATAGACAGAGTATGGGAAAGACAAAATGAGAAGTTGATGAGAACATCTATGAAGTGCCATGTTGACTCAGTCTATTATTCTGTCTTTAGATGATGCCATCAGGGGGTGTGTTTTGGGAAGGCTGGGTTGGTGTTCCATGATTTCAGGCTGAAAATTCAGACTTCTATCCTTCAAATACCTTAGTTTTTCTCAATTAAATTACCCTCTTTTTGAAAATGCTTAGAATTTTTTAGTTTAACTTCCTGGATTATATTTATATTTCATTTCTCAACCAGATTATGAATTCTCGTTGAAGTGTGGCAGCAGTTCCTTAGCTCCATTTTTGCCATGTTCCTACTTTCCGTCATTGTAGAGAGCTTTGACATTGTAGCGAGCCTTGACATTGTAGAGAGCCTTGAAATCTGTAATGCTCCCTTGTAGTCTTCACCTTTGTTGGCTGACAGAATGCTGATCTTCCTTGTTTTTTTTTTTTTTTTTCCACAAGACTCTCCTGTGGTCAACTTGATCATTTATTTTTATTTGCTTGGATTTTCCTTAGCTTCTAAATATTTTTTTCCCTTCTCTTTTTGGTGAAATTAGAGTTATAATTTCATTCAGCAACTGATTTTTTGGAGTGCTAGGCTGTAGTAGACTAGAACTGCTTGTGGTATTTCAAGTAAAGATGAACTGTAAAGATGAGCTGTAGTTTTAAATGGGATGAGTACCATGATTTTTGTTCTTGAGTGATATTGGTGCCATTGTTAGCTTTGTTGGCCATGGGAGCACATTCATGCAGTCTTTTAAGCTCCTTTTTATGATAACTAAGGCCCATTATCCTGAGAAGTATGGTCTGTTACTTCTTCCCCTACATGCCTAACCCTATAGTTTTCCACTTTGACTTTTATTTGATGTTTTCCCCCTAGTAACTCATAAAGTTTTGGAAATCTTGTAGGTTATCCCACTGACTTGGCATTTCACGTACTGGAAAAAGTTAGTGTCTTTTGCAGACCTGGAAAATTTAATCTACATTTCCTCTTTTACATCATTTATAAAGATGTTAAATAAGACCACTTCCAGCACCTTCCCTATTTATAGCTTTCCAGCCAAAGCAATGCCTTTTTTTTTTTTTTCACTTTCTTTGTTTCTCCAGCAGAAGTTCATGAAATCCTCTGGGGAAACTTTTTTTTTTTTTTTTTAAATAACTTTTGTGGTAGTATCTTGTCAAGGGATTCTAAAAAAAATACATGGATTGTATCCACTGGTTTTTCCCTTGAGGCTGCACACATCTTTTAATTTGCTAAGACATAATTACTGTTGAAAAAATTCAGAGCTAGCGCCCCCTCCATCGTTTGCTGAATTCTTCAGTGAAGAATGCTTTAGCATATGTAGACCTCACAACATTGCCAAATTACCAAGAAATAATTATAACACTAGTTTAGAGAAATTTGAAAGACGGTGGATAAAAGAGATGAAACTTAGCGTTAATAGGGATGGTTGAAATGCAATTATATATAAACAAAAAATTATATATAAGCAAAAAAGGGGGTTACTGGGGTGCCTGGGTGGCTCAGTCAGTTAAGTGTTAAGCTCTTGGTTTTGGCTTAGGTCATGATCTCATGGTTGGTGGGATCGAGCCTGAGTTGGGCTCTGTGCTGGCAGTGGGGATCCTGCTTGAGCTTCTCTCTCTTTGTCTCTTTGCCCCTCCTCCCCTGCTTGGGTTGTCTCTGTCTCAAAAATAAATAATTAATTAAAAAAGGTGGGGGGTTATTGTGTCTGAGTCTTTCTTAAGTTCTAGACCATGTTCTAAATAAGTCCATCCTGTTTAAGATAGTAGTGATTGTCATCTCCATGTTACAGGTGAAGGAATTTAAGGCACAGTGAAGTTCAGGTGTAGGACTTAATCTAGATCCTAATCTATACCTAGCATAGGACCATCTAATTCTAAATCCTTGCTTAAATGTTGAAAACCTCTTAGAGCCAGACGTTGTGTTGGTTATTGATACTACAAAATTACTGTCACTCCGTCTTGGTGGTCTTGGAAAGAGCCTTGGAGAACTTGGAAAGACTCCTGAGGAAGGAAGAAGCCTATGCATAAAAACTCTTTGAGATGGTAATTGTCTGTGGTAGGTGCTGTGAGAGCATAGGAAAAGGCTGATTGTTAAGGAGTTTTCAAGGTAGAGACTTGGGTTCTTGATCACGTGTTGAGAAGAGAGATTGATAAAGAGAACATTTTGAAAATCTTTGGGAAAACATTTTGAACCTTAAATGGTATAATCTCCTTTTTTTCTCCTTTAAGTTATGGAACATTTCTATACAGAGAGTATGGACACTGCTTTTTAGAGCAAAGTTACCACCTCTTTAGTAAAATTGACTTTGATTTGATCCACACATATTTGTGTATATGTGTGTGTGAGAGAGAGAGAAATAGATGAGGGGCATTTAACATGGGTTAAATACAGTGACATATTAGTGAATTTGGGAAATCAATACCTCAAATAATTTGCTGAGACTATAAAGATGCAAATTATGAAAAATCATTTAAAAATCACCAGTTTATCTGAAATGATTGGTTAGATTCAAAACCTGATTTTGAAGGAGGCACCATAACGTATACCTAATAGTAAACTGGACTCTGGGGTTTGGCAAAAGTTCAGTTGTTGCGAGGGAACAGAAGGTATATACTAAAAACACAATAAAAATCTTCAAGGCGGGGGGTGCGCCTGGGTGGCTTAGTCCGTTAAACATCGACTCTTGATTTCGGCTCAGGTCAAGATCCCAGGGTCATGGGATTGAGCCCTGCATGGATTCTGCACTGTGTGTGAAGCCTGGTTAAGACTCTCTTTCTCCTTCTGTCTCTGTTCCTCCCTCTCTCTCAAAAACAAAACGAAAAACCTTCAAGGAGAGTTTGGTATTGAAACTCAAGTATATCATTTTTTAAAATATTGAAGTGGAGTCTAGATCATCATCTATAAAGAGATATCACCTATATTTTATCACTTCTATTTTGATTTGTCAGAATGCACTAGAGTGAAATGAAATTCCTACAGTGTTTCTCCAGGCTGGTTTGCAACCTGCCAGAATGGACGTTATGTGACATGCTTGCTTTCTATCTTCACACACATCTTTTCTAGAAAGAATCATAAAACCTTCCTTATTTGTAGCATAATAGTGTGTGTTTTACGGCAAAATGCAACGGGGTCTCTTGGCTGTGTCCATGGAGTTTAGCTAAGATAGTTTTTAAAGTAAAAAAGTAATCTTTAGTTTCCAAAATAAACCAGATCGAACATGTATTTTGCATGAAGACAGTGCTATGAGGAAAGCAAAATTTAAAATTGATTAAGAGGCATTATAAGTAATCATAAGTAAAATTAAATTTAAAAATTTATTATTATAAGTACTATATATGTGTTAAATGAATACATTTTTGCTAGTCAGTAATCACCATTTGATTTTTCTAAGGAGTATGGAGTATAAATAACGCAAAAACATAGTAAGCTATAGTATGATTTATAACAAACATACTAAGCTATAGTATGATTTGTAACAAATAGAAATCTTCCTTAGTGACTCCTTATATTCTAAAATACAATTTTCCCATTATGGAAAATTATATTTATGTTGAACATAAATAATCAGATATTTGCTTCCCTAATGATCCAGATTATTTTAAAATCATGTTACTGGATTTAACGACATGACCTCTGTTCTGTGACCTTGTGTATTTCTGGAGGCTTGTTGTACATGTCAAGGGTATTTCCTTTTATTTGTTTTAATTTTACCTGCCATTTAAATTATTGAATGACCCTTCATAATTTTATTATGAAGCCATATAATAAGGAAGGACCAGTTGATTATTTTTTACTTTAACTTTCATAATCTCATATAATTCCAGTCTTCTTTGTGTTCTCATTTCTCAGGTCAAATAATTCTTGTTTTGCAATTTCTCATCACAGTAATGGATGGGATACACTAATATGTTTCAGTACATTTATTGTTCTCATTTTAGCATTTTACATCTGTTCTCTCTTCCAGGGGAGGAAAACAAGTAGTATGTCGAAAAGAGCACACGACTGGGAGGCAGGAAAGGCCATAATTAGTTTTGGAACCTTAGACTAATCACTTAAATAAAAGGCTGGTCAAACTCCGTACCGTCTTTCTGGCTCTGAAATGCTGTGATTCTGTAACCTAAATGAGCAAATCTTATCATACTTAATAAAGGTAGTATGGCATTAGTTTCTTTAGAGCAGGGCACCATAACTGTGGCGTGTTTGTATTCCCCCCCTGCCCCAGGTGGTATTTGGAATTTCAGAGACAAAAGAGAATGTTCACAGAGTAAGTCCTTTCCAAATGTTATCATGTCTGAGATTTTATAGTTCTTTGCATGAGAGACTGATATTTAAAACTCATATGATTATATTGTGCACCATTTTACATGCTTCTATAATTCCTTTCCTCAGGGGTTCCATATAATTTTGGTGAGTAGGAAGTAACTCTACAATCAATATCTTACTCCTTCTTTTGAATTATTTTCTAAGAACTTTAAGGCATTTGTTGAAAAGGTTTTGTTCAGAAGTCAGATTCAGTTTCATGTTTTGACTGTGTTGGATTATAATGGCTAATTTTACTAGAGATAAAATATGCAGAACATGCCAGCAATGTAAGTTCGTTTTTGTGATTGTAACTTCACTAATCAATGAGATGATCTGTGTGCTTTATTGGTTACCCTTGTTTCTGTGACTCCCTGTACTAAGTATTGTCTTTTAAAATGATTTTTAATAGAAACAGAGACTGAATAGGTTGAGGTGTTCTACAGTTATGCTGGTTGTATGAGAATTTAGTGCCCATTCTATTCCTATAATACTCTTTTTTTTATACTGTTCTAGGATTGATTTAATGTTCACATTCCTTTAGAACATTTAAGCAACTTGATATAGTGTTATTTTCAAGTTGATTAGTAATTTCCTTTTAAAAACTGTATTTTCATCAGCAATCAACTCTATTATTTTTATATGTGTTAAGGTTTCCGTGGTATTTTCTATATTATCCATATCAAATTTTTAATCCCAGCATGCCTCTCTGAAACCTTTCCCTATAGGATGTCAGTATGTATTGAAAGACCCTGTAGTAACAGGTTCATTACACTTATCAAGCTAAGTAAAATAAAATTGAGAAAACAAAGAGAGACACTGGAAATTCATCTTGGAGCATTTGCTGTTAATCTAAAGCAGGAAGCCTCCACTGAAAACTATAGAGTTGATTGTTTTACATGAATTATTAGTTCTTAAGGGACACAAGATAAAGAAAAAATTGAATTCTTAAGAAGTGCTGAAAATGTTCATAGTGAATGAACATTGTGAAATGAGTGAGGGTTCACGATCCTAAAACTCTTAAATCAGAAATGAGAATGAATATGAAACAGAGTAAGGCAAATCCCCCTTGTATGGACTCTTTTCTTAGAAGCTGGTTTGAAAAAAAAACCTAACTACCTTTACACCCTACATGGATCCCTTATCAGTTTCTCATACTGATACTACTCTTGTGCTGTTCCCTTCTTTTGAAACCTGATTCATAGTTTTTACAAGATATTGCATTTTATCCCATTCAACTGGACTCATTTTCTTCCTTCTCTCTGCTTGCACCCTGTTGCTAATTAGCTAATTTCGTGAATTGTTAGTGTAAGTGGCATCATTTTTACTGTACTGATTGCCAAAAAGTGTGTTCTGTTCCTCTCTTTCCTCCATATTTCTCAAATATGGAGTTGCTTGTTTAGTGTTGAGTGACTGATTGAATTCTCTGTTTTTATATGGTTCTAATCTTTATTTCTTTGTAATTGTGGAAAATTTCACTTTGAGAATACGTGAGAAGCTTGGGATTTTTAAAAAATGTTATTTGTTTTAAAAACACATTCTGGGACACGAAATAGGAAAAAAATTCTCTTCTCTATTTTAATTAAAGCCAGTGTAGATGTTCGATGCTGAATTTTGGAAGTAGATACCTGGGTTTGTAGGCTGGCTCTCCCACTCAGCATCCTCATCTGTAAAGTGGGGATAGTAAGAGTACCTACTAAATAAGGATGCTGGGGGAAGTAAATGGAGAACCTAGAAATCTGCCTGGCATACAATAGTTGTTCAGCAAGTGTTCATTCTTCTTTATTTTAGAGGTCTTTAAGTGGCATTGGCACAGTAGCTTACTTTATATAAGATTGTTCCACTAAAAATAGAATGAGGAAAATTTACGAAGTCAATTGATCAATATTTAAGAGAAAGCTTTCTTACAAAATGTTTTCAAATGCAAAATTTTAAGGTCACAGATATTCATATTAAAATATGTGTCTAGTTAGAAACAAGAAGCTCTCAGAAACAAAGTTATTTCCTTCCCTTTTTATTCAATTTGGGATTCTTCCATTTCTATTTCAAATGCTTGCTTCTAACAAGGAGTTCATGTAATGAAATAAGAGGATGAATTGTGTGTTTTTATTAATTTGAATGATATTTTCCCTTGGATGAATTATGAAAAGTCTGGTTAAGTTTAGTATTAGTGGAACTTGAAGAGATGTTAATATTGGGCACGTGTTTAGTTGCATGACATGATCAGTTTACCCTGATCCAGAACCTTAATTAAAGTTTTATTAAACTGTGTAAACCATGATCCAGTTTGGATTTGAAAGTAGATAGACATCTGTTTCAAATATTATTACTACAGTTAGAAATTAATAGCTTTTTTCTCTGAAAGTCTAAATGTTTCCCTTTTGAAACTTGTTTCTGTCTCACTATTCCCTCTATGTTAACATATTTTCGAGATGTTAAGATTTTTTTAAAAATCACATTCATAGTCTTTGTAATATCTGTACTAAGGAAAAGCAGGAAAGTGTTTAGAAGTATTTCATCTAAGAACAATAAAACAAGACTCCTCTTTGTTTTATGTTGAAAGCAGATTTCTATAGTGATGCATCAGAAGCACTTACGAGGGCTTTCTTGATTGAGGACCTTTGTGCTCTGTCCCTCCCTCTCTTGCTTTTGTTCTTTATGAAGTGAGAGCTAATTCTCGGTAAATTTTGGTGTCGTTTTGCTCAGGATAAAGAGCCACCACTTTCTTTTTTCCTTTCTTTGCCTCAATGACAGAAAATACTTCACCAATTGCATATCTTCAGCTAATTATTGTATATGTGTTTTACCCTCAGTTCTGGAAAGAAATCTTGAACTCGTATTTCACTCAGATAACACTTAATGCTATTTAGAGAAAGAACAGCAGAATTTAATTTCCTATTAAACCATGCTCACCAAAATGGGAGGAAACAAAGCTTATGATATCCCAAAGTTCAGAATCCATTCATTTACTATATTGCTATATTGCTATGTCAGTCAGCAAGAACTGATAATTACATGAACACTTTTGATGGAAACTTTGTAAAATAAAATAGGAAGAGTTCAAAAAGGAAATTGTATTACTTGGAGTCCATTTGTTGCCTTTTTAATATATTTTCTTTGTTCTTATGCATTTTTAGATTTTAAAGAATCGGGAAATTACCATCTTAATTTTGTATTTTATTTTTGCTTAAAATTATGCTGTGGAGTTCTTCTCATGTTATTAAGTATGCTTCCAAGTATTCTAATGACTAGAAAATAATTCATTTGTTTATTTTTTAATTTCTCATCATAAATAATGCTGCAATGAATATCTTTGTGAATAGATTTTTAAATATATGAATATTATGAATGTTATGTGTAACACCGAATTGCTTTCCAGTGAAGTCATTCTAATTTATAATCTTACCAGCAGGGTATTTAATTTTACCCACAGATTTAGATGTGTTAATACATATTTCAGTTATATCTGTGAAATCTCCATAACACTCAGAAAAAGTCAAAACAAAATGTGAAAGACCCAAACAATAAGGTAGTTGGGATATGTGGGAACATAGCTGCTTCTTATTTTTATTAAAAAAAGAAAAAACACAAGTTTTTACTAATACCAATACTGACCATTACTTTTGATACATAATTTCATAAAATTTATTTAAAAAATGTAAATTAACTCCAATTATTATTATTATTATGTTTGAGCATTAATTTGTAACCATAGGAATGATTTAAGGAAAAGGCTATTAATTCGTACACAGATCCCTGAAGTCAAAGGCAGCAGTTACCTCAGGAAAAAAATTTAGCCCAAATTCTTAATTGATATGCAGAATATAAGATGGTTTTGTGCTTTGTGGAAGTGCTTTCATATTATAGCAGAGCTACAGAAACTAAGTTGTCTGAGCCCTGCTCTTTTCTTGCTTGAAAAAAATGTATGTTTTTATTTACTTATTTTTTTTAATGATTATTTATTTTTGAGAGAGAAAGAACATAAGTGGGGGAGGCAGAGAAACAGTGAGACAGAGGATCTGAAAGCAGGCTCCCTGCTGACAGTACTGAGATCACTGTGGGGCTCGAAGTCACCAACCACAAGAACATGACCTGAGCCAAAGTCTGGTGCTTAACCGAGCCACCCAGGGGCCCCCAAAATGTATGTTTTTAAAAAATTTTTTTTTCAACGTTTTTTATTTATTTTTGGGACAGAGAGACACAGAGCATGAACGGGGGAGGGGCAGAGAGAGAGGGAGACACAGCATCGGAAACAGGCTCCAGGCTCCGAGCCATCAGCCCAGAGCCTGACGCGGGGCTCGAACTCACGGACCACGAGATCGTGACCTGGCTGAAGTCGGAGGCTTAACCGACTGCGCCCCCCAGGCGCCCCCCAAAATGTATGTTTTTAAATGAAACATTTCTTCCATATTAAAGGGCATAAACCTATATGTACATTTTAAGGAATAAGAATGAATGCTTTTACATCTGCTAGTCAGCTTTTGAAAGAAAGTAATCCTTTTAAGCCTCCTATGTACTCCTCAGTCACATTTCTCTCCTTTCCTTCCCATTTGAGTAAACACCACCCTGAGCCTTGTGTTTATTGTTCATTTTTTTAGAGTTTATTTATTTTTTGAGAGAGAGAAAGTGGGAGCAGGGGCAGAAGACAAAGAGAGAGAACCCCCAGCAGGTTCTGCGCTGTCAGCACAGAGCCTGATGTAGGGCTCCATCCCACCAATCATGAGAGCATGACCTGAGCTGAAATTCAGAGTTGGACGCTTAACCACTGGGTCACCCAGGCACCCTATTCGTTTATTTTTCAAAATAATTTTTCCATATGCATGTGTATTTCTAAGCTGAATTTTTGAGGTTTGTAAGAGGATCATTCTGTAATTAGTGTTCTGTGTGTTTACTCCCCCTCCCCCCACTCTCAAATTTATGTTTCTAAGATACATCCATGTTGCCTGAAGCTGCATTTCACTTACTTTTATTATGTTGTATTATTCTGAGGTGAATAGACCACACTTAGTTTCTCATTTGCTTTTTGATGGGTTGTTTCTGGATTTTTGCTATTATAAGGAATGATGTTATGAGTTTCTTGTATTGTGGTGCACAGCTATAAGGTACTTGGTGATTGCTTGGCCACAGAAAAGGCACATTGCACAGTTATGAGATCCTGCCATATTGTTTTCATCCTCCCCCCCAGCAGCATATGCTATTTCCTGTTGTGGTACCTCCTAACCTAGTCTTGAAGTTATCAGTTTATTAAATATTTACTGATCCATATATAACATGATATAAAGATCATAATTGATATTTTCTTAATTGATAATGACGAACATATTTTCATGCGTTTTCTTTGTCCATTTGTTCTCTTCCCCTCACGCCACTGCCAACAGTGTGGAATGCCTGTTGATGTTTTTTGCTTATTATCTGTTATGTTGCTTGCTCTTTTCTTAGTGATTTGTACTGATTTTGTTCTTACTGTTTACTGTTTATTGTGAATATTAATTCCTTAATCAGTTAAATGAATTGCAAACATCTCCTGACTTGTAGTTTTGTTTTATCTTTGTATGGTAGTTTTTAATGACAGAGTTTTCAATTTTAATGGGGTCAACATTTTCTTTTATGGTTTATATTTTTTAGTCTTTTGTTTAAATCACCCTTGCCCATCCCAAGGTCATAATGATACTCTCTTACACCCTTATTCTGTCTGCACTTGAATTTTGTTTGTGAGGTGTGAGTTAAGGTCCAATTTTATTTCTGTATGTTTAAACTGTTACTAATTCCAGAGTGATTGTCCGTTTATGTCAGCTCTGTTGCGTATGCACACACAAGTATATATGTATATCTTCATTTCTGAACCTTAAAATTTTGTTCCATTGCTCTGTTTTTCTTGTGACAATACTACACTGTCTTAGTTATGAAAGTTTATTGTGTGTCTTGATACCTGTTTGGGTGTGTCCCTTCCTCTTTTTCTTCTTCATGAGAATCTTGGCCCTGTGCTTTGCTCTTCTGTATAAACTTTATAATTCCACAAGTTTTTGATTGAAATTACAGTTAATTTAAATATGAATTTGGGGAGATGTCATCTTTATGATAGTCTTTTTACTAAGAGATATGGCATATTTCACTATTTTTTAGATAGCTTTTTTATAGCATCTCACTTAGGATATGATATATTCTTTTTTTTTTATTAAAAAAAATTTTTTTTTCAACGTTTATTTATTTTTGGGACAGAGAGAGGCAGAGCATGAACGGGGGAGGGGCAGAGAGAGAGGGAGACACAGAATCGGAAACAGGCTCCAGGCTCTGAGCCATCAGCCCAGAGCCCGACGCGGGGCTCAAACTCACGGACCGCGAGATCGTGACCTGGCTGAAGTCGGACGCTTAACCGACTGCGCCACCCAGGCGCCCCAGGATATGATATATTCTTTATTGAGATCTGGCACATATCTTGTTAGGTTTGTTCCTAGGTACCTTATTTATTTATTCTTTTTTGCTACTGTAAATAGTATTAATTATTAATTATGTTTTTAATTTTTTGTTGAATATATTCCTTGTTCAAATTATATTCCTTACGAATTATTAGGGTTTTGATTCCTGCTTTCCAGTCTTAGATATTTGATTTCTTTTTCTTGTCTTAGTGTACTCGCTGAAAACTAGAATATAATATAGAATAGTAGTGATAGTGATTGTACTTTTCTTTTTCTTATAGGGCCTAAGTTTGTCACTGTTACTAGTTAATCTAGGTTTTATATGTATACTTACCACATTAAATTCTCTTACATTTCTGATATGCTGAGTATTTTATTTTTGTGTATTCATTATAAGTCAGTATTAAATTTTATCAGATTATTTTTCTGCATCCTTGAAACTGTGAGCTTTCCTCCCTTCCTTTAGTCTCTTATTATGATGAACTACATTCATTTACTTTATAATGTAAAACTGTTCTTACCTTCTTAGGATAGACTAACTTCATTGTGATATAAAATTACTGTCTTAATAAACTGCTAGATAATCCCATTTAGGATTTTTGCATATGTGTTCATTAGTAAGATTAGTTTTTTTCTCCTATCATCTTTTTTATTCCCAAGCAGCCACTAATCTAATTTCTAGCTCTTTGGTTTTCTCTTTTAGGCAATCTGTATAAATGCAGTTATGCAATATGTGATCTTTTGTGACTGGCTTCTTTTATTTAGCATAATGTTTTCAGGGTTCATCCATATTGTGGCATTTATCAATACTTAGTTTCTTTTTATAGCTAGATAATATTCCATTGTATGGATATACCCCATTCAGTAGTTGATGGACATTTGGGTTATTTGCACTTTTAGGCTAATATTTATAATACTGCTATTAACATGCATGCCCAAGGACTTGTGTGGGTATGTATTTTCATTTTTCTTGGGTATATACATAGGAGTGGAGTTGCTGGGTCATAGGTAATGCAGTGTTTAACATTTTGAGGAACTTCCAGGAAGTTCCTCAAGGTGATCTCAGCATTTTATATACCCACCATAAGTGTATGAGAGTTCTAGTTTCTGCACCTCTTCATCAACATTTATTATCTTTTTGGGTATAGCCATCCTCATGGGTGTGAAGTGGTATCTCATTGTGGTTTTGTTTCGCATCTTCTTGATGGCTACTGATTTCAAGAATCTTCTCATGCACTTATCTGCCATTTGTACATCTTATTTGCAGAAATGCCTATGCAGATTGTTGGCCTCTTTTTTAAATTGGGTTATTTACTTAGTGATAAGTGCTCTTTGTATGTTCTAGGTACATATTGCTTCTGTGATTTGCAAATATTTTCTCCCAGTCTCTGGGTTGTTATTTTCACTTTCTTGATGGTGTCCTTAGAAGCAGAAATGTTTTACATTTCAATGTCCAGTTTGTCTATTTTTTCTTTTGTTGTTTGTGCTTTTTGGCGTCATATTAAGAGACCACTGCCTAATCCAAGATCATAAGTATTTCCATCTATGTTTTCTTAAAAGAGTTTCACCCTTGTATTTGAAAGATGGCTTTGGTGGATATAAGATTAATGATTGACTTTTTTTTTTTTTGAGAGAGAGAGAGAGAGAAAGAGAGAGAGAGAGAGAGAGATTGTGCATGTGTGTGCATGTGCATGTGAGCTGGGGAGGGGCAGAAGGAGAGGGAGAAAGGGAATGTTAAATAGGCTACACACCCAGTGCAGAGTCGGACAGTGGGGCTTGATCACATGACCTGAGCTGAAATCAAGAGTCAGATGCTTAACTGACTGAGCCACCCAGGTGCCTCTTGGTTGACATTTTTAAAAAACATGTGAATATTATCATTCCAGTGCCTTTGGCTTCCATTGTCTCTGATGAGAAGTTAATCTGATTGCAGTTCTCTTGTGCATGCTAGGTCATTCTTGTTTATTTGCTTTCAGAATAGTCTTTAATTATTTTTACTATGATGTATCTGGGTGTAGACCTCTTTATGTTTATTCTACTTGGAATTTGAGGTTCTTTTTATTTTTTTTAAGTTTTTTTTTAACGTTTATTCATTTTTGATAGAGACAGAGTGCAAGTGGGGAGGGAGGGGCAGAGAGAGGAGACACAGAATCTGAAGCAGGCTCTGGGCCCTGAGCTGTCAGCAGAGACCCTGATGTGGGGCTCAAACTCACGAACAGTGAGATCATGACCTGAGCTGAGGTTGGATGCTTAACTGACTGAGCCACCCAACTGCCTGGAATTTGAGTTTTTTTGATTATTGGTTTTAGGTAGATTGAATAGTGTCCCACATTTCTCTAAAGCTCTACTTAATTTTCATTTTTTAAATGTGTTTTTAGGAATTTGCTCTTTTGTCTAAATTTGAATATATATTGGCATAAACTTTTTACAGGCATACCTTGGAGATATTGTAGGTTCTTTTCCAGACCACTGCAATGAAGCAAGTCAGATGAAAAGTTTGGTTCCCCATTGCATATTGCATATAAAAGTTATACTATACTGTAGTCTATTAAGTGTATAACAGCATTAAGTCTAAAACATCAATGCATATCCCTTAATTAAAAATGTTACTGCTAAAAAAATGCTAACCACAATCTGAGCTTTCAGAGTCATAATTATGGATCACAGATACCTATAACAAATATAATAATAATGAGAAAATTTGAAATATTGTGAGAATTACCAAAGTGTGACACAGATATGAAGTGAGCAAATACTGTTGGAAAAATGATGCTGATGTATTTGCTTAATGCAAGATTACCACAAGACTTCAATTTGTAAAAAAAAAAAAAAAAAAAAAAAAAAAAAGCAACATCTGTGAAGTGCACTAAAGCCAGGTATGCCTGTATTGGCTCCAGTTTGTGTCTCCCTAGATTCATTTGGTTCCATGAACCCCTTGGACCTCAGCTGTTTGCCTTACTTTGAATAGCAGCTCACACTATTCCCATGATTGTAAAGCTCTGGCCGTTTTCATCATAACCTCATCTTTGATGCCATAGATCATCTTAGCCTACTCTTCTGTGCTTTGGAGTAGACTCTGTATAACCTTTGGGGTGGGAGCCACAGCAAATGGAAGACTAGGTCTGTGTGTACAGAGCCTCAGCCTTCCCTGGCAGCTGCTTAGGAGGGGCCACATAACATAGCCTGGACACACAGGAATTATCATGCAGTATAAGAGACGCTGACTAATGAGTGATGGGAGATAGGAAGAAGATGGGAGATAAAATGCTTCCATTTTATCTGGAGATGTTTGAAGTGACATTCAGCCAACTGTGATTTCTTAGAAAGCTTCGGCTAGTTTGTTAATGTTATTTTCCTTTGTGTCCTATATCATTTTCTTTACCCTCCCTCTTTCTTTCCTCTACTCACTAGAAAAAATAATTGGCATGTAAGCTTGGTCTTAAACTCTGACTTCTAAGGAACAGAAGTAGAAGTAGGTACTTGGAAGGGGGTTTACAGTTTGCTTACTTCTTGGGGGGCTATAATGACTGCTGGTTGTCAGGAAGCCAGCAGAGACCCCCAGCATGCAGTGGCATCACAGGGACTGCAGCTTTCAGCTGTGACTATTTGGTGTGAGGTGTGTGTGAAAGGAAAAATATGTGGCTGTTGCACTTGACACATGGGCATGGATAACTATAAGGATTTTGATGTTTGGGCAGCATTAGAGCCCTTGAAAAAGAAAAGGATAGGCCCAGGGCACCTGAAAGGGAACTTAAGGCTCACCATGAGAGCCAGAGGGCCTCTTTAGTTGGTTTAAGAGACTCATTTAGGGGCACCGGGGTGTCTCAGTTGGTTAATAAGCATCTGACTCTTGGTTTTGGGTTAGGTCATGATCTGAGATCAAGCCCCATGTCGGGCTTTGCACCGACAGCATGGCGCCTGCTTGGGATTCTCTCTCCCTCTCTTTCTCTCTGTCCCTCCCCTGCTCTCTCTGTTTCTCTTTCAAAATAAATAAATTTTATAAATAAATAATTTTATAAATTTTATAAATAAATAAAATTTATAAATAAATATAAAAAAAATTTAAAAAAAACATTAAAAAAAAGGATTCATTTCTGTATGCACAGACTATACTGTGTTGAAAACCAGGCTCATGATATAATTATAAGGGTAGTAGGGCTGTTAAGTAGACTAAGTATATATTTTGACTGGCCCCCTGTGTCAAATTCAGGACTTTGGTAGAGACATAGTAGGACTCTGTGACAGACCAGGAATGAAGATGTTGGGTAGATGTGTCTGACAGTATTGAACCCTCAAATTTCCCTATATTTCTTAGGGGAAAGTAGCCCCCCCTTTGGAGTCTGTGCAATTCTTACTGGAAGTGTGTACTTTCAGGGATTATGTGAACATCTGTGGGAATAGATCTTGAAGATGTTAAAAAATGGTAGGATGTGGAATATAGAGCACTAATGAGTGAGAATTCATTATTTTATAGGCACTTAACTGTGACTTGGGAGGAAGTATTCTGACCAGGACATGTGGAAATGTCAGAATTTCCTGGCATGTGATTGAGGAAAGGGTCAAAACTCTTAGTGGGCAGGAATATTAGAAAAGATTTGCTCTGTAAGACTTAAGAAGTCACCATTTATATTCTCTGGCACGTTCCTTTCACCAGGACAGCAAGGAATGCATTGTTGAACTTTCTACTGAATGCCCATCCAACTCTAAGTAGAGTTAGGCACTGAGCTCTTGAAATGGCACTATCCAGACAACCATTGGTGGCAGATGGATTATCATGGATAGCTTTGAAATTGGAAAGGGTAGCAAATTGTTCTTCACGGAATTTATTTATACACATACACACACACACACGCACACACATACACACACACACACACACACATACACACACACCCCAGATAGAGGTTTTTTTAATTCCTCTGCCTTCAGAGACCTGGCCAATATCACCATCTGAGTGTTGAATCCACTGGCTGAATGCCTGTTAAGTTAGCATGGTACCTCTTGCTACATTTCCTTGAACTAAGGGACCTGTTTCATACTTAAGCGCATGTTCACAGGATTCACTGGTCTTACCAAGTTTTCCAACACTGCAAAGCATCTGGATAGAAGGATGGAGTAGCCTGTGAAATGGAGGAAAGGTTCAGTGAGGGCAACAGGTCGTGGACAGCTCTGGGGTTGGATGTACTGTGTATATGGTGCTGATTTGATAGTGCTGAGTTGGTAACAGATGAAAATAAGTGAAGGAGTGGAAGTTAGATGTTCCTTTTACTCTCAGTCACAATGACCTACGTGCAGACTTGGGGTCTTCTGTATCTGCAGTCTTAAGCTCTGCTACTGGGTAACAGGGTCTGATTCCTGGAGGGTGGGATGAGGAACACTTTAGACAGGACACAACTGACAGGAAGCTGCGGCTGCCATCTGTTAACTTTGGGCTTATGACAGTGCACCAGTGGACATAAAAGAATTATCGGGTGGACCAATTTTGAACACAAGGAGAAATTAAGATTACTACCATCTAGTGGGTACAAGGAGGGAACCCTAGACTTAGGGAATGCTCTGAGTCATCTTCTGCTGTTTCCATGTCCTGTGGTAGCTGTAAATGGACAGTTTAAACAACCACAGCCCCAAAAGGTAAGGCAATTAGAGGCCCAAGCCCCTTGGGAATAAACACATGGGTCACCCCATAAACCCAAACCCCAGACTACCCTGAGCACTGGTCAGGGGTGAAGGAAAACTAAAATGGGAGGTGGAGGAGAGATGATAAAATATAAACGTACAGAACCAGCTACAAATGGCATAGACTATAACTCAGTTTATTAAAAACACCTTTTCAGTGATTGGCAAGTCACTACATGAAGAATTGGACTTGCACATCTTCTGTTGAAGAAGAGGTAATGGCAGCCTTCTTCTCATATGCATCTGTGTATCTTAGGAGAGTGCAAGTTGCCTTAGTGGCACAAGGGGAGGACTGTATTAAATCCAATTTATGTGCCTTCAGGTCTTCTGGGTGCCTCCTGCCCACGTCTCGGCAGCTTGCTCTTCTACCTCTGCAGTGCAGCCCCAAGATCTCTCCTGTCGCAACTGTGGTGGCCTGTCTCTGCCATCACCTCATCTTTATCACTTCTTGTCTTAGCCTCCTCTGAGGAGATGAGGGCCCCTATATGCCTACCTCCATCAGTCCCAATGGGGCAGGAGTGTCAGTAGCTCCAGTGCTGAGGTGCCACCTGAATGCAGAGGCCGTGGCTGCCTGGAAAGCTGCCCACAGGCACCAGGAAGCACATCCTGGAAGCATGACAGAGATAACACCCTGGGGTGGCAAACTTTGCCTAGTGAGAGCTGGGAGATGGGTAGGAGACAGTTGCTCATCTTTCTTTCCTTCAGCAGATGGTTCTAAGATGCAGTGGTCCCATCAGACTTTCTGTGCTGTGAAGGATGAAGCTGAATTCAGCAGGTAACTGAGGCGGGAGGAGAGATACCTGCTCTTCCAAACAGAGGGCAGGAGACTCTGTGGCATTATTAAGATGGGAAAGGGCATCCCGTAATTGACCAACTGAAATAGGGCTTTAATCTGAAGCCAAGAGAGTCTATCATGAGTAAAGTATCTAAATCTCATGTTTATCATCTGATATCTCTGTTAACTGGTTAGTGGTGGTGTTTGCTTTTTAGTCTAGGCTATGTTAGTTGAATTTTCTTCCTTTCTTTTTTTTTTTATTTTTTAATGTTTATTTATTTTTGAGAGAGAGAGAGAGACACGGAGCACAACCAGGGGAGGGGCAGAGAGAGAGGGAGAGCCGGAATCCAAAGCAGGCTCCAGGTTCCAAGCTGTCAGCACAAATCCTGATGTGGGACTTGAACTCACGGACTGCAAGATCATGACCTGAGCGGAAGTTGGATGCTTAATCAACTGAGCCACCCAGGCGCCCCTGTTAGTTAAATTTTCTAATTAAACATAACTACTTGAGATACTACTGTAAAAATACAGCTTTTAGATAGTTACATATAAATTTTGAAGCAAAATTGGTTATGGAAGCATATGCAAGAATATACAACTGTCTACAAGTCAATTCTGCATTTACCTTTTAGAAAATCACTGTCTAAAAGCAATGACATTGTTTAGAGAGTCACAAAAAAGGGAAAACATGATATAACTAATTTCTGATGGAAAGATAGAAACCTTATTGAGACATTAAAAAAAACCAATTTGCATCTCAATTAACATTTAAAAGAAGTAAAAAAAGGTATACCACATCTGAGTGCACTATAACATTTGGGGACTTAGATGACACTGAGCAGAACTATAAAACATTTTAGACTCAAATTGTGCTATTTGAATATTATGTTTAGGAAATTCATGTTGCATTTGTGGAAGTAGTGATATTACTTCACATATTTGGAGGTGGTCAGTAAATTGCTAGGCTAAGTTTACATGAGCTTTTAAAAATGTGCTCTTTTGTCGACATGCTATGTAGTGAATAGTACGTAGGTGAAGTCATATTTGTAACAGTAGGTCTGACCCTAATTCTACTGAACAGTAAGTTTGGTAAAATTGGAGACTTGTGACTGATGTTTGTGGCATCATCATGTTTCTGAATATACTGAACAACTAGAATTAATATATGTTAAAGAAATCCATGTTCTGAACTTTTCTCAGGTTGTATACAAATAGGAAATAATTCAAGCCTTTCAGAAGAGGTTTTAGAAGATGTTTGTGTTAGGTTGACTGAAGATTAGGACTGAATGAATGGAATAAGTGATGTTATTTAAACATCCCTTTAATTGCTCTTTAATCTTATTAAAGACAGGCTTTAAGGTAACAGAAATTTTCCCCAAATAGGGTACCTTTCTGTGGTTTTGGTTCTTATGTGGTCCATGTGTCTTTATTAGGTTTCCTTGAGTTTCTACTGATTACATAGTTATGATAATTATTTTCCAGTGCTTCTTGAAATTGTGATGTGTGCTGTGAAAAGTAATAACAAAAATAGCCTCCAAAGTAATTTTTGCTTCTCATTTATCTTAAACCTTGTAATTACAATCAGTTTAATAAGATTTGCCTGTTTATTAAATATTAAATGTAGTGTGAAACTGTATATAGTTTGGTCTTTGTCAGAGTACTTAGAGTTCAAGAGATATATATATATATATATATATAATATATAACATATATGTATTTTATTTTTTGTAAGAAGTAAATATAATTTAGTTGGAGCCATTATTTCTCTATTTCTAGAATATTTACTTTAAAAGTGCTGAGAATTTTCAGAAACATAACATTTCTGAAAGTATTTTTTTTTAATGTCTAAAAATTTTTTTTTAATGTTTATTTTTGAGAGAGAGAGAGACAGAGTGCAAGCAGGGGAGGGGCAGAGGGAGAGGGAGACACAGAATCTGAAGCAGGCTCCAGGCTCTGAGCTGTCAGCACAGAGCCCGATGCGGGACTTGAACTCGTGGACTGTGGGATAATGACCTGAGCCGAAGTCAGACGCTAAACCAACTGAGCCACCCAAGTGCCCCTGAAAGTATTTATTTTGTCAGCTGAAGTGGTGTGACTGCAAAATGTGTTATACAGAAGAAATGATACAACAATATTAAATATGAATTCAAAAGTTGTTGGAAATAATTGAAGCAAAAATTGTGACCAACTTTGGGCTTGGTGATGAGCAGTGAGGTGGATTGACTTCCGTCTGGGGTGGACTATGTAGTATTTCCCAAATTTGCTTAATAGCCAGTCTTTCCTGAGTGGTGGAGGGAGGATGTGTGTACCTTAAAACACATTTCCAGGTCCTTTCTGAAGAGATCCTGATTGAGTAGGCTTGGGATGGAGTCCGTGAGTTTGTGTTCTTAACAAGTACCCTAGATGGTTCTTTCTCACCAAGCATGTTTGGCAAATCCTCACAGGAGTTAAAGAGTTAAACTGGCAGGTAGTGTGTGTTGAGTTGCAGCTGCCACACACTGAGCAGTAATTCTACTGTTTGAGGACTGTTTGCCATGTTAGTGGGTGAATTTATAATATTGATGGTGAGAAACAACTCTAGCCATATACCTGCATTGTTCCTTCATCATAGTAACTAGTACTTTTTTAGTATTTAAGATACGGCAGGCATTGTTTGTTTATCACATACAGCGTTTGTGATTATTATTTGATATATCTCATCTAATTTTATCTCCTTTCTGAGATGAGGAATCTGAGAGCTCTGACTTGACTAGGGTCCAATTGAGTGGGCATGGTATGATTTAAACCCAGGCAGTCCAGTTGCCAGAGCTGGTAATCTTTTTTTTTTTTTAAGCTTATTTATTTATTTTGAGAGAGAGAGAGAGGAAGGGGCAGAGAGGTTGAGAGAGAATCCCAAGCAGGCTCTGTGGTTAGCGCAGAGCCTGATGCAGGGCTCAGTCTCAGGAACCTGAGATCATGACCTGAGCTGAGATCAAGAGTCCGACGCTTGACCGACTGAGCCACCCAGGCACCCCAGAGTTAGTA
The DNA here is from genome assembly GCF_016509475.1 of Prionailurus bengalensis. Taxonomy (NCBI): domain Eukaryota; kingdom Metazoa; phylum Chordata; class Mammalia; order Carnivora; family Felidae; genus Prionailurus; species Prionailurus bengalensis. The sequence continues at coordinate 127,033,947 of NC_057344.1, read as the reverse complement.
TTCTGAACCAAAGATTAGGTGCATTGTATGCTTTGATTCCCTTTTCTTTGATAAGAGTTTACAGTTCTGAGATCCTTAACCCCAGCATCCCTGTAATAAGAAAGCAGTTCTGGTAAGAATCAGTGTTAACTATTGGGAGTTTTGTGAAGGGACTATTGCTCTTCCCAGTGAAATGTGCCCTACAGCTCTCAAGGAAGGCTTTAGTACAGAGAGAGTTGCAAGTAGCCTGACATGGTCCTAGAGCATCCCCCATTCTTATAAGTTTCCAAATAACAGCTTAGAGTTGCACATAAAACCAACACACCGCCATTACCCCCCAAAAGAATCTCCCATCAGGGCTCCCACGCGTTTTCTCAAGGATAGGCAGCTGAATCCTTGACAAGTGTTTCTACTTACTGACAGACCTTTGGCAGGTTAGGTGCCTCAGTCCTAAGTGATAACTTAGGTGACATCTGCCTGTCAGAGTTGCAGAGTGGGGAGTTTAGTCAGGGTGCTGATAATCTGAGGTGTTGACTGTGGGGGAGGGTGAGAGTTGCAGAGTGTAGGTTACCCTTTGAGTCTTTAGGATTATAACTACTGAAGGTTCCTCTTCCCTCATCTACCCGCTCCATGTTTGAAACCAGCATAATGTAAACTTCTGGAATCATTATGCTGTATGCCTGAAACTAATGTAACATTGTGTGTCAGCTGTACTCAAAAAAACAAACAAGCAAACAAAAAAACCCACCAGATTGATTCACCTTAGTTATGAGAATCTGTTCACTCATGTTGCATCCAGGCAGGAAGAGAGAAGCTAGGCAGTATCTTCAGTAAGGTATTTGGCTGATGTGAGTCACTGCGGTTTTCATATAAAATTTCCCATCAAGTATCCCAGGCATGTTTTAGTGTAGCTTCTCAGACAACTCCTAATAAAGCTTTTCTTCAATCCAGTTTGAAACAAAAGAGGAACAGTGGCTAGCGCTCATAATATATTTCTAGAACACGCTTTTTCAATGCAGCCTCCCCACATTCATACCAGGTGAGAACTTGTTCTTGGTTGTTCTTTTCACAGCTGAAAAGAACTTATCTTTGAGATGCCATGCTGGCTAGTATTCACACTGGCTACTTTGGATAATAATTCTGACCCATCCTTTTGCCTCCAAGGAGAGATGACTTTGGGGTATTTGTTTACACTTTTTAGACAAAGGGGAAATGAGAGCCAAGTTTAAAAAAAAAAGAATCTCACTTTTGTGTGATTTAAAATGACTGTATGGGGGGGAGGGGAAGGAAAAAAAAGTGGGAGAGAGCCAAAGCATAAGAGACTCTTAAAAACTGAGAACAAACTGAGGGTTGATGGGGGGTGGGAGGGAGGGGAGGGTGGGGGATGGGTATTGAGGAGGGCACCTTTTGGGATGAGCACTGGGTGTTGTATGGAAACCAATTTGACAATAAATTTCATATATTGGAAAAAAAATAAATAAATTCACCTACAAACTTGAAAAAAAAATAAAATGACTGTATGATTTTAAATTTATGATTTCTTTGCGTCTGCTGTTTTGAGTCCATTTGATTCAATGGGTGTCACTTTTTCTAAGTGGAATTCAGTAGAATAGTGTAGTATTTATGATTGCAATAAGTATTTTCTGTTTTGGTACAGCTGGAGGATGATCCCAGATTTCTCTTGTCATTTGCCTTTTGGTCGTCTTCAGCAAAAGGCATTGTTTCATTGCTGTGTCTACAGAAAGAAATTCCAGACTATTTTCAGTACCTCATTGGCTATGTTAAGTCAGGAATTGTTCTTTTACCAAGGTTTACACATTTATAATCACAGATACTCTTTGTGTAGGAAGAGTTTTTGGATTCAGATGTGAGATTTTATAGTAGTTAGAGTTTATATTTGAAGAGTATTGTGGGAGATGATTTATTATATGCCATTTCAGGGATTAGGAAATAGTCCAAGCATAAAACTTTAAGGATTATTTAGGCATTTTCTTGTGGTGGGAAACAAAACTGTTTTAAGGTCTTTTAGTTGTTTTACTATTTCCTTTGGTCAGCAAATGGCCTTTTAGTAAAACAAGACAGGAACTATTAAGCATCTAATAGGAATCCAACACTTTGTTAGCATATATACAGGGAGCCGTGAAGGAGTGAAGTCAGCGTGCCTGGATAGTTGGGTTGGCCCTGCCACTTATTATCTCTGTGACCTCAGGCCAGTCCTCAGCTATAAAATACAACTATCATATCGTGGACACAATTTGCCTCCTAACTGGGTTGTTTTCAGGATCAAGAGAAGCTGTTTTATTTTATTTATTTATTAAAAAAATTTTTTTTAACGTTTATTTATTTTTGAGACAGAGAGAGACAGAGCATGAACAGGGGAGGGTCAGAGAGAGAGGGAGACACCGAATCTGAAACAGGCTCCAGGCTCTGAGCGGTCAGCACAGAGCCTGACGCGGGGCTCGAACTCATGGACCGCGAGATCATGACCTGAGCCGAAGTCGGATGCTTAACCGACTGAGCCACCCAGGCGCCCCGAAGCTGTTTTATTTTAAACTATAAAGTAATGACTTAAAATTAATTGGTAGTATTAATTACTCTTGTGTTTTGATATATCAAAATATATTTGATATCTCAATTCCATGTCCTTGAGGAACTTACAGTTTGTACGAATAGCATTTGTATAAAACAGATAAAAAAGGGGATAGTGTAAAATAGGATATAACCACATGCAGTTCTTCTTTAGCAGTTCTGTGTTTATAAGGAGATCAGGAAAAGCAGAGATGCATGGAGGTAGATAAGTCAGAGGAGGTTTGCAGCAGAAGGTGGGGTTTGATCTGGATGTTTAAGTGTAGATAGGGCAGAGTGTGATCATGTTGGAAGGAAGAAAGTAGGGAAGCTTATCAACCTGATTTCATTCAGGTGCTGTGGAATTGGAAATTGTCTGCCTTCATATGTCGTGCAAAGCTCTACATAGTGGATCCCCATGGTATCTGGGACTCAGCTTACTACTTTGCACATAATAGTTCCTCTTCATGGAATTCTTTCTTCACCCTCCAATCCAGTGTTTTGTATCTCCTGACTGATGAAGTATCACCATTCTGGTTCCCCTGTGCATAGGTAAGCTTGCTCTCCTCTGCCTTCCTAGTGCCTTCTGGAGGACTCCATTACTTATGACACTTAGCATTAGCTAGTGTTAGATATGGTGCCATGTAGTTTAAATGTATCATTTCATTTTGTCATTATAACAGCTCCGCAAGTTAGGTATTACTATTATTATCCCCATTTTATAAATAATAATAAAAATCCGTGAGTCTCTGGAAATCCAAATAATTTGTCCAAGGCCCTCAAGTTAACAAGTAAGACTATGTACCTCTTGAACTAAGCCTATGTACCTCTTCTTCACAGTGATGGAAAATATATATCATTAAAAAAATTTTTTTTAAAGTTTATTTTGAGAGAGAGAGAGAGAGAGAGAGCGCGCGCGCACTTGCAAGTGGGGGAGGGGCAGAGAGAAGGAGAGACGGAATCCCAAGCAGGCTCTAAGTCATCAGTGCAGATGCCTAATGCAGGGCTCAAACTCATGAATGGTGAGGTGGTGACCTGAGCTGAAATCAAGAGTTGGATGCTTAGCCAACTACACCATCCAGGAGCCCTGAAAGATAATTTTTAAATACTCAATTTTAAGAAGTTTTTGCATGTAGAGAAAACATGAGACAAAAATTGAATTTGGAAACTTTCCCTATTATTTTTTTCCCTACTGGATTTTGCTGGTAAAATGAACTTGATGATTTAATGAATAGAGATAAATGATGTGTTGAGATCATTAAAAGTTAATTATAACTGATTTGGGTTTTCAAGTGTTTTCTCTTTTCACCATGTGAAATTTTATATTATGTAAGCCCAAAGAATTCTTTATTCTGCTTATAGGATTCTGTTATTTCATATAATTTATGAATGAATTAATATATACCAAGGCAGGTAGATTAATTGTTTCAAAGTGATTGTGTTTATTTCTGGCTGGGAGGAACACTTTCCCTGCGGGCAAGGAATGTTTTGTGTTTGGTTGTAGCATTGTAGTCTCCTGCTGTAATTGTGTTGAGAGACAGGTGCCGTCTCTTTTACTGGGTTTTTCACTTTCTCCCTTTCTGTGTTGTTGTTCTGGCTGAACCCCATGTATTTGTGTTGAGGTTGGTCTGGCCTAGAGCTCTGACGGAAGAACTGTTTCCCTTGGCAGCACAGCTTGTGAGAGGCTGGGGGGCTCCAGGAGCCAGGTGAGCTGTGTCACTTTGGGAAGCTCCTCAGTATTGTTTTGCTATCTATCTATCTATCTATCTATCTATCTATCTATCTATCTATCTATGTGTCTTTTTGAGAGAGAGTGTGAGAGCGTGCAAGTGGGGGAGGGGCAAGGAGACGGGGACAGAGGATCCGAAGCCGGCTCTACACAGACAACAGAGAGCTCCATGTGGGGCTCGAACTCATGAACTGTGAGATCACGTCCTCAGCCGAAGTTGAATGCTCAACCGAATGAGTCACTCAGGTGCCCCTGTGTTTTGTTTTTTAAAGAGATCTTTGTCATCCCAGGAGTTCAGTCATCTAGCCTAAAATTATCTTTGCCCGTGGAGGTCAGTGAAGAGAGAGATCAATGAGGTAAAAATAAAAGACTTTGTGGCAAATGCGGAATTTGAGCTGCACTTTGTGGGATGGTAGGATTTACTTAGGTTGTGTTGCACAGAGTGCATGAGTGTATACCTAGAACTGGCACCGTATTGAGGGTCTTAGTGGAAGTTTTGATAGGAGTAGAGGAGAATGTTCATGGGGTCATAAAATTCACTTCTGTTGCAATAGAGTGTGCGTGTAGAGGTATAGAGATATATGTACTTCTTGTATACTTGATCTGTACTGTCTAGTTTGGCTCATTGACTCATTGCTTAAGAGGGGGATAAACTGTGAAGCTAATCTAGATTAAAAGGTGTTTGAGTCTATAATTTAAACAGTCTCCTTGGGTAATAATATTTCTCTCTAGCAAACATTGCTCATCTCTCAGATCTCTCACCCTTTTTCTTAGTGCTTTTCCAAGATGTGACAAGATGTATGAGATGTACAGGATAGCAGATAGGGCGGAGTTCTTGACCTTCTGTCCGTTGTCCACTGCCTTTGTCTCTGGGGCCACATCTCTGCTTCCCTGGTTGCTCAGTGCCCTAATGACCTCCAGTGCTCATACTTGTGAGTCATGAACTCATGGTCCATTCATTTTCATTTTTCTTATTGAGTACTCCCTGGCTAACTCCAAACTTCTCCTTGACTTCTGCTGGACCATGAAATCCTTAGAGGTCTGGCTGTGACATCCATTTGGTCATGTCCTGAGCAGTCCACACTGTAGACCTTGTTCCAGAGCTACCTCGGTCTATGGCAGTGATCCTCCTCTGAGAAGCTTCTTGGCCAGACCCTTAGCTAGTGTGGGTCTGGTCTACACCACACAATAATCTGGCATGTTCAGGAGTGCTGAACATCAGTGACTCCCCTGCCTGCCCGTGAACGATAGATGATTTTGATGTGGCTCCACCCCAAGTAGAGTATCCTAAGGAGCTTGTGATCAGAGTGGACCTGTGAGAAGTTAAGCAGAATTGACATGTATCTACTCTTCTCTGTTTCTTGCTTCTCTCCTGTTTTTTTTTTTTTTCTCTTCTATTCTTCTTCCCAGTCTCAGAAATAGGCAGAATTCCACCTTCCTTTTCCTTTTGGATTTTCTTTGTATAGGATTCTGTAGTTTAGCTCAGCAAAGATGGCAAAGGAAAGATAAGGGCCTTATGAAATCTTCTCTCAAGATAATTTAATTTACAAAACTCTTGTCTTGATACAAATTTGTATTATCTGAATATTAGTGTATTTCTTCTGTTTTGATCCTGGCATTTGCAGTTCTTCTGTGATAAATCTTAATCTCTCCAAGATGGAAGTTTGGGGCAGATACGGGCAGAAAAGGTCATGTGCTCAAAAGTCTATAAAGGTAAAAAAACGACACTAACACTTCAGAGTGTGTTTGACGGAAGTGCTAAAAAGTGGCTCAGAAAATTGACCTAGGCTTTTAAAATCAGATTTTCCAAACTGTGTACCATAGAGTCAATTAATAGCATGTTTAAAGTGATTCCTTCCAAAAGGGATGCATGGATAATGCATCTTGGAGATTCACAACAAATATTAGCTTATTAAAGGTTCTGAAAAGTCCTGCATAAAAAAAAAAATCTTAAGGTGAAGGGAATTAAGAGTACATATATTGTGGTGAGCAGTGAACAATGTATTGAATTGTTGAATCACTGTGTTGTACACCTGAAATTAATATAACCCTGCATATTAATTATATTGGAATTAGGTAAATTAAAAAAGAAAAAAGTATCTTAAAATTTGACTATGAGGCCTAAGAATGTTAAATACCTACCAATTCTTAGTGGAAAACAGTTTTTAACCACGGCTGACCTAAACACAGGGCAGGATCATAGCCGTGCCAGTTAGAGCCGAAAAGCAAAGAGAAATCAGAGATCTGAATGGCTGTTCATATAGCTTGCTTTGTAATGATTTATTGATTTATTGATTTATTGATTTATTGATTTATTTATTTATTTATTTATTTATTTATTTATTTATTTATTTATTTATTTTGCCAAGGACCATTACTAAGAGAACTTCTAATGAAGGCATTTTTCAAGGTAAACATATAGTTCAAACCCTTTCATCTAGTATTTACTTTGAATTGAATTCCAGGTAGAAATCATTTTCTTTGGAGCTCTTTTTTGGTTAAGTAGTTTATATGATGTGGAAATGATTTTGTAACACATATGCCCAAGCGGTAAGTCTTTTGTTAGATCCAGCTAGTTTTCTCTTCCTGTTCAGTGTGACTCTGAAATGTCGTTTCACTTGGCTGTAGGCAAACAGATTCACTTGGGATCTCGTCTATGTCAACCTTCTGCAGAAGAAGAGTATAATACTAACAATATTTCTGTTTTATAAAGTTCTACAATTCACATAGACAGAAATAGCCAGGATGTATACTTGTATGAGGCAATATGCCAACTAATAGTTCTTATTTAGGCATTTTCTGTAATCTACAAAATGAAATAAACATGTGCCTGTTAAAGGAATAGGTTGACTTAGAATTATAGAATTAAAGATATGCAGAACTTTGGAGCCCCAAGAAACTAAGTAGAGAAATGAGGCCCAGAGAAGTTAAATAATGATTTTAAGATTCTGTAGTGTCCACTAAAATATAATATTACCTTTGTTTGGTAAGGTGAACAATCATTTAACATTTAAGAGGTAACTTTATTTTCAGATAAAATATTACACTTTAAACTCAAGGAATCTGATTCCTTTTAAGATCTTAAAACCAAATGCACATTATGGATGTTAAGTCTCCCATTGTCTTTATCTATTTGATTTCCTACAAGGAAGTGTATTTGCAAAACTTCATAAATATGTGAAGAAACAGCCTTGGGTGTTAATTTATTTGGAAAATGGGAGTGTTTTGTTCAGGGTAAATGAAAGCTGCAACTTTGTTGCAGAAGATTTTTATTCTTCAGTTGGAATGGTTTGTAACGAGCTACAATGGAACATGTTTATAATGTAGTTAGAAATCATAGTTATGCTGTTAGGAATGCTTTTCTTTTTTTTTTTTTCTTCTTTTAAATATTTACTTAGAGTGTGAGCGGGGATGGGCAGACAGCGAGGGTGAGAGAAAGAATCCTAAGCAGGCTCTGCACAGTCAGCACAGAACCTAACGTGGGGCTCAAACTCGTGAACCGTGAGATCATGACTTGAGCTGAAATCAAGAGTCCAGATGCTTAACCGACTGAGCCATCCAGGCACCCCTGGAAAAACATGGCTTTTAACCTAAAATGCCCTGGGAATGAATAAATCTGTTATATTTTGTCTTAAAATTTATTTTTTTATTTTTAAATTTCCATGTCCTAATACATAGTAGCAACTGAAAAGTTACATATAGAATGAATGAAAAAAAATGAATGAACAAAAAATAGAGCTGGAAAATAATAGCCGATAATAGTGTAATAGAAATTTTCCATACAATTAAGACACTCTCATTTTCTTACAGTAACATTTATGTAAAATTTTCATTGTCTAGATATAGTGGTAATATATATTGGAATTCACTGCAAGTCAACAAATATTTTTCCACATCTTTTCCACTTTTATAACATTTGAAATACTGAAAAAAGTTTAACTCCAGTATAGTTAACTTACAGTGTTACAGTAGTTTCAGGTGTGTAATATAGTGATTCAGCAGTTCCATTCCTTACTCCTTGCTCATCATGATAAATGAACTCTTAATCCCCTTCACCTATTTCCCATCTCCCTATGCATCTCCCCCGTGGCAACCATCATTTTGTTCTCTATAGTTAAGAGTCTGTTCTTTTTGTTAAAAAAGAGTCTCTTTTTTACTTTGTTCATTTGTTTCTTAAATTACATGTATGAGTGAAATCATATAGTGTTTGTCTTTCTCTGACTGACTGATTTCACTTAGCAATATACCCCCTAGATCCATTGGTGTTGTTGCAAATGTCATGATTTCATTCATTTTTATGGCCAACTGAAAGTCCACTGAATACACACACACACACACACACACACACACACACACACACAGTACATTTTCTTTATCCATTTATCTATTAGTGGAGACTTGTGTTGCTTCCATAGTTTGGCTATTGTAAATAATGCTGCAGTAAACATAGAGGTGCATATATCTCTTCAAATTAGTGTTTCTGTATTCCTTGGGTAAATACCCAATAATGGAATTACTAGATCATATGGTAATTACATTTTTAATTTTTTAAGGAACCTCCATTCTGCTTTCCACAGTGGATGCACCAGTGTGCATTCCCATCAACAGTAAATGAGGGTTCCTTCTTCATGGGTTTATTTCTGGGCTCTTTGTTCTACTTGGTCATCTATGTGTCTGTTTTTGTGCCAGTGCCATAGTGTTTTGATTACTGCAGCTTTGTAATGTATCTTGATATCTGGGATTGTGATACCTCCAGTTTTATTCTTCCTTTTCAGGATTGCTTTGGCTATTCTGTTGTGGTTCCATACAGATTTTAGGATTATTTTTTCTAGTTCTGTGCAAAATGCTGGTATTTTGAAAGGGATTGCATTAAATTAGTAGATTGCTTTGGGTAATATGGCTATTTTAGCAATATTTGTTCTTCCAGTCCATGAGCATGGAATATCTTTCCATTTGTTTGTGTCGTCTTCAGTTTCTTTCATCAGTGTTTTATGGTTTTTGGAGCACAAGCCTTTCCTTTTCTTGGTTATGTTTTTTTTTTTTTAAACATTTTTTTTAACATTTTTTTTTTTTAATTTATTTTTGAGACAGAGAGAGACAGAGCATGAATGGGGGAGGGTCAGAGAGAGGGAGACACAGAATCCGAAACAGGCTCCAGGCTCTGAGCTGTCAGCACAGAGCCCGGCGCGGGCTTGAACTCACGGACCGCGAGATCATGACCTGAGCTGAAGTCGGCCGCTTAACCGACTGAGCCACCCAGGCGCCCCGGTTATGTTTATTCCTAGGTATTTTATATTTTTGGTGCAGTTGTAAGTGAGATTGTTTTCTTAATTTGTCTTTCTGCTGTTTCATTACTGATGTGTATAGACATGCACTGGATTTCTGTTTATTTTGTATTTTGTAACCTTACTGAATTCGTTTATCAGTTCTAATAGTTTTTTTTTTTGTGGAGGCTTTAGGGTTTTCTGTATATAGTATCATGTCATCTGCAAATAGAGACAGTTTTACTGCTTCCTTACCAATTTGGATGCTTTTTATTTCTTTTCCTTGTCTGGTTTCTGCGTCTAAGATTTTTAATACAATGTTGAATAAATGTACTGGAAGTGGACATCCTTGTCTCATTCCTGATCTTAGGGGAAAAGCTCTCTGTTTTTCGCCAGTGAGTATGATGTTAACTGGGTTTTTCATACATGGCCTTTATTATGTTGAGGTATGTTCCCTCTTAAACTGCTTTGTTGAGGGTTTTTATATGAATGGATGTTGTACTTTTTGGTGAATGCTTTTTCTGCATCTGTTGAAATGACCATGTGTTTTTTATCCTTTCTCTTATGTGCTGTATCATGTTGATTGTTTTGCAAATGTTCAAGCACCCTTGCATCCCAGGAATAAATCCTACTTGATCACAGTGAATGATTTTTTTTTAAATGTATTGTTGGATTCAATTTGCTAGTATTTTTTGAGGTTTTTTGCATCTGTATTCATCAGAGGTATTGGCCTGTAGCTCTCTTTTTTTAGAGTCTTTGGTTTTGGTATCAGGGGAATGCTGGCCTCATACAGTGAATTTGTAAGCTTTCCTTCCTCTTCTATTTTTGCAAGAAATACATTTTTTGAGGTGACTTGTAAATGCAATTCAATTTAGCTTTATTCAAGAAAACCAATCTCTTATCACATAGATGACACTTTCTCTTTATTGTGTCAAGTTGATCTTAAGAGAGTGTGTGTAAAATGTAAACTCATGCTGAGTTACGGCACTTTTTTTTTTTTTTTTTTTTTTTTTTTTTTTAGCAATATTCAGTGAATTCAGTCAGTGTTGACAGTGAGTTTATATAAGTCAGGTCCAGAGTAAACATTCCCTTTTTAAAAATTTTTATTTTTTATCCTAACTGGGAGGCTGAACAGAATTAATTAGTTGGCTCAGTCATTTACTTTGACTATGTACTCCGTTGTTTGTAACATTCTATTAGTTGCAGAACTTTAAACTAGTTAAGCTTAGGGGGGTGGGAGGGAGGGGAGGGTGGGTGATGGGTATTGAGGAGGGCACCTTTGGGGATGAGCACTGGGTGTTGTATGGAAACCAATTTGACAATAAACTTCATAAAAAATAAAAAAAAATAAAAAAAATAAAATAAAAAAAAGAATAGGTAAAAAAAAAAAACAACAACTAGTTAAGCTTATAGAGATTCTTTCCTCAATAGTAAAATGAGCTTAATACCTGTCTCACAGGGTTTTGATGAGGATGAAATGGATCATTTGATATGTTACCTGCCTAGCACAGTTTATGAGGAAGTTACTGGACCAGTAACTAGTCATTTCTTCCTCATTTACCTTCTTTTCTAACATTGTACGACAAAATGGAAACAATTGAGTTGGTTGTGTTTCCAGTGCTTTTAATATGCCCTTTATTACTTCTAGAGTTGCCAGATAATATACAGGACAACTAGTTAAACTTGTATCTCTAATAAACAATGAATAATTTTTTAATATAAATAGCTTATCTCAAATAGTACATGGGACGTATTTGCACTAAAAATTATTTGTATTTACCTGAAATTCGGATTTAACTGAGTATCTTGTATTTTTATTTGCTATATCTGGCAACTTGATTACTACATGTTCAATTTTGCTTTATTAGCAATTGATACTCCTTTTCCTTGTTACATTAAGGACATTACTATTAAATAACTTTGTAATGAATAGTAAATGTGGAGTTGCTAGTTATTTGTGCATTACAATGTTATATAAGTCATGTATATTAAAATAATCAGATTTGATATAACAATTTGGTATGCACTTTATTATAAATGCCTGTGTCTTAAGGTGAGAATCCAAATAGAAATCATGAATGTACTTTTGTTCATAATTAAGTAATGAAACAAATCACACTTAGGTAATTAAGAATAATTTAATTTGACTTCAAGGAGTGAAATGTGGTAATAGCAAATCCCTGGAACATGGTAACCATACCTGGGACATTGTGACTGGAGAGAATAACATATGATGTTTTGTAATATGTGGAGAATAGAAAGTAAATTCAATCTAGAGCTACCATTATGTTCAATGGATTTTTGTATATTACTTCAGCATTTGAATAGTAAATAATACAGAAAACTTAAATTCTTTCATTGCAATCTTGTACTAATAACATTTGTTATTTTCTGTTTTGTGGTAATTCGTGATGGTTGCTTTGTAGCATTTCTAAAGTTAAGTGAACCTCATACTCATTCCCAGTGCTATTTTAAAAGTTTTTGCGTTTTGTTTCCTATACAAACATTGTATACTCAATATTAAAAACTTGGAATTCAAAGAAAATTAGACTCCTTACCCAAAGAAAACTATTGGCATCTTTTTGGTATTTTAGTCTTCACCTTTTTCTGTATACATATTCTAGATGAGTCATGATTAATATATTATTTTCTAATATGGCAACAGTACATAATTATAATTAAAATAATTTTTTATAACATTTATTTATTTTTGAGAGACAGAGAGAGACAGTGAGCAGGGGAGGGGCAGAGGGAGGGGAAGGCACAGAATCTGAAGCAGGCTCCAGGCTCTGAGCTGTCAGCACAGAGCCCGATGTGGGTCTCGAACCCACATAATTATAATTTTCGTGGCAACTTAATGTTATATCCTGTTGGTGTGCCGCAGTTTACTCAGCCAGTCTGGTACTTTGAGACATTTACTTTAATCGCAACTTTTAATTACAAGTAACGTCGAGACGAGCAGTTTTGGCATATGGCTTTTTATATAGTCATTTTGCTTTGGGCTTTTTACTAAAGGTAGAATTTCAATAATCCAAAGAAATACATACACTATACATTATAAGATCCTAGGTAGATATTTTCAAAATTACTGTCTGAAAGGGTTGTGCTTACTTTTGTCGACACTGGCACTGAGAGTTCCTGTTTTGTTCCACCATTTCAGAAGTTTTTGCTTATTTGATAATTTAAAAAATGTGAAGTTTTACATTTCTTTGGTTACTACTCTGGTTGAAACTTTATAAATGGATTTGGCCACTGACTTATTTTGTTCATTTTACTTTTTATCACATTTTTAAATAAAATTTTAGAGTAGCAGTCTGCTGTCGGCTCGTGAGAAGAGCTTAATAGATGCTTGTTGCTTGAGCATATAGGCAGAACATCATATAAAACTGTCCTTGGTAAACACTTTCCGGTTTCCCCTTTGCACCATTATAATTTTTAAAAACCCTACAAGTTCGTGTGTAATGAGGTTACTATTACCCTGTGAAGTGTACGGCCCATCAGTTCTTTCATAATGTATAAACTTCAAGTGATCTCCCTTTCACGTCTCCAAGGATTGGGCTAACTGTAGTCCGAGTGTAGACAACAAATACCCAATACAACTGTTCTCTTCTCTGGTACTAAATATTCTCAAGTGCTTTTCCCCATTCGTGTATTTCCTTCTCTTTTGTGTACACACTGCACAGTTCCTCTCTGCCAAAATGTAGAAAAGGGAAACAGTATTTTGCATGAATAATTTTATCCTTCTCTCTCTGAAACAAATTTGTTTTACTCTTCAGAAACCTGGCCACAAATCTGAAGGACTCAAGAACACCAGTGGAAATGAGTTTATGCATAATGCTAAATACCCATCTGGTCCCTGCCAATGGCCAAGATTTGAGGCAAAAGTATAGCTAACGTTTGTTTACCCATAAAGACAGGGAGAGACTCAGGTAGCAGTTGTTTATTTTACTCTAGAACCTGAATTCTTGAACTTTGTGTGTCTGTGTCACCTCTCAGTTCTCTTGCAGTTGTGTAAAACCACAGAGGAGCAGGTGAATTTGTAGCTGCTTTGACCTTGGAACAGATTGGCAGTGGACTAAGATCCCAATGGACAGTCTTTTCTGTCTTCTGTGCCTTTAAAATAAAACTCTCAAGGAATAAAGAGAGAGAATTATGTAGGCTGTTGCTATCTATTGACTCTCAAGAAATAGAGCTTTTTGAGCCGTGTCCCCTTGTCATTCTACATGTTGGCATTTATTTGATTCTAAGCCAAAGTATTTTTACTGCTTTGTGTTAAAGAACTGCTATAATTTTTTCAACAGTTGTTGGGCACATACTGTCTTTAATGAGGACCATATTAACTTGATTATATTCAGAATGCTAAGCAATACATGGAAATTTGAAAAACATGTTAACTTACAACACTATATATAGGTATATAACCAAATACTGCCAGTAGTTGAAGAAGTCATTTTGTTCCTGTCTCTTGGAGTAAAGTAGTATCTGGTTCCGAGATTAGCACATGAGCGTAAGGGGAGGAAGTATAAATTTGGTGTGTGAATGGGAACTAGCAGTAAATTGTGTTGTGTTATTGTCCCAAGGTCAGGAATACAGCGAGATTGGGACGCAAACCTACATCACACATTTCATCACAGGGACAAAGCAAATGCAATTTGATTTGTATTTTATATGAGATGTAGAGCCAAATTAAAAAAAAAAGCCTATTCTCAAAATGTATATAGTGTACTTCACAACTAAATCTCTTCTGTAAAGATAGAACCTAAACTGTGTGTCTTGAAACTGTTGATGGCATATTTCTTCTCTGGTTTTACTTGCAAAGTATGCAATCCTACCGAGGGGGCATTGTGTCCTTTTTACCCTTGTGTGTTGGGTGGCTACCTCAGTGCCAGGCACATAGTAGGGTAGTTAACTGCTGCTAATTGAATTAGTTTGGCATGATTCTTTAAAGCAGGGGTCAAATTATATTTATTAGCATACAGTTATGTTTCTTTTATAAATTGTATATAAATTGTGTTTTATAGGCTTTATATATTTTTATATGCTTTACGTATTTATATATAAAGCAGGGATCAAATATCTTACATATAAAAATTATGTATATAATGTATATGTGAAATCCTTTTGGAGTGCATAATATAGTATTAGGAAAATTGGGTTGATTATAGTTACAAGGAAAAATCAGATGTTTATATGATTATGAAATGAGAAAAAGAGATCATAATAGAGATGGTTGAATACTTATTAAAGTTCTCAATTTGTTAATTTTCAGGCTCAGTGAGGGTAGTTAGATATGATAATGCTAACTTTGCATAACAATGTTATCTCCAAATGGATAGTGCTTAACCATTAGAAGAGACTTAAGTTTTTCTTACTCACATAAAGTCCCAAACAGGTTTGGTGACCAGCGGATGCCTCTGTAATTAGTGTTTCAACAACCCATGCTGATCTCATTGCATGGCTCCATCATTTGTCATGTATAGCTTTCGTGGTGCTTATGTGTGCCAAGCCAGCGGAAGGGAGAGAGCAGGGGGACTGCTGCACGTTGGAGGATCTCATGGGTCAGGCCTGGAGGTGCTGCTCGTACTTCTGTTCACAGCCCATCGGCTGGGACTCGTGCCTAGTTCCTCACCTACCTGCAAGGGTTGAGGATACTCTGTAGTCTGTGCCAGACTACAGATAATTACCTACACCCTCGTTTTCTTAAATCACTGTTTGTTTTCGTTTGTGAATAAAATGACTTTGATATGATCATGGTACTTATTATTCCAGGCTGATTATTAAAAGAATTGATGGCTTTTTAGAAAATAAGACTTTTACTGAATATTGGAGTACAGAATTCCTAAATTCAAGAACTGCTTAGCTTTGATACCTTGGTCACGACAACTTTCTCCAGTGCCAAGGAGGGAACCTTTGAATCCAAATATTTTTTCTGTATAAAAGGCCCACCCACAATAGCATTCATTTGCAGAAGGAAATGATTTATTGCTCCCTGTGAATGAGTGCCAAAAAAAGTTTTCGACTGAAATACGGTGCCAGTGTTTCCATATAAACACAATTTTACCATATTCAGAGATGTGGAAATTTATTTTTTTCCGTAGAATTTATAGGTTTTGAGAGGTAAAGGGTCTTCATAAAGTTCTTGTACAGTTTGAAATCTTGGAAGTTATTTAATTTTTAAAGTTCAAAAATTAATGTAGAAATGATAGAAACATTATCTAGAGGACATTTAAAGCTCTTTTCTTCCAGGTATGTGGTAATAATCAAAATATTTGCTTGCTGGAGGATATTGTTTTATACTATCATTCATTAAACATTTAATGGGCACCAACTGTGTGCTGTGTGATGGGCACACACTGAGTCCCTAGTGCTTAAGAATTTAAAGTCAGTGAGGGGAGAGAAGCTGTGACTCCATAAACTCTAACATGTGATCCATTCTGTTAGAGAGGAATTGGTGAAGGAGCAGGAGACTCATGTTTTTGACGAGAGTTTGTAAAGTTTTCACAGAGAAGATACCATCTTGGCTTTGGGTAATCAATTGGTATTTGCGTAGAATGGAAAGGAACTAGAGTATTTCAGGCAAAGAATGTCATGGCCAAAATGATGAAAGTTTTGAAGATTCATGATATGCTTAGGATGCTGGGATTAGTTCCAAAATGCTAGAAATTGGGCAGTTTGGGGAGGGATTGTGGGTGTGTGCCTTTCCCAGTAGGTTTGACTGGTATTACAGATCATACTGAGGCTTCTGCTTTTCTTTCAGTGGTATTGGGTCGGTATGCAAGTTTTTAATTTGGGCAATAATATAATCAGATGTCTGTTTTAGACAGATAGCTCTGTTGGCTCTGCAAATGATGTGTTAACGTTAAGAAGACCAGAGGCAGTGGAGAGAGAATGAGGGCAGTCATTGGGAGTGGAGAGGCCAGCACAGCAAGGAGAGATGGTCCACAGGTAGAATTGCCAGAAGCTTGTCATCAGGTAGTTTTTGAAAGTGGTGGTTTGGCTGGTCATGAAAAATGGAAAAGATAATGATAGGTAGAACTGAGTGGCATATTCAACCCAAACTTTAATAAATTTCTTGCAAATGCAGTTTATAGACTTTGTATCGTATGTCACATCCAGGGAAACAAAAGTAAACAAAAAGTTGAAGACAACCTTTATTGCTTCTTATTGGGACAATATCTGATGATTTATTCTAAGGCTTCCTCCCTTGCTTCATCTCACATAAGGATTTAAAAAAAATTTTTTTTTAATGTTTATTTTTGAGACAGAGAGAGACAGAGCATGAACGGGGGAGGGTCAGAGAGAGGGAGACACAGAATCTGAAACAGGCTCCAGGTTCTGAGCTGTCAGCACAGAGCCCGATGCGGGGCTCGAACTCACGGACCGTGAGATTATGACCTGAGCTGAAGTTGGCCGCTTAACCGACTGAGCCACGCAGGCGCCCCAAGGATTTTAACCATCGTTCTAATTTTATTAACTGATTTGTTAATTACACACCTATTTAGGGAGCACCTACATGTGCTCAGAGATGATCTTGGTTGTGAAGATAAATTATAGAACTCCTGCCTATGTGAGATTTAAATTCTGTTAAGGGAGACAGATAATATGTTAAATAAACAAGAAAATATGTACAATGACATGTGATCATAATAGCTGTCGAGAAAAAATAAAGCAGGAGAAGGGATGTGGTAGCAGTTGAAGGGTCTCTTATTTACCGGGGGTAGTCAAGGAGGGCCGCTCAGAGAAGGTAACACGAGGAAGCAAGCTATCTGGATTCCTAGGGGGAAGATTTCCAAGTAGTGGGAGCAGCCAGTGCTAAGACTGAGCTGAAAACCCACCAGGCCTACAGCTGGGAAACACTGGGCTTGGCAGTGTGGCTGGAGGAGTTTGACACGGGGAAGGAGATGAGGTCTGAGAGGGAGGCGGACGCCAGATCCCTGGAAACTTGCAGGCTCTTGTTGGGATTTTGCCATTTTCTCAGAATTAAACAGGATGGAGAATTTTGAGTAGAGATGTGGCATCATCTGCCTCAAGTTTTAAAGGGATAGTGTATCGGGTGTTTTGTTGAGAGTAGACTGTAGTGAGGCAAGGTGGGGGACAGTGAGGAGATAGTTCCGTGGTATGGTGAAGACAGAAGCAGTGGCTTAGACTAGGGGTGGAGGAGGTGGAAGTGAGAAGTCACATGCAAAGCGTGCATGCTGACAGATTGTATGTGTGGGATGAGAGAGAGGAGTCAAGGGGGATGCTAGAGTCTTTGGCCTTTACAACTGGAAGAATGGAGTTGGTGACGCCAAGATGAGGAAAGCAAGAATGTGGGGTGTAAATATGAGGAGTTTAATTTGGGAGATTTGTAAGTGCTGTGTCTGTATATATACATGCAGGTGGAAATGCCAAAAAGGGAATTGCCAAGTATAGACTACCGTGGACGTCTGAGGGTCAGGGTAGAAGTAAGGGTAGAATATATTGTGATTATATCTGGAGCAGAAATAGAGTTCATTTGAAACTGGTTGCAGATAGGGGCGCCTGGGTAGCTCAGTTGGTTAAGTGTCTGACTTTGGCTCAGGTCATGATCTTGTGGTCTGTGAGCTCGAGCCACGCTTTGGGCTTTGTGCTGACAGCTCAGAGCCTGGAGCCTGCTTCAGATTCTGTGTCTCCCTTTCTGTCTGCCCCTCCCCCACTCACGCTCTGTCCTCTGTCTCTTTTTCTCAAGAATAAATAAATATTAAAAAAAAATAAAACTGCAAATAATCCAAATATCTGTTCGTAAATATTTAAAAAGAGTATAGCATTAAAAAATGAATAAATATGTTCTGAGAAGAAAAAATAGATTGTTTTTATGAGAATGTATTTCTCGGTGACCTTTTTCTGTTTTATTCATAGTATCTTAAAATTATTTTTTAACAGATTTTCACATTTATAAATCCAGAATTTGTAAAAGAGAACTTAAGAGATGGTTTACCTTTAATTTGGGTTCAGAAAGTAAAGTTTCCTAAATCCATAGCATGTTACTGCCATACATAAACATTATGCTTACAAATTGTTTACCTATGTCCTTATTCTGCTTTCCAGTAATAAGAGTTTTTGACAGGATCACACAGTGAGTGCCAAAGAGCAGAATTGCTTCGTTGTTAAGAGCATGGGCTCTGGAACACATTTTGGCTCTGCACTTTATTAGCTGGCTGAGCTTAGGCAAATTACTTACTACCCCTCTGCCTTGTTTTCCTTATTAGTAAACGGGAGATAACACAAGTAAAGGATTATTATGAGGATTAAAGATGTTAATACATATAAAGTCCTTAGAACAGTGTGAGGTATATAGTAAGTGCATAATGCTAGCTGTTATTATCTGCTATTAATTAAATGATTACTATAAGCTAGTACTTATTCGGGGCATTCCATATATTGTATATATTTAAACTCTATTTTCTGCATGGGTTGTATTTACTGAACGAAATAATAGCATTAGTGGGAAACTAAATTAAAACAATTCATGTGAACTCTGCCACCTCAAATTAATGAGGTGTCTTCATTTCTGTTTTACTTCTTTTCAATCTGTCACCTTGCATACTTACCATACCCTCTTGTCATTTTTCCATGTTGTAATATGTGGTCATAATGATTATACATTTTGATGTAACAGAAGTACTTGGTTATACCTGTTATTGATGGATATTTGGACTGTTATAATCATAAATACTCTTATAATACGAATTCTGCATATTTTCCAGCAAATACTTCTCCTTTATTTGACTTATTTCACTTAATTTTACATATTTCCTGAGGTTATATTCCTAAAACTGGGAATTACTAGGAAAAGGAACATATGCTTTCTGGTTTAGAAACATGTTGCTAAATTTCTTTCAAAACTGTACATCCTATCCTATTAATGATGCATAGTCAATATTGCTAATATAATTTTTAATTAAAAAAAGTTTTTTTAATATTTATTTATTTTTGAGAGAGAGACAGACTGAGTGTGAGCGGGGGAGGGGCAGAGAGAGAGGGAGACACAGAATCGGAAGCAGGCTCCAGGCTCTGAGCCATCAGCCCAGAGCCTGACGCGGGGCTCCAACTCACGGACTGCGAGATCGTGACCTGAGCTGAAGTCGGACGCTCAACCGACTGAGCCACCCAGGTGCCCCTGAAGTGCCTCTAAATAAAAATAGTTATCGCATTGCTTGCTGTATAGTTAATCTTCTAAAAGGTGAATTTTGTGGAAGTTAACAGTTATGTAGCTTTGAAGACTCTGTTTTTAAGGAAAACAAAGTAGTTCAGGCTCATTCCATTCTTAAAGTCTTTAGTTTGAAAAGAGAAAAAAGTGAAGGTAATTTTCTTTCTCCGTGTGTGTGTGTGTGTGTGTGTCTGTGTAAAGATAGCACTTTCACACCCGTAAAGCCTTTTCGAGTGACTGGCTGATAGGGAAGAAAACAATTTAATTCTGAGAAGAACGTACCACAAAATCCCCACAAAATGTGTTTTCAGATACTGAACTTTTTTTTTTAATTTTTTTTTTCAACGTTTTTTATTTATTTTTGGGACAGAGAGAGACAGAGCATGAACGGGGGAGGGGCAGAGAGAGAGGGAGACACAGAATCGGAAACAGGCTCCAGGCTCCGAGCCATCAGCCCAGAGCCTGACGCGGGGCTCGAACTCACGGACCGCGAGATCGTGACCTGGCTGAAGTCGGACGCTTAACCGACTGCGCCACCCAGGCACCCCAGATACTGAACTTTTCAAATATCACGTGTCACTTTCATTCACAGTTTCAGAAATTTCCTCTTTTCGTTCTTTGATGAGTTCAGATTCTGACTCCACCGTTTGTTAGGTTTGTGGCCTTTGAGATATTGGCCTTAAGGCCTCAGGTTCTGTTCCTGGTCTGCAGAATGGGAATAGGAATGTCTCCCTTGTAGGTAGGGCTGTTAATTAGCCATAAACTTTTGTTGCATTCAGCTGGTCTTCATTCTGATTGATCAATGCCTACTTGGTTGCCAACATTTGAAAAATCTTCCAGTTTCTAGGGTTACTGTGAGGATGAGAGATTGTGTCTGCTGTATGCTCCCGGGTCAGGGGGATGGTGATGGGAGATAGATGCCCCTCAAGAGAAGGTATCAGGTTCATACAGAAAGACTTCTTGGATGGATCCACCCGTTTCCCTCTTCTAACTCCTTCCACTGGGGAGCTTCTCCTACTGATGGAATGTGTTATATGCCTCAAATGCATTGAGATGGAAAAGACTGAAGCCATAATTCTAGGTAGGTGGTTCTTTTTAAATTTTTTTTCTTTAATGTTTATTTATTTTTTTTGAGAGAGAGAGTGTGAGCAGGGTAGGGGCAGGGCGGAGGGAGACACAGTATCTGAAGCAGGCTCCAGGCTCTGAGCTGTCAGTATGGAGCCTGATGCAGGGCTTGAACTCAGGAACCATGATATCATGCCCTGAGCTGAAGTTGGAGGCTTAACTGACTGAGCCACCCAGGTGCCCCTAGGTAGGTGGTTCTTAACTCTTCTCAGGATCACTTGAGAAACTTTAAAAATTAAATCAGAAACTGAAATGGGTCCTAGGCATTAGTTTTTTCAATATTAAAAAAAAATTTTTTTTTAAATGTTTATTTTTGAGAGGGACAGAGAGAGTGAGCAAGCAGGGGAGAGGCAGAGAGAGAGAGAGAGAGAGAGAGACATAGAATCAATCCAAAGCACGTTCCAGCTCTGGACTGTCAGCACAGAGCCTGATGTGGGGCTCGAACTCACAAACCGCGAGATCATGACCTGATTGAAGCCAAGAGTCAGACACTTGACTGACTGAGCCACCCAGGCATCCCCAGGCATTAACTTTTTCAAAAGCTCTGCTGATGATTCTATTGTTAACCTAGGTTTGAGGACATACACTCTGGATTATTTCTCTGTAATAAAACCAGTACTGTTCTTTGTATTCTAGTCTTTTCTGTTTATAAGGACTTTTATGTCTATCCCTGTGGTTGCTTCATTGCAGTACCTCTGTCGGGGTTTTTTTATTTATACTCCTAAGTTTTTAGGTTAGTCTTCTAGGCTTCCTCATTTATTCAAAAAATAACAATATCTAATAGTTAATATACTGCTAACCTGTGCCAGGCACTGCTCTAAGTCCTTTATGTATGTAACTTATTTGATTACTATGACAACTACTGGGATAGGTATGGTTATCACCCCCATTTCACACATGAGGAACTGGAGGCACAGAGATGCTAAATAGTTTTCCCAGCACTATATGGCTAGTTAGACGAAGAGCTTGATTTCATTGATGGAGTGTAAGCTTTTGGTTTCTAGGCCATTGTGTCTCTGTAGTTTAACACTTGTTATATACCAGAGACTTGCTATGACTAAAGCAGTGAACAGAACAGATAGAAATCCTATTCTTGGTGGAACATACAGTGAGGTGGGAATTTGTAAGTGTGCTCTTAACTTTAGTCAGGGTCATGTTTTAGGATATGCTTTACCACGAAGCTGTTTCCCTCATCTTATATAATTACTGATAACTGTATAGCTGTTGAAATAATTGAAATACATAGTTGGAATACATAGCATAATTGAAAATACATAGTATCCTTACTTCAAGAAATGTTTTATTAATCTTGACTGATCTGGGGAGGGGGGATGAAAATAAGTGGATGTTTATTGAAGAAAAATACCATGCCCATTCTCTAGCCTTTCTTAGGTCTATTTAATTTTTTCTAGTTTTCTCTTAAATAGAGTTGGCCTTGGGCCAGAGGGTAAAATCTTACAGGTTGAGCTCTCTGAGTTCTCTCAGAGTAAGGGGTCCTTATATATTTTTGCCTCTTTTCCCCCTCATTAGAAAATCTCCAGTATCCAGAATGTTATTAGCACTCCTTCACCTTTACGACTTCTCATTGTGGCCGTCTCATTCTGTCTGAGCCCTGTGAAATGATACAAGTGGCTGAAGAACGAAGCTAATTTGAGCTAAAATACTACCGACTAGTAATAGCCAAGGAGCTGCCTGTTTTGATACCAGCTGCATTTGGCAGGAGTTTCCGTGTGAGCTCCACAGAAGGAACGATGTGGGAATCCCGGGCTCTGTGGCACAGCCACTGCGAGTATTTTTAGCCCGGGGGCCCTTTCATCACCCCCTCCAGTCATGCCACTTAAACAGCTGCTTACTCCATGTGTGTGTAAACAAGTTCTTCTCCCTCCTCCCCAAGGACCTTGATTTGAGACCCTTATTCAGTCCTTCACAAATATAGCATCGGTTGTGACCTTTTACTCTAATCTGGATGCTCTTGAGATTCTCAAGTACATGCTGACAGAGATTTTATGGGAATATATCAGTATCTGGTTCATGGTGAGAATCAAACCTTTTAACAAGGAGGTCACCCAGTACTGTTCCTTTGGACACAGTTGGTAGTACCCTAACAGTGGAAGACAATTCACCTCATAAAATTGTGTTTTTTGAAAGGTTGTCTTGAAAACATTTCATTCAGTTGTAGTTAGAGGGGTGCTTTTCTGCCAAAAGGAACGGTTCCTGAAAGAGTCTGGCTTTCTGACCTTTTACTCTTTCCTGCTCATTCTCCTAGTTCTCATTCATGAGTAGTGGGTAGTGAAACAAATCTAAATTGCCTAGATTTATTATCGGTCTTTACTACAAAACTGTAAGATCCTTGCAGCCAGGGAAGCCCATCCTGGTCAGTGTATTTTTCCATACCTGCCACAGTGAGTCCATCCAGACCCTCATTCTATACCTGTGGAAAGGTAAGAGAAGCAAGAAAGGATTTTCCTGGGGTGTTGTTCGACCTTGACCGTGTGGAACAGGAATTTTAACCCAGGTGGTTCTATTCAAAGTTTATAGTTCAACTTTATCAAAAAATCAAAATGTTTATAATGATTCAGTAATTCTGTACATAACTCAGTGCTCATTGTGATAAGTGTACTCTGAATCCCCTTCACCTGTTTCACTCATCCCCCCTCTAACCTCCCCTCTGGTAACCATCTGTTTTTTCTCTACACTTAAGAGTCTGTTTTTTGGTTTGTCTACTTTTTTTCTTTTGTTTTGTTTTCTTAAATTCCACATGAATAATGATATATGGTGTTTGTCTTTCTCTGACTTATACCCCTAGATCCCTACATGTTGCAAATGGCTATATTTCATTTTTTTTATGGCCAAGTAATATTCCATTGTGTGTGTATGTGTATCACACATCTTTTTCACCAAAACCTCAGTTATTAAATGAATTAAAAGCCACTGGAATAAATACCACCCACAAAAACCCTTTGTTTTCTTAGGGAGCATTATAGAGCTCATGACCTGTGAGTGATTGACGAGTTGCTGTAACCTGATTGCTGTCTTTCCAGTGGGACTGTAAGCTTCTCAGGGGCAGGGAGAGGTGCTTTGTTTATTCATTGTCAGGACTATGCAGAGTGTTCCATGAACAGATGTTTTAAATCACTTAATGCCTTATGATTAAAACATGTTTTCTTATAAAGGTACAGTAATGATGTGCATCAACAACAGAAGCCTTTTCTCTCCGTACTTGAAAGGAGGTCCAAACCTTTTGAAAGGTTACTAACTTACTCTTAAGGAGCAGTGGTACATAGGATTCTTAACTCATGTTGTAGAATACAAATAAGAGAGTCACAAATCTAGTAGATGTATTTTCAGTTCTTACAGGTGTTGACAAAATCACACAGGTACCTAATCTAAGTTATACTCAGAAATTTTATGAATTAAAAGAGTTACATGTGAACAGACTAGAAAAAGGAACCTGATTGATTGTACTTTTAGCACTAACTTCAACCAAGTTACATATGCTGCTAAAATTGGAGTGTTAAAAAAATGTGGTATTCACAATAATTAGAATAATGGATTCTAAGAGAGATCATTAGAGCTCACAATGTGCTTTAACTCTTACCAGCTGTGACAGGGCAGGCCCTTGCTATTCCTCAGATTTTGCCTAGCAGCTTTAAAAGAATCTGTTTATAAACTGGAACCAATACTTAAGTGTCACTGGATTAACACTTCAGAATTTCATGTTTACACATATATTTCACAACTCTCTTTAATATGCTTTAAAGCTGTCTGAGACTTATTTATGTGTTACACAGCTATAGTGGGTTCCATAATCTATAGCTACTTTCTTTTGAAATTAAATTTATTGCCACAGAAAATTGTGGCGAAAATAAAGCCAAAAGGTGTTGCAATCTTCTAATTGAAAACATGTATTCTGTAACTAGTAAGCATTAGTAAGCACTAAAGAGGTAGGCATTATTTAGCATTTTTGAAGTTTAATACAAAAATGATGTAAAAATATTATTGGCAAGTTTTCTCAGAATAATTTTATTTAGAATATATACATATATAACAATTTTTTAAACTTAAAACAAATCTAAGCTCTAATCTCAAACAGAACTCATGCGAAAGAGTGAAGGTATGGTTTCAGATAATGTTGGATGGGGTTGCTTCCTGTAAGGATCTTAAAACAGTCAAAATGAATGAGAATTCAGTAAAATAGCAGTATACATAAGCTGTTGAAGTCAATTATGTAAAACATTCGAGTACTTACTATGTGCTAGGCATTGTGCGAGGCTGGGCATTATGGATATAGGAATGACCAACACATATGTGCTAAATTGTATGGATTTAGTTAGAAGTGTAATAAGGACAAGGCTTATAAATGTTTTCTTCTTGTGGCCTGGGTGGGACTGTGTATCAGCAGCCAGTTAAAAACAAAACAAAACCCAAAAACCCATCTGGGTTGCTTTTGGTAGACTCATGTCACACGCATCTATTTAGGTGTTAGGTAAGTGGATCTTCAACCCTCTCTCCTCCCCCTCTCCAACTGATGAGCTACTCCTTTCTGCGTGCTGGTGCGGAGCTCTGTGGTAGCACCTATTTGACTGTGTGGTGATTGCTTATCTGTCTACATTTTTTACTGGACTGTGAGCTCCAAGAGAGCAGAGACCACTTTTATATTTCCAGTTTAGAACTCCCCACCACATTGAGCATATTCAACTGTGTTTGGATACATGGGTAAATTTATAAGTTGGAAGGAAAGGGGGAAATGAGAGAAGAGACAGGAAAGAGTAAGGAGGAAAATGGATACGGTAGAAGAGAATGAGAAGAGGAAATGTAAGAGAGAACAGGAGATGGCTGGCCACCTCTCTCCAGTTCTCCTCAGATGAGACTAGCTGGAGTCACAGGCAGTGACACATCTGTCCCTGGGGCAGAGGGGAGGGCATGATGGCAGTGGCATTAGAGCCTGCTTTGGGCTGAGGTGAGTTTCTAAGACTTACAGAAATGTCACTTACTGTAGATTTGTACCTAGATGACTAGTGTGGGTGCATTTCAGGAATGGACTTCAAGGTAGGCAGGTAGGGGACCTGTTTTTCCTTTACTTAATGTCCTGAACAGCAGCGTTACCTCATCAGCTACTGAGCCAGTGTGAAGGATACTGATACTTTCTAGACCAGTGTTCTTTCCACAATGCCATGATGACTTCCCTCTCAGCTCAGCTTTGGGCGATGATTGCCTTTGGATGGGAAATGATATTCCTAAGGTGCGTGCTTTAGATGAAATTATATTTTTGCTTCCTAGTTAAAAAGCATTTGTGTCAAAAAAAGAAATGTTTTTCAAGTTAATTTCTGGTATCAACGTTGGCAAACTTTTCCACAGGCAGCCCCTGTTTATGCCAAACCACAGGCTTTCCTGTTAACCAGGAACTGTTTGAAATGCTTAGTTCAAATATTTGGAAGTTATATTGTTATTGAGGTTGTGGTGCCCTTTCTCACTCAGCTCACATCCTAAATTCGCCTCACTGAAGAGCAACATAAGGCCTTAAAGAATTCGGAGACAAAGCTACTTTTCAAAATTTGGTTAGAACTGGAGTGGAGTGGGCAAAGGGAAGGGGTCCCTTCCTGCTGACGAGCTGATGGGAGAACTGACATAATGGAAAATCAGCTTTGGTTCCCTTCACGTCCGTGCTTCTCTCCTGAAGGGCTGCCGGGTTCTGGGGTGGATGTGTGTGAGCTGTGGGGAAAAGTTGGGGGCTGGTTTTTAGACCTGTGCTTTGGGGAGCCAGTGGCCGGAAAGTGATTCGTAGAGCAGCTAGGAGAGGAGAAAGAAATGGCGGTCACAGATGATGAAGAAAAAAATAAAAAGACCTGAGGTTACATACCAAGAACCCTTTACTGCGTGCACACAGCCCCACTTCTCTTTATGGCAGAGTACTGGCCCTATGTTTATTTCCTGCAGTTGGTTTCTGCCTCAGATATGGAACAGAGAAAAGGTTAGATATGCATATCTGAGCAGCCTATAGATTGAAGGACAGTGTATCTTAATGTTCTTTTAGTTTTTAAAGTCTCATTTGGTATTTAAATTTCTTTAAGAATTGTAGTGAAGTAAAATCAAATGTATAATTGAGCTCCGAATTCAAGGGTTTAACAGTTTAAACCATTTTTGTTTGGACTTTGATGCATTAATTTAGCACGTACTTAGCCTGATCCTTGCCAGTGTTTTGCCCTGCCTCTGTTCAGGAGGAAACTAAGGAAACCTTCCTCACTATCATTTTTTTCCTTCCTCATGAAGTTCTCAGTGAGGTTCCTCCCTCCTCTGTGCTGGTATACTGCTCTGGAGTAGCACTTACTTTATGTGCAATGCTAAATTACTCTCCAGTTTCCGTTTTCTACAAAATTTTAGTCATTGAATGTTGTAGGTAGGAGTCCTTGAGTCAGCTAAACTAATGTAAATTGACATTTTATTTCATTGGCTTATCAGAGTAATTTTGCATACAAATGGAAAATTCCAGTTCAAACTGACTTGAACAAGAAATGAGTTTATAATCTCTCTCTCTCTCTCTCTCTCTCTCTCTCTCTCTCTCTTTTATCAGCAAAAATGAGTTTATTCGAGAATTGTAGAAACTTACAAGGCAGGATAAGCAGGCTATGGCAAAATCCTAGGCCAGTCTTGGGCTTACAATCTCTGAGGTGGATGTCTAGGTAGGGTGGTGTCAAAGCTGACTGATTCAGACTAGAGGCTCAGTGTCATCACAGAGTTTTTGTTTGTTTGTTTTTGTTTTTTGTTTGCTGTTGTTCGTCTGCAGTGTCTGACATTCTGTGTTGGCCTCATCCTCTGACTCTTAGCACCACACTCCACCTTCAGATATGAGAACATTTCCAGAAGAATAGATACCATCTTTTATTATGTCTCTTTCCTAGTATGGAAGGAAGAAACCTTCTCCAGAGGCCCCGCAGCAGTCTTGCCCTGTCTTCTCATTGGCAAGAATTAGGCCACTTGCCTGTTCCTAAACCACCGTTGACAAGGGAAATGGACGATAATGACCGGTTTAGACTTATTTGTGTTGAAATCAGAGCTGCTACCGTAATACATAAATCTGTGTACAAATGTCAGAGTGTTTTGCTGAATATGGAAGCAAAATGGATTTCATTGCATGTGAATGAAAATAGTTCTGTGGGAAAATAAAAAAAAAAACAATTGTCAAAAAGACACATTACATTTGTGGAGAATTCAAAAAGAAATACCACAACAAAGGAATTTTTTCTGGTTTTCTAAACTTCGAAGCCAGGCATGTGATAACATTTATTTGTTTCAGGCCTTTGCATTACGGATATTATTTTTTCCCATGCCATCAGTTACTGGGACAGGATTTAAAAGTTTATTTTTAGTTGTGTAAAAATGAGTTTTAAAATTAGTTACATGAAAAAAAATGAAATCATATTTTATTTCTTATTTTCTTTGATAAATGAATTGACAGGAAGGAGTACTGAATGTAGAACTTAGGTTTTTGAAGGTACGTTGTGAGGCATAAATGAAATGTCAGTTAAGTAGTTGTGGACTAACTAGAAGTCTTACATTGGATTTTTGGCTGCAGTCTGTTGGTGGTGTAGTTCATAGTTCGGGAGGAATGTTAAGGTTAACTAAGGGTTGAAGGAATATTGCAGATGTTACTCCCCTCAGTCAAGGGCAGTCATTTGCACACCTGCGGCACTGGGCTCTTCTTTCAACATGCATAAAAACTCACTAGGGGCCAGACTGCTTCCAGATTTACTTCCTGCTTACTTTGTTCTCTTTCCCACTGTGCTTTTCTGCCGTGTCCTTGCTCTCATTTGTTTAAACCTTTTTTGGAGGGAAAGTTGGTCTTGTGGATTTCAGATTTTCTTGTTATATAAAAATTATGGAATCATAGAGATTCCTATGAACATATTTTTTCTTTTTCTATTCAATTGCTGTTACCATTAGTAAGGTGATTATAAAGGGAACCTAGTAAATGTATTCTTCGGGGACTTACCAATGGAGAAACATCTGGAAAGTTCTGTACAATAATAAAAATGGAAACAGATGCATAATTGCTACCCTGACTTCTGTCAGAAGTCTCTGTTATTAGTAATTTAGGAAAAATTTTATTCTACCTACCCCCAAGGAAAGGTAAATATATACTCATAATATTGTTGAAACTGAAATGAATAATTTTATTTAGTCTTAAGAGATTTCAGTGAAAGATGTTATATTTCCAAGAGTAACAATTTTGCCAATAAAATAGAGGAATTAAAATACAGTAACTTTGATATGACTTGCCAAACAGATGTAAATTCTTTAACGAAAATAATTTATGGGATTAAAATGTAGCATATTACTGTTTTGAAAATGATATAATTATAAAAATAAGCCCAAAATATTGAATTCTGAAGAAATCTGTGAGTTTTTTAGGAAGTAATTTTTCTGGCATGAAATATGATCTAGTTTAGCTCATTAAATGAGTACTATTCCTCAAATGGCATTCTGTGTAATAAGTGTTCTCTTTACCCTATCCGCAGTCTCCTGCTGTGTTTCTCCGAGTAGCAAATCATCTCCTTTGGTAGGGAAAGTTTTAAGTGGCAGAACCTCTGTTCTTGATATAACACATTATGATTATGTTATATAAGGTTTATATTACCCTTTGGAAATATTGGTGATCCTTTTAAATTAAAGTTTGTATAAAGGATTAAACTCTTTTATTGTTAAAAAATACTGTTTAATGTTTGTTTTTTGAGAGAGAGAGAGAGAGAGAGAGAGAGAGAGAGAGAGAGAGAGAGAGAGCTAGCACGCACGCAGGGCAGAGAGAGAGGGAGACACAGAATCCGAAGCAGGTTCCAGCCTCTGAGCTGTCAGCCCAGAGCCCGACGCGGGGCTCAAACTCACCAACTGTGAGATCATGACCTGAGCCAAGGTCCTGAATGAGCCACCCAGGTGCCCCAAGGATTGAACTCTTTTAAACATACTGTTTGTTTCTGTGCTGTTTTCAAATTGCTGCCTCTCAGTCGCTGATCCACTAGTTCCCGTAAATACACGTGGAACACCTACACGGTGCCAATTACTGGGTTAGGTACCAGAACTGCCAAAAATCTTTTTCCTGATGGAGCTTAAATTCTTTAAATCCTATTAAACATTCACTGATATGTTCATTTAGAATGTACTCTTTTCTTTCATTTTATTTTTCTAGTAATTCATTTTTGCAGTTCTCATGGCAGCCAGCAGTGCTTGACTTCTAGCATAGCAGTATTTGAATGTACCCATCTGTACTATAACGTGGAAGATTTAAAATATGTATTTCCCATGCAATTTTTGGGATGAAAAGGAGAAAGAGAAAAGTTCCTCCCTAAAGTGAACAGGATGAGGATGAAAGTTACAGCAAGGCGGTGCAGTGTAATGAGAGACGACTGGAACGTTAGTCAAAAGACATGTCATCACCCAGTTCCACGAATCGGTGACTCACTTTGCTGCTCCTTTTCTCAGTAAGACAACAGGGTAAGAGTGAAATGCCTCCCGTATCAGCTCCACTCAAGGTGTTTCTAAACACCAGATAAGATCGTGTGTGAGAGGATATTTTGACCTGAACATACTTAAAGTCTTTTGTTCCATTGTTTTAAGCATTTTATTAGTAAATGTGAACAGATAAGTTGCATTTGTGGCTTTCAGTAATTCAGATTCAGAATGATGTTAAATTATGCATTATATGTAGTTAATTGGATTAATGGTTGAAGCATGGTGTGATCTTGATATTTACTTCACACCAAGAGCTACAAAAGTAGCACGGCCAGAAATGGTGCACGTGATTGGTTGAACTGCCTGATCTGAAATTGAGAGACTGTTTTATTTGGATAGGGATCCTTAGTAAGAAGTTGGATTATTTCCAAGGGCAAAATTATTTTCTGCTAAAATATATTTTAAGGAAACAGCTAAAAAGAGTCAAATGAAGATTTTTTTCAGTGTATTCTACAGAGTATAGTGAGATATTAATGATTTCTCTCTGATTAAAAGATTCCAGGTTTAAATAGTTTTTTTGTTAAAGTAAAAACAGTTAATTTACTGCAGGACTTTTCAGAGATTTTAATATGCCAATGTGTATAGTGAAATCTTTTTAAAAATGTATTAATTTGAGAGAGAGAGGGAGAAAGAAAGAAAGAGAGAGAGAATCTCAGGCAGGCTCCATGCTGACGCAGGGCTCCATCCCGTGACCCTGGGATCATGACCTGAACCAAAATCAGGAGTTGGATGCTCAACCAACTAAGCCACCCAAGTGCCCTGGTATAGTGAGATCTTAAGAGGCATACAGAATGTGTAGCATTTTCCAACAGTATTTGAGAATGGATATTTTCCCCTCATGAAACATCTCTTCACAGCACACTAGGGCGTTAGATGTTGTGTGGTCCCAAGATCAGCAGCATCACCATCACCCAGGCCCCACCCCAAACCTTTTGAAAAAATCAGATTAACTGATGGTGGGGCCCAGCAGTCTGTAGTTTAACAGGCCTTCCAGGTGATTTTGATGCATGTTAGAACCACTGAACTGAGTTCCTGGAACATACTCTGGAAAATAAAAGCTAATGAACTTAAAATACTCATGCTTTTACAAGAAAGTCACTATTCTTTTCTGAGTAGTGATGTTTAGGTCTCAGGTTGTCATGCAAGGGTGTGTGTGTGTGTGTGTGTGTATGTGAAAGAATTCATCAAATAAAAAAAAAGTAAGTGCATTCTTGCCAAGTAGAATAGGTGTGGTAGAATGTAAAAGGTGTTGAAAGTTAATGATTCAGGATTTAGTAAAAGTGGAGTTGGATTAGCTTTAGATTATGTATCTGACTTTATATACCACACCCTGACTGCTTCAGATTTATGCTTCTGTAAGTTGAAGAAGTGCTTACTTGCACATCGTGGATTAGAAAGTACAGTTCCTCAGGATTTTCATTTTCCTAAGGTGCTATGCCTTTATTATTATTTTTTTTAATAAAGCATCATGTTTTTCTCAGTTTATTCTAGCAGGTCGTTATGTTGCTTTTGATTTCCTTATGATTCTGCTCTTAGGAAATTACCTCGACAGTTACTTCTTGGCTGGATAGTAGGGGCTTGGTAGGCACTGTGCTAAGTGCCGAACTTACATAGGTACATGCAGTGCTGATCATCACAGAGCTTCTAATGTATGGGAAGGTAGAGGCAAGGAAGTAAGTACTGCCTAAAGAGTGAAGTGCTCTGGTAAGGAAGTTCAAGATGCTGAGGAAAAGGAGGGGCACACATTCTGGGCCTTGGGAATGAAGGAAAGTTTTTCAGAGGAAATGTAGAATAAAACATTGTGATGTGATAGATGCAGTTTATTATATTGCATGGTGATTAACTTGAAAAATAGTGCAGGAATATTCTATGAATATATTTCTTAAAATGTTTATTTTTGAGAGAGTGCAAGTAGGGGAGGGGCAGAGAGAGAGAGCGACAGAGGATCTGAAGTGGGCTCTGAGCTGTCAGCACAGAGCCCAACACGGGACTCGAGCTCACAAACTGTGAGATCATGACCTGAGCCGAGATCAAGAGTCAGGTGCTTAACCCACTGAGCCACCCAGGCACCTCTGTTTTTAAATATTTCTAAATTTTGGAGGAGAAAACAGTACTCAGTTTGGAAGCATCTCTTTAAGCTGTAGGCAGTTCATCATGTAGCATAAAATTCAGTGCATTTATCTTTTGTGCATTGAATTGTAGAAAAAACAAAGACTGTAATTATCCTGAATTTTAAAATGATAGGAAGTGAAACTTAATTAAATAAATATGTCATGATGGACTTGTGCAGTCCTGTTCTGATAAATAATATGTTTAGACTATCATAAGAAAATATTTCTATTAAATAAATTTGCATATTTTTGAGTTATCGTGAATTTCCTTAGAAACCAATAATAAATTATTTGAACATCTTTAAAAGGGAAAATTCTAAATTTAAAGAAAATAGTATTACACATATTTATGACTTCAAACCCTTTTCAGAAATGTTAGTATGTAAAAACCATGTGTGACTCTACAATTCTATCCATATATGTGTTTACATCTATGTGCTTCAGTACATTTTGTATTTGTGAATATAATTATGTCTCTTCAGATGAATAAGCTATTCATACTGTGTCAAAAAAGCTAGACTTGATTTTAAAATTCTAATGTTTAAAATATTTTTGAGTCACTATTAATTACCTATTAATTATCAGCATGATAGGTAGGATTTGATTCTGTATAGTTTATAATTTTAGATTCTTCTTCCTTTCCTTTTAAAAACTTTTTCAGGTACTGTTATTACTGGGGCTTCCTTTTGGAGAATTTACCTCTATATAGATATTGCCATAATGTCTAAAATAATAGAGGTGGATATTAATGATGTCAATATAAGTGTGAATTACTTTTTTTTTTTTTTATTTACTACTGGAGGTAAATGATCATCTACTCCAGGCACTATTATTATTCCAATTAACTTGAGTCCCTTGAGTCAATAGAGGAAGGTTTATCTGCACCATGGAGCAGAGGACTTATTTATTTGATTAGGTTGGTCTCAAAAATAAAGGAAGTATAAAAGTCATACTGTATGGGTCACATCCTACTCTGCACTTACACTGAGCCCATCATTTAACTTTTCTTTGTGTTAATAGAGGTTTGTCATCTTTAAATGTAGGTACCAGTAGCACCTGCTTCATAGTTTTTTATGAGGATTAAAAAAAATTAATACGAAGTCCTTGGAATAGTTCCTAACACATAGCAGATGATCAGTAAATACTAGTCATTATCATGCTTCATTTGACTATCAGTAACCTTTCTCAGGATATGGAAAATATCCTTAACAAGGTCCATAAAATAGTCTTGTTACCTGGCCGCTATCCATTCTCCACACTTTTGGCTCCTACACTTTCCAAGCTCCTCATCAAATTTGGGGGATTTTGTACCTGCTTGTTATTTGCTCTCCTAGAATGCTTTCTTCGTCATCTTCCCTTGGTCAACTGATTGTTTTCTCATGCTTCCAATTTGAATTCAAAAGGCACATCCTTAGCCTAACCTTTGCTGATATACCCACCAGCCCTCCACACCCCAGGTTACATGCTGTCCCCTGTTACTAGCTATGTTCCATATAGAATTTTACACTTTATAATATATCTGGGTTATTTGTTGTCTATTCTGTAGCATGTTATGGACCCAGAAGTGTTCTTTAGGCACAGAAAAAATATGGGGAGTGAGCATGTGAGGGAGTGAGTGAATTATGAATGAATACATTGCCCTGTATACACTTGGGAACTAAGCATATTTGGGTATTATAAACACAGGCACCACATAATCCTGATCCATGAGATTAGACATCTGTCATTGTTCTTGAAAGTTGAGAAAGTAAATGCTTCACTGTATGCAAGTGTACTTGAGAACTTCCTGTACAGAGTATAATGTTTGGTTTTGGGATGTAAATCTCACCGGCTAGCTGCTTATGGGGCTGCAAGAGGCACAGTTGTGTCCCTGGCTGTGCATCTGCAGGTGAGCACCCCGAGGCAGTTGCTTGCAGGAAGTCATTGAGAATCAGAACAGGTTGGACTCCAAGGCTCCCGCATGAGTCTTACAAGTACAGATTTGTTTCAGGGGACAGACCAGTTCTTTAGGTTGTAATCAAGGTCTGTGTGGATCTTCCTTTTCTCCTGTCGCTGTTTTTCCTTATACTTGTCCTACTGTCTCCCTACTCTTAGTATGTTTCTCCTTTCTTTTTCCCGCCTTCCTGCAGCTTCCCTGCAACATTGCACACTGGAAAACCTTTCTTTTTTCTCCCCTTTACCTCCTCTTTGAAAAGCTGAGGGTAACCAACCACCTACCTTTGCAACTCCCGAGATTTTGTGTGAATCTCTGAAGGCCTCTACAGTGAAGGCCTTGGCGGTGAAAACCTGATCAAAATTAAACCCATTTAAAGACGTTAAACTTCTGTTTCACCTGGAGCTTAGGGTTTAGTGTAGGACGTGAAATTCTATCGTGTAGAACCTTATGAACCAGAACCAATAAAATGGCTCACCAGAATGGGTGTGTTTTAGACTTTCCAGATCACTGATTATCCAGTACAGAGCGTTCAGCATCACCAGCAGTTTGCAGCCCTTCCGCATCTTAACTCAGAAGGGGAAGGGGCAGTGCTTACTTCAGATAGTTTGATGGTAAGGGGAGCTCGTCTTCCCACCTGACTGAAC
Organism: Prionailurus bengalensis; assembly: GCF_016509475.1. NCBI lineage: Eukaryota > Metazoa > Chordata > Mammalia > Carnivora > Felidae > Prionailurus > Prionailurus bengalensis. The sequence goes on along the minus strand of NC_057344.1, from coordinate 126,998,922 downwards.
CCAACATTTCTTAAGAATGAGGCTGTCATTAAAATCACAGAGGACTCTGTGCTGTTTGTTAGGGTTTTTTGTTTGTTTGTTTTGTTTTTTGTTTTTTGAAAATGGGATCTAGGGGATAGGGAATAGCTTTTTCTCACCTTGATGAGGCATTGTCTATTTGACAGGCATTCACTTTTGCAGTTTCCTGGCCTGTTTTGGAAGACATGTGGATTTTATTGGTTGTCTGAGTCCCCTTTGATTATGTAGACACTTGTAAAGATCTTTTTGTAGAGCATTTTAATGTTCCATAGAACAGTGGGAGTTATCTTTACAGCAGTTTTTAAAGTGTAAGACATACTTTGTTGACATTTTTTTTCGCAGCAGTATGCACACAAGATGTTCAACTACAAAGTTATTCCCTATGCATGCTGACACTTTGCCTGAAATTATTTTCTAAAAGAAATGACTTTTAAAAGTGGAATGATCTTCTAGTGATGTTAACAAGTTTTCAGAATTGCAGTAAATTACATCAGTTGGCAAAATATTTTACATTGTCATAGTGATAATGTCTTTGGTGATTACGGTCAGAAAGATGCAGTAACCTTCTTTTGGATGCCAAGTTATATTGAAGATATTCAAGTATAACTTTTGTAAAACTGTACTATTTCAAGATTTTATCTCCTAATACCTACTAATTATTTAAAAAGCAAGACTACCAACCACTTAAAAGCTATCATGGTTCCTATTGTTGGTAGTTAATTGGGTAGTGATGGAACTAACTGTACATGAAGTCATTTTCAGTAATGTTTCTTGGTATACATTCTAATCTTTGTGGAAATCTTCCATAATGAGTCACTTAAAGGAGATGACCACTGGAAAAATTGAAGGAGATTATCACCTACATGTGGTCCTTGAGCATGGATAGATGCTTTTTTAGGGACTTAGTACAACAGAATATAAAAAATATTTAGCAACTTGATTTAAAATAAAACGATTTAATTTACTGGGTGAATAGGATTTTTAGGTTTTTGTCCTTGGTACAAAACTGAAAAGCTGCAAAACTAAGCTTTCTCCTTGTTCCTGTCTCCCAACCACTCAGGTGCCCTTCCCAGAGACAATTGCTGTGACCAGATTCTTGTTCTTCTTCCAGAGTGTATGTGTATTTATGTATATTATATATGTGCATGCATATACACATATCCGTGTATATGTGTATACACAGTGTATATACACATATACAGTGTATAGAGCATACATACAACGTATAACATACGTGTCTTTTAAATACAACTTAGAGTAGCTGTATACACTTTGCTTTCAGTTGACAGTAAGTGTTGTCGGGTATTTCATATTAATACATACAAAGCTGCATAATTCCTTTATTTTTTCTATTAAAAATATTTTTTGAGTGTTCATTTTTTGAAAGAGAGAGAGAGAGAGAGAGAGACAGAGTGTGAGTCAGGGAGGGGTAGAGAAGGAGACACAGAATCCGAAGCAGGCTCCAGGCTCTGAGCTGTCAGCACAGAGCCCAACACGGGGCTGGAACCCACGAACCGTGAGATCATGACCCGAGCCGAAGTCAGATGCTTAAGCCACCCAGGTGCCCTGATTTTTTAATATTTATTTATTTTTGAGGGGGGGGGAGGGAGAGAGAGAGAGAAAGAAAGAGAGAGAAAGAAAGAAAGAATGAGCAGGGGAGGGGCAGAGAGAGAGAGGAAGACAGAAGATCTCTAGCAGGCTCTGAGCTGTCAGCACAGAGCCTGCTGCGGGGCCCAAACTCACGAACTGCCAGATCGTGACCTGAGCCCCTGAGCTGAAGTGGGATGCTTAACAGACTGAGCCACCTTGGCACTCCTGCATAATTCCTTTAAATGCTGCATATAGTTCTTTTAAGTGCACTGTATGGATATAAAGTGTTTGGGTTTTCCGGTAATTTTTATTTACAGACGACATGTGCATAGAATGGCGGGAACATCTCGTGGAGCATGGAGACTTTGTACGCCACAGGGCTTGTGCTGATTTCCACGCTCAGTACAGCATGTGGTCACATCTGTGTCCATAGATGCCACCGGTGGCTGTCTCAGCAAGCTCTTAGACTTTTACAAAGCTGGCAAAGAAAAGATTCTGTCTCTCTGATGTTTGTTTTGCATTTTTCTTAGGAGAGTTTGGTATCTTTTCATATAGAAACTATTTATGTTTGATTTGATTTGATTTTTTTTTTTTTGGTCAAATCTTCATTTGTGTTGACTGTGACTAGTTTTCATCAGTTGTTCGTCTTTGCTCTTGTTTAATTTTTAGGAGTTTATTATATATTGGGGGAAAATAGCCACCTGTGAGGATTTGGGAATACTTACCAAATTTGTATTTTAATTTGATATATGAGGTTTTTCTTTTGACATAGAAGCATAGGTAACTTTTTCTTTCTTTTTTTTTTTGCCATTTACTCTGTGCCAAGCACTCTTTAAAACCCTTTAATTTGTTCTCATTAATTTATTTAATCCTCAAAAATTAAAAGTAAAAACCATGAGGCGTTAAGTGCTCAAAATCTCATAGCTAAGTTGAGCTTAGGTAGTCTGAACCGAAGCCTACGTTCTAAACAATTATACTGCTAAAATCTGTTTTTCTTAAAGGCCAAAAATGTAATGTTTGCGATAACTTTTCAAAAAATTCTAACTTACATGATTTCTTCTTTTTGAAATGGGACACTGATGATTAGTAGGTATCAATTTTAATTATAGTTTTTTTTTTCCCAAATAGAAGTACTGATTTAATACTGTAAAGTAAAATCAACAATTATATGTTCTTACGGTTAGAAAAACATTGTATACTTTAGTTTATATATTTGATGAAAGGAATATTAGGCATGAAAGAAAATGATACTGGGTCACTTGGCTAGCTCAGTCAGAAAAGCATGCAACTCTTGATCTCAGGGTTGTGAGTTTGAGCCTCATGTTGGGTGTAAATATTACTAAAAAATAATAAATAAAAACTTAAAAAAAGAAACTGATATCTGAAAGGTGATGTTTACAAACAGTACATTTTGATTTATCTTTTTCTGTCTGAAAAAAATAGGAATACTTATTGTGATTGGATTTTAGGTGAGGTGTAAATGTTGGACTATTAGGAATATTTTTGGCATAGCAGAACCCTACAGCAGAATGCAACATATAGATGTGGAATCATGTTTTTATGGGGTTCCCAACTTCAGAAAGATGGGCAAAAAGGCCACAGGCTATTAAATACCTTAGATCTCTATTATTTTTTTCTGGATAAGCCTATTATTATTATTGTTATTGTTATTATTATTGTTATTTTAATGTTTATTTATTTTGAGAGAGAGAGAATGTGAGCAAGGGGAGGGGCAGAGAGAGAGGGAGACACAGAATCCGAAGCAGGCTCCATGCTCTGAGCTGTCAGCACAGAGCCCAACGCAGGGCTTGAACCCATGAACCGTGAGATCATGACATGAGCCGAAGTTGGACGCTTAACCGACTGAGCCACCCAGGTGCCCTGGGATAATCTTATTATTGACCAAAAGACCTTTTGTGAACAGTTAGTTGTTTTCTGTCTTAAATGTAAAAAAAAAACATGTTTAAAAAAAAAACCACCTGCTTTTTTTAAACATGCTTGCACTTAAAAGAATTTTTGCTGTCTCAAAAACAGTATCATTTGCTGTAGGCAAGTTTTCTACTGCGATAGAAATCAGGAAATTGTGTGGGGAGTCACAGAGGCAGGTGGGAAAAGGCTTTGTGGATGAAACGGTACCTGTGCTAAATCTTGAAAGACGAGGAGGAAGCGGCATGACACAAATAAGGAGACACACAGAAGCTATGCATGATGTGTCTGAGAGGATATGCTGGGGTTTGGTGTGGCCGAAGGGCAGAGAAAACACAAGTAAGAGGTGAAATTGGTTGCCTTGGAACAAGGTCGTGAAATAGAAACATAATGTGAGCGGTGTATATGATTTCAAACTTTTAGTGGAATATTACGAAAGGTTAAAAAAAAAGACACAAAGTTAATTTTATTTTATACAGAAAAGAAAAATTAGATGGGCTTTGGGGCAGAGGTTGTATGATGTGGTTTTATGTATTTATTTTTGATTTGGGAAAGAAGAGAGTTGAAAATGCTTTAAGCTATAAGGAAAGATACGGAAGAACAAAATAATTCAAAATGTAGCAGACCAACTGGGGGAGTGTAGAGAGAGAGATTGGTCTTGATGGGCAGAAAGGAGAACATTTCCTACGAAACTAGCAGGAGGAGGAGGAGAAGGGCAGATAAAGATCTGTGTCTTGTTGAAAGTTTGGAAGTGTAGGAAGATTAACAACACATTTTCAAGTATACCTTTTCAGTAACAAAAATGAAACTTTATGTATGAATGGATACCTCTATTCACTTTCCCCCGTTTATAATAATAATTAGTTTTTCATACTGAAGAAATGGGCTAGGGTTCTCAGGTTCATAGTATATAGATGTCAAAAAAGGCATGAAAGAAACCAGCGCAGATTCATTTAAATTTTGGTTTGATGATTCAGGACTGACTGCCATAGACAGGGGCTTGGAAGTTTAAGCGAATTCCTAAAGAAAGGGATAGACACAGATTGATGGAAATTCTTAATGTCAAGTACAAAGGAATAGTGAGGGAGAGGAGAAAGAATAGTATGTGGGGTGAGACAGAGGCATTGACTTGAGTAATAGAAAAGATCAATGGGTAATAAAATCTCTGCTCTTTTTCTCTCAATGTTTCTTCAACTTTTACACAAAAAAATACTATGTTATAGAAAGTGCATCTCAGACTCTCTTAAACAGTGGCAGAAATGTACTGGCTCACAAAATAAAAAAAGGTTCAGGGATATCAGCTTCAGGCAAGGTTTGATCCAGAGGCTCAGGATATCATTGAGATCCAACTTTGTTTCCTAAAATACTCTGGCCTCTGCCGTGCTCCACATTTGTACCATCCCCAGGTGGGATGTCTTCATTGCTTCACATCTTCATTCCGTGTTGTCCAGAGTTACAGCCATGTGCATTTACTCCAGAAATTCTAGTGAGAATGCTAAGACTCGCTCTGATTAGACTGCAGCTAGATTGCAAATTCCATCCCTGGTCCCGTGATTACATGTAGCCCCATTGGAAACTAGCCCTTACTGGGAAGTAAGAAAACAGACTGATGATACAGTCAGGAGTTCCCACTGGCTAATGGGAAGAGAGAGAAAACACACACCCCTGGGGCCTTGGACAAGTAGCCTGAAGCACAACTTTTAATGTCTCCTGTTTTATATTAAATATTAATTATAATTTTACATTGTCTTCCATAACATGCTTTAGTATAAATCAAAAATTTTCTTAAAATCCTTGAGTAAAATGAATGATTCTAAGCTATTGTTTGACCTGTGTTCAAACCTCCTTTGGTATCAGTAGGTATTTGTAAACAAGTTTTACATAATCCTAAGCTAACAGTCTTCAATGTAAACACACATTTGATGTGGAAAGAGAACACTGAAAGATATTAAATACCGTATTCTAGATCTATTTTAAGCCATGAAAATATTGTCCATTTTAAGGATAAGTTTTCCACAATTCATCTTTATGTACAACTACATATAATCACTGGAATTAACTCCTTCTTAGGTATTAATAACCATAGTAAAAATATCTGAGGATACTTATTTTAAAAACATGATTTGTGCTCTGGGTCATTAAGCTTAGTCTCTGAATGTGTTTTCTAGCTATAATTGTGCTGTAGGACATTTTAAAAACCAGAATTGAACTCTTCACCCCAGTTTTCTCTGAGGTAATTATAGGATGAAAAATAACTAAGAAAAAAAATCTATTTATCATCATTAATGAAAGTGTCTCACGGTACTGTTCAATACCTTTTAAATTTAATGATACTTACATTTTACGCACACACACATATACAAACATAAATACACACTTGTGCTGATCTATTTTTAGGAAATAGAGTTATCCATTTACTCTGATACCTGGATCTTGTATGAGACTTGGATAGTAAAGAAAAACTCTTAATTATTTTCAGGCAGGAATAGGACTTACTATGTGCCAGCCACCGTTTTAGTGTTTAAAATATAACCACATTTACTGCTTACATTAAGCCTGAGAAAGTCAAGTTCTAAGGTGATTAAATAACTTGCCCAGCCTTATGCATGCAGCTAGTAAAGAGTCAAGCAGGAGAACCCAGGGAACTAGATTCTAGGGATCATGATCTTTACAGTGTTAAATTCTAGTTTTTTTAAATTAATTAAAAAGGAAACTTTTCCAGTTGAATCTAGGGACGTTTACTGTGAAAACAGTTTGTGGTGATACCATTCAGAGTCTTTCCTAGTTTGAAAGTGAAGGCCAACCCTGTGTTTGAGTTCTGGCCTCAGAGTGGGCTGTTTCCTGGAAGCTCACATCTGTGCAATACCTTTTGAAGTCATGCTTCACTGGGTCTTTGATGTGTTTCTTCTTCCAGGTTGCTTTCAGGTGTCTAACTTCAAATGAATGGTTAATGGGGCCATTCTTTACCAATAAAATAGAACTAGGGTTCTTTTATCCTTGTTGTTATGTGGGTCATAATATGGTGTATTGTTAGAGAAGTTTATTTTAACTAATCAGAATATTGAATTATAAGGTTCATCTTTTGGTTATTATTTTATGTGCCTGTCCGTTCAGTGATAAATTGGAAACTTCCAAAAAATGTTTTTGGGAACACCAGCTGCTGTTCAAAAGAAGTGTGGTGAATGAGTTTCATTTTTGTGTTGGTAATCAACAACTGGGTGAAAGCCTTAAGAATTATTTTCTCTCTGAGCCTCATTGAGATGCATGCAACTTACCTTCACTCTTTTTATTTTGGGGACTTACTTTATGTTTCTGTCAGTTCCATGATGGATTTCCAGTCTTGTTGGGATAGTGAAGAGGGAGCTGGGATTGTAACCCTAAGACCAGAAACTTTGAAGAAATACTAAATATAAACATACCTTTCCATTTTGAACCATTAGTATGATTTGAATAATCACAAATTATTTGAATAATTTCATTGTGGATTGTTTAATTCCACTCATCTTCCTTTGTGGCTTTTTCTTGCCCTGTCCCATTGTCACCCCAGCCCAGCCACCTGTGCTACAGTTAGAGGAAACATAAGCTAATCGTAAGGAAAATAGGCTTAGTGAGAGGATTTGGGGGTGGTCCAAAGAAAGAATTGAACAGCAAGGCTTTAGAATTGGAGCCACTTGCCAGTTGACCTATGTCTAGACATCCTTCAAGTGGATGACTTCTCTCTGGCCACATTCTCTGTTCACAATTACAGTGTCTGGGAGAAAGTGTGGGAGAGGACCCAAGTTAGTTCCCCACCTGACCCATCTCTGGGACAGAGGGATGGGGTGTACTGTATAGAAGAGCTTGCCTCAAAAGACTGTGGGGATGGGGGTGTTGGCCAGGTCTCTCCCTCTCTGCTGTCCCCTGTCTCTCTCCCTCTGGATTCTCTGCACACTCGCAGACATAGGCAGTCTAATTTGATACAGGATTTTGCTCTAGGGAAGAAGGATGTGCTGAAAAAAGGAAGAAGTAATGGCTCTGGATTCCAAATCAATTTCATATTGATCGCTGGATAATTCTCAGTGAGACATGTTTTTCAGTAATCAGGAGTGCAAATTGATAAGATTAATGCCTGTGGCTGAGATAATAGTGGGCCAGAATTTAGAAGGCATGTACTTCACCTATGCCCTTCTTTAGAGAAGATCAAGAGAGGAAGAAAGAGGAAGAATTAGATTAGTAATTGTACTGTTCTTTTGGTTTAGCTTCTTGCAAGACTTCTCTGCTGTCACCAATTAAAATATAGGAAAATAGAATGTTAGCACTAAGGGATGAGAAAGAGAAAATCATTGCTGAATGTTGATAATTAGAAATTTTATAAAATAATTTATCACAGATGACATTTTTTTAGGGGATTTAACTACATAATTTAAGGAGTAAATGGGTAGAAAGTTATCGGGGAATATTTTTTCTAGGCTCGTTCGCTCTTTCTTTCTCTCTCTCTCTCTCTCTATACTTGTTTTTCTTCTTCGCTGAGTGGTTACATGGATTAACTGATATAGTTCATATCTCCTGCCCTACTCAGTGCTTGGCACATGATAGTTTGAGACAAATATTTGGTCCCTTTCATTTCCTTTTAATTCCTGGCTAGATTATAAAATCTTGGAGGGCAGAAAATTGCCTCACTTAACTTTATATCCTGTTCAGAATCTGGCAGTAATTAAGTACCTTGTGAATACTTACAAGTAGTTGTTTATTAATTTTTATTGAAGTATAATTAACATACAGTGTTATATTAGTTTCAGGTGTACAATATAATGATTCAGTTATTCTATACGTTACTCAGTGCTCATCATGGTAATTGTACTCTTAACCCCTTTCTCTGTTTCCCCCCACCCACCTTCCCTCTGGCAGCCATCAGTTCTCTGTATTTAAGAGTCTGTTTTTTGTTTGCTCATTTGTTTTGTTTCTTGCATCGGCATATGACTGAAGTCATAGGGTAGCGTTATACCTTCTAGTTCCATTCATGTTGTTGCAAATGACAAGATCTCATGTTTTTTATGGCTCAGTAATATTTCATGTATATGTGCCTCCTCTTTACTCATCCATCTACTAATGGACCCTTGAATTATCTCCATGTCTTGGCTATTTAATATATTTAAACTTATATCTTTAAAAAAAATTTTTTTTTCAACGTGTTTTTATTTATTTTTGGGACAGAGAGAGAGCATGAACGGGGGAGGGGCAGAGAGAGAGGGAGACACAGAATCGGAAACAGGCTCCAGACTCTGAGCCATCAGCCCAGAGCCTGACGCAGGGCTCGAACTCACGGACCGCGAGATCGTGACCTGGCTGAAGTCGGAGGCTTAACCGACTGCGCCACCCAGGCGCCCCTAAACTTATATCTTTTAATAATTTCACTTCAGCCTCAGAAAGTTGTTGAATTTTAAGGCAGTTCATCATAAATTGTTAAGTTAGAAAAGGTGAGACTGAAAATAAGTAGGAAGTTCTTATTTTAGGAAAGGCTATTTCAAAACTTAGAGGCAGACTCCTATTTGTTTCAATAACAGTCTAAAGTTTCTACTTTATATCCTCTGTTTAAGCTTTATAAAACCAATTTCTTCAAGTTTATTTATTTTGAGGGGGAGAGAGAGAGGTAGAGAGAGAGAGAGAGAGAGAGAGAGAGAGAGAGAGAGAATCCCAAGCACGCTCTGCACTAATGGTGTGGAGCCCCGACATAGGGCTCGAACCCACGAACTGTGCGATCATGACCTGAGCTGACATCAAGAGTCAAACACTTAACTGACTGAGCCACCCAGATGCCTCTATAAAAACAATTTTTAATAAAATTCTACTTAGGTATAAGCAAAAAGTTGGGATCTAGTCCATTTACATGAAATTGTAAGAAGAAATACTGAGTGTTATTATCTGGATTTAATAGAAGCCCAGGATATAGGCAAAGGATTTGGAAGAATTATTTCCCTCTAGGAATCTGTGTTTAAATCTTGGTTACTTTATGAAGTATATTAGAAAATGTCTTGCAAATTGCAGGGGAAGTAAGAATAAAAGTATTTAATATAGTTGAAGTAAAAAATACATATATATAGGTGAAGTATTTGGTAAATAAATACACTTCTAGTCTATCTGTCCAAACCTTTCAGGAATTCAAAGAAATGTGAAGATAAATTTCAGTTAAACTCTCTCAGCAAGTCTATGAAAGCCATTTTATTATTTTTTATTTAAAAAAAATTTAATGTTTATTTATTTTTGACAGAGAGAGACAGAGACAGAGCATGAGCGGGGGAGGGGCAGAGAGAGAGGGAAACACAGAATCTGAAGCAGGCTCCAGGCTCCGAGCTGTCAGCACAGAGCCTGATGCCGGGGCTCGAACTCACAGACTGCGAGATCATGACCTGAGCCGAAGTCGGACGCTCAACCGACTGAGCCACCCAGGCTCCCCTGAAAGCCATTTTAAAGGCGGAATTAAAATTAATTGAACTTCTGTATATAACAATTCTTCATGATTAATTCCCTAAAGTACACAATGGGGACAGTTTTCAGTAATGGAAGTACAAAAAAGGGGGAAGATGTTATTTTAAAGAAATAATCACTGCAGTGATTTTCATGTATTAAGAGTGAGGTACGTTTTATTTTATTTTGGGAGAAGACAGTCCTGACAGAGTGAAGAACAAAGGGCAGATAACTCAAGGCAGCGATGCGACCAGTGTGCTTGAAGACCAGTGAGGAAGCCAGTGAGCCTGGCTGGAGTGGACTGATCCAAAGGGAGGGTCCTAAGTGGGTATTCAGAGAGGTAACAGATCATGTTCGGACTTGCAGGCATTCGTAAGGACTTTAGCTTGTATTTTTAGTGATATGGAAAGTCATTGGAATGTTTTAATCAAGTAAGTAACATGAGTTGTCATTGGCTTTAAAAAGATCGTTCTGGCTGCTGCATGGAGAGTAATGTTAGGACAAAAGATAGGACAAGACAGAGACTTGTGGAGTCTGTTACAGCAACCCCAGGTGAGCCAGGGTGGCAGTGGTGGAACTGATGAGAAAAAGTAAAATTCAGAATGTATTATAAAGGGAGAAATGGAAGAATTTGAATTATGTGTGGGAGATAAATAGACATCAAGAGAAAGTACAAGGATTTTCCCAGATTAAAGGATGAAGTTCCCATTTATGGGGCCGAGGGAGACTGAGATGTGAAAGTGTGGGTGAACCAGAAGTTCATCTTTGGACATGTTGAGATTTCGATTAAAATGGGTATGTGAGTTGGGGAGCTCGGGAAGGGACCTGGCTGGAGATAGAAATTTTGGGTTTCATTAGCATAGAGGTTTTGCCTAAAACCAATAGACGGAACGAGACATTTAGAGATGGAGTGTACATAGAAAAGAAACTTGAAGACTGATCCTAGAGCACTCTGACGTTTAGAAGTTGGGGATGTGAAGAGAGGAACCAGCAAAAGGAGGATTGGGAAATAGTGAGGTAGAAGGGCATTCAGGAGATTATGTGTACCAGGCAGCCGTGTGATGAAAATATTTCAAGGAGAAGGAGTTGATAACCTTATTAAATCCTGTTTAAAGTTCAGCAACATATGGGGTGGTCAAGTGATGACCTTGACAGAAGCAGGCGGGAGTTGATGGAAAGCCTGAAGGGTTGGAATTGGAGGTAGCAAGTGTAGACAGTTCTCTTGAGGAAAAAACGAGCTGAGAAATGAATGGTATTTGAAGTAGGAAATGAGTCCAAGAGAAGTTCTTGCTTTTGATTTATTTTTTTTTTTTTTAATGAAAGTAATTCAAGCCTGGGAGTGCTTTAGTGGAGAGATACAAGGCAGGGGACGGGGTGGGGTGAGGTGGGGAACGGCTGTAGTGCTGTTACTGAGTTAGCCACACAAGATGGGATCTGGTGCCAAGATGGGACTGTGGGACAGGGAGATGGGTGCTTACGTGAGTGCACAGACTGTTTATTCAGATTGGAGGAAAGGCGGTGGAGCATTGGGGCACAGATGGAGTGGGCAGTTAGGTGCGGTGGTGCATAATAAAGTTTTTAGTTATTTAGTTTCTGTGGGCTATGCTAGATAAAAGATTGAAAGGTATAGGGATGAGAAGTGAGGAAGGGATGGAGAGAGAAAGCAGTCCTAGAAACATAGTAAAAGGTCTTCGGTCACTGGAGTTTTACAGCAGCTGTTGCCTGTCTCAGGGTATATTGTGTTTGTTCTCTTTGTGTTTGTTCTAACCCTTCAGTCAAAACCTATAGTACATAGAGGATTGTCCCCTGGGTTGCTGCTTTTCCTTCCTCTTAGTTCTTGATAACCGTTCCTTCAGGGTCGCCCAGCATCGTGAACACAAGGGCTCTTCTGTGCTGCAGACTTTGACCAAAGAGTTGAGGCAATGGAAGGAAATGACAACATAATTCGTCCCATCTTTATTTTGTCTCTTATGCTTCAGAGTGGTTGCTCTTCCTTTTCTGGGCCGTGGATCCCTTTGGTTAATGAGATAGTTTTCAAAATATAAAAAACACTTCTGATATTATATGTGAGTGTTTATTGTGCATGAAATAAGCTCCAGTGGCAGGTCATGTGACTACCTTAATTTCAAAGTAGTTAGTAATGTAAACAGCATTTTTACAGATATCTGTAATAACTGAGATATGATATGAAAATGTTTGTGATTTCCACTGGTGACAAGGTTACCGGTATTGGCACTGTGATTTGTTGCCTACCTTCATAATGAAAGGAAATGCTAAATATCCTTTTGCTAGAGGTTTATGGACACAGAGATGAAATCTCTTCCCCATCCAAGTTGTAGCCTGCATTCTGTGTGTTCACCCTCCGTGGGTCTGAGGAAGGGTGCAGGAAGTAGTGCTCCTCTTCTGTCTAAGGCTGACCCCACCATCCACAATCTAGCCTTTTACCCCCATTTTCTCTGAGACTTACTCCAAACAGATATCCCAGATTGCTTTTATATCCTCATCTCTTTTTCTGCTCATGGGTGTTTCCCTTTTTTCTTGGAATATACTTGCCTTTCCTCTTTCATTTCCTGTGAGAGTAATAGATAGACTTACCTTCCTGGGTGTGGCCAACCCAGTGACTAGCATACTCTCTTTATTTTTTATTTTATTTTTTTTAATGTTTATTTATTTATTTTGAGGAGAGAGAGAGAGAGAGAGAGAGAGAAAGAGAGAGAGAGAGAAGCAGAGAGAGAGAGGGAGACAGAATCCCAAGCCAACTCTGCGCTCAGCACAGAGCCCGACGTGGGCCTTGAACCCATGAACTGGGACATCATGACCTGAGCTGAAACGAAGATTCAGACACTTAACCAACTGAGCCACCCAGGCGCCCCTAGGATACTCTCTTTAAATATTAACTGCTGTAGCACTCTCAACAATAGCCAAATTATGGAAAGAGCCTAAATGTCTATCAACTGATGAATGGATAAAGAAATTGTGGTTTATATACACAATGTGTGTTTATATATTACACAATGGACTACTACGTGGCAATGAGAAAGAATGAAATATGGCCCTTGGTAGCAACGTGGATGGAACTGGAGAGTATGATGCTAAGTGAAATGAGCCATACAGAGAAAGACAGATACCATATGTGTTCACTCTTATGTGTGGATCCTGAGAAACTTAACAGGATCCCATGGGGGAGGGGAAGGAAAAAAGAAAAAAAAAGGTTAGAGTGGGAGAGAGCCAAAGCATAAGAGACTCTTAAAAACTGAGAACAAACTGAGGGCTGATGGGGGGTGGGAGGGAGGGGAGGGTGGGTGATGGGTATTGAGGAGGGCACCTGTTGGGATGAGCACTGGGTGTTGTATGGAAACCAACTTGACAATAAATTTCATATATTAAAAAAAAATAAAAATAAAAACAATTTTGAGGATAGTATTAAAAAATATTAACTGCTGTAGAAGGTGATCACTAAAAGTTTGTTAAATAAATAGATGCTTCTGTTTGGAAATTCACAGACTTTTGTATTAGCAAAAATTACAGCTGTCTCTGGCTGGTGAAAGGATGATCCTCATAGGACTAATGAACATAGTGCAAACCCCATTGGTAAACTGGTAGAGTAAGAAAATTCATCTGGCAGTCCATGCAAAAGTTAACATCCTCATAGAGGGATATGCTAGATTTCCATATTTAGATAATTTTGATAAGAACGGTTCAAATTGGCACTTGGTCAAACAAGTTCATTGGTTTCCATGAAGTCTGATAAGGATGATAATTTAAAATGATTTATAGGGGTGTCTGAGTGGCTCAGTTAAGCATCCAACTCTTGATTTTGGCTCAGGTCATGATCTCACTGTTGGTGAGTTTGAGCCCCGAGTTGGGCTCTGCGTTGATAGCTCAGAGCCTGCTTGGGAGTCTCTCTCTCTCCCCCTCTCTCTGCTCCTTTCCCACTTGTGCTCATGTGCATCCACTCTCTCTCAAAAATAAATAAATCTTAAAAAGAAATGATTTATAATTTGCTGAACTTTACTATTTAGTAATATGGTTAACATAAATTCTTTAAGTTGCATGTTTAAAAATATACTTCTGGTTTGAATTTTGCATTAGATTAACATGGACACACAGTATTTTAGATTAAAAGGATAGAATTGAGTGACAATAGAATTTAGTTTTGGGGAAGTATTCAATATTAGTATTAGAACATATTTCTTATATTTAATCTGAATTTACTTTTATTCTATCATTTCCTGAATTAATTTATTTTCCTCATGCAGTAACTGATATTCTTTGGACACATAACTCTAATTTATATAGCTGTTCATCATATTTTATCTTTTAATGTTTATTCTTGCGTTATTTTTTTCATTAATGAATGGTTACTTGAATTTTTATGTGTGTGTTTATGCAGATACTGAGTCAATTGAGGTAACCTAAAGCTGTCACATTAGTGCTTGGCATATAATAAGCACTCTACAATAAAAGAAGGAGCCACAAACATACATAAACACAAACATTTATTTTGTCCAACTAGATTATAAACTTTGTGTTAATAACTCTGTGAACATGGGATCTGGTTTGTCTTGTACATCTTCTCCCCAGTGCCTAGCACAGCGTCTGGCCTATAGTAGGCTATTAATAAAAATTTGTTGCAGTGGGTCATATAGATTGGGGACAAAGATGAAGAAAGTAGAGATTATTTCAGTAACTTGTGCTAAGAGTGAACGCATTTCCCCCCTCTTACCTATTTATGCACAGTGACATTAGCATTTCTTACAAATACCAAGGGAGTATGGTTCTTACAGGTAGATCAAGTGTAGGGAGGTACAGAATTTAGTCCAGATGCACTGGCATGGCTGTCTTGGTTCTTTTTGGCCATTTTCCATTCTTCCTGGGTATGTGCAGGCCACATCAGTTAGACAGTGTTTTAAATATCATCTGTGGTCTTCAGTGAGTGTTTGGAAGAAAAGTAATTCAAATTAAGCTGTATAGACAAAAATATGTACACACAGATAGATATATATATATATATAAATATACATATATATATATGAACATTACTATGTCTAATTTTAAGCAATGATGGAAATTTTAGCATATATTCAATATAAACCATTTACATGTTGAAGAACTTACATAAATCAGTAAGCTATGTTTTAACATTACTAAAAATAAGATATCTTAACATTTAAGATGTTGCTTTTTCTAGTTTCAAATGATAGGTGTGGTAATGAAAGTACATTATTTGGCTTTATGATATTTATGCACTTGCAAGTTTAGTTGGTAATTCGAATATTTTACAGGGTCATGAAAATCAGTAGTATTTTCCTCTTGTAATGACGGGCACCATATTAAAATTATCATGTTCCACATGCCTTATTTTTTTGATCATTGTTGTATTTGTCCTCCTTAAAAGAAAGGGCATAGCAGCTACTACACTATATAAAGGTAATTTTATACTTGCCAATTGATATTCCCTTGGGGGCTACTGTACTTTTTATAAATAGCTTGCTGACTTCGAAGAAACATACTTCTGTTCTTAGGAACTCATCTGGAAAGGGCATTTCTTTGGGGATATGGAGACCATGTGTGGAATTTCAGCTACAGGGAAAATTCTGGGTTTTAGACAAAGAAATATTGGGTGGTTTAAAATTGAGAGTCCATTTGTGAAAAATCGGTTTGCTTTTAATAGTTCTATTTTGTTTTTAGAGCCTAATACATTATAGACCCATGGTCCCCAGTCTGGGGTTTTCAGACTCCTAGGGACCTGCAACGCAGATTGGTACCAATAGTCATATTACCCTGGTCATAAGTACTGATTTAAAGTAGTGTATGATTGATTTATTAAAAACGAGCAAATGTTTGTTACCTAAAAAGGGTAATTTGTTTACTTTACCAAACTTGGAATTCATGGAGTAAAAGTAACAGAAAATCCCCTTCGGAGAGATTCATGCCAACTTGAAGCCTCACCGATACAACTGTCACATATGTGAGATTGTTAACTCCAGAGATTTTTATTGATTGAATTAATAAATTCAGTTGTAAATCTAAGAATTCAAAATACTTAATAGCTGAATTTTACCTTATGGTGAATATTAAAGTTTGGTAAACTACTTTTCATCCCACATTACATTTTTGGATGAAAGGTGCAAGTGGTTTTATGATACTTCTGTGACGAGAATATTTGTGGGGGCTGGTGTAGCTTACATATATATGGATGTGTGATGCTGAATCCGTATTTCTTAAAGTAACTTTCATTGTATTTAGATTAAGAGGTACGCAAAATAAGCTTTGCTGTTTTCAGTGCCAGTGTTATTTTTTTCTTTTTTTCCTGTTTTTCTCCCCGACTTTGGATGGTGTGGGGAGGAGAGGTCATGGTTAGACTAGCATCACAGGCCGCCATCAAACTTGAAACGTTCTGAACAGATAGCACACCCCGCCCACCATTTCTTTCACATCACTGTAAAAGCTCCCAAGTTGTTACTTGAAGACTGAATTTTGTACAAGTTCATTTTGAAACATTTTGAACCATTAAAGTATTAAATGAATTACTATAGAATTGCCACAGTTTATGGTACAACTTAGTTTTTAACAAAGCTTTTGTTTATCACATTCTTAAATGGCTGAAGTATGCTGATAAGAAATTTCTCAGTCATTGTGGCGATTTACAGCCCTTTTTTGCGGGATGGTGTTTAAAATACCTAACCTAAATTTTTCTTAATGCAAGTTCAAGTTACTCTTTCTTATTCATTGTGTACTTGAAGGAAAGTAGCTGAGTTACTTCCATTTCCTCTGGGCTGCATTCATATGTTTGAGGTCATCTGTGAAGTTCTTTTCCTGCTAGTGCTGTCTTCCTTCAAACCCCATGCTGCCTCGTCTATAACAGTCCTTGAGTATCCTGAAATGATTAAAAAAAAAAAATTATTATGTTACCATACTGTAAGTCTCTTATGAAGGAGAAATTATATGAAAGTTTTTTATGAAAGACTTTAACAACTACATTTTCAAAAATAACAATTTCAATATGGAAATGCTTAGGCATGACTGTACCAGGAATAATGAAATGGTAGATTCTTGTACAGACATGTGGCATCACTCGGAAGACCACAGCTACAAATACAAGTTAAAAATATTTGTATTAGCAATTCAAAAACAAGTGCTTTTAAGATAATGGGTGTGACTGTTTTAAAAAAGTTCTTATTTATTTATTTAAGAGAGATAGCAGGGGGAAGGGCAGAGAGAGATGAAGAGAATCCCAAGTAGGCTCCATGCTGTCAGCGTGGGGCTTGACGTGGGGCCCGATGTGGAGCTCGAACTCATGAACTGCGAGATCACAGCTTGAGCTGAAACCAAGAGTCAGACGCTTAACCAACTGAACCACTCATGTACCCTATGTGTCTTTTCTTAACATGTTGATTGCTTTTGACAAAGCTTTGTTTTGCTTGGAGCTTTGTCAGAAGCAATCAACATGTTAACATAGTTGTGTGTTCTTGAAGAATTCATTGCATATTAATTTTTTTCCTAAAATGGTATGTACTTATGTAAAATGGAGTAAGGTTCTAGACTCATATAATTATAAATGTGTACTTCACCCTCATGAGTCTCTAGTCATTCATTGAAAAGGTGTGAGGGACCCAGGGAAATGCTTTGTTTGGAACTCTCCTTTGTGTTGCAGTTGACATAAGTTTCTCAGCCCATAAAAAGCATGTGCAAGCCAAAAATGTGATCACTTATTTTGAAAAAGAGGACAGTCCTAGGTGCTTTTCTTGAGAACCTTTGCTCCAAACTAAGCTTTTTTTTTTTTTTTAACGTTTATTCATTTTTTGAGACAGAGAGAGACAGAGCATGAATGGGGGAAGGTCAGAGAGAGAGGGAGACACAGAATCCGAAACAGGCTCCAGGCTCTGAGCTGTCAGCACAGAGCCTGACGCGGGGCTCGAACTCACAGACCGTGAGATCATGACCTGAGCCGAAGTCAGATGCCCAACCGACTGAGCCACCCAGGTGCCCCTAAGCTAAGCTTTTAAATATAGGGCCTGTTTTCTGATGCATCAGTAGTTTTTGTGTGTGTGTTTTTTTTTTTTTTGTTTGTTTGCTTTGTTTTTGTTGTTGTTTTTTTCCTCTGTCTATTCAGTTTTTCTTATACTTTAATGTAATTGATAAGGACAAGCGATTCAGTTGTCTCTCAGAATCCATCTAAGGTGTCTTGAATGGTGCAAACTAAAATAATGTCAGTGCAAAAATAAATCTAAGCAAATTATCCGTTGCTAGCAAATCATTGTGGGTGACTACCAAAGACATCCTTTCTTCATCTTCTTTAAGTGGAATCCCATATCATGTAAAGATTGTGTTATTTTAGAATACATGGGGGGGGGGCGGTGATCATGCCAAACATTTATAGAGCACTTATCTAGCAGTTATGTTACTTGCCTTATCTTTTATTTTTAAGTCTTTTAACCATCTGAGGAAGCACACATTATTCATACCTTTATTTTACAAAACAGAAATGAGAGCCATAGAGAGGTTAATTACCTTGCTTAAGGTCACACAACGATTAGGTAGTAGAGCCCGGATTTTATATCAGGTTTCTTTGACTTTACAGGAATTGCTGTTAAGTTTCACTGGTGTTCACATGAATCTTTTCAAAGGTGGATTATAACCATTAAAATGTGTCCAGGACAGACCTTCAGAGAAGCTCTCCCTATCTCTTTTCTAATAACATATTTATCTGCATTTCCTCTTTATTTTCCATTCTTTAGAGTTAGCTAGATGTGTGGGATGTGAAAGTGAGCCATATGTGGAATCTCTACTTGGTGTTATTTAAATGTCAACATGGTAATGAGAAATTGATGGGGCCAAGTACTTCAGACTTGCCAGTATCATGATGTTCATCAGTAATAAGCAAATGAGCGTGGTTAGCCTGTGTGCTCTAGAATGATAGAAAATACAAAAACACTGTCATGTACTTAGCAAAAACTATATGAGTAATAACACCCAGAAAGTAGAGGAGAATGCTAATTTTTTTGGTAACCACCTTCAACTTCAACTAACAGGAAAGTCTACTTTTATTCTTCGGGTGCCAGTTACCAGTGAAGAAGAGGAATTTGCATTTCTGCATTGGTGATACTTGTGACTTTGAGAGCAACATTGCCTTCTGGTCTCCTGTGTGTTGTTCTTTTCAGCATTAATAAATTTATTTAAAATAAAGTTATGTTAATGGATCAAATGAGTTCTTGTGCTTGGCAGTGAAATAATCAGATTCGAACTTATATTTAAAATTTAGAGAGGCTTCCCATTAAAAATAGCATTTGGTTGCATTTGCTGACATAGCCTCTTCTAATTTTCTGCTAAGAGATTAATGAAGACCTAGAAACAAACTCAGTAATGGGGGGAAAAAAAAGACTGATACTCAATTGCTAGAAATTTTGATGCATTTCCCCCATCTACAAGGAACTAGACTAGGAAAAACAGGATTATCTAATGAAACTAATCAGTATAAAGTAGCAAATGTAGTTTGCTTCTTTTGTAACATCATCTGCTTGCTCAGACACCCACGATCTTGAAACATCGAGGAAATGGGGCAGCTCTCCATCTGCTGCAAGGGCGGCTGTTTTTCCGAGGAAGCTATAATATTACCATCGTTTATGCTTCTGTTCTCATAGTTTTTCTGTCTGTCCAGCAGCTTTAAGAACAAAGAAAACAGCAAGGACATTAAAGATTAGGTTAGTTGGAGCTGCAGACCACTGCATCCTGAAAGGAAGATGTCTCCCAGGTAATGGACTCAAAGTGGGAGTGGAGAACCGAATGGTAGGCCTTTTAGATTTCAGGTGATCCTTTTTCAGGTCGGCAATCTGTTAGGAGAAGGTTCCTTTGCCATCCAGGAGACAAGCTTTACATTAATGCCTGATGGCCACTGAGAATTGGACTTTTGACTCTTCCTATGAGTCTGTATCTCTGCTACAGCACTGTGAAGGGATTTCTATAACCACCCAAGAGCACAGTGAGCCAGGCCAAGCCTTCTTTGGATGGTGGACACTGTCACCAGCACAGGAAGAGGCAACAGAAAACCTGAACACCATTTGATTTGTTAACTGATACTGTACTTCAGGGTAAAGGCCTATCTTTCTGAAAATGCTCGAGAAAAGCACATTTTAGGGAGTATTTACAAAACTAGAACATTTAGAAAACAGTTTAACATATCATAAGGTAGTAGGTAGGGTATCTGTGAACCTGCTGCAGACAGCTGCAAGGAGAGAACTAACTCATATTTCAGGCAAGATTGCAGGAAACAAAAAAACTGGGAAAGTGGGATTCAACTCTGCAGAGGAGGCAAGAAGGAAGAATTCATGTTTTGAAGAACTAAATCAATGATGTGAAGAACCAACTTCAGGAACTTAGATTTCAAAGAAAGATCAAGAATAAAAAACAGATAAAAGATAATAAATATGGGGAAGGAGAACTGAAGTCCAGTCTAGGAAAGATAAATACAAGTGGCTGATAAAAATAAGAAAAAAAAATCAGCCTGTTTTGCAAAGAAATGGAAATAAAAATGAGTTTTCACTTTATGCCAATCAAATTAACTAACATATATTAAACAAGTGACCCCCCCCTTTTTTTTTAAGTTTACTTAATTGATTTTGAGAGAGAGAAAGAGGGCACATGTGAGCCGCAGACAGAGAGGGAGAGAATCAATCCCAAGCAGGCTCCACACTCAGTACGGAGTGCAACATGGGTCTTGATCCCACAACTGTGAGATCATGACCTAAGCCAAAATCAAGAGCTGGATGTTCAACTGACTGAGCCACCCAGGCACGCCCAAAATACCCTTTTGATAGAAGCTCAGTGGAAAAGTCCTGTTTGAAATGTATACTCATTTCGATAGTTTGGTAACATTTTCTTAAAAAGGTTAGTGCTTTATCTAAATGTTACAATCATGGATATGTGATAAGATTTGCTTATAAGGGTAACAAATGGGAAAAATTTTGATAAACTATGAGACAGTGATAATTTATAGCCCTAAAATCATGGTTTTGAAACTAATGATATGGAAATATCCTTCCAATATAATGTAGTTTCAGTGTACCCCAAGCTGAGAGCTAATAATGAAGAAGGAAGATGTATTTAGTGGGAAGTAAATGTGGAAATATGTTTGCTCTCCAGATGACTTACTTCCCAAGTCATTTCTTATGAATTAAGTCCTAGTAAATGTTAGCACCTTATAGGTCTGAGAAAGCTGCCATAGATTTCTGCTAACATTGCCTAAACCTTTTTATACTGTTTTAAATACCACAGAACATTGCTTTTAGTGGAACAGATATTAACATTATATTATCATCTACCAGAAAAATGTTATTTCAATACCAGTTTGGGAAACAACATGTTAAATAAAAAAAAATATGTGAAATTGAAGTAAATACACCAGATAATTTAAAATGATCTCTGAATGGTGAAATTCTTATATACTTATATGTCACTCCTAAATTTTTCTTCAACAGGAATTTCTTTAATAAGAATGCAATACCTTTTTTTTTAATAGAACGTACAGCAAATGTATTTAAAAAGGAGAAATTTGAAGAATTCTGCCTATAAAATTCAATAGTCATTAGAGGGCATAAAATAGAGTCATTGTAATGGAATTCATGTCGTGATTGTATGCTGTTACAGGATTTTAGAATAGACATTTATTTTTATGTATGTATATATTTTAATGTTTATTTATATTTGAGAGAGTACGAGTGTGGGAGAGGCATAGAGAGAGGAGGGAGGACACAGGGATCTGAAAACAGGCTCCAGGCTCTGAGCTGTCAGCACAGAGCCCTATGCAGCACTCGAACCCATGAACTGCAAGATCACGATCTGAGCTGAAGTTGGATGTCTAACCGACTGAGCCACCCAGGCACCCAGGCATTTAGTTTTTAAGGTGTAAGGAGATATTTTGGCCAAGTATTCCATCTTGCACAGAATTAGTTCCTCCTTTATTGTGAATGAGTTCCAGTAGACCAAAAAAAGTAAGTTATCCTGAGCCAAAGTAGAGTGAAAATAGTTGTTTCTTTATTTTGTTTTAATCAAAGAACTGAATACAACCCTTATCTTACTTGTCATTAACCCCAACCAAGTGAAAAATGGGACAGGGAGGTTAGTCCCTGTGATGGTTGAAAGTGTGTGTGTGTGCGAGCCTGTATGCATGCACACACATGTATGTGTGGTTAATCTTTCTTCCTCCTCATTTTCTTCATTTTTTAATACATCAAAGTAAAAGACACTGTAATCCTATCTCTTCAGAATCTTTCTTCCACCTCTCCCAAATCAACCTAAATTCTTCTAATTATTCACAGATGAGATTAAGTCCAAAAGAATTTTTGTTCATTGTTGTTCTGTTTCTCTTCTTTGTTTTTCTTATAGAGATGACTACCTTTCTTTTTGTGGCTATGTTAATAGATAAGCATGTTCACATAGTTGGCTATTGCCATAATCATATTATTTTATTAATGCAAGAATTTTAGACTAACAGAAGCAAATCTGGAAGTGATTTAGATCATGGCCTTTTTGAAGAATTTGAATTGTGCCCCCATCAGACTGTCTAGAGCAAGTTACATTGGGAGGTGTGAGAAGTAAGCATCAAGAGGCTATACTTTGTTGGAATGGGTAGTATTCACTGTAAGTTGTAAAGTTGAAAGAAATGCATGTTCTGGTTAATCTTTTTATAAAAAAAAATGGCTTTTATATTTCTCAATTATTCAGGTTCACTGTTTTGATTTAAACTGAAGACCATAGCACACCCTGTTAACGCCCTTCCCATGAGGGATGCTTTTATACTGACAAGTCCATAAAGCAGCCTTATTTTATGGACTGTTGTGTGTTTAAGGGCACCCCCACATTAATTTGCTAGGTGAGACATAATTTCAGAATACCTTGTACACATTTATTTGTGGAACATTCAAAGATAGAAAGTACTGGAATACTCATATGGTCAACTCCTGCATTCTTGATTTGGTGAACACTTTGATCAGTGTAGTGTGGCAGTTTTGCAGACGCATCTCAAACCAGGTGGCATAAAGATGATAAACCTTAAAACAACTGGGTTCAGTATACATTTTTTTTTTAGAGTTAATATGCAGCAATACTCAGTACTAATACTTAAGATATCTGTGAAAATAACAAAACATTTTTTAGTTATTTTGGCCCAGTCTGTGAGCAAATTACTTAATAAGGGTGTTGTGGTTAGGATTTCAAAAGCAAATCATTTCCATTTTATCATGAAAAATCCTTCTCTTTCTGGGTTTCCAGGCTCTTGGTTAATGATTTGTATTGTGATCAGGGTGGTTTTGGGGATTTTCATCTGTAACTAATTAGAACTTGGTTTTTTGATTTGAAATTCCACCTCCTTGGTTAAACTTCCTAATTGGGCTAAGAGAAGCACGTTGTTTTTTTTTTGTTTTTTTTTGTTTTTTTTTTTTTTTTTGCCCCTTTTCTCCCTTTACAAATGATTCCCTAACACTTCCTAAACTAGGTGGAAGTACTTCTGATGAAGGTAGAAATTGAAGGTTGAAAGAATTTAATTAACGAGGCAGTTATTTCATTTTGTATGTAGATGTTTTTCACCACGGGGAAATCTTTGGTTTCTTTTGGGTAGGGAGGAAATTAAGTACGGTCTGAGAATTAACTGATAAATGCTACAAACTTGAAGAGCCAAAGCTGTATATTTAGAAGCATTTGGAGATCCAGAAATATTCAGATGATGAGCAAATATTATTTCCAAAATAGTCATCAGATATTATAGAATGAGATATACATAATCTCAGGGCAGTTCTTGAAGACAAGGGCCATTTCTTATTTGTTGTTTTAATTCCTAGCTTTTGAATACCAGGTTCACATAATAGGTTTGCTTTAATATAGATCACGAAAATTTAAAAACTGAGGCATAAGTATTCATTTGATTAATTGAATTGTTTGTATCTATCAGTCTCAGTGTAACCAGGCATATGCCTTTTTTTTTTTTAAATTTAAGAAGTTGTCTGCTACTTATCGATCTTACTTTCTTTTTTTAATTTTCAGAGGAGTTTGCTCTTCTTCCTGTTAAGCATTTAGGTTACAGCAAATTTGGTTTTATAATAGTTCAAACCAACTTTGGAATTTGGCAGACCTGGATCTTCTTGATTCTAGGCATTTCTGGTGCCATTCCATGCAACAAGAAGTTCTTGGACCAAGTCTACCTAAAGTCCAAGTTCATACATCTGTCTGTTTCATAGATCCCATTCTGTTTCATTCCATTCTGTTCTTTATTCCTTCACATAAGTGTATGTTTTCACTTCTGGCTTGAGAGTTGTAGATAGTATGGTGCAGTGATTATGGGAAAAGGTGCTGCAAATAAAGTGGGTTCAAATCCTGGTTCTGCTCTTTACTAGCTGGATGATCTAGGGTTAAGTTGTTTAATACCTCTGTGTCTCAGTTTCCTGATGTGTAAAGTTGGGATAACAGAATAACTTACCTCTCAGAGCCGTTAGACGATTAAATGTGATAATACATACGAGGTGCTTAGAACAGTGTGTGGTGTGTAACTGAATTCTTTGCCTATCTTTGAAGGCTGATTTGAACTTGATATTACCTGCTTCACCCCAGAGTATTTTCTGACCCAATTTGGTGTTCGTATTTCACTTCAACCAAGGTTGAACTTCTCCTGTGGTATGCCTCACCTGCACCCTTTGAAGTCTTGGGTACTCTCCACACAACTACCTGAATTCTGTCTACCTTGTCAAGCCTCCTGTTCTACCTTTTTCTTATTACCAAAGTAAAGACATGGTGCTTGGACTCACAAAACACATGTCACCAACCTAGATTGCAAACTTTGTGACTATAGGCAAATAATGATTTTTGATATTCCATAAGTATTCTTTGTTACTGCACAGAGCAAAAAAGTTACCCGGTAAACCCATGCCACTTGTAAAATTGCAGCTAATCTATTTTCTGAATGAGAAATTTAGAAATGATCTAAATTGATATAAGTGAGCAGACTTCAGCGATTTACAGTTTCATTCGTGTATTAGGAGTAATCTGAGGTCGTTTCACATCGTGTATTCCCTGAACCTGTTGTTTGAATAAAATAGGATTATCTTAAGCCAAGTGTCAGGCAGGTAGGTAAGCAGTTTGTGTTTACTGCTTGTTAGACTTTAGTTATGAGGAAACTATATATTTCAGTGGAGATAGTAATAGTGGTAACTGTGTAGTGCCTGTGTCCGCGTAGTACCTGTCGACCAGTACCTCATCATGGCTGAAAAAGGCTTAAAAAAAAAAAAAAAAAGAGGACTTAGAAAATTGCAAATTTCAGACACTTTATTTATTTATTTATTTATTTATTTTTCAACGTTTATTTATTTTTTTGGGACAGAGAGAGACAGAGCATGAACGGGGGAGGGGCAGAGAGAAAGGGAGACACAGAATCGGAAACAGGCTCCAGGCTCTGAGCCATCAGCCCAGAGCCTGACGCGGGGCTCGAACTCACGGACCGCGAGATCGTGACCTGGCTGAAGTCCAACGCTTAACCGACTGCGCCACCCAGGTGCCCCCAGACACATTTTTTTAATGCAACATTTTAGTGTAGAAATGGTGCTTCTAGATAGTTGACCGACTCTCTCAGGCTCTGGAGGATATTATTTGGTGGTGGTGACCACAAGAAGTGAAGCGGGACAGTGAAGGACCCTGTTCTTGGCAACATGGAATGGTGAATAACAGTATTAGGATTTTCTTTTCCACAAACATTCTAGGATGTTCAGGCTATTCACAGTGAAAGGTGAAGAAAATAGTAGTACTCAGAATTTACTTTGCAGTTGCTATTTGGTTTCTAGTTTAGGTTGTGTATTCTCCTTTAATGTTTCATTTTGACATAATATATTTTAACATGGACTTTTCTTGCAGATAAACATTTTATGATATAATTTTTCTCAAGTTCTAGGAGACAATGTGGCTGTGTTTTATTTACTCGGATCATTTTTGATGAGAACCAGACTCCAACTTATTTCAGAAATATTGTTAATTATACAAATAAAAGGGGCAGATATCTTTTTAATTCATCTACACATTTCAGAGTTGCTCCATATTACATTCATGAAACCATTTCTAAATAATCATACGGCATCTTCTAATATTGGTATGTATTTCATACTTGCCCATTAGAAGTTGTATTTAATTACACGACTACACAGTAATGGGTGGTTGTCAGGCAGAATGAGATTTCAGTACATGGTAATGAGGTTAAAGGTAATGGAAGGTAGATTCAAATATACATGATGAATTGTATATTTGAATTGTTTCTTTACAGATTATAGATTTTAGTTAATATCCTATTGGTATTTATAAAACAAAGAAAGGTAAAAAAAGATAGTAGGTCAGGTTATGTTTTTAGTTTTCAACATTTTTAATGGGCAAAATTCAAGGAATATGTGTTGCAGTAGCAATACTGCAAAGAAACAATTGTCTGTGGTTCAGGTGCCTACCACTGTAATTACTGGAATCCAGTTTTCAGAAGACCTTCTCCCATTTTGCATCTCCTTATGGCAGGTTGAGAATAAATGGTGGCAGGTGAGAGGATGTCCGAATAAAAATCAGAATTAAGGAAGATTGCAATTATTTAAAAAAAGTCGACAGCAAGGTACCCTTTAAAGGATTTGAGGTGTGGGGAAGAATAGAGATAGAGGGAGGATTGGGAAATCATTTTGGATATTAAGGTGACCTGAATCCCATAGGAAGGAACTGCTTATTAGCTACTGTTTCTGAGCCATTTTAGTTTTGTTTTGTGTGTTTTTTAGAAATGGATCCTTTATTAAGAGTCAGAGTCTTGGAGGGACGCCTGGGTGGCGCAGTCGGTTAGGCGTCCGACTTCAGCCAGGTCACGATCTCGCGGTCCGTGAGTTTGAGTCCCACGTCAGGCTCTGGGCTGATGGCTCAGAGCCTGGAGCCTGTTTCTGATTCTGTGTCTCCCTCTCTCTCTGCCCCTCCCCCGTTCATGCTCTGTCTCTCTCTGTCCCAAAAATAAATAAACGTTGAAAAAAAAATTAAAAAAAAAAGAGAGTCTTATTAAAGGACTTAAATTGCACTTATGCAGATAATTTCTTAGAATTTCTTCAAGGTATATTAGGGACTTGACTTCTCTATTATTGCATTTGACAAAAGAGGTATAAGCTCAAGGTGCCTTTTTGTTTTGAAAATATTAGGGCAAGAGGATAAATGTCAACAAAAACTCAAACTTGCCTGATTCCCTTTTAGCCAGTTTACTTAAATCATGCTTAAAATTATAAATAAGGTCAACATGTAAGAAATCAACTTACTACTTTTTTCTATTTAAATACGTATTTTTACATTATACATGAAAAAATAGTTTAGTGGTATTTGAGGTTTGTTTTATGATTTACAAACATTACATTTGAATACAATGTGGAGTTTTATTTTTAAAAATTTTTTTTAATGTTCATTTTTGAGAGAGACAGAGTGTGAGTGGGGGAGGGGCAGAGAGACGGGGAGTCACAGATTCTGAAGCAAGCTCCAGGTTCTGAGGTCCGCACAGAGCCCATCACGGGGCTTGAACCCGCAACTGTGAGATCGTGACCTGAGCTGAAGTCGGACGCTTAACCGACTGAGCAACCCAGGCACCCCCTACAGTGGGGAATTTTAAAGAATGATCAGGTTTTATGGGTATATTCTCTATCAATTCAGAAAAATGTAGATTTTTATTTGTTAAAGCTAGTATAAACATGCAGCATATAGTTCAACACATGAATCTGCTCATGCTGTTTCTTAAAATCTTTCAATGGTTCCCATTGTCTTCAAGATGACATCCAGTATCTGTCTTCGATGCCTCATCTTCATTCATTTACAGAGCTTGTGTTTTCCCCTCGTCTGCTCCCTCTCCCATTTCTAATAACGATTACGGCACTCTCAATCAACTCAAGCTGTCTACATCTGAATATCCTTGTAGCGTTTCAAAGGCTGACCATTTCTTTTCTTCAACTGCATGAATACAGGTCATGGGCCACCAGCTTTCTGCTTCATATTAACATCTGCCTATATTCCCATATACTCATATTGCCTTCCCTTCTTTCTGAGTGTAAGCCTCCTCTCCAAATTGAAATAATATTCAGTGATTTTCTACTTTCACTCTCCCTTTCCCTCTTTCTCTGCTAACTCCTTTTTTTTTTTTTTAATAAACTATTTTCCCTTAGCAAAACCCTTCTTTGACCCATTGTCAGCTTCTAACTGCTGCCCTAACTCTCCTTCTGGAAAGAACTTGTGTGTGTTCCTGACCACCCATTCATTGTTTATTTCACCGTCTGAAGCTGGAATTGCTTTCACCAAATCACTAATGACTACTGATTTGCCAGATTCCCCAAACACTTGTTTCAGGTGCTGGCATATTCCCTGTATCCAATGAAAATGACACTTTTTATTAATATTATCCTCTCCTCATTTATTTATATGGCTTCCCCTTTGCTAGGTTCTTTTCCTGGCTCTTCCACATGCCTTGTAAATGTGTTCACTGAGGTTCAGAGAAACTGCTTTATCTCTTACTCCAGCATGATTTACTCTTTGGACTGATGCCCCATTCACAAGCACGCCTCAAAACACAGAACAGGTCTCCCACCTTAAGTCTTGACCCTCATTAAAGGCTTCAGTCTTTTTGTTTATTTCATAATACCTCCCAAACTCACTATGCCCAATTTGAACTCATGATCAGTTCTGTAAAATTTAGTCTTTTTTTTTTGTTGTTGTTCTTTATTACCTATAAGTGACATCCCTACACAGGACATTACCAGATATACAAACACTGAAACCAGGAATCTGGGAACAAATCTCTAATTCTTGCTGCCTGTAGTATCTTAATCTTGAGTCTTCTCTTTATTCCTACATTTTATGTCTTGCTTAAATATCATCTCAGTTTTCACCAAGAATAGCCTTAGTGTAGCCTCCCTGCCTGCCTCTCGGGCTTTGGCTATCTATATTTTGTTATTTTTTTGTTTTGTTTTGGGGCAAATGGAAAATACTTGTTTATGAACCCTTTGGAACACAAAATTTTTCATAACTTTCAGAAAGTGATTGACACATTGCTCAATACATGTTTATGGTTTACGTATAATTATTGTAGTTTTGACGACTAGTTCTAGTTGCATATTGAGATCATAATTTAACAGGATCATGATCTAACGGGATCATGTTTCCTTGGAAGGGACCAAGAAGTATTCTTTGTTTTCAGTGTTGAAGGATAAGCATGACTTTAACAGTTGTACTTGAGAGAAAGACCATTCTAGGCAGAGGGAAGACCAAAAACAAAAACAAAAACAGAAACAAAAACAAAAACAAAAACAAAAAACCCAACAACAATAACCGAAAAAAAAGCCACAAAAACCCAAAAAAACAAACAACAACAAAAAACCCACAATGCTTAATGCCATGATAGTAAGCAGGGTAAAAATATTCTTGGAGCATGAGAATCAGTGTTTGAATTTATGAGAATACATTTGACTTATTATTAACCAAAAGTATTGGATAAGAAGGTATTTATGTTCACCTAGTGACTTTATAATTTATTCAGACAAATATTTCATTTTAGGGATTCCTGATTTGGCAGACTAGACATGATGGATTGAATGCTGGACTTGAATTTCTTCTGTAACTTCTAATTTCTTGTTCTGCTTGTTTACATAGTGGTATGATTTGCCATGGAGTGATTATTTAAAAGTTAAATGTTAGAGCACTCTGAGGAGTATGCTAAAAATCAGAGACTGTATCTTAAATTTCTCTAGAACCTCTTTTAATTAAAAAAGCTGTAATTTGTCTAAGTTAATTTCTTACTATCTTAGAAACTGGGAATGATAATTTGTGAATTTAATTTTATTTTTTCCATAATGTAAAAGATAAAACCTCCACAGCTTTTCTTTTAAAGTCTGGATTCATTATTCATATATTGTATGAAAACAATTTTACACTTTTTTTTCTTCAAACCTTTTTCCTTTATATAACTAAGCACCAGAAGAAAGTCAAACTTTTCCTGTGATGCTAAAATTTCTTCCAGATCACATGTTGAAGTACCCTTTCCTTTTTTCTTTGAGGCCTTTCTTAAGTGATCAAATGTAGACTTTTAAATATATATGGCCAGCTCTTTAATCTGAACTACTTTGTCTAAATCTGTGCTGTTCAGATAGCATGTATCTTCAGTGTTCAGCTTTGCATCTGGGCTATACTTCAACCAGGTAGTATCTATTTTTCTTCCTCTTTTAGATTTGACTGAAATTAGAAGCGTGTTCCACATATATTGTGTGGGTTCAAAAGGCCCGTTTGATTTTGAAATACTCACTTTTACTCATTATAAAACAAATTGTGACTGTTTTTCTAAGTACAAAACCTTTTCCTAACAAGGAACTTTTTAAGTTGTTATTTTCCTTGACCTCATGTAAGCATTTCTTTTAAAAGTTTAGTTTTTAGGGGTGCCTGGGTGGCTCAGTGAGTTGAGCATTCAACTCTTGATTTTGGCTCAGGTCATGATCTCACACTTCATGGGTTCGAGCCCTGGGTTGGACTCTGTGTGCTGACAGTGCAGAGCCTGATTGCCTGCTTGGGATTCTCTCCCTCCCTCTCTCTCTGCCCCTCCCCTGCTTTCACTCTCTCTGATTCTCTAAATAACTTAAAAAAAAAAAAGTTTAGTTTTTATAGAATGGTACATGTTTTATATATTGTCAGCCTTTATTTTTTCTAAAGGTGCAAAGCCGAATGAGTGATTGTAAAGAACAGTAGCACCTCTTTCTCTTTGAGTTCTGATCAGTATTTGTGTAAAGCAGAATATCTTTCAGATTGAATAAATTAGTAGTAGTACTTTCAAGTGATATTTAGCAAGCCTTGTGGGTCATAGGGTTGAAAACATGCATCGTGTGTTTCAAAAGTTACGTTACTTATAGAAGCTACAGAGAAATTTAGATTTTAAGGAAAAGAAATTTACCTTATTGTCCTTAATAGCCTTTTAAAATTCTATTTTTATAAACTATGACCAGTCTTAACTAAATTTTTCTTTTAAACCTTTGGATGAAAATTCATGTTATGTGGATTCCTGCAGCATGAACTTAGTGCCGTATTTGGGCTTGTTTTTGTGATTTTCTTCCACTAAACTTGGAATGCTGTCTTGAGGAATAGGTTTTTGGCTTTCAAGGGCCATCATAGTCAAACACTAGTTCTTAATCACTGTGTCTGTGTAGTGTCTTGCTGATGTTGCTCTCAGTGTATCGACTTCCTTTTCTCTCTGTTTCCAGCCAAGATGTTTTGAAATGTTTCAACCAAACAAAAAACTACAGTGTTACCATTTTGTGATAGAGAACATCTTTACTTGGTTATGCTATTTGCTGCGTGATGATTATGTAATTACTGTTATAATAGGAACCGTTAACTTTAAGCTTGTGCATGTTTTGGATTAATAGCATCCTTAGTATTTTTTTCTCTTCTCAGTGCCTTGGCTTGTCTTGTTAGGGAAGGGAAAGAAGTGATTTAATGTTTTATCATTTAATTAAACTTTTCTTGAGTATGTGAGAGTAAATTTAAGTTTCTGTTACAATGAGACTTTTGTGTTACCTTTGCATTTGATATTCTTCCGGCAAACATTATCCTCTGTTAGCACAGCAAGTTGATAATTGTTCCACCATACTTAAAGGTCTTGCATTGGGTTCTGACCTTACTCTGGGAACTTTTTTCTCTAAAACTGAGATGATGCAAAGAAGGGTAACATGACTCAGTTTGGGATTTCCCATGTCAGCGCCGGAAGGTGTCCTGTGGTAGGCTCTTGAAGAGCAGTTAGGGACAGTGGAAATAGCCTTAGATGAGGGGATGGATAGCCACAGTCCTCAAGGAGACTCTAGTTTACAAGGAGTTTCAGACACTTATCTGTAACTAGTGATGATCTGTGTGTGTGTGACAGAGGTATTCTGTTATCTGTTTATTACAGTACGTATGAGCTAGGTATTATTATCCCCATTTTACAAATGAGGAAACCAAGGCTTGGAGAAGTAAGCACCTTGCCCAAGATCATAAGGTCAGTAAATACAGAGCTGGCATTCATACCCGGGGACTCTTTTGACTACAAGACTTGGCTCTTCACTGGCCCGCACTGTGTTCCATGTAAAGGACCGTGTGCTTATTGTGAAGATTAAATAAATTAATGTGTATGTCTTTGTAAAGCTGTTATTCCTGATAGGGAAAAAAATATATATATATTTATATATACTTATATATATATTTATATATATTTAAAAATTAAAAAAAAATTAATGTTTATTTTTATTTTTGAGAGAGAGAGACAGAGAATAAGCAGGACAGGGGCAGAGAGAGAGGGAGACACAGAATCAGAATATATATATATATATATATATATATATACACACAAATATACATATATATACATATGTGTATATATATATATACAAATATATATATATAAAAATACATATATATATATATTTGGAACATGGAACTGTTGGTCTTTTCTGCTATTTCAAGGATTGGCATTGACTTCATAATTTTATATGTAAATATTTTCACCTTCAAGATTATTAATATTTGTCAGTGTTCTGCTTGTTGATTTATGATGTATATATATTATTCATATATGTAAACATATACAAATATATATGTATACACACACACGCACTTCTAAAAAGGGAAGAGAATCTATGTTTTTCCCTTTGTGCTCTGTGGATTTGTTTTTTTCTGAAAAAAAAAAAAAAGTTTTACCTCAGAGTCTTCTTTTTAGGATTTTCTGGACTTCAGGATTTAATAATTTATTATATTACTCACTTATAATTGCATGCTGGAGAATAGGATCTTTAACACTCCACCGTTTTAAAAAAATAGTACAAGGTAAACACATATAAAAAAAGATTGATTGCTTTAGGAAGGACACTGAATAGTCAAAAACTTTTCAAACAACTTGGTTTACTGTATACACAAGCTATTTTGAGTGTTGTGAATTACTGAAATACTTTAAGACCTTCTCTAGTTTGTATGCATTACTGAAATACCCAAAGGTTTGATTCTGGAATGCTTGAAAAACTTTAAATTGCAAGGAGAAAACCAATGAGTACTTACTCATGTTGTAACACTTTTCTGTAATTTCCCTCAATTTCTGAGGTTGTCCTCTGGTACCTTTTATTCACGTTAGGGATAGATTTTAAGTACTCTTGATTCCAAGTAATTTGTTTAATTGTCTTAATGCTATCTTTATAATGATTTTAAGCTGTGGCACTCTGTGAGCGAGTGCCCAGGGGCTGGATAATTGACATTCAGGCAGTGAGGTCTGCTTTCTCTTACTGGCCTCTTGGCAGCCTCTGTGACCTCACAAGGGCGTTTAAAAAAATCTTTTAACCTCTAGTAGCTTTGAAGGCAAAGCTGTAGGTTATGGTTTGGGAATTCAAAACTGATAATTTAAGTAAAACTGAATGTAAATATTTGTAGACAAAGCCTTCAGGTCTAAGCTAGTTGAAATATCTTCTAAAAGTATCAAGAGTTTTTTCAAAATTATTATTTACAACTAACATCAGTATAGTATGAGAAGTCTCTGTCAATATCACACATTTAGTAATGGTTATAAGTGTTTGTTTGAAATATAAGTTTTGAAATTCTATTTTTTGATTAAAGTTGAAGTATGTCACAGTATTAACCTTACTTTTCAGATGGGAAATACAGAAATTTCTCCTTTGTCTTTCATAATTAGTATGAATTTGTGAATCTGCTTTCTTATCATATTTAAGATTTATCTTTTATTAACAGTTAAGTGTTTCGCATAGCCTCATGTAAATATTCAGCAATAAATGATGATTATTGGTTGCCTAGATAATTACTTATATATGCTTCCTGTGAGCAAAAAACTGAACTTTGGAGGAAGGATGTAAGAGATAATTTTCTTTAAAAATTTTTTTTAATGTTTATTTTTATTTTTGAGAGAGAGAGAGAATAAGCAGGACAGGGGCAAAGAGAGAGGGAGACACAGAATCAGAAGCAGGCTCCAGGATCTGAGCCGTCAGCACAGAGCCTGACATGGGGCTCGATCTCACAAACTGGGAGATCATGACCTGGGCCAAAGTCGGACACTCAACTGACTGAACCACCCAGGAGCCCCAAGAGATAATTTCTAATTTCTCTTCCTAAAACATTTGGAGTGAAAAATTTTACCTTGATACAATTCAAAGGTAATGTAAGTCCATACTGGCTTTTCTAGGTTATATCTTCATTTTCTAGGTTTTCTAGGTCAAAGGTTTTCTAGGATATGTCTTCATTTATGGGAACCTCAACTGATTAGGTCGCCCATGGGCTCCCTTTGACCCACCTCACGTGTGCCTAGACTGTGTCTGGAAATATTCTATCTGCATTTTATTTGCCTTAAGCCAGACTTCTGTGGTTAGCATTGAGCAGTCTTGTAACAGTTGTTCCTGATGACATCCTGTCACCTCTGGTCAGTCCAGCCAGAGCTTTATTCTGTTACCAGAGACTTGTCCTTGAGTTCTGACCACCTTACCAAATGATCCTCAATCTACTTTTCTAGTTTCATCTGGGCCACTCTACCCTTCTTTGCCTTTTCACCTGAGTATTTTCTATTCTCCAAACAGCTTTGAATAGGTTGGATCTTCTACCTGACCTTTCTTCTCTTTTGCTTTTCTGAATCTTATCTGTACTTCATGACTATGAATTCTGACTTCGTAACCTCATGTATGTCACTTATTGTCTATGCCTTATTGCCTTAAAAATTGTAATAGAAAACATAACATAAAATTTACCATTGTAACCATTTTTAAGTGTACCGTTCAGTAGTGTTAAGTATATTTACGTTGTTTTGCAGCAGATCGTCACAACTTTGTCATGTTGCACAACTGACACTGTACTTACTAAACAGCACCCATCTCTGCCCTGCCGCGCGCTAACAACCACCGTTTGATTTTATGCGTTTGACTACTTTAAATAACTCATCTAAGTGGAACCATACAGGATTTGTCTTTTTGTGACTGGCTTATGTCACTTTGTATAATATCTTCGAAGTTCACCCATGTTGTAGCACGTGACAGCATTTCCTTCTTTTTTAAGGCTGAAAATATTCCATTGTCGGTATATACCAAATTTCATTTATCCCTTCATTTTTCTGTGGGCATTTGGGTTGCTTTCACTTACATGGCTGTTGTGGAAAATGCTGCTATTGTGAACATGCATTTGCAGATAATTCTTTGAGATCCTGCTTTCAGTTCTTTTGGATATACACCCAGAAGTAAGATTGCTCTTCATATGGCAGTTCTGTTCTATTTTAATTTTTAATGTTTTATTTATTTATTTTGAGGCAGAGAAAGAGAGAGAGAGAGGAGGGGGAGAGAGAATCCCAAGTAGGCTCTACAACTGTCAGCTTAGAGCCTGATGGCGGGACTTGATCTCATGAATCATGAGATCAAAACCTAAGGCAAAATCAAGAGGTTGGATGCTCAATTGGGGCACCTGTGTGGTTCAGTCAGTTAAGTGGCCAGCCAGCTCAGGTCATGATCTCACAGTTCATGAGTTCGAGTCCTGTGTCAGGCCCTGTGCTGACATCTTAGAGCCTGGAGCCTGCTTTGGATTCTGTGTCTCCCTCTTTCTCTGCCCCTCCCCAGCTGGCACTCTGTCTCTGTCTCTCTCAAAAATAAATAAACATTAAAAAAGAAAAAAAAGACTTGGACATTTAACTGACTGAACCACCCAGGCACCCCTGGTAACTCAATATTAAATTTTTGGGGGACCTGCCATATTGTTTTCTATAGTGGCTGGACTATTTTGTATCAGGTGTTCAAATTTCTCCACATCCTCTCTAACATTTAGTTTTTGTTTTTTTTTAATTGAAGTATAATTGACATATTACATTATATTAGTTTCAGGTGTACAGTGATGATTTGATATTTGTATATGCTATGAAATGATGACAAGAAGCCTAGTTACTATATCACCATACAAAGTTACACAAGTTTTTTTTTTTTTCCCTAGTGATGAGAACCTTTAAGATTTACTCTTTTGGCAACTTTCAGAAATACACTATGACATTATTGACTAGAGTCACCATGCTGTATATTACGTCCCCATGACTTACTTATTTT
The DNA here is from genome assembly GCF_016509475.1 of Prionailurus bengalensis. Lineage (NCBI taxonomy): Eukaryota > Metazoa > Chordata > Mammalia > Carnivora > Felidae > Prionailurus > Prionailurus bengalensis. The sequence goes on along the minus strand of NC_057344.1, from coordinate 126,962,833 downwards.
ATACCTGGAAGTTTGTACCTTTTCACCTCTTCATCCATTTCATCCATCTCCCCCATTTGCCCTTCCTGCTGGCAACCACCATTCTATCACCTCTATCTATAAGGTTTTTTTTTAATGTTTATTTTTTATTTTTGAGAAAGGGAGCATGAGTGGGAGAGAGGCAGAGAGAGAGGGAGACAGAGGATCTGAAGCAGACACTGAGAGCAGAGAGCCAGACATGGGGCTCCAACTCACGAACCATGAGATCATGACCTGAGCTGAAGTCAAATGCTTAACCAACTGAGCCACTCAGGTGCCCGTGTTTTGTTTGTTTTTTTTTTAAATTCTACATATAAGTTAAATCATACGGGCTTTGACTTGCTCTGTCTTATTTCACTTAGCATCATATCCTCAGGGTCTATACATGTTGCTGTAAATGGGAAGATTTCATTCATTTTTTAAGGCTGAATAGTATTTCACTCTGTGTGTGTGTGTGTGTGTGTGTGTGTGTGTGTGTGTGAGACATGGGTGTGTATGATATATAATGTATATTATGTAATGTACATTGCATCTTCTTTGTCCATTTATCTGTAGATGAATACTTAGGTTGCTTCCATATCTTGGCTGTTGTAGATAATGCTGCAGGGAACAAAGGGGTACATATATGTTTTATAAGTAGTGTTTTTGTTTTTTTGTTTTGTTTTTTTAATTTTTTTAATATTTATTTTTGAGATTAGAGAAAGAGAGAGAGACAGTGTGTGAGCATGGGAGGGGCAAGAGAGAGGGAGACACAGAATCCGAAGCAGGCTTCAGCCTCGAGCTGTCAGCACAGAGTCCAACACGGGGCTTGAACTCATGAACCATGGATCATGACCTGAGTCATAGTCAGAGGTTCAACCAACTGAGGCACCCAGGCGTCCCATGTTTTCTTTGTATATATACTCAAGAGTGGAATTTGTTGGGTCATATAATAGTTCTATTTTTAATTCTTCAGGAACCCCTATGCTGTTTGACATAATGGCTATATCAATTTACATTCTACTTTTTGGTGGAGTCTTTAGGGTTTTCTATATATGAAACCATGTTGTTCACAAACAGTGATAGATTTACTTCTTTTTGATTTTGGTGCCTTTTATTTCTTTTTCTTGCCTAATTGTTTTGGCTAGGACTTCTGATTCTATATTGAACAGTAGTGGTGAAAGTGGGCATCCTTGGCTCGTTTCTGATCTTAGAGGAAAGACTTTTATCTTGTTGAATATGATGTTAGCTGTGGGCTTATTAGATGGCTTTTATTATGTTGAGGTATGTACCCTCTATACCCACTGTGATGAGAGTTTTTGTCATAAATGGATGTTCGGTTTTGTCAGTGCTTTTTCTGCATTTGTTGATATGATCATGTGATTTTTATCCTTTATTTTGTTAATGTAGTATATCACTTAGTGTAGTATGTATAGTTAATGTATTAATAGATTTGCAGATGTTGAACCATCCTTGTATCCCTGAATGAATCCCACTGGATTATCGTGTATTGTTGAATCTTCTTTAATGTATTGTGGAGTTTGGTTTGCTAATATTTTGTTAGGAATTTTTTACATCTGTGTTCATCAGGTATATTGGCTTGTGTTTTTGTTGTTGTTGTTGTTGGTGGTGGTGGGGTGTGTGTGTGTGTGTGTGTGTGTGTGTGTGTGTTTTGGTGGGGGGTGTCCTTGTCTGGTTTGGGTCCTAGGGTAATGCTAGTCTTATAACATGAGTTTTGAAGCATTCCCTCATCTTCTGTTTTTGGAAGAGTTTGAGAAGGATAGATATTACATTTTCTTTGAATGTTCAGTAGACTTCATCAGGGAATTGTCTGGTTCTGGACTTCTGTATGTTGGGAGGCTGGGAGGTTTTTGATTTACTGATTCAGTCTCCTGGATAGTCTCTATTCCACTTAGTTTCACTCTGATCTTTGTTATTTCCTATCTTTTACTAACTTTTGATTTCATTTGTTGTTTTTATAGTTTCTTTAGTGGAAAGTTAGATTGTTTATTTGAGATGTTTGTTTCTTGATATAGGCTTGTATTGCTATGAACTTCCCTCTCAGAACTATTTTTACTGCTTTCCATAGAGTTTGGTATGTTGTATTTCCATTTTCATTCATCTCAAGGTATTTTTTAATTTCTCCTTTTGATTTCTTTATTGACTCATTTGTTGTTCAGTAGTATGTTTTTTAACCTCCACATATTTGTGACTTCTCATTTTTCCTATTGTAATTGATTTCTAGTTTCACAACATTGTGGTTGGAAAACATGCTTGATGTAAGTTCAGTCTTAAATTTATTGAGACTTGTTTTGTGGCCTAACATATGATCTGTCTTGGAAATTATTCCACATGTACTTGAGATGAATGTTTATTCTGTTGCTTTTGGTTGGAACATGCTGTACATATTAAGTTTATCTGGTATCGTGTTGTTTAAGGCCAATTTTTCCTTATTGATTTTCTGTCTGGGTGATTTATTCAATGATTTAAGTGGGTATTCATTCCCTTACTATTGTATGGCTGTCAATTTCTTTCTTTAGGTCTGTTAATATTTGCTATATATGTTTAGGTACTCCTATGTTGGGTGCATAAGTATTTACAAATATTATATCCTTTTGTGGGGTTGGGCACTTCATCATTAACTAATACCCTTCTTTGTCTTTCATTGTAGTTTTTTTTTTTTTTAAATAGACTTCACGCCTAGCATGGAGCCCAATGTGGGGCTTGAACTCATGACCGTGAGATCCAGACCTGAGCTGAGATTAAAAGTCGGAACCTTAACTGACTAAACCACTGAGGTGCTCCGACAGTCTTTATTTTAAAGCCTATTTTGTCTGTTATAAGTAAGATACCTCAGCTTTCTTCTGGTTTCTATTTGCATTAAATTTTTTTTCTATTACTTTGCTTTCAGTCTGTATGTGTCCTTATCTCTGAAGTGAGTCTCTTATAGTTCATTTACCTTTAACGTGATTATTGATAGGTATGCACTTATAGCCATTTTGGGAATAGTTTTCTTGTTTTGTAGGTCTTCTCTGTTCTTTTCTTTTCCCCTTGCTCTCTTTCCTTGTAATTTGGTGACTCTTTAGTGTTATGTTTAGATTTCTTTCTCATTATCTTTTGTACTATCTACTATAAGTTTTTGCTTAGTGGTTACCTTGCAGCTCACATATAATAGCTATTTATATAGTCGTCTATTTTAAGTTGACAGCAACTTAAGTTTGGATTCATTCTAAAACTCTGCATTTTTACTCTTCCTTCCACCACATTTTATGTTTTTGTGTCACATTTTAGTTTTTGATTTTGTGTAACCCTTAACTTTGTATAGGTATTTTTACCACTTTTCATCTTTTAACTTTCATACTGGCTTTATAAGTGATTAATCTACTACTTTTGCTAGTGAGGTTTATACTTTCATGTTTTCTGGTTACTAATTAATGCCTTTTTCCTATCTTAAAGATGTCCCTTTAACATCTCTTATAAGGCCAGTTTAGTGGTGATAAACTCTTTTATCTTTTGCTTATCTGGAAAACTCTTTTATATGTCCTTTAAACCTGAATGATAACCTTGTCAGGTAGAGTAGTATTGTTTGGGAGTTTTTTCCTTTTAGTACTTTGAATATATCGTGCCACTTCCTTCTGGACTGTAAAGTTTCTGCTTAAAAATCTGTTGATGATTTTATGGGGGTTCCCTTATCTATAACAAGTTGTTTTTCTCTAGCTGCTTTTAGGATTCTCTCTTTAACTTTTGACATTTTAATTATAATGTATGTTGGTGTGGATCTGTTTGGATTCATCTCTTTTGGAACTTTATGAGATTCTTGGATCTGGATGTCTGTTTCCATCCTCAGGATAGGGAAGTTTTCAGCCATTATTTATTCAAATAAGTTTTCTGTTCTTTCTCCATTCTCCTTCTTGGACCCCTGTAATGTGAATGTTATTCTGCTTAATGTCTCATAGGTCCCTTAGGATAGTTTCACTTTTGAAGTTACCTTTCCTTTTGTTGCCCTGTTTGGGTGAGTTCTACTGCCCTGTCTTCTAGGTCTCTGATCCTTTTCTGTGCTTCATCTGGTCTGTTGTTGAACCCCTCTAGTTTATTTTTCATTTCAGTTATTGTATTCTTCAGTCTATGATTTTTGTCTGGTACTTTCTTATATTTTCTATCTCTTTAAGTTCTCACTGTGTTAATCTATTCTTCTCTCCAGTTTGGTGAGCATTTTTATGATCATTGTTTTGAACTTTTTATCAGGTAAATTGCTTATGTCTGTTTTGTTAAGATTTTCTTCTGAGGTTTTTATCTTGTTCTTTTGTTTGGAACATATTTCTCTGTTGCCTCATTTTGCTTGACGCTCTGTGTTTGCTTCTATGTATTCAGTGAAATAGCTACCTCCCCAGTGTTGAAGGGGTTGCCTTGTGTAGATTAACATTGTCATTCAACTTTGCCCTGACTTGGTGATTGTCACAGCAGCCAGATTTATTCTTGATAGGTCCCAGTTGTTGAGTGACCTGTCAGTTTTCCAAAGTTCAGGATCTCAGTCACTTTTAAGCTGATTAGAAGCCAGACCCCCTCAGCTAGCAGCTTTTAAAGTGTTCAGATACATAAAGTCCTGTGGGGTCACAGTTGCGAACCCTACTGTCTTCCAGACCAGGTGATGTGGAGATGTCTGCTGAGCAACAATTGCAAAAATCAGGGCATCGGATGAGTGTGTAAGCTCCTTTCTGGGAGATACTGATGACATATAGTGAAACCAAGGGAAAACACAGACAGTGTCTCCTGGCCTACTTTTCCTGAGAGCATCTTCATAGTCTCTAGATGTCTGGCAAAACTGAGCCCTGCTCCTTAGGCTGAAATTCCAGGATGAGTAAGTAGTCCTTTTTCACAGATACACTGGGGATGTGTGTCAGTCTGCCATCTGTGCACTACCCTGGGGGTGGAAGCCTGCAAAGAACTGTCTCTATGATTGTTACAGTCCCAGGGAATCCAGCCCTCCTGGCCACTAGAGCCAGGTGATCAGAGTGTCCCTCGTATGGGCTATGTGTGCCCTGCTGGCTTTAGCAAGGCAGAGGAAGAACACTAGATTAGAATGTGCCTGCTGGCTTTAACAGGGCAATGGAAGGGTGCAGGGACTGTGTGTGCCCCCAGCACTAACAAGGTAGATGGAGAGAGCAAAAATGGCACTCACCAGTGCTTCTGGCATATGCTTTAAGATTAGCAAATGAATTTCCTTCACATATGGTCCAGGTGATTTTCAAACTGCTGCCTTTATCCTGGGCCCTACAGCAAGTGAGTCTGTGTGTGAGCTCTTTAAGAGCAGGATCTTAGTTCGCTATAGCCTTCTGGGCATAAGCCTTGTTGGTTTTCAGAGAGAGTCATTTTGAAGGCTGATGTCCCCAGTGAAGGTCCCAAGGGTTGGGGTTCCTGATGTAGAGCACAAACCCCTCACTCCATAGGGAGAAGCTCTGGGTATGTGAGATCCTTCTCAATTGTGGGTTGCTCTGCGGGTGTTGGGGTTTTGGTGAGACTGCATCTCTGCTTTTCATACCTTTCTCAGTGTAGCCCTTTTATTGTTTGTTGTGAAGGAGCTGTAGCTAGTTCTCAGAGGGAATTTTTCCATATATAGATATAGATTCAGTGTATCTGTAGGAGGAGGTAAATTCAGGATCTTCCTATGCCTCCATCTTGGGACACCTCTCTTTCCCCCGCCCCTGCTTTGTTTTAATAGCAACCATCCCAATGAGTGTGAGGTGATCTATCAATGTGGTTTCAACTTGCATTTCCCTAATGATTAGTGATGTTGAACATCTTTTCATGTGCCTCTTGGCCAAGTCTTACTATCTTTGGGGAAATGGCTATTCAAGTTTTCTGCCCATCTTTTAATTGTTTTTTTATTTTTTATTGCTGACATGTAGGAATTTTTTTTAATATTCTGAATATTAAACCCTTGTCAGATAAATAATTTGCAAATATTTCCTCCCATTTCAGTGTCTTTCCACAATGTTGATTGTGTTATATCTTGTGCAAAGGATTTATAATTTTGGTATTTGGTATGGTTCGATTTGTCTATGCTTTTGTTGCCTGTGCTTTTGGTATCATATCAAAAAAATTCATTGCCAAATCTAGTATCATGAAGCTTTTGCCCTTATATTTTTTCCAGGATTTCTTGTTTTTCTTACATTTAGGCCTTTAATCCATTTTGAGTTAATTTTTGTGTAAAGTAAAGATCCCACTTCATTCTTTCACGTGCACATATCCAGTTTCCTCAGCACTATTTGAAGAGACTGTCTTTTCCTTACTGAGTAGTGTTGGATCCTTTGTTGAAGATCGTTTGACTACATATGTGAAGGTTTATTTCTGAGCTCTTTATTCTTTTTTTTTTTTTAATTTTACTTATTTTGTGAGAGAGAGCAAGCGAGTGTGAGCATGAGTGGGGTGGGGCAGACAGAGGAAGAGAGAAAGAGAATCCCAAGCAGGCTTAGTGCTCTGCTCTGCACAGAGCCTGATGCTGGGCTCAATCTTACGATGAGATCATGACCTGCTGAGCTCTTCATTCTGTTCCATTAGTTGATATGTCTGTCTGTGTACATTTGTAGTATTGTATTGTGTTTATTAAAAAAAAATCCACATGTACGTGGACCTGCACAGTTCAAACTTGTGTTGTTCAAAGACCAACTGTACTATCAAGAGGCTCAGCTGGCTGATATTCTGGGATAGTTGAATCCTACAAAATCTATATTCTGTCTGTGTTGGAATTAAAGGAATATAGCTGAATAGTGAAAATGAATTTTCACTACCAAATAAGCAAGTGAAGAAAACTAATTCAAGCAAGTCAGAAAACTTGCCATAATAAAAATACAAAATAAAAATTCTTAGAGATTTTTCTCTAAGAATATAAATAAAGATTCCTTAAAGAGGATAAGGCCTATTCAGATATGGTATGAATTAAGATATTTAACCAATTTCACACAAGCTTTTCTTTGATGAATTTTTAAAAAAAAATAGTGATCTAGATTCTAAAATGTAAGAACATAGCATATTTTTAAGGTCTTACTCAGTAAAAGATGTGTTTTTCAACATTTCTGAAAACCCTGCTGAATGGAAGGAAATATGAATATTTTGTTTTGGCTGTCCATGAATTCAGTTCTCTAAGCAAGGGGAATATTTCATGTTTTAAATCATTTCAACGTAACTAGGTAAGTTAATGAATGAATGGTTGATGTTCACTTTCTTCAAATTGCATACCTGTAGTGCTCCTTGTCATTGTTTGTCAATTCTAGATCATTGGTGTTGTATAGTGGTTTAAAATTCCTGAAATTGACATTGGTTGCTATTAGATATATTCTTATAATATAGTCACAGACATTTCCATCTGGAGACTTGGTTTTTGTTCTCGTGTCCGTCACTGGGTCATGAGCATTCTGTTCCTAGAGAGTCAGGGCAGATTACCATTTGGGACTAAGGCATGGAGTTTCTCTGAAGACTCAGTGTTGATGGTGGGAGCTGTCACTCCATCACATTACTAAAACTGAAAAGTTCCTGGAATCAAGCATGCAGTCTTCAGCCTAACAGTTTTGTTTGATCAGAACTGCTATTCTTTTGATTTACTGTTACTGTTTAGCCTCCATGCTTTGATGAGGTTTAGGTTTATATGAAAATGGCTGGGGGTACCTGGGTGGCTCAGTTGGTTAATTGTCCCCCTCTTGATTTCTGCTCAGGTCATGATCTCAAGGTTTGTGGGTTCGAGCCCTGCATCTGGCTCGTGCTGGCAGGGTGGAGCCTGCTTGAGATTCTCAATCTCTCTTTCTCTCTCTGCCCCTCCCCACCCTCTCAAAAATAAATAAATAAACATTTAAAAAAAAAAGGGAAAATGTCTGAAAGGCACTGGGCACTCTAATCTAAGCCGTGTTCTCTTCCTTTCAATTTCAGGGAAGGTAACTAGTTTTTCACAGTCAAAAATGATTTTTCCTGGATTCTCTTTTTAGGGGGAGAGAGCAAAAAAAAAAAAAGCATCTTATGATTTGGATATTTGTGCTTGATTTTAAGGCTTTGAAAAATTAAATATACTACTTGTATTCTTTGACAGACACAAGGGACAGTGTGCTTTTTAGAAAAAGGGATTATTGTGGGAAGATACAAATGAAAGGAAATAATAATTTGCTTTTTGGAAGTTGTAAGATTGGGTAATCCACTCCAAATCAAAATTCCTGGCATATAGTAGGCACTCAGTATTTGTTTGTACAACAAATACATTTTAAATGTAAATTAGACCTTGAGAATTATCTAATCTGCTTCATTAATCACACTGAGGCTAACATTCATCACTGAGTATTAGGCATTTTTGAAACACTCTGACTTTTTACAAGTGAGGGGCTTGAAGTGCGGAGGAAATTAAGTAAGTCATCTAAGGCCAGGATGAAACCTGTTTATCAGTTCATCAGTTACCAGTTACTTACAAAGTTTACTGTGTACTAAAAATATGTTTCTAGGTGAACTGGTCTCACGTAGGCATTTCAGGCAAGACTGCCTACTGTATGTCAGCGTTTCAATTTGATGTTCTTTCTGGAGTCATGTGATTTATGTTGATTGTGCCATTTATTAATGAGTTTCTTATGTGATTTGAATGTTCTTAAACTTGCGGTAACTTTAAAACACAGGGTTAGTAGAAAGCAAATCAGCTAATTTCGTATATGGCATCATCATCTCATATGATTTTGTTTTCAAACTATTAAAATGTACTATTTTGTGAATGTAAATCAAGGTCTCATGATTTTGACTTAAACATAGTTGTATTCTAATAAAATTCTATGGTAACTTTATGTATGAAATGGGTTTTATTTTGCTTTGGGATTATGGGAATCTGGTACTAATTCTGGCGGTCAAGTCACTTTGTTAATTTAATTTATATATTAATTTGTTTGCCTACATAATCTGATAACATTAGAATGGAAGATACTGTTATCTTATTTTTGACCTTATTGGACCACGCAAACATTTTGCTTCTAGTCATCTTTCTTGTTCTGTGTCTCTCTTGTTTATGTGGTTTAGCTGAAAAAACATGTTCCATACATAACTAGTCTAATTGTAGTTTATACAGTTTTTCCTAGAATGGTATATTGGTAATATAATTACTCACAAAAGACTATGAAAATCTGGCTGTTTTTTAGAAAATGAACTTGGTTAGAAAAATGTTACGGTTCGTGCAGCTTTTATATTTACTCTTAGAAATCTGTGGCTACCCTTTTATTTAAGTAAAATTTTTGCTTTAAATAATATCCCCAAACTATAAGCTGACTGAGAGTTAATTGTTGCTTCGTTTTGGAAAGATGTCAGACATACTTCATATGCTGTCTGTAATTCTGTTACATATAGTACTATATTTTCTCCTGTTTATAAACTAAGAGCTCCAAAGTTAGGGTTTTGAGATGTTATAGTACAAATACACTCTACCCCTCCCAATTTTGTTATGTGTTATCATTGACTCTGCATTGGATTGGTCACACTTTTCTCACTTTTCTCAAGCCAGTAGATTAAAACAAAGAGCAAGTCAGTTTTTTTCCCCTTTGTTGGCAGGGTGGAATTGAGCTAACTCTTTCTTAGATGTGAAAGCAAGGGAAGGTCATTTCATGCTTTGTTGATAAAAGTAAGGTCATAGTAATTATTAAGGAGTTTGGATTTGTTAGGGATCATTTTTACTTTTTGACATTCTGACTTTGTGGTATGCTGAAGTTAACAGAAAGATAATATATTTTATACGATGAATGGAATGTGCAATTGTTCCTTTAATTATCAGTAAAAACACATAAGATAAGGAAACTGGTATAAATCAACATGACAGAGTGGATGTGGATTTGTTATATAATGAGAAAGTAACTTGTGCCTTTCCTTTGAAATGTTGGCTGACACTCTTAGTCTTTTCATCAAACATTTACACATTTGGTAATAACCTTTCCCCAAATATTGCTGATATCATCGTGATAACATTTTTCAGGTTAATACAAACTAGATTACAAAATTATGCTGTTTTCCAGCAAATCCAATCCATTATACTTTTGGGCTGATAGTTCTAGTTGGCTTCACTCATTTGAGAGGACAAATGGGAAACAGGTGGTGTGGACTTCAGAGGCCTCAACCCTGAGTAGATTGCCACAGACCTTGGTGACTGTTCACTTGGAAACCCTTTTCTAACCGGTTTGTCCCGTATGCATAGCTACTTCATATAATGTGCTACGGTGTTCAAGCTGTGTCACAAATGCTTCATATATATTTAGTTTATTCTTTAACATGATTCTTTGAGGACTGCTCTGTGAATATTCCCATTTTATAGATGATAAAACTGAGCACTAGGAGGTTAAGAAAGCTGCCCAAGATTATGTGGCTAGTAGACGGTAGGGCTGCGATTAAATCATGACCCCGTGCTCTTAATCGCTATCCTGTACTGAAGACATACAACACTATTTGGACATTACTCTTTGGCAGTCCCTTGGTTATCACACATCAACTCAGAGCTCTAGCTACAGATTCACATTTGTGGGCAAATCCTACCTTTATGTAAAATTCTGTATTTCACACATATCCCACGATTCTTGACAACCTTTTCAGTCAAAGACAAATACATAAAAATTATGTCTTTGGAAATATCAGTGTAGTGACTCTACTCCAATTTAATGTCTGCAGTTCTGTTCATGTTTGTAGAGATTTAAATTGTTGTAATGAAAGGTAAAGATAATATCCAATAAGAGAATATAATTTTAACCTTTTGATTAATGATTGATCATAGTTCCTTGTTTCCTTTTAAAACATTGTTCTGGAGAATATTTGTGTCATTACTTCATATTTCCTAGAATATTTGCTCAGTATTATAAGATTAATGGCGAATTCAGTGAGGGGAAATCACTGCATATTTCTTTGAAAGTGAAATATTTAGGAACATGAATTAGATACTTGTTGGAGTGATGAAGCTCATTTTCACAACATGGCTTGTTATACAGGCAGGAAATGTTGGTCCTAAATCTTCTGAATGGAGAATATAGGAGGCCACAGAGCTCTGAAAACCTGTATGTAAGGGCTGTGTAATTTTCAAGATTGCTTTATGTTATGCTTCTATTTAAAGGCTCAGAGATGCCAGTAATTGTTTAATTGTTATGTTTTTATAGTTTTCTGTAAAATTATACTCTACTAAAGGTAAGCTCCCTTCTGTCTGCTCTGTTTCCAAAGATGGCACCATCTATTTGGTGGCAATTAACTGAATGATAGACCGAGTACAGGGAGGAAATAAGGTTCTAAAAGCTTTCAGACCTCTCACCAATTACACCCGAAGTGAAGAAACACCTCTCTAATGTGAGACAAAGTGTTAGATGAGGAAAAAGGACAGTTTAAAATGAATTAACAACTCTTAAGGATCTGGATGTCAGAGAATTTGCAAGGCAGTGTAGAGAAAGTGATATCTTAATGCAACTTGAAAAGAGGAAAATAATTTTTTACTGTGTGCCATAGTGAGATTGAGCCAGTTTATTTTCCATGTGAAGAAAATAAAACCTTAGATCAGAGAGGGTTGTGAACATTGCAAGATAAACTGCTTGATAATAACAATTGAAAGATATACTGTATTTTTCTTAAATCTTTTTACATAACAAATGAGTTGATAGAGTAAAAGTTACACTTCCTAATATGTTTGATTTTAATTTACTTTATCAAACTTTTTAATTCTTTAAATCATTACTAAATATGTTAGTAATGTTTTCAGAAACTTATTTCATATTTGTGAGATTCCATTGCTTGCTTGAAAATGATCATTTTAAAAGACAACATAATTTTAAGTAAGAACGCAGAAACAATGCAGTAGGAGGAGTATTATTATCACTGTTTTTTGTCCTATCGATACAACTTAAGTTTTTCTCCTGGGTTCAGTGTTTTAAGGTTAAATTTGCAACATGGTAAAGTCTAGAACCATACATGATGTCCTGGTACTTCACAACCTTCATTGACTTGGATATCCGAATCATGGGATTTTCCTCATGGGGAGAAATGGTGGGGGAGGAAGTCAGAAACCTGGTCTCGATCTGGTGACTGTCTCTTTCCAGAGGTTAGTGTCAGGGGCTTGGGGTATGGTGTCACACATCTGCAGTACCAGAGTGAATAGTCTGGAAATGTTTCATCCATTTTTTGATTCATGCTCACAGTTGTTGATGGATTCAGATTTCAGACCCCAAAGGAGAGGGGTCTTTTACTAGGACTTGGGTTGAGATCAGAGAACTAATCAGATGGATTGGCTTCCGGGTTGGAATTTCCTGCTAGTCACTGAAGCAGAATAAATCAGAAAAGCCGGGAGAACCCCAGCCTGTGGACTAGGTTCCCATAATTCTGCTGACAGAGAGGGTGCCTATAGGCTTCTTGCCTTAGAAATGAAATATATGATTAATCTAGAGCCCACCCCCAGTATGGAATGCTTTTAACTGTCTGGTTTTGTCAAGATATGCCAGAACAATCAGAGTGGGTTAGTCTGTAAAAATTGAAGTTTTAACTTCATTCATAAAACAGTGATATCAAGAAAAGTAGAAACTGAAAGGCATACATCTATTTCCAGAGATACCAACTATCAAATGTATTGAATTTCACATATTTTCTAGATATATAATATTTAATAGGACAATTAAAGCAATATTTTATTAGTGAAAACAATCCATGCTTACGGTAGAGTTAGCAGAAGGTAATTCTACCACCTCAATATTAGTATTTTTTTTAATGTTTGTTTTATTTTTGAGAGAGAGAGAGAGAGAGTGAGCGAGCAGGGGAGGGGCAGAGAGAGAGGGGAACAGAGGATCTGAAGTGAGCTCTGTGCTGATGGCAGAGAGCCCAATGCAGGGCTTGAACCCAGAAACCAAGAGATCGTGACCTGAGCTGAAGTCAGATGCTTAACAGACTGAGCCACCCAGGTGCCCCTTAAACTACTTTTTTTTTCAAAGCATGCAAGATGCTCTTAAAGTATGTGTATTTGTCAGTTGCTAAAGAATAGAATTTTCCTAGAAGGAAAGCCTTTCTTTAAAACAGTTGAACTCTGTGTATAGGTGTGATAGGTTCTCATTCAGTAACTGGCAGAATTTCAGACACTACTTAAAAAAATTTTTTTGTAACATTTATTTACTTTTTGAGAGACAGAGAGATGGAGCATGAGCAGGGGGGGTGGGTAAGAGAGGGAGACACAGAATCCAAAGCAGGCTCCAGGCTCCGAGCTGTTTATTAACATAGAGCCTGATGTGGGGCTCGGACACATGAACTGCGAGACCATGACCCGAGCTGAAGTCGGACACTCAGCTGACTAAGCCACCCAGGCGCTCATCAGAGACTACTTTTTAAATCATGGTCATCTCTATTTAGGCACACCTCTTTTTATTGCATTTTGTGGATATTGTATTTTTACAAATTGAAGGTTTGTGACAACCCTGTGTGGAGCAAGTCTATCAGTGACATTTTTCCAATAGTATTTGCTCACTTTGTGTCTGTGTCACATTTTGGTACTTGCAGAAGTATTTCCAACTTTTTGACTATTTGTTATGGTGACCTATGGATGGTGATCTTTGTTATAACTACTGTAGTTGTATCAGGGCATCATGAACTACACCCATATAAGATGGTACAGTAATCTATAAACGTGTGTGTTCTCTCTGTTCCACCTATCGGTCATTTCCTGTCTCTCTTCCTTTCCATGGCCTTCCTATTCTGTGAGACAGAGCAATATAGAAATTAGGCCGCTAAATAACCCTGCAAAGCTTTCTAAGTGTTCAAGTGAAGGGAGGAGTCACAGGTCTCTCGCTTTAAATCAAAAGCTAGAAATGATTCATCCTAGGAAGGCATGTCACAAGCCAAGATAGGCTAAAAACTAAGCCTCTTACACCAAAGTTAACCAAGCTGTGAATGCAGAGGTCAAGTTTTTGAAGGAAATTCAAAGTGCTACTCCAGTGAACGCAGTAATGATATGAAAGCAAAACAGCCTTATTGCTGATACAGAGAAAGTTTTAGTGGTTTGGATAGAAAATCGAACCAGCCCCAACATTCCCTTAAAAACTGAGGCTTGATCCAGGGCAACATCCTAACTCCCTTCAATTCTCTGAAGACTGGAAGAGGTGAGGAAGCTTCAGAAGAAAAGTTGGAAGCTAGCAGAAGTTGGTTCATAAGGTTTAAGGAAAGAAGCTGTCCCTATAACATACAAGTGCACGATGAAGCAGCAAGTGCTGATGTAGAAGCCGCAGCAAGTTATCCAGAAGATCTACCTCATTCAGGAATGTGGCTACACGAAAGAACAGATTTTCAGTGTAGACAAAACAGCCTTCATTGGAAGAAGGTGCCATCTAGGACTTTCATAGCTAGAGAGAAGTCAGTGCTTGCCTTCAAAGTTTCAAAGACCAGGCTGGCCCTTGTTAGGGGCTAATGCAGCTGATGACCTTAAGGTGAAGCCAGTGTTCATTTACCATTATGAAAATTTTATGACCCTGAAGAATTATATTAAATCTACTCTACTTGTGTTCTGTGAATGGAACAATAGAACCTGCACATTAGTTAGCAACATGATTTACTGAATATTTTAAGCCTACTGAGGCCTACTGCTCAGAGAAAGAGATTCCTTTCAAAATATTACTGCTTATTGATCATCTAACTGGTTCAAGTGCTCTGATGGAGATGTACAATGAGATGGATGCAGTTTTCATCCCTGCTAACACAGCATCCGTTCTGTAGGCCGTGGATCTAGGAGTCCTTTTGAATTTCGGTCTTAGTATTTAAGAAATGCATTTCATAAGGTTATGATTGCCATAGATAGTGATTCCTTTGATGGATCTGAGCAGTGTCCACAGAGTGTTTCTTGAAGGGATTCACCCTTCTCCTAGGGGGGGCATCGGCCTGAGGGATGGCTCCATAGAGCTCATGGTGCACCAAAGGCTTCTGAAAGATGATGGACGATGGACATGGAGTGGGGGTGCTGCTGCTGGAGGAGGGGTTGGGGCTGTGGGTGCAAGGGCACCACCACCTTGTGCCTCTGGACAAGGTCTAGACCATGGCCACTGGGCACTGGTTTCAGGCAGAGAAAGAGGTCCTGGCCCCACAGGTGGTGCTGGCCCCGGCTGCTGGCACCCCCTACCATCTGGAAGTTACCCCACACCAGCAGTTGTCAGGGCTGCACCGGGAGCTGCTTTCCTCTGTATGTCTACTCACACTGGCACACTGGGACCAGAAAATATTGCTGCTTTGCTTAGAGCACCAGTTCTCTGTAGGGGAGGATTCCAGCAACCTGAGCTCCTTGGTGACCTTGGATTGGAGGGAACTATTCTCCACCTTCACTGTCACCTACTTGCAGGAGACCATCCTGGCAGCCAACCAGCTCTAGGCCAGTGCCTCCAGGCTTAAGTGGACACCAAACATGGGCCCGGGCCCCACACCTCAGCCCTCTTCCTCTTGGCTGGACCCTCCTGCCATCACACTGGAACCCATGGAAATCTGCATCTTCCTGGTTTCAGTCCAATGGGAAGAGTGTGGCTAGACATGCTGTTGGCAGGCAAATTCTCCCCCTCCTCTTGCTGCTGCTGCCGCCAACAAAAGCTATTAAAATGCTACTACCAAGACTTGGGTCAAGGAAAAAGAAATGGGAGACGGGTAAAAATATCAACATTAAGGAGAATTTGGAAGAAGTTTATTCTAACCCTTATGAATGATTCTGGGGGGTTCAGTACTTGAGTGGAGGAAGTAACTGCAGATGTGGTAGAAATAGCAAGACAACTAGAATTAGAAGTGGGGCTTGAAGATGGGACTGAATTGCTACAGTCTCATCATAAAGCTTGAATGGATGAGGATTTGCTTGTTACGGATGAGCAAAAGAAAGTGGTTTCTTGAGATGGTACCTACTCCTGGTGAAGACTGTTGAAATGACAACAAAGGATTTAGTATATTACATAAACTTAGTTGATAAAGCAGCAGCAGGGTTTGAGAAGATGACTCCACTTTTGAAAGAAGTTTTACTGTGGGTAAGATAAGTATCACGTGCTACAGAGAGATTTTTTTGTGAAAGGAGGAGTCATTAGATGCAGCACATTTTGTTGTCATCATAAGAAACTGCCATAGCCATTCCAGCCTTCAACAACCACCACTCTGATCAGCCAGCCTCCATCAAATTGAGGCAAGATCCTCCACCAGAAAAAAGATTACAGCTCACTGAAAGCTCAGAGGATGGCTACCATATTTTAACAATAAAGTATTTTTAATTAAGTTAGCACATTTTTAAGAAGTAATGCTGTTGCACACTTAATAGACTGCAGTATTATGGACACATAGCTTTGATATGCACTGTGAAACCAACAGATTCATCTGGCTTGCTTTATTGTGGTGGTCTAGAGCTGAATCTGCAGTATCTCTGAGATGTGCCTGTAAATTCAAGGCAGAACAGCCAATTTGCTGTCAATACAATGAATCAAAATAATATTTTTAAATTTTTATTATTAGAGAGAGAGAGAGAGAGAGAGAGTGAGTGAGTTGGGGGGGAGGATGGGCAGAGGGGGAGAGGGAGAGAGAATCCCAACCAGGCTCTATGCTCAGTGTGGAGCCCAGTGTGGGGCTCGATCCCACAACCCTGGGATCATGACTTGAGCCAGAGTCAAGAGTCAGGTGCTCAACCGACTGAGCCACCCAGGTGCCCCTCAAAATGATACTTTAATCAACTTTTGAAGATAGAAGACCACCCTTTTTTCTTTTACAGGCTTGTGGGTGAAAAAGATGCAACACAAGAATTTGGCAGCGAAAGGAGCTGGGTTCTAGTTATAGGCTCAGGCAAATATTTTAATCTCTCTAGGCCTCCTTTTCCTCAGCAGTAACATAAGTCATTTATTTCACCTCAGCAATGGCTGCAGTCCCTTCCAGCACTAACATAATCTTTGTAAAATAGATTGAGATACCCTGAGTAGTTTGTAAGTGCAGTGAAGGACTCTTAAGGGTAAGAAAGTGTCTCAACCTTGGCTCTGCTCCTGACCAAATTTGTGAGGCTCTGAAAAATGCTCTTCTCTTTTCTAAAAGATTACAGTTCAGAACTCTGGATATTCCAGACTCAAAACCGTGTATTTTTATTTTGTTTTATTGTTTTAAGTTTGTTTTTTTATTTTGAGAGAGAGAGAGAGCACGAGAGAGAGAATGCATGCACATGGGGAAGGGGCAGAGAGAGAGAGGGAGAGAGAATCCCAAGCAGGCTCTGCATCATCATCACAGAGCCCAGTGCAGGGCTGGAACCCACCAACTATGAGATCATGACCTGAGCCAAAGTCGGCCGCTTAACCAACTGAGCCATCCAGGTGTCCATGGACTGTGTATTTTTTGTTTAATATATATTTTATTTTTGAGAGAGAGAGAGAGGGACAGGGCATGAGCAGGGGAGGGGCAGAAAGAGAGGGGGACACAGAATCCAAAGCAGGCTGTGCTGATAGCACAGAACCCGATGTGGGGCTCAAACTCACGAACTGTGAGATCATTACCTGAGCTGAAGTCGGATGCCTAACTGACTGAGCCACCCAGGCACCCCTGGACTGTGTATTTTTAAAAAGTTGCTATGTGAAGCCATTGGATAGGTTTGAACTGCTGTCATGAAAAGGGTCCTGTGTTGCTGTCTGTCACTGTTCTTTCTCCTTTGAAGGATTGAGGAGGAGGACCTCTTTCCATGGAATGTTTAATTTAAAAAAAATTTGTTATAGAGGAAATTTTCTTAATAGTATGCAATGGGAAGTATGATAGTCTTTTCTAACAAGCAAGAACTATTCTATCATCAGATACATGTTTTCATATGGGAACACATATAGCTCTGCTTTATCTTGAAAATAAGCTTAGTTGTCTTCATCAGAGTTTCAGGGTGGAGAATAGGAGTAGAGATGTACTAAGATTTAGCTGGAGCTTTGCCAATTTTCCTTTCCCCTTCATTGTTGTTGTTTGTCACAGTTTGCTTTCTACATGTTAGGTAGAACGCACTTAGCATACATTGTTTCATTTTATCTTGTCAACAACTCTTTACAGAAGAGTTGATGTATTTTTTTAAATGTTTCTTTTTGAGAGAGAGATAGAAAAAGAGAGACAGAACATGAATAGGGGAGAGGCAGAGAGAGAGGGAGACAAAGAATCTGAAGCAGGCTCCAGGCTCCAGGCTCCAAGCTGTTAGCACAGAGCCTGATGCAGGACTTGAACCCACAAGTCGTGAGCTAAAGTCGAACGCTTAACCGACTGAACCATCCAGGAGCCCCTGTAGAGTTGATATTTTAATTTGTTCCTTTTACAGATGGAGAAGATCAGAATCGGAGACTTTATTTACCTGTTCCAGGATAACTTTACTAGAATCAGAGTGGGGATTTGAATTTAAGTCATTTTGACTTCGAGTACTTTAAAAGATATAGTGTCTGTGGTTTTCAAAAAGGGATTTTCAGACCACAAGCTTCAAGGATTAGAAGTAAAATAAACTGGGGGCACCTGGGTGGCTCAGTCAGTTAAGTGTCGGATTCTTGATTTCAGCTCAGGTCATGATATCATGACCTGACATAAGATCAAGCCCCACATTGGTCTTTGAGCTCTTAGCATGGAACCTGCTTGGGATTCTCTTTCTCCCTCTCTCTCTGCTACTCCCCCACTCAAAATAAATGAACATTTCACAAAATAAACTGTTTTTTTTTAAACAGCACTTATCAGATATGGTAATTATAAATATAGGAATTCATACGTTTAAAAAGTTAACATTTTTGCTGTGATTTGGTTGGCAATGCAGTTTGAGTGTATAGATCCTCACCTTCAGATTTGCTTATAGGTAGAATCACAACTGGCACCAGGCAAAATTGTGAGACACAGTGGGCTCTTTCCTCCTTTTCTTTGACCTCCTTGCCCTTCCTGTCATCCTGCCTTCCTCCCTCCCTGCCACCTCCCATCTTCTCTTCTTCATCTTTTCCCTCCTCTGTCCTCTTCTCCTCCTTTGTCTTTCTCTTTGCCTTCCTCTTTCCTCCTTTCTCCTCCCCATTCTTCCAGTTCCCTTGGGTTTTTAGGCAGCACCCAGTTCCCAGTGCGGGATTCTGTCTTCTGGTCAGCCCTTCCTGGAAGTGTTGCATAGAGATGCTGAAAAAGTTGGAAAAGAGACTTAGAAAAGTAACTGTGTCCTAGTTCACCTCCCTTCTTCCACCGAAGAAGAAGGAACTGTGTCAGCTGGATTCCAGTCGAGAGCTCTTTCTTTTATAAGGTGATTGTGAATCTGAGGTAGCTTTTTGGGAGACAGTGTCTGTGAATTCTGAAACTATATGCCCTGTCTGTATATGTGTTTTCTGGTCCATAACTTCATCAGAGTCTCTAGGGAGTCCGTGTCCAAAAAACAAGACAGAACAAAGTATTCACAAATTCCATCATGTTGACATTCTAGGTAGCCTTATCTCATACTTTCTATCTCTTGCACCTAATCAAATATTACTATGATAGCTCATTCCCCAGGGGTTTCTTATTCATAGTGACACACATGCTCATTTATTTGTTTACAACTTTCTTCTGTTTTTACAAAGTATTTGGGATTGTTCATGTAAAACATTAACTTATTAGTAATTTTATTTCTATCCAAGCAGAATACATGTAATATGTATTTATGTATTTTCCTAATACATGTAATGTATTCCTTAATATACTTCATAAGAATTTCATTTAATATACTTAAAAATGATTTCCAGATGTAGCATTCTTCATTGCGGTCTAGTCAGTATATATAAAACCCAGAGAATTTAAGGTACAGAACATAGAATACCTATTTACGCTGTATTTATTTTCTTTATAAGTTATTTTTGTGTCATTGTCATTACTGTGCCAAGGTTTAATTCGTTACCATGTTTTGAATCCAGAGGTTAAAACTTTGAATGCCTTGAGGGTGGATGGGAATTGAGTGGGTTGAGGGTAGAACAACAGGAATTAGAAAAACTGTGACAAAACCGAGACTAATTGTACTGCCAAAATATTCACATTGTAGGAAAAATTCTGATAAACAGGTATGGACAAGGATAGATATGTGTGACCCCTGTTCTACTCTCTTTGTAGGACTAAACATGTGTCAATAAATTGGGTACATTTGCATTTAAACAATGGTAGCAAAAGGGCGCCTGGGTGGCTCAGTCTTTGACTTTGGCTCAGGTCATGATCTCGTGGTTCGTGAGTTCAAGCCCTGCGTCAGGCTCTGTGCTGACAGCTCAGAGCCTGGAGCCTGCTTCGGATTCTGTGTCTCCCTCTCTCTCTGCCCCTCCCCCCTCTCTTTCTCCTCAAAAAAAATAAATAAATAAATAAACGTTAAACAAATGAAACTGTGGTAGGAAGAAGCAAATGATTTTTCAGTCATACTTTGAGGAGCATGTGCTTTTTGATCCTTATCTCTGTTCTTCATTGAGCTGAAAGTTCCATGAGTAGATGGGCTAGTGAGTCTCCGGAATCTGTCAGAATATTTCGCATATAGTAGGTGTGTTGAAAACATACTTAGCAGTATAGTCATGCTATGATTATTCCTTAAATCTGACTACTGCTATGTATCTCCACCATTGATATCCAGATGTAGGGTGCTGCCTTTCCTAAACCAGTGCTATAAATTATGACCTATTTTCTGATTCTAGTCTTATCCATGTCCATCTGTTGTCCACAATGAAGCCAGTGATCCTTCCAAGGATTCAGAACTAGTGATACAACTCCCCCAGTTAAAAGCCTTTAATAGACTTCCAGTGCCCTTGAGTAGAGTCTTAACTAGCTGCTTACTCTTCTAGCCTCATATAAAAACTGACCTTAAACCAACTAAATAGAGGATCTCCTTAAAACAGATAAGAGTTGTGGCCACTCTAGGTAGGTGTCAGAATTTTACATAACCTTATTCAGGCATAACAGAATTTTTAGACATTCATAAAATAACATCTCATGAAATATCAACTGCAGACTTAAGTTTTATATGTACAGATTGTGGCTTATTGATGACAAAAATGATCCCAGTCCCTCCCTTCTCCTTGTATCTATATCCTCTGCAATGTGATTTTTCAGCGTTTCCTTTTAAGTAGGTAGAGTCTTTCCCCACCTCTTGAGCCTGGGCTGGCCTCGTGATTTGCCTCACCTAATAGAGTGTAGTAGAAATATGGGTGTGCCAATTCCCAGATTAAGTCTCAGGAGCCCTTGCTTGCTTTCTCTTCTCTTTTGGAACTCTGCCACTGCCATGACAGCAGGACCTGGAGATGGACTGCCATGTGGAGCACAGCCAAATTGTTAAAAATTTGAGGCTAGCCATTCTAGACTAGCCACCAACCAGCTGACCCTGACACATGTAGGGAGAGCCCTGGTAGGAGACAAACAGAGCCACCTATCCATGTGCCTTGACATGCACTTGAGTGAGTGGTCCAGTGGAGACCTGAAGAATCTCCCAGTTGACCTGTAGACTCATGAGTAGTAATTGGTGTTTGGAGCTACTGAGTTTGAGGGTAGTTAATTTTTTTTAGCAATAACGACAGATACACAGATACCAGTGCCTTTTCCATCCAGTCACTGACAAGAAGACTCAGTAAAAAGAATCAAATTGAAAACATTGCATGTGTTTTTTTTTAAAGAAAATCATTAGTGATGTTTAGAAGGATCTGACAAACACATCTACCTATTCTTTTTTTTTTTAACGTTTATTTTTGAGACAGAGAGAGACAGAGCATGAACGGGGGAGGGTCAGAGAGAGAGAGGGAGACACAGAATCTGAAACAGGCTCCAGGTTCCGAGCTGTCAGCACAGAGCCCGACGCGGGGCTCAAACTCACAGACCGCGAGATCATGACCTGAGCCGAAGTCGGACGCTTAACCGACTGAGCCACCCAGGTGCCCCCACATCTACCTATTCTTAAGGATTTGCATAAAAAGATAGAGTTTGAATATTTTTCTTAAAAAATTTTTTTAAATGTTTATTTTTGAGAGAGACAGAGACAGAATGTGAGTGGGTTAGGACAGAGAGAGAGGGAGGCACAGAATCTGAAGCAGGCTCCAGGCTCCAAGCTGTCAGCACAGAGCCTGACGTGGGGCTCAATCTCACGAGCTGTGAGATCATGACCTGAGCCGAAGTCGGACGCTCAACTAACTGAGCCACCCAGGCGCCCCATGTTTGAATATTTTTCTATTCTGATATGTTTTTAAAACCAAAAGGGAATACAAAGTATCTCTTTTTTAACTGGAGCTATTGGAGCTAACAAATTTATTACTGGAGAAGAATATTGTACAGAGAAAATTGCCAAAATGTCTGTTCTGTAGTTTTTGAAGGAAATGTTAAATTCATATAGAAAAGGGACACTTGACTTCCATTATGACAGAATAAATATTTTGAAAAATCAAGACATTTAAAATACATAAAAAGCATAAACTAATATTAAATATAATTTTTAAATGTTTTTTTCAACGTTTTTATTTATTTTTGGGACAGAGAGAGACAGAGCATAAACGGGGGAGGGGCAGAGAGAGAGGGAGACACAGAATCGGAAACAGGCTCCAGGCTCCGAGCCATCAGCCCAGAGCCTGATGCGGGGCTCGAACTCATGGACCGCGAGATCGTGACCTGGCTGAAGTCGGAGGCTTAACCGACTGCGCCACCCAGGCGCCCCAAATATAATTTAAAAAAAAATTTTTTTTTCAACATTTATTTATTTTTTGGGACAGAGAGAGACAGAGCATGAACGGGGGAGGGGCAGAAGAGAGGGAGACACAGAATCGGAAACAGGCTCCAGGCTCTGAACCATCAGCCCAGAGCCCGACGCGGGGCTCGAACTCACATACCGTGAGATCGTGACCTGGCTGAAGTCGGAGGCTTAACCGACTGCGCCACCCAGGCGCCCCAAATATAATTTTTAAATGCACTGCTAAGCTGGCAAGATACAAAGGAAAATCTTTAGAGACCAAAAATAAGGAAAACATGAATCTGGAAAAATAACAGAGCTCTGGGTCTGACAGCCCTGGTGACCCAACGCTGTAAGAAGAAATAAGACTCTTAGATGAAAAAGCATTACTACTCATAAAACAAGGTCACTACATTTTGGTATGGGATTCAAATATCCTCAAACATACAGTAATTCTTCATTGTATGGATCTAAATGCATGGCTTCATTTTTTTGAAGCTAAAAAAATTAACTGAGCTGCAGATAGAAGTTGGCAAATGCCAAAGTTGAGGAGATTTGAATGTAATGGTCTTTGCTATAGATCGACCAAATCAGATCCCAAATCAGCGAGCATACAAGAGAGTGGAGCTACCCAAATACTACATTTGAATATAATGGCTCTGTGCTGTATACTGCACAGCAAAGCTGTTGAATACACATTTTTTTTTTCCAAGTCAAGGAAAACGTTTTAAAAATGGCCATAGACCTTCCAGGTGGCTAAGCACAAGGGAGGGTGTTATGTAAATAACTTCCCCAGATCTCGTCACCGAATGATTTAAATTTACAACCATTAAACCTCTTTGCAGAAGTATACCCTCAATATTACTTGAAGGCAGGGGATGCTGAGATGGCAAAGTAATTGTGAGCCTGGAAGCCCGACACAGTGCTGTCCCTCTCGTCGTGCTCGTGTTGCAGGTTTGCAGCATACAAATGCAGACTGAGTAAAGCCGTGGAGAGGAAGGAAAGGGGTACGGGCCTGGACCATAAGGAAACGTTGGAGAGACCACCACCACAGAGATTAAATACAGCCCAAATCCAAGAACACTGAAAAAGAAGCTGGGCAGATCAGAGCAAGACTGTAGGAAAAGGATTTCAGAGAATATTATTTGAAGGGTCAGACCAACAATTTGATGGAACAGGCTTCGAAATGGGTAGTTTTTCAGGGAGAAAAAGTAAAAAGGAAAGAAAAGTCCTTTGGTAATTAGATGGTGTAGGAGAAAAGAAGGGAAAGGGGTAGGTTTGGGGCTCTTTTAGAAAGCAAAAGAAAACCATAATCTTGGGGGATTCCACACTTTCCCCTTATCACCAAATCAAATAAATAAATGATCCATGTAAAACAGCTAAAGTACCTGGACCTTGCCAGCCTGACCAAAAAGAGCATCAGAAAATATTCCAGTAACAAAAAGTGAACAAAAGGGAACTAGCATCTATACAGATCTATCGAAGACAATCAGGAAATGAATTTTCATGGAAATCAACAACAAAATCCGGTAGTATTCCACCCCGTTCTGAAAAACCACCAGGAAGCAGAAAAAAAAATCTACGTCTGCCCTCCCAACAGTTAAATATATTTAGCAAGTTAAATATATTTAGTTAAATATATACAGTTAAATAAATATATATACAGTTAAATATATTTAGCAAGTATTTAAGTATATGAAAACCCACCTTTAATCAGAAATTTAAGAACCAAAAGCAGAAATGAAAAAAACAAAGAAAAATGAAAATGTATGTATGGAACTCAAGAAATAAATGAGAGAAAAAGGCAAATTATGTAAAAAATAAAGATACATTGCAAAGCACCGAAGGGAAAACGGACTCAAATGGAAGTTAGTAAGAGGCATCAGGGAAATACAGGGGAAAATGCCAAGAGAATACAAATGACACAAAGCAGCAAAGTGGATCAGAGAGGAAGTAGTGGAAGTGGAAGACAGGCAATGAAGGAAAAATACCTGCATTGTCTGCTGAAGAAGAAAAACAAAATAATGTACAAAACCAATATTTAAAACTGAAATCTAAGAAAATCTTTCACAGATAGGAAATGACATTGAAAATGCTTACATGGGAAAATTAGCCCCGAACAATTAGCTCTGAGATTTATCCTGTCTCAAAGATAATGATAAAATTCCCAAGGCCAGTAGGCAAAAAGAGCAAGGAATCTACAAAAGCAAAATAATTAGAAAGGCATTAGACTTTCAGAACCAACATATATAAAGAAAGCAAGGCAGCCAAGGTACAGTTTTTATTACACTAAACTAACTGATAGAAAAAGTATGAAGCAAGAATTTTACAGCCAAACTATCCTTCAAATATCAAGGCTTTAGAAAAGCAGTCGGGGAATTTTGTACCCGTAGGCTCTACCTGAGGATGTCTACCAGAGGATGAACTGTATCGAACCAAATGATGAGCTAGAGGACTGGTAGTGATTATTTTAAAATAAGCAAATACACATGTAAGACTAAAACAAAGGTAGAGGTGAGATATCACAGCTAAAAAAAAAATGTAGAGGAAAGGAAAAGATGATGCTAGGAAATTAAGCTCTTTGTCATGTGGGCAATAGCAATAGCTGGTATTAAAGGTAGTGAAAAACCCAGCATACTCTAAAAGGTTAAACAAAAAACCAAGACTTCAGGACATTAAAATTGTGCAAGTACAAAGGTGGCCACTCTAACAAAACTACAGTCCTTTGTAAATCTATGCTAAAATGTTAAAAAAAATTTTTTTTAATGTTTATTCATTTTTGAGAGACAGAGACAGAGCATGAGAGGGGAAGAGGCAGAGAGAGGAAGACACAGAATGTGAGGCAGGCTCCAGGCTCTGAGCTGTTAGCACAGAGCCCGACACAGGGCTCGCACTCACAGATCGTGAGATCATGATCTGAGCCAAAGTTGGACGCTCCACCGACTGAGCCACCCAGGCGCCCCTACCCCCAAATGTTTTAAAATAAAAGAACAAACAGCAAATAAAGTACACATAATTACACAAGAGTATGATACATTCAAGACCAAATATATCAGCCATAATGATAGATGTGAGTGGGGTTAACTCACCGAGTAGAAGAAAAAAAATTTCATTTTGGCAACTGAAACAAAACCCGACTATAGACACACCTAAAAAAGTGTGATTCAGAAAGGTCAAAAATAAAGAATCGACGAAAGTACATTGAGAATAGAGACACAGAAAGAGAGCAGGCCTCCTGATAGGCGAAGCAGAGTCCCAGCCTCAAAGTATTAGGCATCACAGAAGACACATTCCAGTGCTAACAGACACAATCCACAATGAAGTATGTATTTTCCAAATAACTCAGTGGCAACAGCCTTTATGAAATAAAAATCACGAGAGATGCAAGAAGACAGAGTCCATTGCTAATGGGTGACTTCAAAACACTACACTCAGCACAAGACAGATCAAGTAGACAAAAGATTAGTAGGAGATAGGAGATAGACGATCTAAACGATATCAGTAGGGTGGGATTCGTGGAGGGGTGTGTGTGTGTGTGTGTGTGTGTGTGTGTGTGTGTGTAAACTGTACACCATGAGAATAGGGATGACACATTCTTCTCAAGTGGCCTGTGACACGTTCATAAAATTGATCACCCATCAGTGAGAAAGAAGACATCGGTTGCTTCCACAAAATAGAAGAATGGCAAATAGCATTTTCTGCTCACTATGCATTAACAAAACCAAAAACACATGAGGAGCTGTGAAGGAAATAGAAATGTTGAACTTATAGAGAGGAGGCCAGGTGTGTATGCACGAAGTTTGTAGAATGATGCAGGGTGCATCTTCATGGCTTTTGAGACAATACAGTTGGGTTTAAGAGAAACCCTATCACTTAGAAGGAAAAAAAAAATTAATTTACCACTCCAAATGCTAAATTCCACAAACTGATTTTCCATTTTTCCTCATATGTGCCAAATGCTAGCTCTTTGGAGGTGAAAAAGAAACTCTTTCTTGCCTTGGAGAAACTCCTAGTGGAGGTGGGTAGTTATGATCATTAGTATAGTGGCAGAATTGATGAAGTACTATGGGAAAATACTTGATGTCTAAATTAATATTTGTACAGATTTTTTGCTTGTGGAGGAGCTGGGTGTTCATAGTAGGCAGAAGGTCCCCAGAACCTGTGCTGTTTTTCTTCTACACCTTGTGTCTTGGATGATGCAAGTCTTGTTTTATAGACTACACAGTAGGCATTCAGTATAGTTAAAACCCGGCTGATGATTTTCCTTGGTCTCTTTTTGTAGTTTATAAGTACTTTGTAGCATTTTATTATTTATACTTTTTGCCCATCCTTTAAATAAAGAAGAGATTGGAACCCCACTCCATAGAGTTTTGTGATCATCGCCTGAATAGATCTTTTCTAAATGCCTCCTCACGGCGATCCCTTCTGTGACTCATTTTGGGCTAGCAGTGAGGTGGTCAGTTAAGTCTTATTTTTGTTTATCATCATAACTTCCACTTCTTTTAATTACATGAGTTAGATTTGTTTGTTTTAGACCACTTAGAAAGTATAAAATGCAAAAAGAAGAAAATAAATATTTTCATTAATTCTGTCACACAGATGAGCCCTTTTCATACTTTGGTCTTATATTCTTCTTATTCTTTCTCTCCTTCCCATCTTTCCAGCCCTCCTTAGCTCCTTTCTTGCCTCCTCATGTTTCATTTGCACCCTGTACATGTACGTAATTAAAAATATTTTGTGTATCTACTTTTACACATTGTGATGGTGGTACCAGAAGTGATGGTAAGTTATGGGTGGGAGGGTTGAGAATGGCCTTCTTGGAGATGCGACTTCTGAGCTAGGCCTGAGATGACTGGGGAAGATTTTAGATGGCAAAAACGGGGAAGAAGATGATGGCAGGGTAAAATCTCTTACGACCCAGGAGCAGGAAAACATAGGCTGTGTTTGGCCAATGCAAGTGGTTGTGACTATGTGGTTGTTCATCCTCATAATTAGTGTAAGTAATAACACTGATGATACTAAGTGCTTTCTATGGATCAGGCACTGTTCTAAGCACTTGTAAACGTTTACTTTTCCACATTACGTTATGGATTATGTTACAGATAAGGAAACTAAAGCATAGATTAGTAGTAAGTTGGTCCCAAACAAGTAAGTGATAAAGCTGGGATCAAGACAGAGGAGGGCTGACTTGTGCTTGCGTCCCTAAGTAAAGTGACAGTGACCCAGTATTTCTAAGCTAGACCCAGTTTCAGATATTTTCTTGGCAGTTTATTTACATGAAACTGAATTGTTTTTTTTGGATTTTATTATTAGAAAAGCTATCAATGACAGATCTTTAAGGAAACCGCTTACTCTAATTTTCTTATGCTGAAAACTTGACATTTTATCAGTATTAAAATCATCGAAATTTTATCATACACAGTACAAAATTGAAATAGGATTAGTTTTAAAAACATCAAAAATAGGCTTTAGGAGCCTTCTTTTTATTTTTCTTTGAAAAAAAATTTTTTAAAAAGTTTACTTATTTATTTTGAGAAAGGCAGAGAGAGAGAGAGAGAGGGAGGGAGGGAGGGAGAGAGAGAATCCCAAGCAGGCTCTGTGCTACTAGCATAGACCCTGGTGTGGGGAACTCATAAACCATAAGACCATGACCCGAGCTGAAATCAAGAAGAGTTGGATGCCAAACTGACTGAGCCACCCAGGCACTCCTCTTTTTTGAAAAAAATTTAAAAAGTCTTGTTTATTTTGAGAGAGAAAAAGACTGCACCCACAGGGGAGGCATGAGTGGGAGGGGGAGGGGCGTGGGGAGGCAGAGAGAGAGAATCCCAAGCAGGCCTTGTGCTGTCAGCGCAGAGCAGGGGAAGGACTTGATCTCATGAACCGGGAGATCATGACCTGAACCTAAATCAAGAGTCAGACGCCTAATGGACTGAGCCACCCAGGCTCTCCAGAAGCCTCATTTTCCTTATTTCAAGTGTATTTTGGAACCTCCGTGAATGAGAAAGAAATTTATAAGCAAGTCCTTTAATTATGTCAGTATCAGAAGTACTTGTGTGAGATCCAAGAGAGACCTCCCTCCTTACGAGTTTTTATTGTAAATAGTAAACAAGGCTGATGTTCCAAATGTGTTATCCAAAAGGGAACTTAATAGAGTTTTAATAAAGATATTATATCTCTTGCCTTCCTATATAAATACATATTTTTATTTGAGAGAGAGAGAGAGACAGCGTATGAGCAGGGGAGAGGTACAGAGGGAGAGGGAAAGGGATAGAGAGAGAGAGAGAGAGAGAGAGAGAGAGAGAGAGAATATCTTGGGCTCCAAGCTCAGCGCAGGAGCCCGACCCTGGGCTTCATCCCATGACCCTGGGATCATAACTGTAGCTAAAATCAAGAGTCCGATGCTCAACCGACTGAGCCACCCAGGTGCCCTACCTTCCTATATTTTTATCTTACTTTGACTGTGATTAAATTTTTAAAAATAACATTATATATCTAGAATTTATAAATACCTTACACATGATAGTCATTTCTTATTTTTTTTAAATGTTTATTTTTGAGAGAGAGAGTGAAAGACAGAGTGTGAGCAGGGGAGGAGCAGAGAGAGGGACACACAGAATCCGAAGCAGGATCCAGGCTCTAGAGCTGTCAGCACAGAGCCTGACATGGGGCTTGAACTCACAAACTGTGAGGTCGTGACCTGGGCTGAAGTTGGATGCTTAACCAACTGAGCCACCCAGGCACTCCATGTACTGACCCAAACATTCTAAGCCTTACCACAACTCGTCATTATCTCCGTTTTCCAAATGAGGAAATTGAGACTCAGGTTACTAAAATGAAAACAAGTTATGATTGCAATTCAGGTTGCAGCTCATCTGAAGCCCAGGCATACATACTCTGCAGTGCCAACGTTCTGGTTCTTTCAGTGCAAAAAGTGGTTATTGGAAAACAAAAAGTTTTACTCTTTGTTCTGCTGGGAAGAGAGGATAGTCCTGAGCCTCCCCCAGTTTTCGTGTGATGCTGCTGTCCTGCAGAGAGCTTTCCCATACAGAATAACCATAATGTTCCACAGCCTTCATGTTCCAGAAGGGGAAACCTGAGTAGGAGCCGCAGTCTTCTGTAAGCAACAGATGGTTACTGTTTAAATGAGGGTAAACTCTGGATCTCATCTGTGAAGTGACTTTAGGTTTTTGTGGGGTGGGTGGGTTTGGAGGGCTAGTCAAGGGAACAAGCTCATAACAAGATTTAGGAGGAGGAGGAGGAGGAAGAAGTAAACAAACCCAGTTTGTCTGTAGCGTTTTTCACTCTTACATACTCTTTAATCACAGTCCCATGGCAGGTTGTATTTTTCTGCCCCCTCCTCCACCCCAAACAGAGGGGGAGGAATGAGGGGAGGGCATGGCAGGCTGTTGAAATTTGTAGTGTGTTGGCATCCAGCAAGTGAGTTTTGCTGTGGGGTAAGTCCTGTGGCTTGTTTTCTGCCTTCGTGAATAGAGCCTTTCCATCTTTGCCAAGCCTGCAGTTAATGCGGTCAAGGGATTTATTATGAAATGTACTAAATCTTGGCATGGAGCTAATTGCATATAACAAGAAGCGTGCTAGAGGCTTGGACCTGAGAAGTGACACATGCAAAAAGCATTCTCTTTCTGATGCTGCTGAAAGAGGTTTTGTGTAGGGGAATGTCTGCATGTCTGCGCTTATTGCTAATGAGGTAACCCCTCACCCAAAGTGTATTTCTGAGTTACTTGTTAAAATAAATGCAGAGTTCCCTCCCTCCTTCTCTCTCTCTCTCTCAACAATTGGCAGTTGAAGAATGAATATTTATTAACCCTAACTCCACTTCTGAAACTCTTAATATATCATAAAAAACACATCAGTTAAAACAACCTGATTATGACCTAGAATCATTCTTATGTAAAGGTATAAAAGGCAGCCAGAGAAGTTGTATTAGCTCAGTGGGCCATACCAAGATGCCATGGAGTTGGTGGCTTAAACAACAGAAATTTATTTTCTCATAGTTCTGGAGGCTCAAAGTCTGAAATGAGGGTGCCAGAATGGTTAGTCTCGTGAGGGCTTTCTTTCTGGGTTGCAAATGGCTGTTTTTTTACTGTGTCCTAATTTTGGTGGTTGAGGTGGGCAGCAAGTTGGGCCGATGGAAGGAGAGGAGGTGGGAGAACTTTCTGGTACCTCTTTGTAAGAGGATTAATCCCATGATAAGGGCCCACTGGCTATGGCTTCATCTAAACATAAGTACCCCCCCAAAAGCTCCATCTCCAAATACTATCACATTGAGGGTTAGGGGTTCAACATATGAATTGGGGGGGGCCACAATTAAGGCCATACCAGAAGTATTTAAAGGAATAGACAAATATTGCATCTTTTTAAGCTCAGTGCATGTCTTTAAAGCATTATTTGTTTTTAAATTTGGTTTAAAAGTAATACTTGAATAATTTAGAAGTTAACATTGAGTATCTTTTATCCTTTCTTATTTTCGTGAAGTTTTGTTGTATGAATTTTTGTAAAGCTTTTGAGATACTTATTTTTATGCTGCTCACAGCACCCTAATGGATGCATTGTGCATAGTAGGTGCTTAATACTTGTTTGGTACATTAAAAAGATAAACGCTTTTAACATTTTCCCAATGTACATACCACCTACATCTTAATTTACTGACACGTATAGAGATAAGCCATTTAAGCCCTGTTCAATGAAACCGTCAGACCTTTTCTTGAATAATATGAGAAACATTTTCCAGCAGATAATTCTCTTCCCTTTTGATAGCAAAAAACAGTTAACCAGGTACATTTAGAAAGTAAATGTAAAGTTTTATTCATATCTTCCTAGATTATAGTAATTTTTTTAACTTTTTAAAAAATATTTATTTATTTTTGACACAGAGAGAGACAGAGCATGAGTGGGGGAGGAGCAGAGAGAGAGAGAGGGGAGACAAAGAATCGAAGCAGGCTCCAGGCTCTGAGCTGTCAGCACAGAGCCTGATGCGGGGCTCGAACTCACAGACCGCGAGATCATGACCTGAGCCGAAGTTGGACGCTTAACCGACTGAGCCACCCAGGCGCCCCGATTATAGTAATTTTTGTGTGCATGTCAAGGTAGGACCCTGATACTTGAAAAGTAAAGGGAATGATTGTATTATGGCTTCCATCACATGGCTAATGCTGATCTTTTAGGTTCTAGTGGGTTTTGAAGTGGCAGTAATCCCGAGTTTAAAACAAAACAGTAGTGGCCACCAATTTCAGTCCTGGTGCAGCAGTAAGGAAATTTGAGATGAAAGTGTTTGTAGCATGTAGGGGGGAGAAAGGTGACATTCAGAAATAGAACAGCAAAGAGATTATTTGTATGATGCCTGTAGTACTGCAAATTCATTAATGTCTAGGGCTTACCAGATCAGTTTGAATTTCTATCAAGTGCCAGAACTTGGCATTGATCAGGGTGATAAAAACCCGATGATTTACAGAAAAGGAGTGGTTTGTTTGCTTGTTCGTTCACTCATTCGGCATTGATTTACTGAGGCTCCCCTGTGTTTGAGGCACCACGCCAAGCACTGTGACAGAGGATAGACAGATCGCTGATAGCTTGTACCTTCAAGTACTTAATTTTGTATTTACTTAACTAATACGAAATTGAGTCTCTTCTACGTGTACAGCACTGTCCTGCCACTTGGGACTGAAAAAACACACATCATTAAGAATGGTCCTTTTCAAAAAAGCTTGTGTCTCATCTAGGGAAATGCACATAAACACATAATTGCTCTTAGTTATTAAGTTTAATAACTTGAGGTTTGGAGCCAGGTCTAAATAGAGGTTAACATTCAAGAGGAACATATGGCTTTCTAAACCATTCACCAAGGCTGGTGTGTGTTATCCCGGTAGTTAAGTAGTTGCTGCCCATAGGGTGGTCTGAGAAACAGCAGCGATGTCATTACCTGAGAGAGATTACTGGAAAGGCGGAATCTTAGGCCCCACTCCAGACCTGTTGAATCTGAGCATACATTTTAATAAGCTATCCACGTGATTCATGTACCTGTTGAAGTTTGGGAACCTTCAGGACAAGGTTTGACTCATACTCGTAGTTGTGTAACATCAAATTCTATCTGGTCTCAAAGCTGAGCTCTTTTATTTGCCTGTGCGTTCTTTGAGCGAGCATTTCATGAACACAAGGACTTATCGAACATGTACCAGGTACTGCATTGGTTGCTGAGGACAAAAAAAAAAATGTAATTTTTAACCACAGCTAATAGTTAAATAAATTATATGACCTAGTAAAGAAGTGATTACGTCAATATAGAGAGTAAAGAAGCTTTAAATAACACATGATGTCTGAACTGGATCTTAAATGATACGCAAGGATTTGTCCCAGGGAAGAGGTAGATTCTTTTCTCAGATTTCATTTATCTGTCAACTTTGAGTAGGTGAATTACTAGAAATAGGTTATTGAATAGCTTAAAAAATTTTTTTTTAATCTTTATTTTTGAGAGAGAGAGAGAGAGAGTGTGAGCAGAGGGAGGAACAGAGAGAGAGGGAGACACAGAATCTGAAACAGGCTCCAGGCTCTGAGCTGTCAGCACAGAGCCCGATGCGGGGCTTGAACTCACGGACCATGAGATCATGACCTGAGCCAAAGTCGGACGCTTAACCGACTGAGCCACCCAGGTGCCCCTGAGTGTACTCTTTCTTAAGGAGATACAATATAATGAGTATTGGAGTTCATTGTTGAGTAATTGCACACTATGAGCCTCAAGTTTTTCATCTGCCAAGTGGGAATGTTAGTTCTGCAAAGATTTTGATGAGATTATGGGTACAAAAAATTTAGCACTTATGGAGTCCGATAGGTTGTAAGTATTAATGATGATAAGAATGGTTTATTTTTTTCTTGACATGTTGCCAATTTATGTTACCAAAAGGAAAATACAGCAGGGTGATATATATTTATATATATAAAATATATTTATATTATATATATTTATATTTATTTATATATAAACATATAATAAATATATAATAAATATATATTTATTATAAAAATTTATAAAAATATATATTATATATTTATATTTATTTTATATTTATATAAAATAAAAATATTCCTCTATAAGAAATAATAATCCTCTTTCTCATCTAAGACATGAAAAGATTAAGAAATGAGAAATAATGAGTCATAATGCCCCAAAACTGGAAAAAAAATATTTTCACCTTGAAAAGGAAACTTGGAAACTTAACATTCTTCTTTGGCTTTAGACACTGCACTTTGGTGTTTATGATCAATTCGAGCATAGGATCCCTCTATCTGTAGTACTGGGCCGTTTCAGTCCTTAATGAAGCTTTACTCCAATGCTTTTTAAATACTTGAATAGTCCATTTGTGTGAATTAGACTCTTCATCATGTTATGAGTGGGCATCCAAAGAAGAAATACATGCATATGTTCTTAGAGAAAATATGACTTCTCTTCTTCTTCTTCTTTTTTTTTTTTTTCACAAGTTTGGGAAACACATTGAAGTACCAAGCTAATAAAGAGCAGTTGAGACTTTCTCACATAAACAGAAGTTTAAAGTGGCTTTCTCTAATTGGCGAGGAAGAGATGTTCTTTATTCAGTGCTCAGGAACTTGGTTCACTTGCTGTTCCATAGCTGGAGTCTCACATGACTTCAGGCAAACATTTTTGGTGCCTTTCCATTCCTATAAAATGGCCATCTGAGAACCACCAGTAGAAGGCGAAATGTAAATGGAAGGTATTAATCTGAAGAAAGGTGAGAATGAGGGAGAGAGCCTACTGCTGTGTGGCATAGTCGGGAGTGGATAACAACATAAAGTGGGCTGAGGTACAAAATTTGAGTCCCTCAGTGAAATGTGCTTCTCAAGGTAAACAGTCCATTTTTGTTGTCTTTGGCAGTTCTTGAGAACCTTGTCATGTTAATGTAGTTACTGAAATTGAATTTGGAAATTGTAATGTTACTCTCATATTTCACTTTAAAACAGTGCTGCTAACTCCCACCTTGAAAGGGCGCACATATATCTCATAAGCAGGGCATTGCCAATATTTTGGTAACCCCACAAGAAGGATAGTGAAATGAAATACTGGAAAAGCACAGCCGATCTGCATTTTCTTTTCCCAACTTGCTTGCGATGAGATGCATAATGTAAAAATAAGCCAGTACCAAGTTCTCTTTACAAATGTGCAAAAGGTGCTCCTTGTGTGTCAGGGATCACCCTGGGTCTCTGTGACCTTGGCGACATTTCAGGGATTACATTTTCACATGGGTCAACTGTACTTGAAAAGTTTCTCCAATGTATTGAGCACAGACCAGCTCTTCTCAAGCAATAAGCATTTATACCTCTTTCTCAACTCTTTTTCCTCACCAAACATAGCCATGATGGCCTTTATAAAAGTGAAAGGCATTGAGAGAGAGAGACAGATGGAGAGATAAATTCTATCATTTACATAGAAATTTCCATATAGTCTCAGGGCGATGTTGTGGTACCTGATTTTGGTTCACATTTGTTCCTATTTTTTTATTTTAAAGGATTAACTCTTTAAGGATTTCCTTTTGAGAATAATTTATATTGCTTGGTGCCCCCAGTAAAATAGTGTAAAAGAGATTTATAAAACAAGATGTGTATCTTCTTTGACATATCTTTTTATCATTTTCTAATAGGGAATAGTTGTTGTTTTGACTTTTGGTTATTTGGGAATTATTTGAAGAAAGTAAACTTGTCATATTTCTTCAAACTTGGTAATCTTCAGCACTGAATACTGAGAGACGATGCCAGGTCTTGTTCGCGTTTGTACTGAACATTTTATCATTTTTCTTAAAACGGCTGTATAAAAAAGGGAGTTTTGATCATTAGTGAGTTTTAAAAATTTTGTTAAATCCATAATGAAACTACTGATTTCCTCCTCTTTGTTCTCTAAGGATTAGGCATAGAGTTGTTTCATAAGTGCCATGATACAGAAGAGTAATAGTTGAAAATAGTTAATATATCAATGTCATAAATCCTTTAATGTAACTTCTCACTGGAGAGATTTGGTAGTGTCATGTCCAACTGTTAATGGAAACAAGCATCCTAAAATTCTTTTTTTTTCTCTTGGTTTTACCAGGTGTATAGTTGGTCCAAAATTGAAAATATGTTTGTTCTTGAAAGAAAAATATCCCTCTTAGCTTAGAGTAAGACTGCTTCAAGACCTGTTTATTCAAAGATGGCAGCAGAGACCTGATTAGGCCAGATGCTCTACATTAGAGATCATTGTGTCAGACACAACAGATGCAGCCAGTGGGTGCTTATGTAGTGCCTTCAGTTTTTCTTTGACTTGTAATCAGTGAGAAAATTGAAATGTTTTGTCTCTGTTTTTCTTTTTTTTAAGCAAAAATAGAGTTTAGACAAATACTGTTAATTCTAAAAATCAATTCATGAAGAAGGCTCAGCCTGCTATATACTTCAGTTTCGATGTTAAATCACATATTTAGGTTCTTTCAAGTGGTGCTCCATGAGGTGGCTGGATCAAGGGAAATTATCTTGATTTTGGTATCTTAGAGGCAGTTTGCAGATATATACATATATATAATCCATTGGTTAAATTTGAACATAGGGTACTTCAAAGTAATCATTAAAAAATATCCTGGTATTTATGAGGTATATGACTTTTGTCTTTTTTCAGGGGTATCAAAAATATGCTCTATATAGCACTTAATTTTTAAATAAAGCAATCAGAATATTCCCCTAAACCTTTGTGTTTCTTTTGTGCTCAGTTACTAGAAATTATCATATGAACATTCTAAAATAGGCAAAAGTGGTTGCATTGTGTGCTTAATTGCAAGCATACCAATCATAATACCAATTGCATTATATGCTTAATTAATTGTACGCTTAATTACAAACATACCAATCATAAAAGGAAAGGAAATTAACTTATATGTGATTATCTGTAGGGTTTCTTGAGAACGCTTCTAGTTGGCCTGTGAGTTGAGTTCTATTGGTGACCTAAATGTATTTTTCATAAGGTGTTTTGTGACCACTCTCACTAGTATAACTTTTTAGATGTAACTAGCAATCTTTTTTTATTAAAAATTTTTTTTTTAATGTTTATTTATTTTTGAGAGACAGAGCATGAGTGGGGGAGGGACAGAGAGAGGGAGACACAGAATCTGAAGCAGGCTCCAGGCTCTGAGCTGTTAGCACAGAACCCAATGCAGGGCTACAACTTACTGACTGGGAGATCATGACCTGAGCCGAAGTCAGATGCTCAACCAACTGAGCCACCCAGGCGCCCCTGTAACTAGCAATCTTTTAAGAAGGATAGCATTAGAGACCTTGAACTTGTAGAGATTTTCTTTTAATGTTTATTCATTTTTGAGAGAGACTGTGAGTGGGGGAGGGGCAGAGAGAGAGAGAGAGAGACAGACAGACAGACAGAGGATCCAAAGCAGGCTGTATGCTGACAGCAGTGAGCCCGATGTGGGGCTAGAACTCATGAACTGTGAAATCATGATCTGCGTCAAAGGTGGATGCTCAACCAACTGAACCACCCAGGCACCCCCCAACTTGTAGAGATTTTTATCTAGTCCTGGTTAAAATCCTCTTTGGGGATTTGTAAAAAAATATATCTTCACTAATACTGAAAGAATAAAAATGAATATTTTGTCTATCTTTAGAGGTTTGAAAAAAATGTTTATTTTTTCCAAATTAGTGATATGTTTGTGTGTGTGTGTATATATATATATATATATATATATACATATATGTGTATATATATATATATACACACACACACACACGCCTATATATATATATATATATATAAATATATATACACACACATATATAGGCATATGTATATATAGCCCATGAGTACAGTATTTTTGACAGTTAAATCTAGACTTGATAATCAAAACATCTGTTCTAGTTTGGGAGTGGAGTAGTTTTAATTGACATTTGATAGTTTTATGTGATTGACCTTTTGATGTTCTGAGTTTGCTGTATCCAAATCTGAAAGTTTAGAATTAGCTCTAATTTGAGCATGATCTTTTCTTTTCCTACCAGTTATGATTATCATTTATTTGACTATGTTCTATTTTAGGAATTTATCAAGCTCAAAACTGCTAAAAAAACCCATCTCTTTTGAGTGTATTTCCACATATAAAATGCCTATGAATTGATTCTACAATCTAGAAGAAAACCATAACTTTGTAACTACAGTACACTTTTTGGCATACTTTAGGTTATATGTTTTCAGAATTTTGCAGGAGTTATTTTTCCATTTGTCCCAATAAGTGAAATTATAGCTGTAAACAAATATTTGGCAAAAGTGTTGGCTTTTCGACTATTAGAATATACTGTGGAATGATTAAACACCAAAACCAAGATGCTGTTGTATGGAGATGCTTGGGCCAACAAATTAATATAAATTATATACTGAATCAAATACAAGTGAGATAAAGAGATGGTACCGACTTGAAAGATTGGGTGTCTCTTGCATATTTTGGGTTGTGTATAGTAGGCAATATATTTATAAAAGTTGGATTTATTTATACCTTGCTCATGAATCTGAAAAGGTTATAGGGAAACCTGAGATATTTTACCTGATAGGATTTCCATACTTAAATATCAGCCAGTCAGAAGGTTTTGAGGCCTCAGTCTTGTTTTTTAAAGCTTCCTGAAAAGGAGAACTATCCACTCCCCATGGCTAGGCTTCACTCTGCTGCTGCAACATTGTCTGGAAGGGGGAGATTTAGCTCCCGTCTGAAATGGCACGATGTGGCTTTTGTCCCAGCTCTTCCTGCTTATGTAGGCTGACCTTCAGTGGACTCAAAACTTTGCACTTCCAAGTGTAAATAAGTGATAGTAATATCTTTCCCAGCATGACTCACAGAGATTCAAAGTCATTGTAGATGATTGTGATACATTTGAAGGCATTTGGGAGTTTTGCCTGGTAAGGTATTATTCTTGTATCTTCTGAACATCCAGAAAACTGGAACATTTGTACCTGCCAACGACCCCTTTTTCAGCTGCCGCCACCTTCAAAGTGTCTTGTGTGTTTTAGTAAAACTGTTCAGCAAGATTGAAAGAAGGAAAAAGTCAGCTATAATCTTCTATGTTTTTTCTGGTCTTTTTTCTATGCATTTTAAATAAGAAGAGCAGTAATGTGTATAGTATTTTGCTTGTCGCTTTTTGCATATATTGTTGTAAGGTTTTTTCCAAATTCTTTTTTTTTTTAATGTTTGTTTATTTTTGAGAGAGCACAAGCAGAGGAATGGGAAGAGAGGGGAACAGAGGATCTGAAGCAGGCTCTGTGCTGACAGCAGCGAGCCCAGTGTGCGGCTTGAGCTCATGAATGGCGAGATCATGACCTGAGCCTAACTCGGGTGCTCAACCAACTGAGCCCCCCAGGCGCCCCCCAGATGCTTTGTGATCATTATTTTGGATGGATGTATAAGATATCCAGCCAAGGTGATACAATGTGGTTTACTTACCTCTTCTTCTACATTTGGATGTTTAGGTTGTTTCTAGTTTTTACATCATAGATAAGTGCTGTAAGGAACATCTGAATCTATAAGATTTGATCTGATTTGGTCATGTGTTCTTAATCCTCATTCTTAGCAGTGGGATTCCTGAATCTAGGGGTAAGAGTACTTTAACGCTCTTCAGAATTACTGAGAAATCACTTTCTTGGGAGACCTTAAATATAGTTTAAAGTTGGCTCCTGGGCTAGGCTTTCTCTTGGCTTTTTGCACTTGAAACACTCCTCCTTTCTCTAAGGCCTCGTCCTTTCAAAAACTCTCTCTCAGATTCCCCCCAGCACACTTGAAGAGGAACTCTCATTTTCCCCAAGTGGTGGGGGACCCCTCATCCCTGCTCTATTAATTTAATTTGAAAATTCAATATATTACCCTCTGAGATGATAGCAAACATAGTTTATAGTTTCCTGAGGCTGCTGCAGTAAATTACTGTATTTTGGTGGCTTAAAACAACCGAAATTTATTTACCCACAGTTCTGGAGAGCAGAAATCCAAAATCAGTATCCTAGGTTGAAATCAAGGACTCAGCAGGGCTGCATTTCCTCCAGATGTTCCCAGAGAGAATCCTTTCTTTGCTCTGCCGGCTTCCGGATCTGCTGGCATTCCTGGACTTGTGGCTGCCTCACTCTGATGTCTGCCTCGATGGTCAAATCACCTCCTCCTTTTCTGTGTATGTGAAGTCTCCCTCTCCCTCTGTCTTATAAGGACACTTGTGGTGGCATTTAGGGTCTACCTGGGTAATCCAGGATAATCATTTCTTACCATGTAAAGTAATGTTCACAGGTTCTAGGTAATGAGACCTGATATCTTTTGTGGGGGGGCACCATTTAGGCCCCTCCGGTGATTTGTTCCTAAGATCGGTAAGGTTTTGGAATAGTTATTTGGGTTTTTCTTTAAATCTTCTGTATTATTTAGAGCAAAGCAACTGATACTGCTGTGAAATGATATGGTTGAATATGAAGTGTAACTATGAATATAATGTGAAGAGAGCCCCAGTAGTGTTATCTCTCAGTAGTATTATGTGACCTACTAGCAAAGGTGGTATATTGGTATTTACTAAGATAAAAGAAGACTTGATGTTTTGTGATGGGCATTTTGCAAACTTTTGATTTGAAATCAACGTGAAATTTCCTAACTCAAATTTATGAAAAATTGAGAAAACTTACTGTGGTCACTATCAAAGTTAATAAAGGTGTTAAAACCTCTCCTTCTGACATGGGAATGTTTGTACTGGAATAATAGGGTGTTTTTTTCCTCCTATCAGTGCCTTTGATGTCAACTTAAGTTCCCCTGTTTGTCTCCACCTGGTGCAGTTAAGGTTGCAGGTGTACATTTCTGACGATCTGTAGCAGGCACAGAGCTTTCTACTCAAATTGCTACTGTACAGTTCCAGAAAATAGCAGGTTGTCACTTGTAGACTCCCAGTATGAGAGAGAAGCTCAGGGAAAGTGGGAGAAAAAGCAAGGGTTAGAAATAACCTGCCAGTTCTAATCTTTAGAACCTTTGCATAAACAAGATTGGAATGAAAACAGTGTTTTTTAAAAAAATTTGGAAACCTGTAACATATC
Source organism: Prionailurus bengalensis (assembly GCF_016509475.1). Taxonomy (NCBI): domain Eukaryota; kingdom Metazoa; phylum Chordata; class Mammalia; order Carnivora; family Felidae; genus Prionailurus; species Prionailurus bengalensis. The sequence goes on along the minus strand of NC_057344.1, from coordinate 126,922,100 downwards.
CAATCATAACATTCCATGCTGAGTCCATGTACACTTTTAGAAAGACACCACGCTGTAATGCACTAGGTCCCCAAATCTGCTTCAGTGCTGGCTTTGTGTATAACTTAAACTTCAGACGTCAATTGGCTAGATGGTGTATTTTTATATCGCATCCAGTAAAGTGGAAAGAAAAGGTAAAATAGCCAGCAGAATATAGTCAGCATTGCAGTATTAAGTTTTAAGAACATTTTACATGTTAATCAGAATGCTAGGTCCTATATTTGTAATACAGAATCATAAAAACACAATTCAAATTTTCACATGTATGTACGAATATTTAGATATTTTCATTGCTTAGTATCAGCTGAATATAACGGACATGTTGTTAAAAGCAAGAGTGGAGTTCTGAGAAAAAGAAAAGTTAACAAAAAAATTTAACTATCCTGATATCCTCAACCTTACTATTTTGTTCAAGAATGCAAATGTCTGTATTCCGGTATTGAGGCAATAGTTGGGACAGCAAGGAAGCTGTTTGTATTATCCGAATAGTAAAAATATTAAGTAATAAGTCATTTGCTTCCTAGGGAATGGAAACAATTTTGTTACATTGTTAGGGTAAATCTTGGAATTCAGTTTAGAAAGTAGAGAATGCTTTTAGGCAATTCAAAAGATGCTCCTGGTCCACATCTCTGGTATCTGAAAGATAATTTATAAAGAAACAAACAACAAAACAAATCAACAAAAGCCCAGAATAGCTAAAGTAGCCCTTAAATATATGTTCCAAGAGTGTCACGTCCCCCCAAGATCTTGTCCAGGGCACATCCATATGAAAAGTATAATGAGATCTTAAAACACCAAGGGTCTGAGAGCCTGGAATCCTTGGGCCCAATGCCAGTTAGGTATACTTTTCTATCCGTGTCTGTGTGGAGTGGTTAGGTTCACTATAGCTTGAAACTCACAAGAGTATTCTCTTCTTCCTAGGTACATTGGGCTGGGAAAAGATATAATGTTTTTTAAATTGAACGTGTGGCCCATTGACGTGGCTATGACATCAATTTAATGGGTCTCAACTGTCAATTAAAATAGAAAATATCAGGGGTGCCTGGGTGGCTCAGTTGGCTAAGTGCCTGACTCTGTTTCCACTCAGGTCATGAACTCACAGTTCATGGGATTGAGCCCCACGTCAGGCTCCACGCTGACAGCAAGGAGCCTGCCTGGGACTCCCTCCCCCCCCCACTCACTGTCTGCCCCTCCCTTACTCACACACATGCTCTCTTTTCTCAAAATAAATAAGCTTTAAAAAATAGAAAATGTCAGTGCTTCACTTCCTCATAAGGATGAGCATTGTTTTGTGGCTTTTGTGTTTATATTCTGCAACATAATGTATAAATTTTCTGATAAACTGTTCTTAGATCTCTCTCATTGGTAGGGATGAAGTGTGTAACATACCGCCAGAGTTTTGTGTTCAGATATTGGGAGGGGTGGAGACTGTATGGCAGCTTATTGTTGCTCATAGATAAATGGGGTGGGAGCAGAAATACAGTGTATTTAATATGATGAGGAGATTTTTCCTAATATTCTTGACCAGTTTCACTCTCCTAAAATTTATGGACTCAGTCAACTCAAAAAAGTTGTGTATAATCTAGGAAGTAGAAACTAAAACAGCAACAGAATACAGCTTTATACCATCAAATTGACAAAAAATAACATCTGATATTTTTAACACTGGCCGGAGTGTGGCAAGAGAGGAATTATTTTCTATTATTTTGGGAAGCAATTTGACAAATCTTGGTAAAGTTGAAGATGTGTGTATCTTTGACCTTGCACCTGCCTGTGTGTCTACTCTAGAGGAAGGAACTTTCCTGCCTGTGCACAAGAACACTTGTGCCACGGTGTTCATCGCACCATTCAGTTGGTTGGATGGATGGATGGATGGATGGATGGATGGATGGATGGGTGGATGGATGGATGGATGGATATAGGCAGACTTTATTCTAAATCTAGCTACATACATATATACGAATATAATATAGAAATATGATCTCTGCTCTACTCTTGTTTCATTTCAACAATGGAATGGTTAAGAGGATAACCTGAAATTCTTTGATACTTTTTTTCTTGCTCATTCTCATTTTACTGTCTGCAACTGTCTGCGTGTGCATGCGTGTGCATGCGTGTGTGTGTGTACAAAGAAAACAACCTGACATTCATTCCCCTGTTGAGAAACCAAAACCAAAATGAAGTATATTTATGCCGTATACACTGTATAGCATTTGGAGTGAATGAGTTAGATCTTTCTGTACCAATGAAATGCATCCTAAAAACAAGAATACAAAAAAAAAAAAAACAAAACAAAACAGGGAAGATAGAAACAAACTGCAAAGAATTTATATAGTTTAATGCTGTTTATGTAAAACTTTGACCCACAAAATATGATAGTATCTATTATATCCAGGCATCCATACTCATTAAAATAAGAAAACCTAAATGAAAATAATACTCTGAAGATTTATTTGAGAGAGAGAGAGAGAGAAAGAGAGAGAAGGGATGATACTTTGTGGTACTTGATGATGGTATTTTAGCTGTTATCTGTAGTGTTTTATCTGAAGAAAAAAAGATTCTGAAGCAAAATGTGCAAAATATGAAAATTTGGTAAATGTGGCTGGTACACATTTTTAAATAGGCTGGTACCTATTTTTAAAAGGTGGAATCCTTTAATCTTTGAGTTGTAGATTAAGAAGTTTATGGTAATTCTGTATACATTCACATGTAATTTAACATTTTGAAGGAAACTAAGCTGTTTGTTTATCTCAGTGGTCTCATTTGGTCATCGTTGCTACCCTAGGCTTCATTTCAATGAAGGCATGGTTAGCAGTAACCTGAAAGGCTTTGACTTTTTCTTCTTGCTTATTTTCAATTCAGTCTCTGCAAACTGTTTAATTCATTCTTTGCTTTCTCATTGTATGTTCACTAGAATGGAAACTCTGTGAGGGCTGGGATTTTGGTCTCTGGCTCTCAAGCATCTATAATAGTTACTGTCTGGCACACAGTAGGGTTCAGTAAGGTTTGGTGCACGAATGGATAAAAGGATAAATGATGAATCTCCAGCTGTGAGTGCTTTTTCACAGCCTGTTAGTTTAAGCATGTTAACATGACTGGGGCATGTTACATGCCTAGTGAATTTACTAGAAGAGACATTATGAGATGCTTCCATATTAATTCATTCTTTACTTGCCTCCTGGAACTTGTCAGTTTCTTTCTCAGGATCAGCTTGTCAGCTACCCGTCTGTGAAAGATAAGGACCCAGTTACTCCCACCTTTACCCCCTTATTATACCTCTTACCCCCTTTTATACCTGTATACCTTTTTTATGCCTTTCTGATAAATTCCTAGTTAAACTTACTGTCCATCTGGACACAGTAAGATGTTTGTTTATATCTGTATCTCTACAGTGTCTTGTGACTTCCACTTTCTGTGTTTGTTTTTTTTTTGTATAGTTGCTATTCTATTATCATGTTTCATATAGTCCTAACAGTATAAACTGCCTCAAAGTTTTTTTAAAAAAATTAGGATGACATATTATTTCCATAGAAAATTAAATTTCTGTAAAGTTGTATTTTGCTCACTTTTTAAAAAAAATGTATTCATTAAAAACATACCTGGTGCCCAGTGTTTTTAACAGAATTCAGTTGTGAATTTTATGAAGCAAATACTTATTTAGTGTTATGGGATGAATTGTATCCCCCCAAATTCCTATTTTCAAGTACTCCTGTTACCTCAGAGTGTGACTGTATTTGGAGATAAAGTCTTTAGAGGGCTGTTTAAGTTAAAATAAGGTCATAAAGGTGATCCTTAATCCAACATGACTGCCTTTTTGAGAAGAGATTAAGACACACTACAGAAGGAACACTATGTGAAGACACAGGGAGATGGTGGCCATCTAAAAGCCAAGGAGGGAGGCCTCAGAAGAAATCAACTCTGGTGACACCTTGATCTTGGACTTCTAGCACCTAGATTGTGAGAAAATACATTTCTGTTGTTGAAGCCACTCAGTATGTAGTATTTCTCATGGCAGAAAACTTGAAAACTAATGCACTTGGATAATCGTTTATTTCGTAAACCTAAATTTTAATACATAATAACCTGTCATTTATATCTAATGGGAATATGGAATCCTTATAACGAAGAAATTAAAGGATGTCATATGTATATTCTGTACCATAATATTTTGTTTACCTAGTTCTTTATACTTTAAATACAATGTCATACATCTTCTCATTTGATAGTAATCTGCACTTAGTGACTTGCTTTAAAATACATTCCAGTGCCTGGCAACATTTCAGTATATACATGGCCATATGACTTATAGATACACTGTTGTAATTAGTGTCTATAATAGTGACATTGTGACTAGTACCCTCAGGCACTTTGGCTTCTCAGATTTAATGTTAATTTATTCTCATGTTCTAGGAAGTGGTGAAAATGTATCTTAATATGGTAGCAAACAGGAATTTAGAATATCAGATTAGCTCAAATATCTCATTCCTTGTTTCAGTTAACTGGTAAATACTATTTACCATTGGCATTGTCGTGAGTAGTTGTGCTGGTTTTAGTTTAGCCACCCAAGTGATTTGTGAATTGGTAGTAAGAGAAATCAAAGATTATAACATTTTGATCAGTGGTGAGCATTCTTTTGCTTCTCACATGAATGATGTGATAATTATCTTGTATAAAATATCTTGTATACAAATATCTTGTATAAAATAGCCTACCCTCGGTTTTGGGTACTCTGTTTTTATTAACTCAGCTTTAAAAGTTTTGGAATATTTAATGCCTATTTTCAGTAGACACTGTAAGAATTATTTTGGATAAATTATTTTAAAATAGACTTCTTTACTTAACTGGTGTACTATTTGTGAATTCCTTTACAAACATTGTCCAAAGATGGCGACATTATTTCCACTGATTAAGAGGTCATGGTTGTTAGAATGTCATGAATTTCTCATCTAACCTAATAGCATGAGTTAATTTAAATGAATTTTCTCGTTTTTATTCATTAAATAGCAAATTATATTTTTCATTGGACCGCTTTAAACAGACATAGCAAGTTTCCGTTTTTAATCCTCTTTAGAATATATAGACTTTATTATACCATTTAGTATTACTTCTGTAGAGAGGGCACTGGATTGCTAATGCAGAGCAGTTAAGACTTTAAAAACTGTAGCTCTTAAAATAAGCTTATGGTTTAAAAACAATGCTCAATAACTAAAAATATAGTTTACATAGGTTCATAAGTGAAAATGGAATATATTTTCTGTTGACTTGGATTTTATGAAAACCAGTCCTCTTCTAACTAATCAGATCTTATATTTACATAACCTTCCTTCAATTTTCCCCCTTTAATTGCCTCCTTTGTATATGTACCCAAAAGGTAGCTGATGTGATCATGTAGCTGCATTCCTTTACATTCCTGGCACCTGTGATGCCCAGGGCTACCTGCACAGACTGCCTACCTACCTCTGGCTGCTACAGCTCATTACCTAAGGGCTGAATTTTTTTTTAAATCACAGCCAGGTATAGGTGCATAGGCAGGGCAGCAATGTGTCTCTGATTTTCTTGGCCTTTACTCACCTGTCATGATGGAAAGTTTGCAATTTTGGTATTTACTGAGAACGATGATATGTTTTGCAATTTAACTGGTAGAGTTCATTTATTTATTTAGTTTTAACTATTCACCCCTGCTTTGTCGCTAATAACAAATTTACTTCCCTTTGGGGAAGTATTGAGCTACAAAGGAATACTAATAGATAATAAAATTAACAAAGTAATTTTGGTGATTTCAGAGAAGTATTTCACAGTTAAGATTTGTTTTTGACATGGGGACTTAGTTTCTGTGAGGCCAAAATTTTTCTCTTCTGAATAGTGTTTGGATGTGATTCACTTTATCTTCAGTGAGCCTGCTTTTTCCTGGCTGCTAAAGCTGGGTGACCCTTTCAGATTGATATTTTCTTTCTATAGATATCCTGATAAATCAATCAGTTTCGAGGCAAGTGTGGTTGATTTGGGAACCCACATGGGTAAATGCCTTGAAAACGCCTCCACAGACCGAATTAAAATGGAAACTTTTTTTTTTGTTTTGCTTGATTTTTGTTATTTTTGTTATGTCAGAAAGCCCAGTTCAAATACCAGTGCATTTCGGACCAGACATTTGTGTTTTATATGGGCAAAAATCACATAAAATACTCACACTTGAGGGGCAACAGCCAAAAGCAAAAACATTTCATGACTCACTGTTAGTCTTCCTGACTGTTCACCCAAGAAAGACAGATCCTTGCATTTTACATCTCTGGCCTGGATCTGTTAAGGTGAAATTAAACACTTGAGGACAATCATGTATCTTTTATTTGCAATTTTTAGAGGATAGCTCACTTTTTGGCTTCTTAATACAAACAAGATCTTTTGTGTTGTAATTTAGTCAATTAATGGGTTTTATGGAACAACTTTTGAATTATAATCTCTGCCAGGATTATCCCAGCCATAAGAAGTAAGGTATCTCAGTGTTTCACCTGCTGCCACCTGTGAGTTCCTCTCTGCATAATGTTCATGCCATAGCCCTCAGTTTCCAATCAGTAACAATGGGATATGTGATAGAATCATTCACCTGGGGAGGTTTTTCAGAATGAACAACCTAGATGTGTCCTACCTAGATGTACTGCTTAAGAATGTTGGTGGTTGCATCTGGGCATGTGCAGTTTGGGCAACCTCTCGGTGTATTGTGATGCAGTCCTGTGATGAAGAGACATTGATTGGAACCCCTGAGAGTGTGCCCCTGGCAGTACTCCAGGGAAGTTGCACCCGTAAACCTTGAACCAGAGATATTTGTAGTGAAAATTGCACTTTATAGACTGAATCAGAAGATTCGACAGTTTATTGGAATTCCTGAATTTTGTAAGGGTAAATCTAACATACTATTTGGTGTGTCTTGTATTTTAAATACTACATTTGAATTTGGCTTTTGGTCACTTGTTAATTCATGCAACAAGAATCATTTCAGTCTTTTTTGTAGAACATTTGTATCTCATGTCTTCTGGGATGCTCTTCTCTCCTGCTCATCTTTCTGCTCTTAGCTCCTCAGGCTCTCTTGCTTGCTTCTCATACTAAACCTCCTTAAGGTTTATTCAGATCAACCTCTCTCTCTCTCTCTCTCTCTCTCTCTCTCTCTCTCTCTCTCACACACACACACACACACACACACACACCATTATCTGTAATGATAGCACCCTTTCTCAAAGCTCTCTCTACCATCTGTTGTCAATGATCCCCAAATTTTATCTTCAGCTATAATCTTCTTATTGTAGGTAGTAATTCATTTCAGTAGCTCAGTCATGAGTAAAGGGTAGACTGATGGATATCTGCAGATGAAGACAGGACATTTCATCAAATTTAATGGTGCCTTGTTAATGCATTCATGTCAGATATCTTCTTGAAAAGAATTATGAAAAACCTCTATTTGTTTTGTCAATTTCTCCATGTTTATAGTTGTTATCTTCTCATAATCTTACTCTTTGTATTGGTTTTCTACGGCTGCTTATAAGACATTACTGCTAAATTGGTGGCTTAAAGAGCAAAATTAATTTTCTCATAGTTCTGGATTCCAGAAGTCTGAAATCAAGATGTCAGTAGGGCCGTGCCTCCCTCTGAAGGTCTAGGAAAGAATCCTTTGTTGCCTTTTCCTGGCTTCTCCTGGCTCCTGGCCAACCTTGGCATCCTTTGGTTTATAGCTGTGGCACTCCAGGCTCTGTCTCCATCTACATATGGGCTTTTTCTCTGTGACTGTCTGGGTGTCCCCTCCTCTTCTTAGAAGGATACACACAATTGGATTTTGGCCTACTGTAATCCACCATGACCTAATCTTAATTCTTTCTGCAAAGGCCCTATTTCTAATGTTCTGAGAGGACATGAAGTTTTAGGGAAAAGCAAAAAAAAACAAAAACAAAAACAAAAACAAAATCCACCCATCACTATAGGTTTATCCATACCAAATATCCAACATGAGAGACAGCTGTCACATAGAGTGCAAAATCTGGAAAATGACCGCCAGACTCTCTGCCACTTAGGTGTGTGTGGCTTTGGGCAAGGTACTTAATTTCTGTGGGCCTCAGCCTCCACATGTGTAAAGTGAGATAATAGTGTCTGTCTCATGAAACCGTTGTAATGATTAAAATAGTCAGTGTACTTAAGGTGCCTGGAGTAACGCCTAGCGGATTTGAGCAGTAACTGCTGTCAGGGTCTTCTTGCTTCATAGGCCTGTGAAGGTGCTTTCCAGAAAACTCTCTCCCAGCTGTATTCCTCCATCTCCCTCTGCCTGATCTTACATATTATTCAGTTGTTTCTCCTTCTCACCGTAACCATTTGTGAGGTGTTGCAAGAGGGATACGATAGAGCAGAGAGCCTTTGCACACCTTCAGGGTCACTGGTGGACCAGCACAGTCAGGACCCCCTGCACGGCTGAATGACTGGAGGTTGGGGGCCCCATTGTGCCTCCAGATGCCTGTGGTTGCGTGGGATCCCTGGAATGTTAGTTAATTTTCATATTTCCCTTTAAGTTGCTTCTGTAGCTGGAACAAAGCATTTCTGAGCTGAGTCCCAAAGTGGCATTCTCATTCACTGACACCCTCAGAGGAGACTGTATTTGAAGCATTCTTGTCAGTTTTAAGAGCCTGTAAAAGGTATTTTAGGTTCACAAAGGTAGTTTAAAATCTGCTCCCAGGTCAAGCACTGGATCTTTGGTGACATATTCACACTAAAGATTCTGGGGTCACTTTAGCCATACAAGGCTGAGATACTTTCATGGCACCTAAGGGACCCTGAGGTAAGAGAAGGTACTCTCGTCTTGCCTCTGAGAACCTTCTGGCCTCAAGAGAAGTGATTTCACTTCAAAGCATGCTTCTTTTTATATTATTCTCTGCAGTATTTTTTTTCTCTTAAAATTAAACACACCAAGTATCTCAGGTGGTGGCAGTGGTCCAGGCTTACATTGGGACTCCAGATACATTCGTTGAGGTAAATTCAAGTCTTTTGAATTCTTTTCTGTCATTAGAGACCCAGTGGCAAAAAACAAAACAAAACAAAACAAAACAAAACAAAACAAAACAAAACAAAAAAACAACATAATCCAGCCAAGTAATTTATATATGTAAGCTCAGGTTATTCAGTTTCGCTTGTAAATATATGTTTTTTTAGATGTAATTGCTTATTTCTGTTATACGTTGAAGTTAAAATAGAATATTTCAAATTTCAGATAATTCACTTTAAAAATTTATTGTTGAAGAAGACCACCCACTACATTGACTAATCTAGTACTTAACAACAATCACATATACTGTCTCCTGACTTGTTTTTGGATATTTTATACATTCTCATTTATTAAAAATAGACTAGTTGCTTTGTACATTGGGAAGAGCTGAGAAAATTACTCACTCATTCATCAGTGGTTATTTAAAGTGTAAATTTTTCACTGACTTGGTGCCAGCCTCTGAGACTCAAACTTTTGCATAGTGAATCTAGAAGAGAGAATGGATGTGTAGACCATTAAATTACAATATAGTGTGAAAAGGGCAAGAGATGGCAATGGTTAACTCGATCTAGGAACAAGGATGAGAAGGTTGCTAACAGGGGCTGTGTTTTGAAACATGAAGCTTGTTGGCTGATATGAACGAAGAATGTGCCGTTCATTGTAAAATCTCATGGTATGTTTAAAAACTACAGGCAGTTTGGTTTTGCTAGAGTTTATGGTGCATGGTTCAGTTTCTAGTAGCTGTGGTCTTTGGTGTAGTTTGTAGAAGTTCAGCAAATTTTATTGACCTCATGATACCAAATCATTTGTTCAGATAACATAATATCAAATTATTTAATATTTGCAGAAGTGAATGGAGATTAAGACCTGATAACTGATATCCCAATATTAAAGATTTGAAAACTATCAGATAATGCTACAGTCATGGTATTTTCATCTCCCTTTAGTCCTCCTGGTACATCTATGTAGTGACATATTACTATTAATAATGAATGGTAGTTCACTGTGGCAGTAACTCTTGGTCTTGGGCAGTGGTAGGAGGGGATGTTCGCATAGAAGGGTATATTTGCCAAGGTCAGTCTGGTTCTTGTAGCAAATAAATTTCCAAAGACAAATGGATTAACACTCTATTTTTTGTTTCTCACCTATGTAAAGTACAGAGTAAGAGTTTTTGACTGGTGGGGCACCTGGCTGGCTCAGTTGACAGGGTGTGTGACTCTTGATCTTGGGGTGGGGGTTCAAGCCCCATGTTGGGCATAGAGATTATAAATAAATAAAAGAAGGAGTTTTTGACTGGTAACAAGGTATTGGGTGGGAGGTTAGGTGAGAGGGAGTGGGCTTGGCTCCATATAGTTGCTCAGGGATCTAGGCTGATGAATGCTTGAATCTTTTCAGCTTGTGGTTTCCAAATTTGTCCTTGGTATCTCCAACCAAGTGCCATATGGGAGAAGTGACAATGTGGAGGAACTCTATCAGATTGATATCTACGTAAGCCCTGAAGTGGCATGCACAACCTCTGCTTATGTTCCCTTGGGGAGAGGTAGCCACAGGGCCCCACCTAAATGCACAGGATGGGGAGTGTAGTCACCTGCAGGACCACTGCTTCTCAGTCACTCAGTGCTATTGAAGATAACCACACGTCTTTGGTGGATAACCAGTGGTCTCTGTGGTCAGGATGTATTAAAATTTCTGGGGGCAGTAAGAGGATTTGAGAAAAATATGCAGCTTGAGAAAGCCCTGCAGGTGATTCTGGTATGTCATCTAAAGGCATTTTTCTCTTCTCACCTTATTCCAGTACCAGCCAAATGTCTTCCAATGCAGATAAGGCTCCTGAAATTCAGGGAAGATAAGTCTTAGTGTTAAATATTGAATTTTGATTTAGTATTTCATGCACGTCATTCTGATTTTGATTTTTCTTTTTCCTTTGATTTTTCATTATGTGCATGTTTATTTATTTGCTTTTCCTCCCAGTTTTCCTTAAAATTGTTCAGAATTTTCATGACTCTTAGGAAAAATCACTTTTAAATACACTCAGAAATATATACATATGGCTCTTGGGAGAGCTGCAAATTCTTGGATTCATGAGGATTTGATTCAATTTTTTATTTGAACATAATCTTAGTTGCACTTAGTAAAGATTCCATTAAGTAATAATTTGCAAGTAGACAATATACATGTATCATTTAACTCATAAGCAGAGATTGAGTGTTCTTTCTGCTTCCTATCTTCATTTCAACAACAGATACTGTGATTTCCATTACTAACTTACAGATTTACTTATCTAAGAGGTACTAATGACTCTTCAGATTAGTAACAACAGCAGTAACAAAAAACTCTTGGAAAGAGATGCAGAATTTCTGTCACTGCTGATAATTTTTTATTTGGAAAAACTCACTTCCTTTTGTTACCTTTACAAGGATCGGGGCCGCAGCAGTAAATGAGATTTGTGGTGCGACAGGTTTGAACCATGTTTCCAGTCCTCAGAGAATCATTTGATTTAAATGTGTAGACTTTGCTTTCTCCAGAGGCTCTGTTAAAGAGTGGTAAAGAGATGTGCCAAACAATAGTCTTACCTTCATTCTCACTAATTGGTTCTCTGTGTGTGTGTGTGTGTGTGTGTGTGTTAATAGCTAACTATGTTTTAGGTCCTGTGATAGGTGGTGGATGGTGGGTACAAGTGCTCTTGTGGGGTTTACGTTATTACACTACATTTTAGTGTAATACTGTTCAATACAATTTTCTGTGACTTTGGGAGTGCATGTCTGTGCTGTTCAGTGTGGTAGCCACTAGGCACATGTGACCACTGAGCATTTGAAATGCAGTTAGTACAACTGAGGAACTGAGTTCTTTTATTTAATTATAATTAATTTAAACTTAAATAGCTACATGTGCTGTCTACTGGCTATCTTATTGGACAGTGCAAATTTAGAGGGAAGTATACATTATTTGAACAGTCACACCACAAAATATAAAAATGCAATACTAATAAGTAGTGTGAAGGAGACATGTATGATGCTTTCAGACATATGGAGGTTTATTTGGCTTATACAAACAAGTCATTAAAGACTTAAGTTTTGCTGATAGAGGTGAAGAGAAGTGGAAAAATTTGAAGGATGAGTAGGGTATAAAATGGACAGGATCTGGTGGTTGGGAAAATGGGTAAAGGTAGGTGGTTTCAAAATTATTTCCAGATTTCTTGCTTATACAACGGAAGATACGGGTGTTATTCATTAAGAGAGAGAACACTGAGAAAGGACCAGGTTTGTAGGTAAAGCAAATGAGCTTGGTTTTTGTAATATTGGGTTGAATATATAGGCCTGAAACACAGAATAGAGGTTTGGGCTGGACAAATACATTTGGTGCTTGAAGTTATGAACAGGAATGTGCTCACTTAGAAAGAAAGCATTAATTGAGATGATGAGAGGACACAGGACTGAAATGAGGAACTCCAGTGCTTAATGGTGGGGTAAGCATGTAAGGAAGAAGGATGATGGATTCTGAGAGAATTGAAGAGTCAATGAACTTGAGGTTCCAATGCAATCTAAGAATTATCTTTGTGGATATAGTTGCATAGTAGGCTTGGAGGAGAGAAGCTGATGGTTTAAGAGGTTTGAATAAGTGATTCTTAAGATAAAATTTGGGGAAGATGATAATAAGAGAGAGGTGGTCATGGGAATTAAGGGAAAAAGAGACTATGCATATTAATTAAAGTGAAAACACATTTAATCTCATTTTGAGTAAAGAAGCTATCTAAAACTCATTTAATTTCATTTTGAGTAAAAAAGCTGTCTGCCAGCCCACCAACACTCTCAGATGAGTGTACCTCTTAATAAGACCTGTGGGAAGTTCGGAATCCCTGTAAGCCATGCCCAGACTATGGTTACCCAGAAGCACTGTCTTAGGCAGAGTTAACTGTCATCACCTTCTTCTAAGCTGAATAAATATTACCATGTCATGTAGGTTATGGAGTTCAACTGATAGTTGGTCTTCTCTTAGGGCAATTGATTTCACACTGTTATGCTATGAACTATAATAAGAAATAGATTTAGGGGCACCTGGGTGGCTCAATTGGTTAAGTGTCCAACTTTGGCTCAGGTCATGATCTCTCAGTTTCTGAGTCTGAGGCCTGCGTCGGGCTCTGTGCGGACAGCTCAGAGCCTGGAGCCTGCTTCAGAGTCTGTTTCTGTCTCTCTGCCCCTCCCCCCCCCCCCCACATGCTCATGCTCACTCTCTCTCACTCTCTCAAATATAAATAAATATTAAAAAATAAAAAGGTCTTAAAAAAAGAAATTTAAAACTAGAGTCCAGCACGGAAGCAAAAGTTCCACAAACCAACACTTACCCTTGCTTTTTGATACAATTTCTTTTCTATATTATTCTAATAAAGTTTTTAAGATGCTACCTGTGATGTGGTTAATGGATTTGTAATCTAATATGTCTTCACTGACGTTTGGTAAACATTTTAGAGGACTGCAGCCTTCCCCAGGTTATGTCTGAGATGTGAGTCTCTAGGTAAGATAGTCTTTGGTTGCCTTACAGCTTACTGGGTGTTTTAACAGACACTTTTTTATTTGCTCACCACCATCTCCTTTGCCCCCTTCCAAAGGCTTAGGCCAGATAGTCGGATTTTATGGAGGTCACTTAAATAGTATCTTCTTGCTCACCATCTGTTTCCTTCCCATACTCTCCTGTGGCCAAAAGAGGCGGTCTCCTTCTTTCTGTATGTTGGGGACTTCCCCTTGTATCATAGGCTGAGCCATTCTATATTATTATTAAACTCTATGATACAGTCATTCAGCCCTTGATAATGGGAATGGAGATTACCAATGAAAATAGATTGTTTTAGTTTTCTAAAACTGTGACCCCAAGACCATGATTAGGACCATGTTATTATACTAGGAGATACTTTGAGTCATTTTTTTTCTACAATGGAAAAAGCTGGTTTATAAAACTGGGATGATACTGTCATTTTGCTGTCAAATTCTTTAGGCTGTTCTTTGAGAGAATTGTCTTTCAATTGCTTATGAATATTGATAATTCTTTAAGCTCTGTATTGGATTATTGTGCCACTAGTAGAAAAAGTGTGTTATTGCAAATTTTCCCTGTCTTTGGGTTCGGAATTTCCAGAAGACTCTTCAAACACAATTTTATATGAGGTTAAAAACATATGTGGTAGATTTATGTATCTTATAATTAGAAATTTGTGCCTTTTGACTCCCTTTGCTCACTAACAACTCCCTGCCTCTGGGAGTCATCAGTATATTTTTTGCATCTATGAGTTTGCTTTTTCTAAGTCCTGGGGGTGTAATGTTCAACATAGTGACTATAGTTAACAATATTGTGTAATTGCAAGCTTAAAAGAGAGTAGATCTTAAAAGTTATTATGACAAGAAAAAAAAGTAACTGTATATGGTGGTGGATATTAACTAAACTTAGTTGTGGTAGTCATTTTGCAATGTATACATATATTAAATCCATAATTATATTGTCTGTCTAAAACTAATACATTGTATGTCCGTTATATCTTCATTAAAAAGCAGAATCATAAAATCAGATATTGTGGGTACAGTGAAAATAGAGGAAAAAGATGTTAATTGTGTTTTCTATATTAGTTAAAAGGCATTCTGACAAATTCTTTTAAATGTGACAATAAACCCCTCTTTCTAAAGAGCAGTTGTTACAACTTTTTTTTATAAATGTAAAATACAACCCAGAATTTTAAAGTTTTTTTTATTGCTTTTTGATTATTTTTATTGAAATGCTTATTGTCTCTTGTTAAATAACTACATTAATTATATAGGTAGGGCCTAGCCTCTCAACTTTTTCCAGAAGAAGCCCCCAGTTTCCACTAAAGGGTTTTATGGGGGCTCCCCACACGTCAAATTTCACATAGCCGGCTGTGTTGGCTTTTTATAAAGGACTTGGATGCAATGCCAAGGCCTCCCACTAATTGTTTTATGGGCCCTGTGTGGGATTTGCATCCCTGACTGGGGAAGCCCCTGTTAAAGGACTGTGGGAGTGAGGAGTTGTCAAATGTACCCAGAAAGAGCTCTGAAAAAACTCCTGGTTAGCTGTGCTGTTGTTGCCAAGGAGCATAAGCAGAGCACAAAACATGCCAAATGCTGACTGATTTTAAACAGTGACCCCTGTTTCAGAGAATACTCACTTCATTACATTTTTGGGAGAAAATCAAGTCACTAATAGCTCCATAATTAATTTGAGTGCTCATTTCAGTTTGGCACCAGTAAATTATTGTTTTCCAAGTGGTAAAAAAAATACAACTAATATTTTTATGTATTCTTTGAGGGGAGATAACTCATCATGGTTATCGGTGAACATTTAGTCTTGGAGTAATGTGTTCAGAGTTGTGTGCTTCGTTTTGTTTCCCTCTAAAAGGGTTAAGGTAGTATGTTTTACCCACTGTTAACCATTAATTTGCATATATCTACACTAAAAAAAAAGCAACTTCTAAATTATAAAGGATTGTAGTGGCAGCGTTGAAATTCTTACTGCTTCACCAGTCCCTGACATTTTTTTTTTTTTGTCTCAAGCAATCTACTTGGCATTCTGAACCTGTCTTTCCTCTAGAGGCTGAAACAAGATATTTTTGAAGTACGGTATGACCTCAGAGAGTGCTGTTAGCTTGTTTAATGTTGACATGTGAACGGAGTTATTAGAGCCACACTTCAGTCGGCCTGGAATAGAAATACTGTATTCTGCAGGAAGATAAGTATTACCTGTCTCCTTGCAGGTTGACAGTGTTAAAATGAAATAGTATATTGAGATTTTTTTTTTGTAAATTTTGAATTTTCTTTTGGAAGTTGGTGAAGGAGAAAAATAAGTAGAGTTCCCTTTTAGTAACCAAAATACGCTCATCTTTTAAAAAAAGGTTCTTGTATTTCACATAAATAGTCTTAGATTAGCAATTCTTTATGAAAAACATTTATCATTTTCCTTTTATTATTTCTTGTATGTATTTTGTTTATTATTGTCTTTATTATTGTTTCTTGTATGTATCTCCAACATGGATATTTCTTCTGTGTGTGGAGTGTGTGTGTGTATGTTTTACTTATTATGCTATTGTAATGTGTAAACCACAAGTAAACCATTACGTATAAAAGCAAAATTAGTTCATTTATGCAAACTACAAAAAGAATTTCAGTAGTCTGTTAATTGTCTTTTATTAATAAAACTGTTGTTGTTGTTGTTGTTGTTTTCAAAGCTGGTTACAAGATTGCAAATCTCAAGCACAGAGGGACCCTTTGTGGAAATTTCCTCATCACTGTGACTCCAGGACATTTTTATCTCAACTTTAATACATGATTACCTTTCTATATAAAATAATTTAGTCAGCCTGCTATTACTTTGTGGGAAACTATTCCTTAAAGCCAGATTTTATCTCTGGATGGCCCCTCGGTATGTCTTTATTTTGAGTAAGAATCAGTTTAATATTATGATCTATATAAAACTAACCTTACTACTATCTGTTAAACATAATTGTTAAGCTACCCTTGCAACTTCCTCTCATGAGCTTAAGTTTGTCTTTGTTATTTAGACACCAAATTATATAATCTTTTAACCATTGCCAACACTTATTCTCTAGGTTGTACTAAACTTTTCCCTTTAGTTTGAGATCCGAAAGACCAGTTGCATAGAGTACTTGTCTCTGCTTCTGTGCTGCCATTATATTCTTACATTCCAATAGAACTCACATCAAAAGTGCTATTTCATTGACTCCTTCTCTAATGTGTCTCAACTACTTATAATCATGCAAGATGTCTTTATGTATAAACCCATCTTTATATAGCTTTTCTTCATCAGACATCTTAGGTTGTAATTATTCTCTTGAAGATCCTTCTCTGCATTTATTATAGATGTGGTGGTAAAACTTTAAAATGAAAAAAAAAAAAACCAAAAAACAAAAACAACGCCAATTCACTATTTAGAATATAGAATACATAGTAGTGTTCTGAATTATTTTTTTAATGTTTATTTATTTTGAGAGAAAGAGAGAGAGAAAGGGGGAGTGAGAGAGAGAGGGGGATTGAATATGGGGTAGGGGCAGAGAGAGAGGGAGAGAGAGAAGCCCAAGCAAGATCCATCCTGTCAGCACAGAGCCTGATGCGGGGCTCAATCCCATGAACCATGAGATGACCAGAGCCGAAATCAAGAGTTGGATGCCTGGTGCCCCGTGAGTTAATATTAGCAATTAGCATACATAGTGAAACGTTGGATTGTGAGTAACTTGTTCTGCCAATGTGCTACAAGACGAGCAAATATTTCTAATAAATTTTAACATGTAAACGAGAGATGTCTTACAAGTAGTACATGATGCCAAATTTTACATGATCACAACTGAGCCAATGGTTCTTGAAATTCACTTTGATAGGAGTGCTTTAGATTACAAGCATGCTTCCAGAACAAATTATGCTCACAAACCGAGGTTTTACTGTATTTAATATTTTCTCAGTTCCACATGCACTTCATAGTTTTTACCTGAATCTTTTAGCATTAGCATTATTATTCCTGTTTCTAGATGATGATATCAAGTCTTGGGAGAGTTAAGAAACTATCCTATAGTTACTATCAATGAAATTGAATTAAGAATCAAAAAGCTTCCAACAACCAAAAGTCTAGGACAGATGGCTTCACAGGTGAATTCTACCAAACATTTAAAGAAGAGTTAATACTTACTCTTCTCAAGCTATTCCAAAAAAGAGTAGAAGAAGGAAAGCTTCCAAATTCATCCTATGAGGCCAGCATCACCCTGATACCAAAACCAGATAAACACACTAGAAAAAAAGACAATTATGAGCCAATATCTCTGATGAACATACATGTAAAAATCGTCAAAATATTAACAAACCACATCTAACAATACATTATAGAAGTCATCAATCAAGTGGAATTTATTCTAGGGGTGCAAAGGTGGTTCATTATTTGTAAATCAATGTGATACATCGCGTTAACAAGAAAAAGGATAAAAACAACATATGATCATCTCAATAGATGCAGAAACAACATTTGACAAAGTAAAACATCCATTCCATGATAAAAACTCAATAAAGTAGGTTTAGAGGGAGCATACCTCAGTATAATATAGGCTGTATATGAAAAACCCACAGCTGACAATGATGAAGAACTGAGGTCCTAGCTAAAGCAATCAGACAAGAAAAAGAAATTAAAGATACCCAAATTGGCAAAGAAGTAAAACTTTCACTATGTGCAGATGACATAATTCTCTATATGGAAAACCTTGAAGGGGTGCCTGGGTGGCTCAGTTGGTTAAGCATCCGACTTCAGCTTGGGTCATGATCTCGTGGTCCGTGAGTTCGAGCCCTGCATCAGTCTCTGTCCTGACAGCTCAGAGCCTGGAGCCTGTTTCGGATTCTGTGTCTCCTTCTCTGTCTCACCCTCCCCCGTTCATGCTCTGTCTCTCTCTGTCTCAAAAATAAACAAACATTAAAAAAAAAAAAGAAAACCCTGAAAACTCCACAAAAAACTACTAGAACTGATAAATGAGTTAAATTGCATGATACAAAATTAATAGAAAGAAATTTGTGCATTTTTATACACTAATAAGTAGCAGAAAGAGAAATTGAGAACAGTCCCATTCATAATTGAACCAAAAATAATAAAGTACCTAGGATTAAACTTAACCAAGGAGCTGAAAAACCTATACTCTGAAAACTGTAAATCACTGATGAAAAAAACTGAAGAGGACACAAACAACTGGAATCCATGTTCATGGATTGGAAGAACCAATATTGTTAAAAATGCCCATACTCCCTAAATCAACCCTCAGATTTAATGCAACCCCTGTTAAAATACCAACAGAATAGGAACAGATAATCCTTAATTTTGTGTGGAACCCACAAAAGACTCTGAATAGCTAAAACAGTCTTGAGAAAAAAGAACGAACCTGGAATATCACAGTCTTAGATTTCAGGGTATACTACAAAGCTGTAGTAATCAGAACATTATGGCACTGGTACAAAAATAGTCCCATAGAAGAATGGAACAGAATAGAGAGCCCAGAAGTAAGCTTATGCATATATGGTCAATAAATATATGACAAAGGAAGTAAGAATATAGAATGGAGACAAGAATGTACAATGGAAAATACCATTCAACAAATGATATTGGGAAAACTGGACAGTTACATGCAAAAGATGGAAACTGGACCACTTTCTTACACCATACACAAAAATAAACTCAAAATGGATTAAGGACCTAAATGTGAAATCTGAAATCATCAAACTCCTAGAAGAAAACACAGGCAGTAATTTCTTGACATTAGCCATAGAAACATTTTTCTAGATATGTCTCCTCAGGCAAGGGAAACAAAGAAGCAAAATTAAACTATTGGGACTATACCAAGATAAACAGCTTTTGCAAAGCAAAAAAAAACCATCAATAAATCAAAAATGCAACCTACTAAATGGGAGAAGACATTTTTTTTCAAATGATATATCTGATAAGGAGTTCATATCCAAAATATATAAAGAACCTAGACAACACCAAAAAACATCTGATTAAAAATGGGTAGAGGACCTAAATAGTCATTTTCCAAAGAAGACCTACAGATGACCAGAAGACACATGAACAGATTCTCAACATTATTAATCATCAGGGAAATGTAAATCAAAACTACAGTGAGATACCATTTTCCACCTGTCAGAATGGCTAAAATCAAAAAGACAACAAGTGTTGGTGAGGATGTGGAGAAAAAGGAATCCTCATGTGCTATTGACGGGAATGCAAATTGGTACAGCCACTGTGGAAAACAGTATGGAGTTTCCTCAGAATATTAAAAATAGAAATACTGTAAGATCCAGTAATTTTACTACTGGGTATTTACTCAAAGGAAATGAAAACATTGATTTGACATAAACAGAGAATCACTTCTCTGTTTATTGCAACATTATTTACAATAGCCAACATACGGAAGCAACCCAAGTGTCTGTCCATAGATGAATGCGTAAAGAAGATCTGGTACTTATATACAATGGACTATTAGCCATAAAAAAGAATGAGACCCTGCCATTTGCAGCAATGTGGATGGACCTAGAAGTTTTAATGATAAGCAAAGTAAGTCAGAGAAAGATACCATACAATTTTACTCATGTGTGGAATTTAAGAAACAAAACAAAAAAGACAAACATAAACTCTTAAGGGTGCCTGGGTGGCTCAGTCAGTTGGGTGTCTGACTTTGGCTCAGGTCATTGTCTTGTGGTCTGTGGGTTCAGACCCCACATCGGGCTCTGTGCTGACAGCTCACAGAGCCTGGAGCCTGCTTTAGATTCTATGTCTCCCTCTCTCTCTGTCTCCCCACTGCCCGTGCTGTGTCTGTCTCTCTCTCAAAAATAAATAAACTTAAAAAAAAAACAAAAAACAAAACTCAAGTACAGGGAACAAACTGGTGGTTGCCAGAGGGGAGGTGGGTAGGGGGATGGGTAAAATAGATAAAGGGGATTACTATTATACTTATCTTGATGAGTACCAGTGATGTACAGAATTGTTGGATCTTTATATTGTACACCTGAAACTAGTATAACACTGTGTGGTAATTATATTTTAATAAATAATTGGTTAGTATGGAGAAAAATAAAATATTAAAGGAATTATTGTGCAAGTAAGCAGGGTTGGGATATGCATGCAGTAGGCGTATGTGCTCTGCAATTTTATGTTTATGAAAGCAGTATTGAAATAAAAGGGATTGTTTAGATTTTCCAATTTACCTTTTGGTAATTGGCGTCTGGTTTGCAGATATTACCTTAGGTAACTACTGATAGTAGATGTATAGTAATTGTTGAATAAATTCCAAAGCCCTCACTTCAAGTTCTGGCATTTCAACTGGACGCTGATAAATTATTGAAACTTCTTGGACTTAAGCTTTTCAGATAGAAAAATAATGAATTTAGGTGTTGGGAAAACTGGGTATTCACATGCAGAAGAATGAAATTGGACCCTTTATCTTATACCATACACAAAAATCAACTCAGATTGATTTAACTTACAACCCTGAAACTGTAAAACTCCTAGAAGAGAAGACACAGGGGAAAGGCTTCATGAAATTAATATTGACAGTGATTTCATGGACAGGACACAAAATGCACAGGCAGCAAAACCAAAAGGAAACAAGTGAGACTACATCAAACTGAAAGGTTTCTGCACAGCAAAGGAAACAACAGAGGTAAAAGATAACCTGTGGATCAAGAGAAAATATGTGTAAACTATATATCTGATAAGAGTTAATCCCCAAAATATATAAAAACTTTTGCAGCTCAATATCAAAAAAACCTAATAACCCAGTGAAAAAATGAGCTAAGTACTTGAATAGACATTACTCTAAAGAAGACAT
This sequence comes from Prionailurus bengalensis, assembly GCF_016509475.1. NCBI lineage: Eukaryota > Metazoa > Chordata > Mammalia > Carnivora > Felidae > Prionailurus > Prionailurus bengalensis. The sequence goes on along the minus strand of NC_057344.1, from coordinate 126,900,681 downwards.
ACACATGGCCCAAAAAATATATGAAAAAATGCTCCATGTCATTAGTCATGGAAATGCAAATCAAAGCCACAGTGAGCTGTCACCTCACACCAGTCAGGGTGAATATTACCAAAGTAAAGCAGACACACACACACACACACACACACACACACACACACACGCTGTTGGCAAGGATGTGGAGAAATTGGAAGGCTTGCATGTTGGTGAGAATGCAAAATGGTGCAGCTGCTATGGAAAACCATATGGAGGCTCCTCAAAAAATTAAAAACAGAACTGCCATATGATCCAGCCATCTCACTTCTGAATTGCAAAGAGGATCTCAAAGAGTTATTAGCATTCTCATGTTCATTGTGGGCACTACTCATAATTACCAAGGTGTGGGAACCACCTGAATATCCATCAACAGATGAAAGATACAGAAAATGTGGTATATACATACAACGGAATGTGGTATACACATACAATGGATTATATATACATACAATTCAGTCCTAAAAAAGGAAGGGCCCTCTGCAGCATGTGACAAGATGGATGAATCTTGAGGACATTATGCTTAGTGAAGTAAGCCACTCCCAGAAAGACTAATACTGCATTATTCCACTTACATACACAAAAATAAACTCTGAAATAGTCAAAAGCATAGGATCAAAGAATGGAATGGTGCCTACCAGGGCTGGAGTAAAGGAAATGGGGAGTTGCTAATCAGCAGGTATAAAGTTTCAGTTAAGCAAGGTGAATAAGCCCCAGAGATCAGTTTTACAATATTACCCCAGTAGTCAACAATACTGTGAAATACACTTAAAATTCAAGAGGGTAAATCTCACATGAAGTGTTTTTACCAAAATGACATGCATTAAAAAAAGAAAAAGAATAGGAACCTAGAGAAAAATAACATGTTTACATTAACTGTTCTTTCAGACACAGAGCCGTTTGTTCAAATGAAGTCTTTTCCAGAAGCTATTTTTATAGAATAGATAAAATCAGACATGTTCTTCTTGGAGATGTAACAGTGGAAGGAGGGAGTGGTGATAAAACTTCCTTGGCTCTGTTTGCCCCTACCCTTGGGCAGTTTGATATGCACTAGATTAGGTGATCTTTCAGCTCAGAGGTAATTTGGGTTCTAAATCTCTTTGACCATGATCTTCTCAAAGGTTTGGCTTACACTTGGACTGGGTCTTAAGAAAATAGTATGGAGCTAAAAAACATGAATAAACTACTCCCGAGGGGGGAGTTGCTGTCAGCACTCAGTTGTTTCCAATTATTGTAGGATCCACTTTAAAGATGTTATGTCTTTACTAGCATATGCCGTTTTGGGGACTCTTTAATTTTTGGGAGAAATTCCTCTTCCTTCTGAGAATGATTTTCCTTTTCTACTCTTCCCTTAGGCTTTTAAAGCATTTATTTGACACATCTGTATTACTCCTATTTGGAACAGTAGTTACTCACTTGTTACTTCTGGGACTAGTGAGGAAAGTTGAATTTTAAAATTGCTGAAATGACCCTCTCAGCTGAACTATGTCAGCTGATAATGTATGATGATTTCTTGTTCTTATGTTTCTAGGCAAAATGTCTTGTACTCCTAAATTGGAGAAAAATTTTAGTTTTTTTGCTTTACATTTTGCTTTCTCAACATTATAAAATTTGGAGGAGGTGGGGAAAGCATAAGAGTTTATTGGGAGACCTGTGCCTCTACTACCTTAATTTGGAATAGGGGCACTTTGTGGCAGTTTGCTTCTTTTCATGGTAAATATATTCTTGTTTTGCATACCGTAATCTCTCAGAACATTGACTATAAAATAGGGGAGAGGCAAAAGTCTGAGATACAGAATCAGAATGTGTCCCAAACTTGGGTGGTGGGGTGGACTATTTGGCTGCCTCCTCAGCATTCATTTGCCACTTCTACCCGCAGTTTCCTTTTGAGTATCCATGAATTTCCAGGAGAGCTGACTTCATTTCCTGTATGTAGTTTCCATTAAGACAATCAATGCATTTCATCCTTCTGGCTGTAGTGATGTATACGGGTTGGGCGTGTGACCTAAGCCAGTTCAATCAAAGTGAATCACAGGGCTGTGGTTCAGCATTTTACAACAACAGTGCTTTCTTTCTTGGTGATTTTGAGCAAGGCAGGTATTGTGCCTCCATAATTGCTGCCCGCTGTTTTGGAATAATGAGCTGAAGTGGTATAGTGGGGAAATGGGTCCTTGGTTATTTCATTGACCCATTGGATCAAGCCTAACCTGAAGCTTATACTACTTAACTTTTCAGTTATGGAAGCCAGTAAGGCTCCTTTATGTGTAAGTTAGTTTGAATAAATCACTGCCAGTGAATGAGTTTTGCCTGATATATCAAAGCCTTTGGTACTTTTGCCTGGATCTTCCTAATTTCATTTACTTTCCTTAGAAGTAAAATCTCCTGCCTGTTTAGACCTTAGTTCCCTCACCTATTAAGTGAAGAGTTATATTGAACTATACAAAATATATAATTTTTTCTCTCTGCTTCTAAAAAGCATAACTCAAGTCTGTTGTATCAGAAATTTGTTGACTTTCCTCTTCCTATTTAGCAAAATTTATCCTGCTACCATCCAGACCTTAGAGTGTGGATCTTCTAATACCATGCATAGAATAGCATAAATGGCATACTTTTAATCAGTTTCACAATCTGATTACCTCTCTTCTTTTTTACCTCAGAAATAATTTTTTCACAGATGCAAATTTTGAGAAAGAGATGGAAATAGGACTGAGGAAGAGTGACTATTTTCCTGTTAGTCTATATTTGAGAAATAACACATGACTGTAGCAAAGCTAATAATTAATGATGCCAAAGATAAGTGGTCTGCCTCATTATAAATCAGTTAATTTTTCTGTTTTTATTTAAATACCATGCTGGCTTCCCAACTGTAGCCAACCATCAGTCGTCAGTAGTTAAAATAATTATTTGAGAATAGTTTCACAGATCAGTTCAAACCTTTGACCTAGAGGTAGAAAAACAACTCCAAGCAGTTGCCTTAAAGATATGCTAAGTTGATGTCAAATTGACATGTAAGGATAAGCACAGAAGTGCTTCAAGACATGGACAGGTTACTGGGGGGGATTTTAATAAGAGTTTGGATATTCATGATGACTTTAACCATCTATTCAAAAAGGTAAGCTAAGAATCATGTAGATTTTTAAAGCTGAATGGGTGCCGAAGGTGGTTGGTTGGGGGTATGGTGGTGGTGGGAAATAACTTTTATTGGATCGTGCCAAATGGTGACAGGAAGCAATCAGGGCTTTATAAGAATTCAGTGAATGGCAATTTGCAGCAATCCAGTTTCATGCAGCAAAGATTACCTGCAAGGCACAAATTTAAATTTCTTTTTCTTTCTTTCTTTCTTTGTTTTGTTTTTTTTGAAAATGACAGCTTTGATATGTGTGACTCAATGATGAATGACTTCGTGAAATACTACTTATAAAAAATAAGCATGCTCCCCCAGATTGCACTGCAGGACATTTAATGTCTTTTCTTCTGAACAGATGTTTTACAGATTTTGCAAATTTTCTATCAAACTCTTCTTGGCCTTCTCCATGAAGAAAAAAAAAAATATGTGATTATATTTAAGTCTTATATTGCTCTAATTTTTCCGCTTTGCTTGCTGGTGAGACTTTAGCAACAAGATTTCCTGCATTCTAAAGTATTAAAGATATCTAAATTTTACAATTTTTATTTAAGGCCAACCATAATATTAGCCTAGAGGAGTTTGCCCTGGGGTTCAGATGCATCTGCCATTTTGAATGGATGCTCCAGGGACCTGTCTTATTTTGTTTCTCTCAAGAACACCTTGTTAAATTTGGTGATCATGTCCAAAGTCAGCAATGCATGCTGAGTTTCGTGAGTTATTTGGCTATACATTGGGTTACATTTTTTTTTAAAGTTGTCACTATTTTCATTGACTCTTACAGTGTTATATTGATTTATAGTTTGTGTGTGTGTGTGTGTGTGTGTGTGTGTGTGTGTGTGTGTGTGTGTTGGCTACATTTGCTTTTTGCAGTTAAAAAAAATAGCTTAAAATAGTACCTTTGAATGGTGTTCATCAGGTGAAAATTTAGTAGATAAAATTCAGAAAACAGATGACCTCAAATTAACTTAAGTATTGGCTTTTAAAAAACATGCTTAATTTAAAGCACTTCATTTTATTTTCAAACTTAAAGGGGTAATTTTCCCTGTAGTAGAATAATAGGAGTTATTTTTAAAAAGAAATTTTCTGTCTCAAAATTGACCTGGTATTTACTTTCTTTGCTTGAGAGTTATTTGCATATAATCCATTCATTTAAAGTTCTTAAGTTTCACTGACAATAACTGATAAACTTGGATAATTTGCACCCAGCCAGCCCCAGTCACAGACTTGATACACTAGAAAAGGACAGTAAGAGCTCTAGTGGACAGATGAGTTTATTCATTCCTTGTGGATCACTGATGAATTAATTTGCTTTCAAATCTGCATCAGTGCATTAATATTTTCAATTAAATTCAACAACTTCTGACAGTGTTGTTACGGTCAGATCATTAGGTGCCTCTAGATGAGGAATAGTTGTGGAACATTTCTTGTTTGTCAAGGAGCCAACAGATTACTAATGACATAACACAGAAGCAAAAACAAACAACATTCAAGATGTATTTAGTAACTCTACAAGATATAGGCATTCTGTGAGGGCTCATGGAAGGGCTGGGCCAGAGGTGGGTGGGGAGAAATAAAATCATTATAAAGGATTTGATGTTTGAGATTATTCCTGAAGCATTAAGCAGCCTTTTTGGTGAGAGATGTGGTGAAAGGGGATTCAGTTGGCAGAAATGGCATGAGTAAAGATAGGGAGGTAAGGTAATAGATGTTGGAGAAGTGACGTTTCAGAGTAGTAAGCTTTAAATAGGTTGTGCGTGAAGAAAACTGCCATGCAAGGGGTCTTAAATGCCAGCAGTTAGAGTTCTACTTAGGAAGAACTAGCATGCAGTCCAGAAGTTGCACAGATAGTAAAGGGCTGAACTGCATCGTGGCAAAAGTAATGGAAAGATGCGAATTCCTGGCACATTTGACTATGTGGAATCTGTTGTAGTTGGCAACTGTTTAGACAGAGAGGATGAGGGAGATTGGCATTAAGGATAATTCCAGCCAGCGTTTTGGGGCTGTGTGTCTCTGGAATTTTGGTGATTTTATTAACAGAGATTGGGAACTCAGAAGGAGGAGCTGTTTATGGATGGAAAACATAGGAATTCGATAAAATGGACTTCATGTGTGCTTTCTTTCCATCGCCCCAGCAGAAAAAGTCTCATCTGATAATTAGATGTGGTGTGTGTGTATAGACATCTGCAAGTCAGTCATTGTGATTGGTACATGGAGTTCTTTTATAAATTTCTTAGAGTTATATGCAGAAACCTGTAATATTGTACAAGATGCAAGACCAATTATATTTTATTTTATTTAGTAATTTATTTTTTAAGCTTATTTATTTTTGAGAGAGAGAGAGAGAGAGAGAGAGAGAGAGAGAGAGCCAGTACATGCTCACATAAGCAGGGGAGGGGCAGAGAAAGAGGGAGAAAATCCTACACAGGTTCCGCACTGTCAGCAAGGAGCCAGACGTAGGGTTTGATCCCCAAGAACTGTGAGATCACCACCTGAGCTGAAATCAAGAGTCAGACACTTAACCAAGACGCCCAGATGCCCCCAAGACCAATTATATTTTAATTTTGGCAAACTAAAAACAATTCAAAGAGTTGAGATCACAATCTAATTTCTGATTGATTCTTCTGAGACAACACTGCGTGGGTCTACCTCTTACTGTGTTGTCATGCAAATGAAGTGTAAAGCCTGAATTTTTTTCTAGAAGTCCTACTGAAAGACAAGAAGAAAATACTGTTTGGTTAGATGCTGTGTAAATAAACAACTGGCTGTTACTACGGCCTTTTTTGCCTTAGATGTTAAAACATGTCTGGAGGCTGTGTAAAACAGGTCTCTACTTTTGCTTTTTGTTCTTTGGTTCATACCAGTTATTTTATCTGCTTATGTCTTTTTTTTAGCATTCTTATGTACCAGTGTTCTTTGCAAATAATAACATGCAATTCTTTAATTTTTATAAGCTCTTAGATTTCATTAAAATATTTAATGGGCGAGGGGCACCTGGGCGGCTCAGACGGTTAAGCATCCAACTTCAGCTCAGGTCATGATCTCACAATTTGTGGTTTCAAGCCCCACGTAGGGCTCTGTGCTGACAGCTCAGAGCCTGGAGCCTGCTTCAGATTCTGTGTCTCCCTCTCTCTCTCTGCCCCCCGCCCCCCCGCTTGTGCTCACTCATGTGCTCTCTCTTTCTCAACAAAATAAATAAACATTAAAAAAATATTTAATGGGTGATACAAGGAGACAGGTGAACTCATAGTAAATATTTCCTGTACCGCAATTAATGTTCAGTGATAATTGGTGTATACTTACTAAGTCACACAAAATCTATGGTAAAACCTAGTTTGATATTATGTTTGTATTTTGAGATTTACACTTGATATATTTTCTAAATATTTTAGATAGGGATAAATATTTCCTTTAGAGTCATTAAAATGCCACAATGATTTGTGACACAACTCAGTGAGTAGTTTTCATAACACATATACTTAAAACCAACCAAAACCAGTGCTGTCTACCAATTTCAAACTGAGAAACATGAAACTTGGCTAAGACAATGGTTTAACAGATTCCTAGATGCTTTACTACAATGAGTGTCCTGGAGTGCTTACCTTCCTTCCCATGAAGGTTTCAGTTGTAGTCCAAGCCATCATTAAACATTTATTTAGTACTGCTTTGGGGGTGCTGTGGCATATTTTAAAAACTTGGACAGGGTGATATTCAGTAGAGAAAAGTAAATTAGAAACATTTGGGACATTTAATAATATGTGCCAGGAGCTATGCAGAACTATTTTCTCTATTCTCACATCATATTTGCTCGTCAGTAACCTCTGTATCACTCTGTTATGGTCTCACTGCTGAAACTGTTTTTGCAAAGGTCTTTTTCACAAAATCTCTTTTTAGTACTTTTGCTGTATCTCAGGACCGTTTGACACTGAGGGGTTCTCTTCATTTTCCTAACCTACTTCTTGCCCCCTGTGTGCTGCTTCTCAGGGTCTTTTGCAGGTTTCTCCGCTTCCTGTTTCTCTCTGTGGATGCTGTCAGTAGTTTAGTCTGGGGCTTTCTTCTCTGGTCCTTTCAGCCTGGTTCATTCCATCCAATTTCATGACTTCATTGACCAGTACTGAAATACTGATTGTTCTCATAGCTTGTATCCCCAGAACAGGTCTCTCCTCACCATACCAGACCCTCTTGTGAGATTTCTGCTTGTCTCTACTTGGAAAGTAAACAGAAGCTCCGAGTTTGACATGCCCAGATCCTAAACCAAACACATCTTCCCTTCCCCCAACAGACTTGCTTCTCTTTCAGTGTCCTCTCTCTTAGTGAACTTCACCATTCTCCCTGTTGCCAAAACTAGAAACTGAGGAATTGTCCAGAATATCCTGACTACTGTCTGTTTTCTCAACTCAGTTTTTAAATCTTGCTGGTTCTGTCTTCTTAGTACTTCTCAAATATATTCTTCTTTCTTTCTTTCTTTCTTTCTTTCTTTCTTTCTTTCTTTCTTTCTTTCCTTTTTTCTTTCTTTTCTTTTCTTTTCTTTCTTTCTTTCTTTCTTTCTTTCTTTCTTTCTTTCTTTCTTTCTTTCTTTCTTTCTTTCTTTCATTCAATGTTTATTTTTGAGAGAGAGACAGAGCAGGGGAGGGGCAGAGATAGAGGGAAACACAGAATTTGAAATAGGCTCCAGGCTCTGAGCTGTCAGTACAGAGCCTGACGCAGGACTCAAACTCATGAACTGCGAGATCATGACCGAACTGAAGTCGGATGCTTAATTGACTGAGCCACCCAGGCATCCACATCATTCTTTATTTTGATTACTGTAGCCTTAGTTTAGGACCTGAGTCACTATACATTCTCTTAACCGGTCTCCCTGGTACCCATTTTGTTCCTTCCATTCTAGGCTCTGTCTTAAAGTCAAAGTGAGTTTTGCAAAAATTCATTTTTAAATGGTTCCTCAGATTAAAGTACAAAATCCTTAGTATGGCATATGAGGCTCTTGAATATATGGTTCTGCTTAAATCCTCAGATCTTATATTTCATCACCTGTTGTGTGATTTTGATACCTAGCTGAAGCTTCCACTGAAGCTCGGATCTGTCCTGTTCCTTTCTCTTCCAGATGGGCTCTGTCACTTCTTGTTGCTCCTGTGGCACAGTCTGTTGAACTCTAAGGCAGTACATTGCAATAATTTGTTTTCTTATTCTTTCTTATTGTTATTTTACTTTTAGTATTTAAGGATAAGAGACCATGACATTTTTCCATATATACTTTTACTTACGAGTATTTAGCGTATAGCTAGTATATATACAGTGGGAATGTTGAATTAATTAATGGGTAACCAGACTAAGATCAATAAACCCTACATTTTACTCTCAAGTAGATCACTGTATAGGTAAGAAGATTTACAAGTACCAGTAATTTTTTAAAACAGCCATCAACAAAAAGATAGTGTGGTATGAGCTATTAAAATTCATGTTTTCAATTAGGAAATTATTAAATGATAATATCTCAAGAGACTGTCTTTTGAGGATATATAATAGAATTACAAAGAAAATTTCATGCCATTTAATCATGTTTCTTTTAAATGAGGTCTTATTGTAACACTTAAGGCATTCAGAGTACTTAGAAAACATTTTTATTGACTCTAAAACTTTACCCTGTCTTTTGTTTTGTCAATTTTATGAGGACTTGAAAAAAGTGAGGCAGGATGTGTTAAATTTCTGGACATCTGTTTGGCTAGCTAGGAAGCATGAGGATCATTGCATATTTTTCTTTTCCTTTCTGAAATTACTATAATTTCTATTATCTAATAAGATTTCACATGATTCTGGCCCCTGACTTTATGCTTTCTAATTATTCGCTAATTACAAGAAATACAGCGCTTTTTTCTCTGTCTAAAACAATTTAAGAGGGCTTAATACATTTTTTAAGAACTTGGACCTATTACTTTTATGAACTTTCCAATTTTAAAAAGCCATTGTGACATAATTTTCATCATCATAACGGAGCAAAATATTGTTGAAAAAAAATTAGTGACCCTTCTGACTTTTCAAGTTATAAGTGACCGCATGTCAGAGACTTTAAATTGCTTGGAAGAGTCAACATAGTGCATATTAACTCTGTGATTGCAAGGGCAGGCTCTGTTTCATTTGTGTTCGAGTCACATCCCTCAGGGTTCTAGAATTGTGAAGGTTGTCTGAAGTGCTGTGTGGGGGCTCTAAGGAGCAGCTGGGCAGGCCGTTGGTGAAGCTCTGCAGCCCTTTCTTGCATTTTCCACACTCCTGTCATGTCAGCTGCTTTTATCTGTCACCTGTTGGTGTTTTTATTAACATAATATTTAAGGGTGGAAATATTTCTGAAATACCTTGAAAACCATTGGTTCACTTGAGGCAGCTATTCAAGGAAATCACCTTGTTGACACTTGAGAAAATCCATGAATGTAGAAAATGTGCAACATTTCTTTCACTAACTACTGTTTCCATGTATCATCTACAGTGACATTCTCAAAGACACTGGGGGAAAACTGTACATTTAATTTTTTTTTTTTAAGGTTTATTCATTTTTCAGAGACAGACAGAGCGTGAGTGGGGGAGGGGCAGAGAGAGAGAGGAAGACACAGAATCTGAAACAGGCTCCAGGCCCTGATCTGTCAGCACAGAACCCAATGCGGGGCCTGAACTCAAGGACGGCGAGATCATGACCTGAGCTGAATCGGCTCAGCTGACTGAGCCACCCAGGTGCCCCTGTACATTTAAAAGTGCTAGACAAGCAGAGGGTTCTGTCTCATCTGTTTTCCATCAAAGACTTTCAGTCACCACATGGTATTTCCATTGTATGGTCGTTAGAACCTGTGAACCAGGGCCTGAATCGGTTTAAGGGGGAGTGTGAGGTGGAAATTTGGGGGATGGTGGGAAACAGAATTGTAATGCTTCTTAAGAGCAGGGAAAGAGTTGCTGATGTTGCCAGTGTCATGGTGTTCACATCATAATGCTAAGTACTTTTGTGCCAGGAAACTGAAGGATCAGGTCAGAATTTTATAGATTTTGGCCAAAGCCTGTTCCAAGGGAAAAGTAAATGTTTAAAGGTGTTGACCATTGACCTAACTTATTCTTCATTCTTTTGGTCCCTCTTTCTCTCCCCTGCCCCAAATAGGGTTATCCTAGGTGCGAAATCCAGGTCACTACCATAGTAACCACACAAATAGAACACAAAGGAGTGCTGTTTGCTTTAGTTTTGTGGTGGGGGAAGGAAAACTACCCATGGAGATGCTTATAGGTGGCATAGGCAGTGGTACAAAAGCATGTCTGTAGGAGATGGGTTGGAATGGACTTCGCCCATAAAATAATTTGTGTCGTAAAGAAGCAGAATCTAGGGAGTAACTGCATCTTTTTAAACACTCTAAAAAGTTGGCAGTGTGGATTCAAAATGCTATTTAAAAACTTTCAAAATGACATTTTGGGGGAAACTACAACTGTCAATTTGAAGGATGGGATTCTTTTCAACAGAGCTTATAAAAATATCCATTGCCATATGTGAAGCAGGTTAGGGCAGTTTATCATAAATAGATGAGTTTGTCAAATATATACGTACACGCCCTGGTTTTGGCCCCAGAGGAGAAATTCCAGGGCCATCGATAAAGACATATTGTGCATTTTTACAACATGCTTTACAGATAAGTAGACATTTTATTAATACCCATATTAGTAGTTTAAGAGCAGACATTAATCATACCTTGGGCAAAAAGAGTATTGGAGGTTATCGTGATTTGCTGGACTTGGTAGGGTTGGGGGTCTTAGTAAGTGGTTGATGAGAACATCACTCATAAGGGTCTGCCTCACCCTTTCTTCTGCTAATGATTCTGCAAGGAGCATGGTCTTCCATAGTGGAAACTTCACTTGATTCAAACTATTGTAGTTGCTACAGTAGCTTCATTTCTAGTTATAAAAGTAGTATGTATTCATAGTTAGAACTGTGTTTAGTTCTTCAACCCAGAGATAATCTCTCTGGACACTTTGGTGTATTTTTTGTGTGTGTGAGTATGCACATTATGTACAAAAGGTGTCTATATGATACCTTTTTTCAATAATATATATATATATATATATAGGAATCAAACTATACAAATGGTTTTGTAACTGCATTTTTATTTCATTCATTTAACAATTAATTGTGTGCCTGGCCTAATCTAGGGATTTTCTATCCTGTTAAATATTCCTTGAAAGCATGACATTTAGTAACTTCATATTCCATTATATCATAATTTATTTGACTATCTTTTTATTAGACATTTACATCGTTTCTGGTTTTTTGCTGTCATAAATAATATTAAATCATTATCTTTTTACCTCTTTATTTTCCTATTTCAGTATATCTGATTATTTCCTGAAGAAAAAGTCCAAGAAGTATAATTATATTTTAACAATCCTCAATTTAGCGGCACCATATTTGGGGAAAATTTGATGAACTTAAGCTTTTATAGAGCCCAAACGATAGGATATTCAGGAGAACCAGTAAGACAGAGTCTCTGTGATTGCCTTTTCAGTAATCCAGCATTCTGGATGGATTTTCAGTGGCCTGGACTTTAACGTCACTTTAGTGTAGGTATATCAAGGTTTTAACATGGTTCAGTTATCCAGTGTGTAACGGATGTTTGCTATGACAAATAATGTCATTGGAAATGAAGTTATTCATTTCTCATTACTATTTTCAGACATCTGAGACAATCTCAACACCCAGCACTTATGCATAAAACAGCTTTTACACACTTCTGGATCATTGATGCTATAAAAACATTCCACTGTGCCATGACCCTAATGAACAAAAAGAAAAGGAAAAATTTAAGAGAAAAGAAGACTTCTTCACAATGCATAGGTATTCTATTGTTCTGGATGGTCAACGGAGTTTGCTTTTATTGAATTTAAAACCATGTATGGTATTTGATCCTTTTAGATACACCTTGCAGTAGCTAATGGTTATAAGGTGAAAAAAAACAGATAGTTTTCCCTTTCCTTCTCCCACCCCTACCTTTTCCCCTCTACGTGTGTGTGTGCACATGCACATGCATACTTACGTGTTTGATTTTTTTTCAAATATGTGATTTGGTTCATTTAAGTTATTTGTAGCATCCACACATATTTAGTCAAGTGTTTAATCTTCCCATGAAATGCTTCAGAGATTCGTCATATGAAATCATTGGTTTCCCTTTAGTGCTAAGTCATAGCAAATTATCATCTTCGTAGGTTGATTTTGTAGAGTGTTAAATGCTATTTAAGTTTCCCTAGATATGAAGCCATTTATTTTTCTCCTAATCACTTAAAATAGCAAGAACTAATCAACTGGAGTTTTTCTCCTTTTTATGAATACGCCAATCTACTCCTGACTCACGTGCGTGTTTCTGCCTTTAGGTCAGTGGGAACTTTTCCCAGCATGTTTTCTTTTTCCCTTTCATTCCTAATTTCTCTCAGGAACAAATGGCCACATAGTTAGGCATTAGAAACTTGTTGCTGAAGGTGCTAACCTAAACATTAGTGCCAGGATACGACGGAGACTTAATAGACTAATTAATTTGTCTCCTGCACCCCTGACCTGGGAATTACGTACAATGGGCTATACTTATGGAATCAAGGGTCTGGGATCCAGAGTGGAGAAAATGGAAGTTTTGTGTGCTTTATACCTCAACATGCAATTAGTACAGGGTTCTTTTTAGAAAATAGATTTTGAAAATGGGACTTTATTCCGTCACATGTTTTGCAAATGCGATACTGCACGATTCTGTGTACCTTTTTGTTTCAGTTTTCTTCTCTTACATTTTATAGTAGTTCTAAACAAAGCCCTCACAATGATTTTTTTTAAATGTTTTTTTTTTTTTTAATTTTTTTATTTTTGGGACAGAGAGAGACAGAGCATGAATGGGGGAGGGGCAGAGAGAGAGGGAGACACAGAATCAGAAACAAGCTCCAGGCTCTGAGCCATCAGCCCAGAGCCCGACGCGGGGCTCGAACCCACGGACCGCGAGATCGTGACCTGGCTGAAGTCGGACGCTTAACCGACTGCGCCACCCAGGTGCCCCAGCCCTCACAATGATTTGATCCACATATGTTGCTGACCTCCAGAGGAGCCCAGTTACATGGAACACCACAGTTTCTGTTTTATCTATTCCGATGTAGCTGTTCTCATAATGACCACAGTGACTCTTAGGAAAAAATATCTGAACTTGAAGCTTCGATGACAGTTTAAAGAGTGTTTGCATTATGAATTCCTGACTATGGTAGTCATTCTCCTTTCAGTAAGAAGATTGGTTTTGTTGCCTTTTATATTCCTTTTCTTGCTGCTTCTTCATTTTAAAGGCAGTTTAAATATACTTCAAGAGCAGTTAACATTTGACTGTCACTGAATGAATGTGCTGGATAGAAGCTGAATTGCATCTGTTCATATTTGCTTGTCAGTGTAAGGCTTATGCATCTCTCTGGATCTTGTGAGCTCACCGAGGTACCAAATAAACTCTTTCCTGTTAGGATTATGTTTAGAACAGAGTTTTGATAATTTGGTAGTTTGTGGATTTGGAAGTGTTTACTAGGCCACCAAATGTCAGTTGAGCACATGGCGGGGTAATCTTCTGGGCACTGGTGATAAAGTGGGGAACAAGACTGATGGTTCCCGGATCAGTAAACACATAAAGTAAACATAAAGTAAACACAGAGAGTAATAATATAACTCAAGACAAGGGTCCTTCTTATGCACATAGTGGAACAGGGTAAGAGGATAGAGAGTGACTGGAATGTGTGTGAGGTGGTATATTAGCCAGAGTATTTAGGGAATGACTTTCAGGGAGGCTGGATTACAGCTGAGCAGTACATGATGAGTCAGTAGCCTTTGGGTAGATGCTGTTATTGGCAGTCATTTCCTGAAGGAAGATGCAAGGTTTCATAGTCTTCTTGTATAGGCACAAAGTGTGGACATAGTAGATCCTCAGAGGATATTGCCAGGATAAACAAAATAAATAGAGATTGGCACATGATTTAAGTGGAAAATGCTCTACCCTTCCAAAGTTATGTTGCCTCCAGTAGTGGAGTGAAAGATTTAGGTTCGGTGTGCTTTTTCTGTTGTTAAAATGTAACATGAGCCTCACATTGAATTTTTTTTCTGGCAGTTATTTATTATTTCTCTTATTTTATAGGTTTCAAAGTGGTCAAGTGAGTGAACGTATCTGAAGTGGATGTACCATGTGTAAATCATCAAGTGCATTGTATACTACAAATAGCAGCAGCATATTTAGTGGTTGATAGTCTAAAGCAAGTCAGATTTGCCATGATGGTATACCTCATAGAAATTAAATCATTGATATTAAGGGAAAAACCATAAAATTATTTTGTGTGTCAAGTTACATTGAGGCAATTCACCATATGTCGAACCAGGTCATATAAAGGTTAGTTGAAGTGTTAAAGCAGTAATTCGAATTCCTGGAGGGGGTGGAGGGGCGGTACTAATGAAGGCATGAAGTCAAATGGCATAGGAGCCAAACAGAAAGAAGCAAATGTAGACGGTATTTAATGCCTTTAAGTGAAATTTACTTGTACCCATTTTCAAAAGAAAACCTGATGAACAGGTATGTTTGCAGCCCCTTCACTTTGACAGGTTGGGGGTGGGCAGGGGAGATGGAATTCTGTTATCTCTGAACACATAGTGTTTGAAAGACATTCCAAGATGAGTAGGTAGATAAACATGGTTTCCAGTTTAGGCTTTAAAATATTAATCTTGACCTGTTTCTTCTTGCTTGTACATTGAGAACTGCAGTTTTAAAGGTAGAAAAAATATTTAATTTATTCCTGAACTAAGAATGGATTTGACTTGCAGTAAAGATTCATGTCAAGTGTTAATTTTGCTCAGAGTTCTATCCTTGGTCCTTGTCTCTTCCCATTCAGTTTGTTTTCACCCATACCTGTGCTTCCAGGTGTCAAGATTCCATTCCCTGCATCCCTTAGCTCACATCCTTATCATTTCTCAGTTATAATCGAAAACAGCTTCCTAACATCTGCCCATTTCTTCTTCTTTCCAGACTGTCTACCATTTCATTAGCAGAAGGGATATCTGATCCTACCATTCTATCTTCAGTGGCCCCTAGTACCTCCAGGATTATGTCTTGTGGCTTATTGGGTCCTTTAATGTCAAGTTCTTGCCTGCCATTCTGGCTTTGTCACTAACTGCTACCCTTTCTCTACCTATACTTATGGCCTATGAATTTTCTATAGCTCCTCAATTCATCAGTTTGCTCCTTCATTCATGATTCTGTTCCTTCACACTTGCTGTCCTCTCTTTCTTGAATGCCATCCCTACCTCTTCTCTTGTTTAATAGGCAAATTTTTATCTATCCTTTATGATTCTATTTAAAGGAAATATTTCTTTTTTTGTGATACTTCCCCTGGAAGAGGTAGCTACTTCCTTTCTGTCCTTCCACAATGCTTTGACTACATCTCTGAATTGATTCTCAGTTTACACCTTAAAATGTTTTTTGTGGCTCTCTCATAATGCTCTATAAACCTATCACAGACAGATACCATCTTCTGATTTCCTTTTATCCCCAGCCCTCAGCACACTAACTAGGAGGGGTTGACTTGTCATGTGGTGAGTGAATAAATTGATACCTGTTCAGTATTTTGGCACTATGCTACTTAGAGGTGAAAACAATTATAAAAACACGATTTAGGTCCTGTCCTCAGTGAAGTTTTGACTTTATTTGGTGGGCAATGTATAGTAAATACATTAAGTAATTAGGGAACACAAGATAAAGAATAGTATATAAATAAATTATTTATATTTTAAAGTCTAAATATTTATGCATATACATACACACGTACATTTACATACTGAGTGGGCAAAGGGCAAGTTATGGGATAGGCCTCATTGACTAGGTAAGAGTTTCATGGGATAGTGAGCGAGCTGGGGTTGGAAATGGCACCATGGTGCCACTCATGGGATCTGAGGCATGAACAGTGGTGTGGCTATTGGATTGGTAAGTCCTTTTCCTGCACATGTTTTGTTTAGCTTATTTTTAGTAAGTCTTAATTTATATAGGTTTAGTATAAAGGAAAAACTGTCATTTTTGTTTGCAAAGGGCCAAATATCAAATCAGAGAAAGGAGAGCAATGAATGAAAGCTGATGTGGGTACTGGGTATGTGTTGGAAAGTGATGAATCCATATGAAGTGAGATCTGGAGTGAATAATGAAGTCTTAGTAGAGATGTCTTGGTATAAAGTGGAATGATTGATGGTTAGAAGAATCGTACTGTGAGAGTAAGAGAAGACTTCTCTTTGGCTGTGCTTGAAGCAGTAGTTGTAAACAGTATTTATTGGGATCAAAGATGTTATGGCTAGTACACTGTTCACCCTAGTGAGGAAAATGAAAAGAAAACCAGAAATAAAAACAAAACCAAGCAGACCAGATTCATTAGTTTTCAGATCAACGGTGAGAAAAGGTTTAAATTGAATAGCGCAGGACTGTTTGATAGAAGAGAAAACCAGTGAGATGTGCAGAAACACATGATTAGTATGTCTACAGAGGCTGGGATCTATAGCCACGATATGCAACTCTACATTTATCTCTTGCATATCAGTTCCCTGATGGCCCTGAAGTTAATGCTGACCCATCTAGGATATGTGAGGCAGAAAGAGAATGTGGGGAACTCACAGTCGTGTCACTCCTCTCAGTTCCAGAGGTCCCTCTCTGGTCAGCTTCTCTGCACTTTCCATAGTCATCTTATGTGTGTTCTGTAGGTGATGTCCAGAGTTTTTAGTTTTATTGCCAGGAGAGATAGGAAGAAGTACTTACACTCCATCCTTGTCCAGAATCACTTCGATTTTTAAAAGTCCCTATCAGGTCCTTAGAAATTTAGGATAGGAGCATGTTGAGTTGATAGCTTTTTAAATTTGGGGAGATAGTAACTTCAACATGCTGTGGATTCTGAGACACCAAAGAAAATAATGATAATAATAACTAAATTTTCAATATACCAAAACCTCCTTAGAAGTATATTATAATTTCAGTAATACTCTATTTCTTTTTTTTAATTTCTATTTTATTTATTTGTTTTTTTGAGAGAGAGAGAGAAGAGAGTAAGTGTGAACATGTGTGTGCATGAGCAGGGGGAGGAGACAAGGGGAAGAGGGAGAGAAAATCTTAAGCAGGCTTCATGCCCAGAGTGGAGCCCATCATGCAGCCTGACATGGGCCTGATATGAGGCCGACGTGGGTGGGGCTTGATCTCACAATCCTGAGATCATGACCTGAGCTGAAATCAAAAGTTGGACGCTTCACCAAGTAAGCCACCCAGGCGCCCCAGGAATACCCTATTTCTGTGACAGCCCTATGTAGCACGGAAACTAGGGCAAAGAGCGGTTTGTGAGCTTGGCCCAAGACTTGAGACAATCTGATACCATAATCCAAACTTTGAATCACTGTGTCCCTTCTACCACTTGACAAATACAGTTTTTCTTTAAGGCCTTGACATTGTACTTTGGGGATCACCAACTTTCAGCAAAGGATTAAGGAAATTGGTGATGGAACTAAATGTTTAAAGTGATAGATTCTTAAAAGAATTCTGGATGTGAGCCAAAAAGAACTATGACTAGAAATTTAAATTTTTCCCACATTGGTCTTTTTACTCTAGAATTAATTTTACAGCTTCTGTAATTACAGAGTAACCCAACACTATGAGTTAACACCAGGGTAATAACCAAACTCTTCAACGTAAATCTAATAGTTCTTGACATTGTGGTGGTCTGTGATGTTATTGGGTTGTCATGAAAACTTAAAAACTACAATTTGAAAGTGGGCTCGAGTGCCCATCGTACTTGCATATTTGGAAATGTTCCTAGACTAATGTGGTACGCGTTTGTGCTTGATTTTGTCAGGTTTGTGAAATCCACGACTTTGGTACTTAAAGCTGGGTCCGAAGCAACCTGGTTACTAAAATTTGATATCTAGGTGTCGTTTTCTTATTTTTTTCTTAATTCCTTGATAGAAACAATTGTGTAGAAGTGGAATATTACTAATGCAATTTGGTAATATGTAGCAGAAAATCTCATTTGTTATTTTAGAGCTTTTAGGCGAGTGGTTATATTTTCTGATTTTTATGGTTTGATGTAACTTTTTCCAAATCTTAACCTCAAAATGTCTTGTTTTGGTTTGACACATTTTAAAGCCAAAGCCATTTTAGGATATCTTTGCCTTAGTTGAAGGAAGCCAACAATCATGAAAGTACCTGGCGAATTTCAACAGTATTCTTGTTAGTCAGTGCGGTCAGTGCTTTAACTTGAATTATTTGTTTTGAATCAGATACTATTACAAATTAATCTAATACTACCCTCCCCCCTTTTTTGGTCTAGGAAAAAGGCCAAGAATACTAATACATTTGTGTGTTATTATTATGGTGATATAAAAATCAAACATTTATGAAATAACAAAGCAAGAATTGTTCAAGATACAGTAAGACACTGGGTCTGGTTAATTTTTCCAATCTGACTCTTTATAAGTTCAGGCATTTGCAATATTGCTTAGGGGATTTTTTTTAACATGTCCTAGTCCCTGGGGATAAAAAATTCTGTGGTCTTTCTAGAACTTTAACTTTTTAAAGGCTTTTTTGTTTGTTTGTTTTTATCATGATTGTTGAACATGTGAAGAAATAATATTTACTGAGTAATATAAAACATACAATCTGTCTTATGGGGTTGCTGGGTGGCTAGTTAATTTAGATTATTACTCACTTTAACATTTTGTTACATATTGTCAGCTGTGGACTCAGGCCACTGTGGCTGCACTGAATTTGTTCCTCCCTGTTATGCTGAATTGAACATATTACCAAACACTATGACTTCATCCTCTGTTGTCTCCACAATTCACCCCTAAAGTTCATTTTCACTTTTAGAACCCTCTTGAAGGCTTTGTTTTCATCCTTCAGTGACTGGGTTTGGGCACAGACTTTGAACTGATTTCTCTGCTTCAGGTTTTTTTCAACCCCCTGCAGAAAAGTTGCTCTGAATTTTGAGGTACACGATAGTAGGTACAGTATAAGGATGTGGTAAATGCTTATGGGTTGGTTGGGAATGAATTCTCAGAGGTAGAAAGTCAGATAGCTTCATTTGAGTATTGGGACTTTGAATAATGAAACCTTATTTGTTTGGTGGAAAATCTTAGGAGATTTAACTAGGTTCTTTCTCCATGCACTTTCTGCATCTTAGTTTACAACTTGCACTGTGGCTTTCCTATAGGTGATAAAAGAAAGAAAAAAGGGCTCATTACTTACTTTGAGTGAGTACTACTTGGTAGTTCAAAATAGTAAAGCCAAAATTATTATTTTCTTTATAGATATTTCCTATTTTTATTTATGAAATATATTTAGACATTTCAAAAGATAAAATGGTGAAAGTTAGCAGGTGGTGTGGACAACATAAACAGGAGAAAATTAGCATTTTATAGGACTTTTCACATTATCTGTGAGATAGTTGAAGTGGTAATGATTCATTGTGGGGGTCTTATTCAGTGGATTGCGCTGCATTTTCAAGAAGAAGAATAAAACGCAGTCTAGTTCTAGCTGTTGCATTTTCATCAGAGTCTTTCAGTAAACTTACAGTTGTTGATGCAGAAGAGTGTGCAGTGAAAGTTATGTGAACAGAATATGCTTCTTTTGTTGTGTGTTCAAACATCACTCATCCATTTCCAACAGGTGTTCTGCCAGCTGGGCCCAGAATGTTTCAAGTGATTTAGAATCTATTTCCACACTTACCTTGTAGTGTGGCTGTTTACTGTAAAGTGGGTTCTCTGATTACACAGTTCCTAGGCACAGGCAGGAGGCCCGAAGACAGAAAAGCAAGTCTAATTTGAGGGCTACCTGCATGTGGTCGTTGCTTCAAAAGAAGCAAAAAGTGGAAGGACTGGGATTGTTTTATGTGTAGCACTGGTTCTGGTAAACGGGTTTTTCTTTTAGCCTCGTGTATTTTGGCATGTATATTTACATTGTGGCAAGAGAATTTAAATGGCATCAGAATATTTTTAATTTTATAGCTGTATGAAGATACAGTGAAAGAGCTTGAATTCCCAGAAATTTTAGGGCCATGTGGCCTTCTTAAATGGAGGAAAAGATATCTCTATTTTGCCCATTCAATGAAGAAGTAAAGATATGTAAGGTCTTTTCTAGCTATAAAATTATCTGGTTAGTGATCGTAAATGACTTATTGGAAACATTTCAGACATTTCATGAATACTCACACTTTTATCAAGATATGAAACAAATTTAGAACTTCTGAATATTTATGTGCTTCATGCAACTGAGATTAAACTAGTTTTTGTTTACTTATTATTAATCAAATAAGTCTCAATAGGCAGTAAATTAAGCAAAGCCATTTCTCATGCTGTTTAAGGTTTGCTTTCAGCTGTAAATAATCATGGTTGAAATATCTTATTTCCAAACTTTAGTTATACGTAACTGATACCATGTTTAAATGTCATCTTATAGCTGATATCAAATCGAACTGTCGCTGTCACTATGTGGTGTACTGTTCTTGGACTGAGTTCTAGCTTTAGAGCACAACGGAAGAAATAAGCAAATGCTAAGAAATGTCGCCTTAAAGTTTCACACATAGGATAGAGTATGTCCATGCACATAAAATGGTCTTATTGGTAATGTTGACAACATATTTGCCTTCTGTGGGCAAAATGAAACAGATTACAAGCTGCGGAAATACCTAATACTTTGTTTGCATCCACACGGTCCTGTACTGTAGAATTGCTGTCATCTAAGGCCCTGGAGTATCATCCTCCATCATCAAACCTTCCACTCCCGAATTCCGACTCGTCCCTTTTACTTGAAACTTGAAAACAACCATCTCCATCTCAAAGAATAGATGCCAATAGATGCAGTCTGGCACGGTGGTGGAAAGAGCTGGCCCTGGAGCCAATCAGCCTGGATGTGAATTCTTGTTCTTCATTCACTTCGTGTGTGACATTGGTCAAACTACTTGTCCGTTTCTCCATGTCTTCAACTCGAAGTGAGGATAGTAAGAGTACCTACTATCCAGGTTTGTTTAAAGGTTAAGTGAATTAATGTGTGTACGGTGCTTAGGACAGTGCCCTGCCTTGAGCCAGGGGGGCTTTGCTGTCATCCTTTGATGCTTGGTTCTCCCATATCTGATGACTGTAGGTTGGGAAGTGCTGTTGTGGGAAAATGGAACTTCACATGTCATCTTGTCTCATGGTCCTCATTTTAAAGTTAAGGAAACGGAAATTGAATGTTGTTAAGTGACTTGTTCAAGATTAAACAACTACTTAATGGCAGATTTGAGACTAGAATTTAGGCCTTTTTCAGTGTCCTGCATCTGCTCTGTTTTAGTCTCAAGAGTATTCAAATAATTTCAGTAGCTGTAAATAATACATCTGATCTGATGTCCAGAATATCTCTCCTCTCTGATTCAGAATTTCACTCAAATAGTTAAAATGCTCCAAATGTATAGAGTAGAAACTATTTAATATTCATACATTAATAAAATCACTTTAAAAAAATCTCACTTGCAAAGTGGTTTATATGTTTTGTTATAAAAAAAATACCAGGGGCACCTGGGTGGCTCAGTCGGTTGAGCGTCTGACTTCGGCTCAGGTCATGATCACACAGTTCGTGGGTTCGAGCCCCGCATCAGGCTCTGTGCTGACAGCTCAGAGTCTGGAGCCTGCTTTGGATTCTGTGTCTCCCTCTCTCTCTGCCCCTCCCCCACTCACGCTTTGTCTCACTCTGTTTCTCAAAAATAAATAAATGTAAGAAAAAAAAATTTTTTTTAAATACCAAAATAGGGAAACTAGACTCCTCTTCCATATCTGCTAGAGTGTGAAACACCTTCACATTTTGTGCCCTAACAAGTGATAGCAGTTTCTTAATACAGATAAGCTCTTAAAATTAATAATGCATTATTGCTTTGTATTTTACTGGGGACCAGGATTCAATTCATCATGCTAAGTAGATATGTATGATAACTGAAGAGAAATTGTTTTATTTGTTTAGATGACCTTGTGTAGTTTCCTTTGAGGGCCTAATGATTTATATTGTAATTTTTGCAGAGCTTTGTGGCTCACAATAGAGTATCAGACAGTGAGATGAGGATGTGCTTTTTCTGTAGTTACAGTAGTGTGATGCTTCCTGAAGGCAGAACTATAAAGAGCCCCTAATTACCTACCCTCAGTGATTGTTTTGTTTTAATGAACTTTTTGCCTTATCGTACCGCTACCATAATGTTTATGGTGCAACCCGTATACCTGCATTGACTGGAGAGATTGAATGGCCTGGCTGTCTGGACATGTAATAGATTCCAGCCTTTTTCCGTGACATCATTATTATAACAGACTTCTTTGAGAATATGAACAGCAGCTGTGCACTTTTGTGAGTTTTACATTATGAACCATAACAACCTTTTCAGCTCTATACAAGTGATAGGGCTGCTTGATGCTAACAAATGAAGCCAAACTCTGAGCTGTGAAACTGTTAACAGATCTAGTAATGACATGGGCCCCGTGTGTGGAGCGTTTCATAACACAACAGTGGAAAACGGGTGACTGTCATTTAGCACATCGGCTAAAAGGTTTTTCTTTACCTCTTGTTCAGTGTAACAACTGTGCAGAATCAGTACGGAATTGAAATCTGTGCCAGTAGATGTGGCATATCTTCAGTTGAATTTTATTTTGAAACTTTATCAGATTTTCCATCATACGAGTATTCCATTTTCCAGCCTTTAAATAGAAAAGCACGGATTCTTGGTCCTTGAAGATTAAAAATAAAAATGCTTATTCTTACCATAAAGTTAAGAATCTAATGTAATGTGATGGGGAAAAAGATCTCTTGATTAAACATCTATGGTTTTTTTAAGTTTAGAAAAATACCTATATCTATTTCTAATCATTCTAAGTAAAGCAGAAATCATTTTAGCAGAGAAGTTTACTTATTTTTTTCTAATATAATTTATTGTCAAATTGGCTAACATACAGTGTATAAAGTGTGCTCTTGGTGTTAGGAGTAGATTCCCGTGGTTCATCGCTTCCGTACAACACCCAGTGCTCATCCCAACAAGTGTCCTCCTCAGTGCCCATCACCCATTTCCCCTCTCACCCACCTGCCATCAACCCTCAGTTTGTTCTCTGTATTTAAGAGTCTCTTATGGTTAGTCTCCCTCCCTCTCTGTTTGTAACAATTTTTTCCCCTTCCCTTCCCCCGTGGTCTTCTGTTAAGTTTCTCAGGATCCACATGAGTGAAAACATGTGATATCTGTCTTTCTCCGACTGACTTCTTTCACTCAGCATAATACTTCCAGTTCAGAGAAGTTTACTTAAAGCCTACCTAAAAAGTACTTTATATGCTATATACCTCGTTAGACTTTTTCTTCTTTAATAATAATTTATTATGATTTGTAGTGACAAGCTCTGTGCTTCCATGTTTCTGTCTTCTGCAGTAAAACGATAGCTAATAACTTTGAAAGAATATCTTTTCCTGGGATATTGAAATTTCTGCAGAGTATTTTAAGTACGTGAGATAAAAATTCCATGGGGCGCCTGGGTGGCGCAGTCGGTTAAGCGTCCGACTTCAGCCAGGTCACGATCTCGCGGTCCGTGAGTTCGAGCCCCGCGTCAGGCTCTGGGCTGATGGCTCGGAGCCTGGAGCCTGTTTCAGATTCTGTGTCTCCCTCTCTCTCTGACCCTCCCCCGTTCATGCTCTGTCTCTCTCTGTCCCAAATATAAATAAAAAACGTTGAAAAAAAAATTTAAAAAAAAATTCCTGAGATGGGGACATTTTTAGGAGGATATATTTTATAATTCCCTATTTCATTATAAATCTAGACTCAGAATAACATTGTCTCACAAATGTTCATGTACAATCCTTGCTAAACATAGTGCTACCATGGAATATTAACGAGTATATCTGAGTTTTTGCTTAGAGCAGCAAACTCTAATTTCCTATATTGTTGTTGTCATGCCTACTTTTCTTTTGAGTGGGGATTAGTTGCTTCTTGTTCAGCAGTGTTAGACAATAAACTGTTTATTTTTTGGTGGGGAGGGGTTGCCCGGGTGGCTCAGTTGGTTAAGCATCTAGCTCGGGACTTTGGCTTGGGTCATGATCTCACTGTTCATGAGGTTGAGCCCCGCATCTGGCTCTGTGCTGACAGCGCTGAGCCTGCTTGGGATTCTGTCACCCTCTCTCCCAGCCCCTCCCCTGCTTGCTCTCTATATAAAATATTTATTTTTCTTTTTCAGATTGCTAGTGAAAACAAAGCCATTGTTTTCATATATCACTTTGTTTGAAGTGAGGGTTTTGTGGGTGAGGCATCTCATACACAGAGGGAAAAAAAAAATGACTGTGAGGAAAGTTCCTGTTAATATAGCTTCTTACAGAAGGCACTAGAGCAAATTTGAAATAAGCTACATATAATTGATTTTTCAGTGGCAAGAATTGAACCTGTGGTATGTACTGTTAATAATAGGTCAAAATTATGAATTATACATGATTGATAAATTTATAGTTTTAGCTTCATTCATTAGATTACTTTATCCAGCCAAACAGAAAAACCAGCATGAAATAAATATGCCTTTCCCTTTCAAATTCTGTATTTTGAAATTAGAATTCATAGTTTATGTCATCATATTTTCAAAAGGGTAAATTCAAGAGGACCTGACTGACTTAGTAGGAAAGTTGTGGGGCCATAATACTTATGATTAACTTGAGATTGATTACCATCACTCAAAGATGAGAGATTTAATGGTATGTATATTGAATAAGTCTGGAAAGAAATTCTGAACACAGCCATTTTGTGAACTCCCTTAACAAGTGATATACTTATGTTAAGAAAGTTTTAGTTATCCCTCCTTAATTGGCTAAATACTACTTATGTGCTGATCTCGTAGTGAAGGTAGCTTTAACTGGAAAAGTGAAAGATTTGCCAGTGCAAGATTAGAAGTACTGATAAGGAATAGGCCCATCTTAACAAAGAGTCACCGTTCTTTCCAGATGCCTGCTTCTCTGGGCTAATTAGTGGCTATCATTCATGTGTATTCATGTTTTTCCTGTTAGATTGTAAGGTCCTTGAGGGCTGGAGCATTTGTTTACTTGCAGCCCTCTGTGATCGGGAGCAGACTGGGTGTGTTTACTACAGATGTGTTAACTGAAGGAGTGTACTTGTTAGCCAACCAGCCAAGGTTTTGGCATTAGGTCACCTCCCTTTGTGTGATAGGACCAACTGGATAAGTAGCCAAGGTGGTGTAGTAAGACTTTATCTTCTGGCCTCTATTGGCTCCTTCAGCCTCAGTCCTTCTTGCAGTTTCATTCTGTTCCTGGGAAAGAGGCCTCCTCCGACCTGCGCCACTCTGGCTCTTCAGGGCCTTTGTCCTGAAACATACTTGCCCTTCCCAGGCTTTGCTTCCTTCTTCCAGTACTTAAAATTCAGATCTACTGTTGGAATTGTTACTACTGCTGGCTGCAGTTTATTCACTGCCCGTATGTATTAAGTCCTTTCTCTGTATAAATTATTCAAGTCTCCCACTCCTATACGGATTTTATATTTGGGAAGAAGTGAGTATAGACACGATGTTCACCCATGGCTTTCGGATTCCACACTTCTGCTCTTGGCCTCTTTCTGCTCGTAGCTTATTTCCCCCACCAAACCAGGCACTTGCACTCCACTGTAGCTGTGCGCCTATAGTTCAGACCCCTCTAAAGTGCCTTTGTCCACGTAAGGTGGTCATTTCCACAGTGACAGCACCAGAATCTCGATGAAAGACCCTAGAAAACACGCATGTTGAGAAGCATAGACAAGACCTGAAATGAGGAACATGGAGGAAAGGCCAGAGCAATGCTAGAGAGAAAGCAAGAGGACACTCACCATGCCTTCAGTCTCTGCCCAGAAGTTCTCAGGTTTCTAAGTCAAATATTGTACTTAGGCACAAAACCAGTTTTTCTGTTGAAACTAAATGAGGAAGTAGGTAGGGCTTTTGAGGTACCTGGTCCTTCTCACTTAGAAGCTAAAAACAAAAAGGAAAAGAATGAAGAGCATAAAGAAGAGATGTGGCTTTGTACTTCCTTTCCTTGAGGAGCTCCTGGCCTTTATTTTAAAAGTTCAAAGGTCCATGTAACCTGACTTCTTTCTTAGCTAACTATGTAGTATTGGGCAACTCACAGAACACTAAGAGCTTAAATTCCATTGTTTGTAAGTTGGAAAGTTACAGAATCCAGGCTGCACAATAGAATCTCCTGCTCTGCTTCTTTCTTTCTTTTCTTTCTTCTACAGGTGTCCGGGTTTCAGCCCAGATTTGCTAACTCACAGTCCCTGTTCAGGCTTGTGTAGAGATCGGGAGATGAGATGTGTGGGGAGGTAGGCAGTAGCAGACCTTGCTAAGGTTGCAGGCGTTGCTTTTAGTCAGTAGGGATACCGTGCAAGTTTTTAAGCAGTTTAGTAGTGTTCTCTGACAACAGGGAATGAAAGGTAGGCAAAACGGATGCCGTCAAACAGGTGATTAAACCTGTTTTTATTTTTGGAATAGATTAAATGTATTTGTGAATGAATTGTATTCTGAAAAGAATAAAAGTTGAAGTCAGCTAAGAGACTAGCCTTCTTTTTCAAGGATAGATTTATATTTCTCATTTGTCTGCAAATGAAAGTTCATTCATTCAGGAATGTGAATTGTGTGCCAGGCAAAAATTATGTTACTTCCTCAGAGAAAATAATTTAATCTTGTGGAGGTGCTGCCTCTATGTAGAATAATTGAAACAGGTTATTTTCAATCAGGAAAAGGAGCCTAGCTAGCTAGGTTAGGATTTTTTATTAAAAAAAATTTTTTTTTAACGTTTATTTATTTTTGAGACAGAGAGAGACAGAGCGTGAATAGGGGAGGGGCAGAGAGAGAGGGATACACAGAATCTGAAACAGGCTCCAGTCTCTGAGCCGTCAGCTCAGAGCCCAACGCGGGGCTCGAACTCATGGAGGGCGAGATCATGACCTGAGCCGAAGTCGGACCCTTAACCGCTGAGCCACCCAGGCACCCCAGGATTTTTAATTGATAGAAAAGAAATATGCATTAACTATCTCTGCCTCTCATTTATACATTCCTCATATATTGGCATTGAAATAGAACTGTAATTTTTATAAAAATAAAAATTATATTAACCTTTTGAAAGAGAAACATTTGGTTTCATTATCAAGGGCAGAAGAATGTGCCACACACTTCTTAATATCACTTTTGCAGTTTTTGGGTCTAGTCTCCCAATTCCTGCTGGGTAGGAATATTTGGAACAGGGTGCATTTCTTTTCCAGAAATCTTGTTATGGGGAACAAACAAGTCTCATGTAGACTGTGGTTTTAGTATTTGCCATTACATTCCTTTCCTCATTGCTAAAATATTAGTTGGGATTCCCATTATGGAACATATTTTTACAGTAAGGTAGAGGCATCTGAAGCTAGTTCAGTTTTTACTAGCAGGTGATAGAAAAGAGTGCCTTCTGTGGACTTTCAGTTAATTGCCTTTCATAAAAATCCGAGGTCACCAGGGTAAGCCTCAGATTTATGAAATTTTTACTGAATTGATTGATATTTGTAGGCTTGAGACAGGGTGGTTTAGTGGGGGGGGGGGGGAAGCAGTTCTGGATTTGTTATCCTGTCTCCAAGAGGCTTACAGATTACTAGACCTTCACCTTAACAATTTACGTAAGTATTTCTTAACCAAGACTCACTTTTCTCATCTATGAAAATTGATATATTTATTCCTGTCTGATGGAGTTACAGAAGAGAAAGTGACTTCTGATAGGTAAGTATCAGACTTAAAATATTGAATCTTAATAAATGTTATTTCCCCCCTAAGGTTTCCAGCCTCTGTATAGGAGCATGTGCCTATCATGAAGCCAAAAAGTTCTTCTAGGTTTTTGTTTGTTTGTTTGTTTGTTTGTTTGTTTGTTTTAAGAGCAGTTTTAGATTCACAGCCAAATTGAAGGAATAATACAGAGATGTCCTATATACACCTGCTCCCACACATGCAAAACACCCACTACCAAAAGAGTGGTACATTTGTTACAACTGATGAATCTACATTGATATGTATAATCGCCAAAGTTCGTAGTTCACATTACAGTTAACTCCTGATGTTGCATATCCTGTGGGTTTGGGACAAATGTATAATGACACGTATAGTATTGTACTGAGTGTTTTCACTGCCCTAAAAATCCCCTGTGCTCTACCTATTCATCCCTTCCCCTCACTGTCACTGCCCCCCCCCCCCATGTGTGACAGTCACTAATCTTTTGACTGTCTCCATAGTTTTGCCTTTTCTAGGATACCACATAGTTGAAATCATAGTCTGTAACATTTTCAAATTGGTTTCTTTCACTTAATATGCACTTAATTTTCCTCCATGCCTTTTCATGTTTGAGAGTTCTTTTCTTTTTTAGCAGTGAGTAATACTCCTTTGTCTGGATGTATCACAGTTTATTTATCTGTCTACCTGTTGAAGAACATCTTGATTACTTATAAAATGTTTTATATTCTTGATTCTTTTTTTCCTAGTTATTTGAGAGGGATTTAAATAGTACAAATGTAAAAGTGATTAGTACAACCAATTTTATTTTACTTAGTAATTCATTGTTCCTTTGGTTTTCTAAATATTATTCAGGGAATTTACAATATTACAAATGCAAAAGTGAAACCACACTGTTTAAAATGGACTCCATGTGACCTAGAAAACTATAAGGCACTCTCATCCCACCCTTTATTCCGTATTCCTTGCTTCCCCACAGTTATGGGCTCTAACATTTTGTGTTTGTAAGGGATTTTCTATTTACAGAGTACTTTTATATCTATTAATGAATTTCATCCTATTACAGTTCTGTTTTAGGCATTTCTGCGTACAGTTTTGACCCCATCCATTTCTGATGTTGAACCTTACATTGTTCTTCTCTTTGCTGCTTCTTTAATTTTTCTTTCCTGGAGAAGAGGCTCCCTTTTTCTTGTAATAAACTATTGGTGGGCTTGGCTCTTTGAAACTGTTCTATATGCTCTGGTTTTCAGGAATATCCAGTGGCTTCTTTTCCCATCCAGAGCATGGAATTAAATGGGAAATGAGCTAAGATGAACTAAGTTCCCTCATCCTGTCTCTTTCTTTTTTTCTCTTATCAGAACAAACTAGTTTACTCCTCGGATCTCAGGACAAATCTTGTTCGTTACCAGATCTTGACTTTTCTGATTCCATGTGTAAGTGAAAAGAGACTGTATTTCACATTTGACTGTACAGACTGTGCACTTTGGGCTTAGTTATTAAACTTTCTACCCATATAGTACAGATCATATGGCTACCACATATCACTGCTCAGACTGTGCTCTGCACAACTCCGGGAACTGTAGTCACATACGTTACAGCATGTGAAATGTATGACTTCCTTTACAGGACTGCTATGAGAATTATATGATCTCATAAAGTGCATAGTTTAGGGGCACCTGGGTGACTCAGTTGGTTAGGCATCTGACTCTTGATTTCAGCTCAGGTCATGATCTCACAGTTTGTGGGTTTGAACCCTGCATCAGGCTCTGTGCTGACAGTGTGGAGCCTGCTTGTGATTCTCTCTTCCTCTGTCTCTGCCCTTCCTTCGCTAATGTGCATGTGTATGCCTGCGTGCTCTTTCAAAAATAAATACATAAACTTAAAAACAATAATGAGTGTAGCTTAACATAATGATAAAGAGTATGGACTCAAGAGCCTAAGTTCCTGGAATGACAATTCAGCCCTTCTACTTATTAGCTGTATGATCCTGGGAAAGTCATTTAACTTTTACTAAGGCTGACTTTCCTTATCTTTAAAATAGAAACAACAGTGTTTGCCTTGCAAGGATATTTTGAAGATCAAGTATGTTAATATTTATAAAGCACTTAGAATAGTTCCCAGCATATAGTGAACGTCCAATATATGTTAGCTGTTTTTCTTACTGTGTGAAAATTATTTACTATGGTGTTGATGCTCTTTGGTAGTTTTTAATCATTATGTAAGGCTTATTCTTCACACTTGTGGTCTTTCTCCATTAGGCCTTTCCTAACCTCCTTCATCCTTATCTTTCCTTCTTTAGATTTTTATGCAGCAGGAATTATATTAGGTATGTGATTTAGCTTGGAACTGTATGCTACTTTATAGTACGTATATTTCTCTTTCTAGTTTAAGTGGAAGGCACTTGAGGGCTGAGACCCTGATCTGTACCTTTAATGTGTTGTCAGCTTTTAGCACCTCTGCCTTGCCTGGGACTGGTGTCAGTTGAAGATCGTCCATTGTCTACCCTTTTCCCTGAAGTGAGTCACTGTCCTCAGAGCTTGAGGCTTGAGAATTAGAAAGGACAACAGAACTAGTGGATTCATGGTCTCTCCTTTGATTATATAAGGCTAGCATAGACAACAGTGAACAACTGAAAACGTAATTCAATTCTAGGTTATATGTTCCAACTACTAGAAGGCAGCAGGAGTTGAGAAGAGAGCCATGTCTGTAAGGACTGGGTCAGGAAGAAGAAGGCTTTCTGTGGGGGGTGTAGCGTCAGTGGAGTTGTCTGTGAGTACATCAGGCTGGACTGGGCCTTCAGACAGTACTGATAATTTTGATGCTTGTGTTAATACTAAGAGCTAATACTAATATTAATCCTAAGAGCAGTCATTAACACAGCATGCTGTGCTTGGCATTGCTCTTAGTGCTCTACACGTGTTAACATGTTTAATTCTTACAGTGAATCTGTAAGACAGGAACTACTTTTATCCCCCTGTTAAAAATAAAGAGTTTGATGTGCCAACAGATTTTATTTAATTGTGATCGTGATTACAACTTTTTTTCTTTATTTCACAGTAAGTGAAAGCTTTTACAGTTCCTCAAGATTCAATGTTTTGCAGTTATGTTCCATCATATTTTTTAAAATCTTGGCTTATAATCTTTCTTCTTAAATAAAAGATACTTTTTATGATAGTCCCCTCCTCATAAAAACATAATTATCAACAACAACACAAACAGATAAAAGGCTTTTATGTTTTGGAATGTGGGGTAGCTTATTTTGTAATTTTATAACTAATTCTATAATTTAGGTCAGGACATCAGATTTTAATGGTTTCTTATTTGTCTAATTAAAAACAACTGGTAAAGATCCTCATTTCCAGAGAGAAAAATAACAGAGTATTGAGTTTGCAAAATATTTATGGCGGTAGAGTTCTGGATTTAATTTCTAGCTACTTGGGTGCCAGTAACCTACTAGAATTTGTTTTTTAGCAACTTTGATAGAGTTACTGTGCTCTTGTCAAACTTTGTAACATAAATGGTAGATCATTGACAGATCTCATCAGTAGTTTTTTGGAAGCCCTTTGATGGA
The DNA here is from genome assembly GCF_016509475.1 of Prionailurus bengalensis. NCBI lineage: Eukaryota > Metazoa > Chordata > Mammalia > Carnivora > Felidae > Prionailurus > Prionailurus bengalensis. Next base: position 126,869,148 of record NC_057344.1, on the reverse strand, counting down.
AATAGACTTTGATTTTTATTGTGTTGTTTAAGGGAAAAAATAATTTAAATGAATCTATCATTTTTTTTCACTCGTCAAAGGGACTCTTGCAGTTGGACTTGTTTGTAGCTAGCTCTTTTTCTTGTGAGATGTAGGCTGTATTCCTTGTGACATCAGAGAAAATTGTTCAGTTTCTAATAGAAATAGAAACTATCTAAGAGATAGCTAAAGATGAACAGGCTTGATTGTGATAAAAAGTCTTCCAAATTGTGCATTACTGTGTCTACGCACACGTCATTCAATGATTACTTTTGGCTTATTCATTTGCCAAAATAACAGATAAGCCATCAGTAGGGCAAGTGTTGTTGAGTCCTCTAATTGGGGCTCTATTTCATGTGGGTATTTACCTATCTTTCTTCCTTCTCGTTCACAGATCTTGCTGTGGATTAGTGTTAACAATCCTATGTTTGAGCACGGCTGTGAAACTCGATGCCTCATGTAGGAGGCCTGCCTTCTATGGCGGTATATGAGGTGTGATTATAAAGTGTGAGACTGGTTTCCACTTTATGGACACACTGTGCACATACAGTCTGCCTCTGCTGGGTGTTTTTTTCCTTTTGCAATGTGTTGGTGGGAGAATGTGTATAGGAATTCTTTTCTGGCTCTTCTTTTTTTCCTTTTTCTTACAAGATGGCAGGATGTTTGAAATGAGCTCTTATACCTGCCCTGCTAAGCTTGCTGTTTCACTTGCTCTCCGCCTCTCACCCCTCCATTGTCCGCACTGAAACTTCAGATGAGAAATGTTTTTCTTTGGTCTGCCTTTCTTCTTTTTCTTTAGCTCATCACAGAGATGCTTTCGTGGATGATCTTGTGATCATATTATACTCAGGAGGTGATATATAACTTCCAGTTAGTGAATTAATTTCATCAACTCTAAGATATAAGGTATGTTGTTCTGATTTCAGAGATGTAAGTGTGAAAACGTGCCCGTAGTGATGGCAAAATGTTACTATCATAAGATACATTTTTTGCAAGGTTGCTGAAATGTAAAAACACAAACGGGTTTTTGCATCATTGAAATATTGGGTCCTGGCTACTGTGGGTTTATCACTCACATCTGATATGAAGTCAGAAGCATATCACGGATAGAGCCAAGACAAACGTGTGCCAGAATCCATTCTTGGAGCATTTCTGGAAACAACTCTTTTAAATAGGCCATTATTAATTGTGGAACTTGATAACTACATGCGTTCTTAAAATACACATGAAAGGAAAGGAAAAAGAAAAAAAAAGAAGCTTTCTATTTCTCAGTCCATCACTTCATCATCCGTCAGCATTCTACTGAAGAAGTAGGACTAGCAGTAATAATGTTATCTTTGGATCATTCACACATGGTCAGTCAAACATGGTGTTCAATATCAGGAGCCGTGGAGGAAAAATGGGCCGTGGCTCAAGTTTGTGCTAGGGTCTGCTTTGAGATTCAGAGCTCATGACTTCATTTCTTTCAGTTTTGTCAGATAATGACTGCACTTTCCACATAAGTCTGTGTTGATGATTGAATTGTGAATATGAGGAAGACCCTATACACCATGTCTGGGCATATGGCGGGTATTAGTTTGGGGCCGCCATAGCAACATAACAACACATTGGGTGCTTAGAAGCAGAAATCGATTTTCTCATAGTTTTGGAGGCTGAAAATCCAAGGTCACGGTGCTGGCAGGGACGGGTTTCTTGGAGGCCTCTTTTCCTGCACTCGCAGATGGCCTCCCTCTTGCTGCTTCTTCACGTGGTTATCCCTCTGTGGGTGTGCATCCTTGATGTCGCTCTCTCTGGTGTCCTAATCTCTTCTTGTAAAAACAGCAGTCGTATTGGCTTAGGGACCACCCCGCAAGAGCCTTCTTTAAACTTAGTTACTTCTTTAAAGGCCTTATCTCCAAATACAGTCACATCCTGAAGCGCTTAGGGCTTAGACATATTAATTTGTGGGGGAATGAAATTCTGACCATTATAGCAGGTCCACATGTTAATTGTTATTAAAAATGTTTTTTGCTTATATAAGGATTCTCAGGTGGTGTCTGGTGTTCAAATGAGCCGCGCTAGTGGAGTGAAATAAAAGGACTTGGCTCAGTTTGTCGTGGTTAGGATAGGTCACGTGAGAACGTTAGAGTTTTAACTAGATGGTGAGGATGGTAGTGTGGGTTTGTCACTTAAAATATGTTTTAGGGGCGCCTGGGTGGCTCAGTCAGTTTAGCATCTGACTTCGGCTCAGGTCATGATCTCACGGTTTGTGGGTTCAGGCCCTGCGTCCGGCTCTGTGCTGACAGCTCAGAGCCTGGAGCCTGCTTTGGATTCTGTGTCTCTCTCTCCTCTGCCCCTCCCCCCCACTTACCCCTATCTCTCTCTCTCTCTCTCTTTCTCTCTCTCAAAAATAAACATTAAAAAAATAAAAAAGATGTTTTAAACATTTAAATAATGTTTAAAATACTGATTTTGGAATGAGCATGGTATAGTTGGAAATATGTGAGGAAGCTGATTTGGCAGGAAAAGAGCTTCACATTTGGAAGGCATGAGAGGTTAAGTGCCTGCAAGATAAGGAGAGAATAGATTTTAGAGTTGCTTGAAAACCAGGCTGTGATTTTTTTTTTTAACTCATATTAAATGTTATTGAGGGGCGCCTGGGTGGCGCAGTCGGTTAAGCGTCCGACTTCAGCCAGGTCACGATCTCGTGGTCCCTGAGTTCGAGCCCCGCGTCAGGCTCTGGGCTGATGGCTCAGAGCCTGGAGCCTGTTTCCGATTCTGTGTCTCCCTCTCTCTCTCCCCCTCCCCCGTTCATGCTCTGTCTCTCTCTCTGTCCCCAAAATAAATAAACGTTGAAAATAAAATTTTAAATGTTATTGAACTGAAGGGTGACATGAAAAAAACTTAGGATGGCCATAAACAGTTTTTTACACTATAAATTTCTGTATTTTTTAAAATTGAAAACCATTTTTTAATGTTTATCTTTTGAGAGAGCATAATTGGGGGAGGGGCGGAGAGACAGGGGACAGAAGATCCAAAGCAGGCTCACTGCTGACAGCAGTGAGCCCGATGTTGGACTTGAATTCACGAACCGTGAGATCATGACTTGAGCTCAAGTCGGATGCTCAACCAACTGAGCCACTCAGGCGTCCCAATTTCTGTATATTTTTAAAGTGAAAAGTCAGCATATATTCATGTATTACTCATGTACTTAAAACAAATCCCTTTGTAAAAGCATTTGTAGTGATCTTGTTAGCAGTCCACGATAGTGGTTAAGACAGTTAGCCTTCCCATAATGCATGTGGAGCATCCCGAAACAGTGTGTTCAAGTGCTCTCCCCTCCCCCAGTCTCTGTGAGAACATTGTGAGGTATGAGGACCCTTTTGAGAACAATTAGGTTGGACTCATGGTAATCCCTGAGAGAGTCAATAAGCATTTTACAGAAACTCCTGAAAGTTGAATAGTGCTTTGGATTATTAAAATATTTCTTACTTCTCACATTTCTTTTAAATATTTTTACCATTATTATTGTCTGAGCCACATTGGCTATCTTTATAAGGATAGCATTCTTTCTTGGAATGTAATATAAAATTTCATTACAAAATATGTAGTTGGGTTCCATTTCATAAAGTTAATTTACTTCACAGAGCTTTGGAAATGCTTTGGCTGGTGAAGTTTTTGATCTTTGATTAAAATGTCAGGTAATAAAAATATTATGTGAATTGAGATATATCTGAAAGAAAATCTAGGGTAGAGAGTATGACTTTATTTGCAACTTGGAAAGTTTTGTGCATTATTTATTGTTTTTGAAATCCCCTTAAGAGAAAAAATAAAAAGATCAATATGACAGATAATGTAAAAATTAGTTTTCATAGATTTAAATGTTAACTGAGTTGTTTGCATGTTTTCAGCGTTGAAGTAGAAGCTTAACAGCTCTTGAATTATTGTTTAAATTGAGAGTTAGTGTCAACACATGTTGATTTACTGCATGATCCTAAGGACCAACCCCTCTGAACTTGTTAAAATTGTCTGGGAGGCTGAATTTTTATCTCTTTTTGCTTATATGAAGGGCCAGAAACTTAATGCACTTTTTTGGTTCCTGATGGCAGTTTGAGTCATAAATATTAATCTTCTAAGGAGAGTCAAATTATATCTTAACAAAAGGAAATATTATACCTATATTACCAGCTCTAAGTGAAATACCTCTTTATTATAGCAGTAGTAAGACTCTTGCTTACCTTGAACATAATTTCTACAGCATAAATGTCCCATATACTAGACTCTTTAAGAGATCTTTTTCCTCGCACATTGTTTTCCAACTCTTTATGTCCATGAACCATTTGCAGGGACACTGGAGTTAAGTGGGGTCAGTTTCTTCTATATTCATGTGTTTTTGGAATAGGTGAATAGGTTCTAATGTTAGAACATAACAAGAGAAAACTCTTTGGCATTCTAAGGCAAATTAGGTCTAAGGGTCTGCTTTAATTTTTAAAACAAAGCTCTACTGTTTCTGTCCAGAAAACCAAATATCTTGGAGTTAAACATGGAAAATGTTTATAGTGTTGTATAGTTTTATTACCTCAGACAGAAGGAAAACAGTTTATTGAGTAACTTTCAGCCAATAAGAAATTTTATACAGGCCAACAATCAAGAGATGAACAGAAAATATTTTCTGGTTTAGGGAGAATGAATGAAAAGGACTTAAGATACTTAGCCATTCACTTTGAAACAAGTGTGATCTCTGTTGGCTTTCATGTGATAGTGTAGAGCTAGCCAAGTAGAAAGGTTTTGTGGGTTACAGAATTGTCCTTAAAGTGAAGGGGCATGCCCTCTTTTACTCTTGGTCATTTGATGGCTGGAACTCTAGCAGATATCTTGAATCAAAGTCACATGTGGAGGATGGCGGAAAAATTATGTAGAAGGCTACTGGGTCTTTTAGGGGTGTGAAGTTGCCCTACCAAACCTCTCTGTTACTTGGGGATCTTGTTTGTGAGAGAGAAATAAACTTGTCTTGTTTAAGCTACTGTTATTTAAAAAAAATTTTTTTTTTACATTTTATTTATTTTTGAGAGAGAGAGAGAGACAGAGCACAAGTAGGGGAGGGCAGAGAGAGAGAGGGAGACACAGACTCCAAAGCAAGCTCCAGGCTCTGAGTGGTCAGCACAGAGTCCAACACGGGGCTTGAACCCACAAACCATGAAATCATGACCCTAGCTGAAGTTGTACCCTTAACTGACTGAGCCACCCAGGCATCCCTAAGATACTGTTATTTTAGGCTGTCACTCATGGCTGAACATGCTCATGACTGATATACTCTCCCCAGCTGTATCCTGGAATCAGTAAACTATGATCTGTAGGCCACATGGAGACCCACTACCTGTTATGTTACTAAGTTTTACTGGGACACAGACACACCCATTCACTTACATACAGTTTATGACAATGACAGGCAGTGGCTGCTTTTCTGCTACAGTGACAGGACTGGGTAGCTGTATTAGAGACCGTGTAGCCCACAAAGCCTAAACTATTTATGACCTGACCCTTTTTAGAAAAAGAATGGCTCATCTCTTATCCAGTCTATTAATCATTTGACTGCATTTATTTTTCTTTGAAAGTATCACTTTTATTTTTCTTCTTTACTGATTTGTATGGGTCCTTTACCAGGCTAGACACATTTTCACCTCCTACCTGAACTACTTTGGCTGTCTTATTGTAAGCTTCTTTAAACTGTAAAGTTGTTACTTAACCATTCCATCAGATACACTGTAACATGGTAATTATGCTTTCTTAAACATAGTTCACGTTATGTTGCTTCTCTAATCAAAAACTCTCAGTGACTTTCTGTTTCTTGTAGCATCAGGTCATAATATTTTTGCTGGTCTTTTATGATTCTTTATATTCTTGCCCTATGCTAGCATGCCAGTATTATTTCCTATTCATTTGTTAATTCATTCTACATAACTTTTTAAATGCCACCATGTGCTGGGAAACCTAATACAAACCCACAGTTCTAGCTGTCTTTTGCTTGTAAAAATCGCAGCAGCTTCTGATTGGTCTTTTTGCCTCTAGTCTTCTCTATTCTGGTCTTTCTTCCACATTGCTTTCTGGGTGAGTTTTCTGGAATGCAGTTCTGATCATGTCACACTCCTGATTACAACTTCCAGTAACTCCCCATCACCTCCGTGGCTGGCTGTGCAGGTTAAATCTCCGTTTGTAGCATGGTATACAGGGCCTTGCCTGGTTTGGCCCTTGCATGGAGGTGCAACTCCCATTTCCTCTTTGTGACAGCCACCTTTTACTTTATCCTTCAGGAGGACTTGCCATTTTTAAATTTCTTCCCAGTTTTGATTCCTTTTGCACACACGGTGTCTGTCTAAAGCATTCTTCTTTCCTCCCTTGTCCTGCAATAAAGGGTCCTTATTAACCCTTGCTAGGTGAAGCACACATGCCACTTTCACTGTGAGGTGTTCCTGCCCCCTCCTGCGGAGTTCATCACTGCCTTTTCTGTGGTACCTCGAGCCTTGTGCCTACTTTTTATTGACCACTTACATTTGCAGTAGTTGTTGGCTCACACCATCACTTCTGTACTAGACAGTGACTCCTTAGACTGAGGTTTCCTGGTCATATGTTCTCCTTGCGTCTTACAACTTTTTGTCATGCCAGTTATCATGGTTGTGTTTTGTACTCCTTTGTGCTGTTTGATTAATGTCCTAGTTCACCACCACCTGACCCAAGGCCAGACTTGCAGCTCACCGTTGAATTTCTCAATGTAGAGCTAAGTACCTGGCATACGACACGCACTCAGTACTTGATTGTTGAATGAGTACATTAATTTGTTGAGGGCAAAACCTTTTTTTTCTTTCATGTGTGTGTATGTGTCACGTAGCACGGAACTCAACAATGTCAACTAATCACTAATGAAGCCTTGAAGAGTGTTTTTTTTTTTTTTTAAACACAGAAAAGGCTCTTTTCTTCCAATGAATCTTACCGGAATTCCAATATATAAAAGAGATAAAAATAGAACTGCCATGTTTAAATACCCTTGCTCTAGTTCCCCGCTGGGCTCCTGAAGTAACTCCACAGAATCCCTGGGCATCGCCTCACCGTTGGACAATGGATGGGGAACCACTGTTGGAGTGGAAATAGCATTGGCTGTCATGGCAGGTGTGCAGTGTTTTTAATCAAGCCCTGGCTGTAGCTGTGTGACTGGGCAGACCATTTAACTACTCTGGGACTTGGTTTTCTTCGAAAATGAAGGGTTTGTCCTAATGTCCTTGGTGTTTCTTTCCCACTGTGTGTTTGAAAGTGTCAGGTTTATTCTAGCCTTTGGTTCTCACTTAGATATATATTCACTAATTAGAGCACGGCTGTCCCTAATGCTAAATTTCTCAAGATCATGCCAACTTCTTTGGCTACTCCTTTGCTTACTGCACCTGCCACACTCACTGTCTACAGCACATAAACTAGAACTTAACATACAGAATTTTCCCAGTACAGAGTTTCCATGCACAAGCATGTTTTAGCTAGTAGACTGGCAAGATATTTGCTTATCTTAAACCACCTAATATTTTCAGAATATCAAGGCATATTCTTTCCAGATGTAAGTTATTTACCTATTGATTGAAACATTTGTAGTGTGTTTTTATTGATCAGTCACTTCAGTTAGCTTTGTCTGCTTAGTCTAAAGGACCTTATCTTACATTTCTATGTACCTCTTAACCACTTACTATCTGCTTATTGATTGATCATTTGAAAATGACATACTTGTTTAGTTGCTCAAGTTAAGAGAAATAGAGGAAAATGTGCTTTGGACATTAATTTGGTCCCATTGTAATTCAGATGAGATTGTATTTACTTACACAAGGGGGAGAATTCATTAAAGTCTTCACCATCCATTTCTTACTAGGTAACAGAGCAGAATGGAAGAGAAGACCTGCTCTGTATTCAGACAGATCTGAATTTGAATCAGAGATTTGCCCACCTTAAGTCAAATTAAAACCTACCTGACTTTAGATTCCTACTTTTAAATGGGGTAATGCTTACTTTCTCAAGGTTGTTGTGAAGACTGGTTGAGTAGACACTCCACCAAGGTTTAACTGTTTATGGGATTCCTTATCACTGGGGAAATCTGAGATAAGATCCCTATGGCCAAAGAAAAAAATCTGGGTATTCAAGAGAGTCCATGCAGTTCCATTTATTTTCTGGCCTGGTTATGTAAGGTATTTCAAATTGGAGTTACAAGGTGTTTTTTTTTTTTTCTTCAGGCTAATTTTCTCCCAGTTCAAAAACGCTGAAAGAAATTGGAGAAAATATAGAGAATTACTAACTTTGATTAAAGAATGTCCAAATTAAAGACTGACTTTTTTCCTTCTGAATTTATTTGGTGGTATACTGAAGAAGTGTTCTTGGTGAATATGTTTCGAAGAAAACACAGTTTGATTCGTACTGAAAGGGTTAATTGTGTTTGCGTTCTCTTATTTGCATATATGCCCAGGAGTATTGATATGATGAACACATCTTTAGTCACTCAGCAGCTCTGAACAGTATTTAAAGCAATATTTAAAACAACAACCTTGTGATCCAACAAGGGAACATTTGTGGAATTGGAAAAGACAAAGAAACGTTGGAAAAGTAAGTTCACTGGCACACAGGGAAAGCATTAGCCAGCCAAACACTTAGAATGGACACATGGCCACACAGCTGTAGAAAAGAGATTTTGATTCTCTCAACACAAAGTCTTGGCTTTGGACTCCCTGAGTTTAAATATTGACATTTGAAGTGGGATGAAAGTTAATATATGCCATGTTGCAATATCTTTCTCACCACATGTTAAGTGGCAGTAACACAGCCTTGTTGGATAGCTAGTACTCTGTTGTTTCTGATTTACAGCCATGGTCATTTTTCTTGTTCTAGGAATACATTGCATGAGAACACATGTTGAACCTAAAATTAGCTTCAAACCTACCTACATAAAAGTGAACTCTTCTCATATAACCAACTTATAAATATTTAGATTTTAAAATGGTGTTTAAATATATAGATTTAATTATTATTCTCAAAGAAATTATCAAAAGAATAAAAAATATAAGCAAAGAAACAAAAACAGCATCAGGAGTAATTACGGTGAAAATAGTTCAGTTTAGAACACTTAAGTGTGCATGAGAAAAGCCTAGTGTGAGTTTTGCTGTATGAGAAACCACATGTGTCTACTATCCAAAGGACAAAGAATATAATATACTATAAAGAAAAAATGTAAGCTTTTGAAGTGGTCACAATAGTTTTTTCCAACGAGCAATCCATTACATAGTGGATATTCTTTAAGTCAAGAACTCTTTTCACTGAGCTATATGGAAAATCTCTCAGTAACTGGGTATTCAAGAATGTTTTTGTGGCTCTGTATATATGGCATAAATGTTCTCAAGAGAGTTTGACTTAATTGTCATGCCCAAGAAATTTTTTGCATCTTATTAGCTTTAACTTAAGGTACACATAGGAGTTGAAAACCTCAAGTCTGTTGCCTAAATTTATATTATATACCATCATTGACAAGTATTTTATATGGCAGGTTTATATTGGAAAGGTTTCATGAATACAACCACTGTATCCTAAGAGATGGTGTGAGGAAGTTCCAGAAGTTCCATGAAGGGAATGAGGGCCCTTGGGGAAATGTTAGTCAGTCTGTAATGAAACAATTATTTATCTTGGGGGGTGATGCATAGAGGCAGAAAAACCAAGTATGTGAGATATTCTTATATGAAACTATTAAGTAGGAAGGAGATAGGAATCCGTGACAAAATGTCTTGGAAGTGGAGATATATTCAAGCTTTGTAAGTTGACAGAAAAATAAGACCATAGATTTAAGGGATAGTTTCCTGATATTTTCGACTAAGACCAAACCTTTTTAGACCTTTCATCCACTCTGTGTCTATGTTAAGTAGACACATAAACACCTTTAACATCATTCTCAGGCACAGTAGTTAATGGTATTTGAATTGAGAAGGCTGCCTAGAGTCAGAGCCATTCAGAAAGTAGGGACCATGATAAATTCAACCTTATTGTTACTGATTATGTACATCAATCACATTTACTGGAAAGTAATTGTCTGCAGCTGCTTTCCATTTACTTTTTAACTTCTTTTATAGAATAGGTAACTTTTGGGGCGCCTGGGTAGCTCAGTCAGTTAAGCGGCTGACTTCAGCTCAGGTCATGATCTCATGGTCCGTGAGTTCCAGCCCCGCGTCGGGCTCTGTGCTGACAGCTCAGAGCCTGGAGCCTGTTTCAGATTCTGTGTCTCCCTCTCTCTGACCCTCCCCGTTCATGCTCTGTCTCTCTCTGTCTCAAAAATAAATAAACGTTAAAAAATTTTTTTTTAAAGAATAGGTAACTTTTTTTTTTACCATTTTATTTTTTAAATTTACATCCAGTTAGTTAGCATATAGTGCAACAATGATTTCAGGAGTAGATTCCTTAGTGCCCCTTACCCATTTAGCCCATCCCCCCTCACAAAACCCCTCCAGTAACCCTCTGTTTGTTCTCCATATTTGAGAGTTTCTTATGTTTTGTCCCCCTTCCTGTTTTTATATTATTTTTGCTTCCCTTCCCTTATGTTCATCTGTTTTATATCTTAAAGTCCTCCTATCAGTGAAGTCATATGATATTTGTCTTTCTCTGACTAATTTTGCTTAGCATAATACCCTCTAGTTCCATCCACGTAGTTGCAAATGGCAAGATTTCATTCTTTTTGATTGCCAAGTAATACTCCATTGTATATATATACCACATCTTCTTTCTCCATTCATCCATTGATGGACATTTAGACCCCATACTTTGAATGTTGTTGATAGTACTGCTATAAAACAGCATGTTTGGAGTGCATGTGCCCCTTTGAAACAGTTGTATTCCTTGGATAAATACCTAGTAGTACAATTTATGGGTCATAGGGTAGTTCTATTTTTAATTTTTTGAGGAATCTCCATACTGTTTTCCAGAGCGGCTGCACAGTTTGCATTCCCACCAGCAGTGCAAAAGGAATCCTCTTTCTCCGCATCCTTGCCAACATCTGTTGTTGCCTGATTTGTTAATGTTAGCCATTCTGACAGGTGTGAGGTGGTATCTCATGGTGGTTTTGATTTGTATTTCCCTGATGATGAGTGATGTTGAGCATTTTTTCATGTGTTGGATGGCCATCTGGATGTCTTCTTTGGAGAAGTGTCTATTCATGTCTTTTGCCCATTTTTTCACTGGATTGTTTTTTTGGGTGTTGAGTTTGATAAGTTCTTTATAGATTTGGATACCCTTTATCTGATATGTCATTTGCAAATATCTTCTCCCATTCTGTCGGTTGCCTTTTAGTTTTGCTGACTGTTTCCTTCGCTGTGCAGAAGCTTTTTATTTTGATGAGATCCTAGTGGTTCATTTTTGCTTTTGCTTCCCTTGCCTCTGGAGACATGTTGAGTAAGAAGTTGCTGTGGCCAAGATCAAAGAGGTTTTTGCCTGCTTTCTCCTCAAGGATTTTGATGGCTTCCTGTCATACATTTAGATCTTTCATCCATTTTTAGTTTATTTTTGTGTATACTGTAAGAAAGTAGCCCAGGTTCGTCTTCCTGCATGTTGCTGATCAGTCCTCCTAGCACCACTTGCTGAAGAGATTGTTTTTATTCCGTTGGATATTCTTTCCTGCTTTGTCCAAGATTAGTTGGCCATACTTTTGTGGATCCATTTCTGGGTTCTCTCTTCTGTTCCATTGATCTGAGTTAGATTTATTCCTAGGTATTTTATGGTTTTTGGTGCAATTGTAAATGGGATCGATTCCTTGATTTCTTTTTCTGTTGCCTCATTGTTGGCATATAGGAATGCAACCAATTTCTGTGCATTGATTTTATATCCTGCAACTTTGCTGAATTCATGAATCAGTTCTAGCAGTTTTTTTGGTGGAGTCTTGGGTTTTCCATATAGAGTATCATGTCATCTGCAAAGAATGAAAGTTGACCTCCTCCTGGCTATTTGGATGCCATTTATTTCTTTATGTTGTCTTATTGCAGAGGCTAAGACTTCCAATACTATGTTGAATAACAGTGGCAAGAGTGGACATCCGTGTCTTGTGCCTGACCTTAGAGGGGAAAGCTCTCAGTTTTCCCCATTGAGGATGATATTAATGTTGGGTCTTTCATATATGGCTTTTATGATCTTGAAGGATGATCCTTCTATCCCTACTTTCTTGAGGGTTTTTATCAAGAAAGGATGCTGCATTTTGTCAGATGCTTTCTCTGCATCTGTTGAGAGGATCATGTGGTTCTTGTCCTTTCTTTTATTGATGTGATGAATTACATTGATTGTTTTGTGGATATTGAACCAACCCTGAATCCCAGATATGAATCCCACTTGGTAATGGTGAATAATTTTTTTAATGTATTGTTGGATCCAGTTGGCTAATATCTTGATGAGGATTTTTGCATCCATGTTCATCAGGGAAATTGGTCTGTAGTTCTCTTTTTTGTGGGGTCTTTGTCTGGTTTTGGAATCAAGGTAATGCTGGCTTCATAGAAAGAGTTTGGAAGTTTTCCTTCCATTTCTATTTTTTGGAACAGCTTCAAGGGAATAGGTGTTAACTCTTCCTTAAATGTTTGGTAGAATTCCCCTGGAAAGCCATCTGGCCCTGGACTCTTGTTTTTTGGGAGATTTTTAATTACTAATGCAATTTCTTTACTGGTTATGGGTCTGTTCAAAATTTCTATTTCTCCTAGTTTCAGTTTTGGTAGTTTATATGTTTCTAGGAATTTGTCCATTTCTTCCAGATTGCTCATTTTATTGGCATATAATTGCTTATAATATTCTCTTATTATTGTTTTTATTTCTGCTGTGTTGGTTGAGATCTCTCCTCTTTCATTCTTGATTTTATTTATTTGGGTCCTTTCCTTTTTCTTTTTGATTAAACTGGCCAGTGGTTTCTCAATTTGGTTAATTCTTTCAAAGAACCAGCTTCTGGTTTCATTGATCTGTTCTGTGGTTTTTTTGTTTTTGTTTTGGTTTTGGTTTTGGTTTCAATAGCATTTATTTCTACTCTAATATTTATTATTTCCTGTCTTCTGCTGTTTTGGGGTTTTATTTGCTGTTCTTTTTCCAGCTTTTTAAGGTATAAGGTTAGGTTGTGTATCTAAGACCTTTCTTCCTTTTTAAGGAAGGCCTGGATTGCTATATACTTTCCTCTTATGATCGCCTTTGCTGCATCCCAGAGGTTTTGGGCTGTGGTGTTACCATTTTCATTGGCTTCCATATACTTTTTAATTTCTTCTTTAACTTCTTGGTTACCCATCCATTCTTTAGTAGGATGTTCATTAGTCTCCCAAGTATTTGTACCTTTCCAAATTTTTTCTTGTGGTTGATTTCGAGTTTCATAGTGTTGTGGTCTGAAAATATGCATGGTATGATCTTGATCTTTTTGTACTTGTTGAGGGATGATTTGTGTTCTAGTATGTGATCTTTTCTGGAGAATGTTCCATGTTCACTGGAGAAGAATGTATATTCCACTGATTTAGGATGAAATGTTCTGAATATATTTGTTAAGTCCCTCTGGTGCAGTGTGTCATTCAAAGCCATTATTTCCTTGTTGATTTTGTGTTTAGATGATCTGTCCATTGTTGTAAGTGGGGTGTTGAAGTCCCCTACTATTATGGTATTATTATCAATGAGTTTCTTTACATTTGTGATCAGTTGATTTCTATATTTGGGTGTGCCACATTTGGAGCATAAATGTTTACAATTGTTAGGTCTTCTTGGTAGATAGACCCCTTAATTATGATATAATGCCCTTCTTCATCTCTTGTTACAGTCTTTATTTTAAAGTCTAGATTGTCTGATATAAGTATGGCTACTCCGGCTTTCTTTTGGCAACCATTAGCATGATGGTTCTACATCCCCCTACATTCAATCTGAAGGTGTCTTTAGGTCTAAAGTGGTTCTCTTGTAAACAGCATATAGATGGATCTTGTTTTCTTATCCATTGTGTTATCCTGTGTCTTTTGATTGGAGCATTGAGTCCATTGACATTTAGAGTGAGTACTGAAAGATATGAATTTATTGCCATTATGTTTCTTATAGAGTTGGAATTTCTGGTGGTGTTCTCTGGTCCGTTTTAGTCTTTCTTGCTTTTGGTCTTTTTGTTTTGTTTTGTTTTTCCTTCATCTTTTCTCCCCTCAGAGAGTCCCCCTTAAAATTTCTTGCAGGGCTGGTTTAGTGGTCATGAACTTTAATTTTTGTTTGTCTGGGAAACTTTTAATCTCTCCTACTATTTTGAATGACGGCCTTGCTGGATAAAGAATTTTTGGCTGCATATTTTTCTGATTCAATACACTGAATATGTCCTGCCACTCCTTTCTGGCTTGCCAAGTTTCTGTGGATAGGTCTGCTTGCAAACTTGATCTGTCTTCCCTTGTAGTTAAGGACTTTTTTCTTCCCTTGCTGCTTTCATGATTATTTCCTTGCCTGTGTATTTTGTTAATTTGACTATGGTATGCCTTGTTGATGGTCAGTGTGTTGAATCTAATGGGAGTCCTCTGTGCTTCTGGGATTTTGATGTCTGTGTCTTTCTCCAGGTTAGGAAAGTTTTCCGCTATGATTTGCTCACATAACCCTTCTACCCCTTTTTCTCCCTCTTCATCTTCTGGGACCCCTTTGATTCTGATGTTGTTCCTTTTTAATGAGCCATTGATTTCTCTAATTCTTAAATTGTGCTCTTTTGCTTTAGTCTCCCTCTTTTTTTCTGATTCATTATTTTCCATAAGTTTGTCCTCTATATCACTGATTAGCTGCTCTGCCTATCCATCCTTGCTGCCGTGGCCTCCATTTGAGATTGCAGCTCAGTTATAGCATTTTTTAAATTTCATCCTGACTAGATTTTACTTCTTTTATCTCTGGATAGAGGGGTTCTAATCTATTTTCGACTCCAGCTAGTATTCTTGTTATCGTGATTCTAAATTCTGGTTCAGACATTTTGCTTGTTATCTGTGTTTGATTAGGTCCCTGGTTGTCATTTCTTCTTGCTCTTTCTTTTGGGGTGAATTCCTTCATTTTGTCACTTTAAAGGAAGAAAAGGAATTAATAAGGTAAAAAAAAATTAAAAAATTAAAAACAACACACACACAAAAATGAAATCAATGATGCTAGATTCTAGGTCATTTGGTCTGGGTGTTGAAAGAGCTTGATAGATTCAAGAAAAAAGGGGGAAAAAAAGAAAAAGAAAAAAAAGGAAAACATTTGAAAATTTGAAAAAATGAATGCAATGAAATAGAATAAAATGATGAACGTAAAATAGAATTTGAAAAATTTACTGAGAACAAACTAAGGGTTGATGGGGGGTGGGAGGGAGGGGAGGGTGGGTGATGGGTATTGAGGAGGGCACCTTTTGGGATGAGCACTGGGTGTTGTATGGAGACCAATTTGACAATAAACTTCATATATTGAAAAAAAAGAAAAAATTACAAAGTAAAAAATACAGTAGAAAAATTAAATATTTTTAATAAAAATTGAAAATAAAAAAGTTTTTCTGCATTCAAGAAAAAGAGAAGAAACAAAAAAATTTTTGAATAGATGTCCCAGTGAACAGACTGAAATAGGATTGAAATTACATCATTCTACCCTAGAAGTCAAATAATGAAGCACTTTATAGTCCATAAACTAAGTAGGCGAGAGACCTGTGGTGTTCCTGAAGAGTGAGGTTGGCTCGGTTGGGCGGGGCTTAGTGTAATGGCTCCATTCTCCACTAGATGGTGCTGCTTAGCTTACTGGGGTGGATTGTTGTGGGGCTTGTAGGTGTGTATGTGCATGCATGGGAGGAGGAAAATGGAGTCACCCAGCTACCCAGTCTCTAGTACCGGAACTCTGTTCTCCCCGATTGGCAATTGCACCCCCATCCTTTGTCTCCGGCGTCCGTCCACTCCCCGCTTTTACACTGTCGGTGAACAAGCCATCAGGTTGCTAAGCGACACCTCCCTCCTGAGTTTTATCTCAGATGCATTTGTCTTTCCCGACCCCTCATTTCTGAGGCGCTGCAGCTTTGACCCGTTCTGACCCTCTATGGGAGGGTCTCACTGAACAATGGCTGGGTGCCAGCCACACCCAGGAATGTTAGCGGGACCTTGCTGTTGCCAATGCCCAGAGACTGTGGCTGGGTGCCAGCTGGCCCCAGAAAGGCTCACGCAGTCGTGTAGCAGCAGCGTTTCGGTGATTATGGCAAATCACAACACACATCTGGCGCCAGGCTTCACCCTTAATGTCCTTGCTCCCAACCCAGTGGATATGGCCCTTCTCCGAGGTCTGCTGGGAACTTTGTCTGTGGGGAGGCTGTACCACCTCTACCAAATGTCCTCCCAGCCTGGGAACCACCTCTTCCCATGTGGCCCGAGGACCCCCCCCCCCCCCGGACTTTACTCTGCTCCTGAGGATTCGCCCTTCCCACCAGAGCACTTGCCAGGTATCGAGCTGCGGATTTTCAGACTCTGCGCTACCGCTGTTTATAGAGTCTTATTGGTATTTAAACCCTTTCCTTTCTCTTTTCTCCCTTTTTAGTTCGGTCCCTGTAGCTGTTTCCACTTTCTACTTTCTCTCCAGCTGCTTTTGGGGGGGTGCTTTTCCCATACTCTCTCCCCATCTGTGCCCTTTCTCCGCAAGCAAAAACAGCTTCCTGCCTTCCGTGGCTTCTTTCTCCCCCATTTATGTCTCCATGCCACGTACCTGCCGAGTTCTGTGGTTCAGGTTGTGCAGATTGTTGTGTTAATCCTCAAATCAGTTTTCTAGGTGTGCAAGATGGTTTAGTGTTGGTGTGGCTGTATGTCTTGGACACAAGATGCAAAAAAAACTTCCGTGCTGTTCTGCAATCTTGGCTCCTCCCCTAGAAGAGATAACTTCTATTTGCAAGTGTTTTATGTATGTCAAAGGGATTTTCGTTTAACTATTTAATAAAGTAATAAGAACATTCAAAATTCTGATTGTAGTAGTGTAAGAGCTCAAAATAAATCTGATCCAGAAATTATTAGAGAACTTGTGGCATTACATGTAATGCAATAATGACCATATTCTTCATCTTATTTGGGGAGAGTCTCTGTAAAGGTAGCGATAATAAAATTTTAGTAGTTTAATACATTTTCCCATTAGCTCTATCAGTATTAGCTATGCTTGTTACTTCACATCCAAGGGAATCTTTTTTTTTTTTCCCTTTTTGTATCTTTGAACTTGCCTGGCAGCTCTCCAGACATCATTACTTGGTAATATCTGCATGGCTTATTATGCTTTGTTTAGAAAGGAAGAAGTACCTAGAGACCAGAGTGATTACACCTTGCTAGTAATGATGGCTCTTCATGTCTCACGTCTCCCTTATTTCTCATGACAAGATCTCTGCAACCGGGAGGAAGAATATTATAATGCTAATGCTAAGCTCTAGGATATGATGAGTAATTAATAAGAGTCGGTTTTAAAAGCTGTTTTTTTTTTTATGGGTTGCACTGAAATGAAAAAGTGGAAATGCTCTATTGAGTTCTGAGCAAAATACATTTATTTAGAAATTAGATATCCTACTTTATCAGATAGAAGAATGTTACTGAGGAAATTTGCACTGCCTGTTCAGACACTGAAATGCTAGCATGGGGGAATCTTTGAGGAGTGGCAGCGTCATGTAACTTTATATTCTTTTAGTTTCAACTTTAATATTAAAATTTTATGCTAAAACTTGAAGGCAACTTATGTTGTTGGGCAGGGGGCAGGCACAAGGCCGGTGGGCCTCTGGTGTTTGAGGTAGCTCTAGGATCCATCCTGTGTGCAGTCAGTGAGAATTCTAGATCTTTCCTGGTTAGTGAGTTTTACCTCTGGCACATTCTGTTCTTGTCCCTTTGTTCTGTGTTCCCAAGTAATTAGGCCTTTGCTGTATCCTTTGGGCCCCACCTCTACCCTGTACCCCAGTTTCTGCTGCCAAATTTCCCTGATGTTCTACATTTTTTCTCAGCTTCCCTCTGTTACTTGCTTCGTGGATTTTCCGGCAGTTGTTCCTGGCAGTCATGGTTCATCTGTACATCCCAGGTCTCCTTCGCCGACTACATTCCATCAGTCCTTGAGACTAAGTTCTGACACTGAGAAGCTTGTTTAGAAGCCTACAGTTCCCAGGCTGCTAGACGAGGCTGTCCATTCTGTTCAAAGCCTGAAAGCCATTGTTTTAACATTGGGTGATACTCTCAGAAAACTCATAGCCCATCCTAAAGCCCACTTTTTTTTTCCTATTTTATCCTGACAAAGTCCTGATTATTTTTAAAGCATCCTATATGCTGTTTAGGGTTGGGAGGCTATGTTGTTGCTGGAATAGCAGGATAAGCAGAGCAGAAATATTCCTTTTCGGCTTTAGCTCTCTCCTTTGCACTTATTACTAACATACGATATATTTCACTTTTGAATCTTGTTTATTATTTGTTTTCCCTGCCAGAATGTGGGTGCCATCTGGGCAGGGAATTTTGTCTGCTTTGTTCCCCTCTGTATCTGCAGGTCTTGTAACAGTGCCTGGCACTCAATGTATGCTCAATAAATATTAATAGACTAAAATTCTGACTTTGTCAAATAATTAAGTCTTCAAGTTTAGAAGTCAGCTAAGGAATTAATGGTCACCATGTTCTGGTTGCTTTGTGGTTTATATATATAAAGAGTTGTGATATTTAAAAGCTTTCATGAGTTTTTAAATATTTATTATACTTTTAAATGTTTCATTATTTACTTAAGAATTATAATTACAGATTAACTTTTTAGTTACTTGCAGACCAGGATTATGTTTTTGTTATATATGTTGTTTTATTTTTTATAGTCCCTTAAATTCAGGTGTTTTGTTTTATTTCAGTTTGTAAACCCGTTGAAATAAACCATACCTCATTAATTGATCTGAAGACATACTGTGTTAACATATTTTAGAATTACCTAATTTGGGATATATCATAGTGTCATTATATGACAATCACAGTATTTTTTTTCCTCAGTGCTACATAGAATTATGGTGTTGCACATCATATAAATGATGTTTTATATTTGATGAAATATCGTAGTTAGGTTTTGAAGTTTTGGATAATTTTGAGTATCACCGAAGTGTAATTGTTAGAGTAATTTGTTCCCATTTGGACCACAAAGCTACTGAAAAACCTTCATAAAAACACTTTATAGTGTTCCTTCATATACTTCATATAACTCAGTTACCCTAACAAAGTAAGATTTTGGAGGGGCTTTGGTATTACTTAATATTGGATTAAAGGTCATGATTAATCACCCAGCAGTGATTTCAAGGTGGTATTGCTGACTTCACATGTAACAGAAATTTTTCTGTTTGCAATTTGACAATTGGAACCAGCTTAGTTGCAGAGATTCAGGGTTTTAGAACTCAACATGGCAGATTGCTGAAGAAATTGGTTCTCCAAGAGCTTCTGGATTAAGGGGCTCTGATGCTGAGAGTGTAGACAGACTTGAACATCGACCCAGGTGTTTCCTAATGCATGACCTGCTGTGTATGGTACATTTATCATCTTTTAAATAAAACGGAGGTGCCCTCTGGAGGCCTAGTCAGTTCTTGATAGCTGGTTAGAATCGTATGTTAAACAAGTATTTGTGGGGAATCTAGATATATCCCATAGGTAGGGAGGCAAGGGACTTGAAAACATTGTCAGAGAAACTGTGTAGAGTTGTGAGGTTTTGGAGAAACGATTTGGTGTTTCTGATCACTGATTGACTTTGTGGAAAGTCACCAAACCCCTTTGGGCCTTAGTTTGAGTACTTGTGAAGTGAAAGAACTGGGCCATGGAATATGATGAATAAAAATAACTGTTTTCCCTTTAGGAATGGATGTGTTTTATACAAAGGTTGTTTGATGTAAGAAAAAAAAAATATTTGAGTGTCTGTTGGTCAAACTAGAATGATTACATTGGTGTTTTAACTCAACATGTAACCTAATTCGTCACTGCTAAAATCTAAATCTTACCAAGGTGGTTTGTTATTCTACTTGTCAATTTAGGGAAAAACAATTTAGCCCTTCCCTCTATCCTCTGTGTCAGTTACCTGCAGTGTTAAGTTTCACACGACAAAACATGATGGATAAGCATGTACTATTCTAATTTAATTCAGAGATGCCTCAACTGCAGGCATCAGCTTCATATCTGTTGAGCTTTCTGGTCTCATTGAGACTGGCACCACAAAGATCAGATTTCGTTACCATTTTTCTCTTATTGCTTATTTATCAATAGACTTACTACTTTCAATATTTAATGTTATGGAATATTTTGGATTGTTTAATCCAACAAAAGTCAAGTTTTCAAGGCCTCTAATAACTTTTTATGTAAATTCTAATAATGAGACTAACATAAATTTTATTAGCAATAAAATATAATCTAATTAAAAGCACTTGCTGCGATAAAATTGTATGCCAGGATCCAATTAATCTCTCCTAAAACCCTATAGTTTAAAATTAATATAGGTAGGTTCTGTACTTAAAATAGTTCATGTCCTAGACAAATGTGCTATAAATAAAAGACATAGAATATGTTCTTATTTAAAAATAATAATTAAAAAAAAATAAGGTTCCTAAATGATTTTAATATCATTTGATTTTCTTTGACAGTATATTTTATTTGTAGTGATGGTTTGGTGATCATTAATTATAAATTTATCCTCAGTATTATGTAAGAAATTAAAAGAAGTATTCAAATGAACACTGTCACTGTGAAATGTAATATAGTATGTACAGTGTTCTGTTAACTCTTTAAAATTCTGCCTTTTTTCTCCTGCAGTAAGTTATGATAGCGTGAAGTCTTTGAAGAAAACTTTGAGTCTTCTTTACAACATATTTTGGGTAGAATTAGGTCCACTTAGAACATATAATTTGTATTTAATGTCTTTTCTCCTCTTGCTGTGACTTTAGATAAGTTGCTTGTTTACTTTTTCTTTAAAAAGGTAACTTTAGAGGCGTCTGGGTGGGTCAGTCAGTTGAGCTTCCGACTTCGGCTCAAGTCATGATCTCACGGTCTGTGAGTTCGAGCCCCGCGTTGGGCTCTGTGCTGACAGCTCAGAGCCTGGAGCCTGTTTCAGATTCTGTGTCTCCCTCTCTCTGACCCTCCCCTGTTCATGCTCTGTTTCTCTCTGTCTCAAAAATAAATAAACGTTAAAAAAAAAATTTAAAAAATAAAAAAAATAAAAGGGTAACTTTATTATGATCTTTTTGAATAGAAAAATAATATCTGCACATTGTAAGAATATTTGGGAAATGTAGACAATAAAAAGAAGAAAATAGATCTATTCATTATCCATCACCTCACATGACCACGAATAACATATTGGTTCCATTTCCATTACTTATTCTACAGTTACACATACATGCATGTTCATAATAAGTATATTGCATAAATGTTTTCATTAACTTAGCTTTTTGGTAATATTCAAATGTACCTTGAGCATGTCTCAAGTTACTAAATTTTGTTTGAAAATATACTTTCTTTTTTTTTTTTTAAATGTTTATTTATTTTGAGAGAGATAATGTGAGCAGGGGAGGGACAGAGAGAGAGGGAGACACAGAACCTGAAGCAGGCTCCAGGCTCTGAGCTGTTAGCACAGAGCCCAACGTGGGGCTCAAACTCATGAGCCATGATATCATGACCTGAGCCAAAGTTGGATGCTCAACCAACTAAGCCACATAGGCTCCCCTGAAAATATACTTTCAATAATGCATGATGTTACATCACTGGTCACTTAGGTTTCTTTTGTTTCTTTGTAATAATAAATGTAATTATTTTTTAGTATAAAGACATAGTACAGGGAGCCAAATTTTGGAGTTAGACATATGCAGATTTCAATTCTAGGTATAATTATTTTTGGATTTGTGACTTTACATTATTTAGTTTTACCATTTAGAAGATGGAGATCATGCTGACCTTGAAGTATTTAAATATTATAAGTAGTATAGTAAAAGCATTTTCATAAGACACAGTTCATAGTAACTGCTAAATAAATATCAGTGTTATAGCAATAACTGATAATTACTACTCTTTTAAGATTACTCAGAATTCACTTACTGAATTAAATTCAGTCTTTGAATTTATGACTTTTCCTTATGATCAACTTCTAAAAATTCCTACCAAAAAGTAAGCATTGACATTTTAAACTGCAGTCATATATCCAAGTTGCTTTCCAGAATGTTTGTATTAATTCATATTTAGAGATATCGGTGTACAAGTGTGCCTTTCTCTCCACATCCTTGCCAATATTGAATTTTATCAAAACTTATACTGATTGACTTAGCTGGAAACTCTTAGTGTTGTTTTAAATTTCATTTGTTTTATCACCAGTGAAGTTCAATTATTTTCACGGTTATGGTTCTCTTCTTTGAGTTATCTCTATGTGATTTTGCCTATTATTTAGTGTTTTTCTAATCAAGTTGTGTGTACTCTAAAATATATTAGGGCTATTAAAACTTCATTATATTTCTATTTCTTTTAATGTTTATTTGAAAGAGCATGCATGAGTTGGGGAGGGTCAGAGAGAAAGGGAAAGAGAATCCTAAGCAGGCTCTGCATTGTTAGTGCAGAGCCTGATGTGAGACTCAGTCTCACAAACCATGAGATCATGACCTGAACTGAATCAAGAGTAGGACGCTTAACCTACTTAGCCACCCAGGTACCTCCATTGTATTTCTAAAAAGATAACTATTCTTATTCTAATATTTATCCTTCATTTTATTTACTAAAAATTCTTAGCATTCAGTTTCTGTAGGTGGAATGATTTTTTTCCATTTGAATCTTTATTCAACAGCTTTTACCAACTTTATCTAGCCTTTTTTTAGATTATTATTCAGGGCTCCCTATTTTCTGGTCTTCTCATGAATCCCTTCTCCCTTTTCCAACTCTGCCCCCAAATCCCTGATGCAGTCAGATAGATCCATTATCTGCCACTGCAGATTCCATTTATGTTCATATCATATCTTTGCTGTGTCTCTTTGGTTTTGTACCTCTTCTCTGAAGCCTAAGCTAGGCTCTTATGTCTAATATTATACCATAGTTTTGTGTTTTGTTATTTTATTTTATAAATTCTTTTCTTTGTTTCCTCTCTCACTCCCTCATCTCTCTCTCTTTCCCCTTCCTTCCTTCCTTCCTTCCTTCCTTCCTTCCTTCCTCCTTCCTTTCTTCCTTCCTCCTTTCCCTTCCCTTCCCTTCCCTTCCCTTCCCTTCCCTTCCCTTCCCTTCCCCTCCTTCCCTCCTTCCCTTCCTTCCTTCCCTAATGAGATCAGTATTCCCAGCTGCATTAAAACTTCCTTCAGAATAGGATTTGTGGTTTATACTTTTGTATGTCCCCAAATCTCCTAGCATAGGCAGGGAACACACTAAGCACTTAGCAAACACTTGCTAATTTATAGAACTGCAGACAATTGCCTTCTTCCTCTACCTCCTGCTTCCCCAAATATGCATTTATTTTTACCTATTGATAGAGGAGCTAAGATAAATGAACTACAAACAGTTTGGGACAAATATTTTAGAGTTTGGTGCATTGTTTTCTCAGTTGTGCTCTCGTTCATAGAGATCCCATATATATCAAAAAATACTTCACTGACTCTGAAAAGCCAGCAGACTACACAGGGAGAAAGCTTCCAGATTGCCCCTTAAGGTGTTATGAAGGGTGTTGGGGTACTGCAGGCTCCAGGATCTCCTTAGTATGTGGGCTCTGGCAAACAGCCAGGTTAGGAGTCAAATATGTCCTTGGCCAACATTGCAGATAGGACCCAGAATATTGCTTTGTTGTGAAAAAGTGCAGAGCTACTGTTGTCCAAGAATCATCCTCAAGGGTTCTCTGAGATTCAAGTCTTTGTTAGAGACTTAGGTAGTTTGATTACTGAATATGTGCATCTTTTAATTTGCCTTTGTTTATTTAATACCTTGAGGTTATCTCACCTCTTCAGTTTTGTTTAATGATTTCACCTAAAGATTGACAATGTCTATAAAAATTCTTTGTTTTATTCAAAGTATCTATTCCTGTTTTTAGCAACTGTAATGACACTACCCATGTATGACCAAAATAAGACACAATAATTTGTGGTTTTCATTATTATTACCTTTAGCCATATAATCATTCCCATCCATTGTGGCTTAAAACTACAACTATTATCCATCACAGTTTTTGTGGGTCAGGAATTTGTATATGGTATGTTCTTTTCTCCTGGCTCAGGCTCCTTTCATGCATTTACAGTCAGATAAGGACTGGAGTTGGGACAGGGGGCGGCTGGAGCACCTGGGGGCTAGTCCAGCATCTCTTTCTTTTCATGTGCTTTTAAGGGCCTGTCTGTGTGGTCTGTCCACATAGGCTAATTCAGGCTTCTTCACAGCATGGTAGCTTCAAGGCAGTTACACTCCTATCATGGTGGCTGAATGCTTCAAGAGAGTACTGCCAGAGAACACGCCGATGGTTGCCAGAAGCGAGGGGAGTGAGCAGAATGGGTGAGGGGAGTGGGAGGTACAGACTTCCAGTTATGGAATGAATAAGTCACGGGATGAAAGACGCAGCATAGGGAATATAGTCAATGGTGTTGTAATGATGTTGTGTGGTATGGTGGCAGATGGCAGCTACCTTGTGATGAATGTAGCATAATGTATAAGCTTAGAGAATCACTGTGCTGTGTACCTGAAACCCATGTAACATTTTAGCTCTAGCTGATATAATTCTTAAAAATCTTTAGGTTTTCTTATGTATCAGTTTATAATCCATTCTGTTAGAGGAGCTAAGATGGTGGAGTGGTAGGCTTGCCTGATCCGTCAAACTCACCTAGATAAATATGCAGTCATCCTAAATACCCAATAAATCGATCTGAGGACTGACAGAACAAACTGCACAATTACAGGGAGAGAAGAGGTCACCTCGTGGAAGTGAAGAGGTGCAGAGATGTTATTTGCAGGGAAGTAGATTGCGAGTGCCCCTGAGGGGAGGGGGCCCTGGTCATCAAGAGAGGAGAGAGAGAGTACACAGGGGATCACACAGGGAAAACACTTCCCCAAAGCTGTTGACTGAGAAAGTGAGAGAGGTTGATTTTCGTGAGTTTTTACAACCAAAGGGCTCAAATACTGGAGTTTTAGAGGTCCGTGATGTGGCAGGTGTGGAGCCTGGTGGGTGCTGCAGTGCCGCTATGGAGGAAGAGGGCAGGTAGCCAAGGGGCAGAAGATCCTGGGCTGCACAGAAAGAGCTGGTTCCCCTTCTTGGAGCACTCTGAAAAGTGGCATTGCCTTTCCAGAGACAAAGGAGCTGGCAGGCACCATTTCTCTCCCCGACCCCTCAGCATAAACTAACCTCAGTAAGCAACACAGTGCCAACAGTGGTGATGTAAACTGCTTACACCAAGCCCCGCCCCCCCTTGTGCTCTGCAGGTGCTGCTTTTCCCAGGCAAGTGTACCTGAGAACTAGAGCAGTGGGCCCGTCCCCAGAGGACCAGTACCCCCCTCCCCCACCACATACACCACATCTACTGAGCATAGAGTCTGCAAAGCTTCGGTTCTAGTGGAAATAGTATACATCTCTTTTTTATTTTTTTTGAAGTTTATTTGAGAGACAGAGAGTGGGGGAGGGGCAGAGAAAAGGGGGAAGAGAGAGAGAATCCCAAGCAAGTTCCACACTGTCAACATGAAACCTGATGTGGGGCTCGAACTCACAAACCATGAGATCATGACCTGAGCTGAAGTCAAGAGTTGGACGCTTAACTGACTGAGCCACCCAGGTGCTCCAGCATCATCAGTTCTCTCTTAACAAGAGCAGAGCACACCTAGTTAAAACTCACCATACCCTGGACAGGGTCAAAACACTCCCCACTGCAGACAGGGGGAAACTCTTCAGAGGACTGACCTGAGGAGGAAAGAGCATCCAAAACACAGTAGCAGAGTGCACAGAGCATACACCAGAGACACTTCCTAAAGTGCCAGGCCCTGAACAGTGTATGACCTCTTGCTTATAAAGCCATTGCTCTCAGGATCAGGAAACATAGCAGGCTTTTCTAACACACAGAAGAAGACAGAGATGTAGACAAACTGCCAAATTAGAGGAATTCATCTCAAAAGGAAGAACAAGGAAAGGTCATGGCCAGGGATCTCATTGAAACAGGTATAAGTAATGTGCTTGATCAAGAATTTAAAGCAACGATCATTAGTATAGTAGCTGGCCCTTGAGAAAAACATAGAAGACCCCAGGGAGTCCACCATGGAGATAAAAGACGTAAAAACCAGTCAGGCTGAAATTTTAAAAAAAATGCTATAACTGAGATGCAAAACTGACTGGAGGTAATTGGCACAAGGATGGAAGAAGTGAAGGAATGAATAAGTTATATAGAAGCTAAAATTATGGAAAATAATGAAGCTGAAAGAAGAGGGAAATAAAAATATTGGATCATGAATGTAGACTTGGAGAACCCAGCAACTCCATAAAGCATAATAGCATTCATATCATAGGAGTCACCAGAAGGAGAGGGGAAAAGGGGCAGAAGGTTTAATTGAGCAAATTATAGCTGAAAACTTCCCTAGTCTAGGGAAGGAAAAAAAAATCCAAATCTAGGAGGCACAGAGAACTTGATCAACTTGTTGATCAAAATCAACAAAAGCAGGCAAACACCAAAACATATCATAGTTAAATTTATAAAATATATAGATAAAGAAAAAATACTAATAGGAGAAAGAAAAAAGAAATCCCTAACTTACAAGGGCAAAGTTAGCAGCAGATATTGCCACAGAGACTTGGCAGGACAGAAGGGAGTGGCATGATATATTCAACATGCTAAATAGGAAAAATATGCAGAATACTCTGGATAGAGTATTCTATCAAGAAAGGCTGTCATTCAGAATAAAATGGGAGATAAAGATTTTCATAGATAAAAACTTGCAGGTTCATGACCACTAAAACAGCCCTGCAAGAAATGTTAAATGGGACTTTTTAAGTGGGAAAGACAAAAGCAACAAACACAAGAAAGGAACAGAGAAAATCTCCAGAAACAAATAACAGGTAACACAATGGCACTAAATTCATATCTGTTAGTAATCATTCTGAATGAAAATGGGCTCAATGCTCCAATCAAAAGACATAGGCTATCAGAATGCGAAAAAACAAAAGAAAACAAGAGCCATCTGTATACTACCCATAAGAGACTCATTTTAGACCTAAAGACACCTGCAGATTGGAAGTGAAGGAATGAAGAACCATCTATAATGCTAATGGATGTCAAAAGAAAGCCAGAGTGGCCATACTTATATTAGACAAACTGGATTTTAAACCAAAGATTGTAACAAGAGACGGAGAAGGGTATTACATCATAATAACAAGAAGATCTGACAAGAAGATCTAACAGTTGTAAATATTTCTGCCCCCAACTTGAAAGCATTCAAATATATAAATCAATTCATAACAAACATAAAGAAACTCATTGATAATAGTACCATAATAGTAGGGGGCTCTAACACCCCACTTACAGCAATAGACAGATTATCTACTCAGAAAATTAACAAGGAAACATTGGCTTTGAATGACACACTAGGCCAGATGGAGTTAACAGGTATATTCAGAACATTTCATCCTAAAGCAGCAGAATACACGTTCTTTTCGAGTTCACATAGCACAATCTCCAGAATAGGTCATGTACTGGGTCATAAGTCAGGCCTCAGTGAGTACAAAAAGATTGAGATCATACCATGCTGATTTTCTGACCACAACACTATAAAACTTGAAGTCAACCACAAGAAAAAAATTTGGAAAGGCCATAAATACATGGAGTTTAAAGAATATCCTACTAAAAAATGAAAAGGCAAACCAGGAAATTAAAGAAGAAATTAAAAAATACATGGAACAAATCGTAATGAAAACACGTGTCCAAAACCTTTGGGATGCAGCCAAAGCAGTCATAAGAGGGCAGTATATAGCAATATAAGCGTACCTCTAGAAGCAAGAAAAATCACAAATTCAAAACCTAACCTTACACCTAAAGGAGCTAGAAAAAGAAGAGCAAATGAAACTTAAAGCCAGCAGCAGAAGAAAAATAATAAAGATTAGAGCAGGGGCACTTGGGTGACTTGGTTGAGCATCCGACTTCAGCTTAGGTCATGACCTCATAGTTTGTGGGTTTGAACCTCACATCAGGCTTTGCACTGACAGTGCAGAACCTGCTTTAGATTCTCTATCTCCCTCTCTCTCTGCCGCTCACCTGCATGTGCACTCTCTGTCTCCTTCTCAAAAATAAATAAACATTAAAAAAATTAAAAACAAAGATTAGAGCAGAAATAAATGATATAGAAACAAACAAAATCCCACAGTGGGACAGATCAATGAGCTGGTTCTTTGAAAGAATTAATACAATTGATAACCAAACTTATCAAAAAGGAGGGAGAAAGGACCCAAGTAAATAAAATCATGAATGAGAGAGGAGAGATCCAACCAACACCACAGAAATATAAACAATTCTAAGAGAGTATTATAAAAAATTATATGCCAACAAATTGGGCAATCTGGAAGAAATGGGTAAATGCCTAGAAACATATAAACTACTAAAAGTGAATCAGGAAGGAACAAAAAATTTGAACAGACCAATAACCAGCAAAGGAATTGAATCAGTTATCAAAAATCTCCCAACAAACAAAGGTCTTAGACCAGATGCCTTCCCGGGAGAAATCTACCAAACATTTAAAGAAGAGTTAATACCTGTTTCTCTCAAACTGTTTCAAAGAATAGAAATGGAATGAAAAACTTCCAAATTCATTCTCTGAGGCCAGCATAAACTTGATTTCAAAACCAGACAAAGACTGCACTACAAAAGACAATTATAGGCCAATATCCCTGATGAATATGGGTGCAGATATTCTCAGGTAGGTACTAGCAAATCAAATCCAAGAGTACACTGAAAGAATTATTTACCACACAATCAAGTGAGATTTATTCCTGGGCTGCAAGGGTGGTTCAATATTCACAGTTCAGTCAGCATCTAACTACATTAAGAAAAGAAATGATAAGAATCATATGATATGATCCTCTCAATAGATGCAGAAAAAGCATTTGACAAAGGACAGCACCCATTCTTGATAAAAACCCTTAACAAAGTAGGGATAGAGGGAACCTAACCTCAGAAAGACCATATATGAAAGACCCCAGCTAATATAATCCTCAGTGGGGAAAAACTGTAAGCTTTTCCTCTATGGTCAGGAACAAGTCAGGGATATCTACTCTTACCATTGTTTTTTAACATAGAACTAGGAATCCTAACCTCAGCAAATCAGACAACAAAAAGAAATAAAAGACATCCAAATCAGCAAAGAAGTTGAACATCTTTATAAAAAAATATTTTTAAGTTTATTCGTTTTTTGAGTGAGAGAGAGAGACAAAGCATGAGTGGGAGAGGGGCAGAGAGGGAGACAGAATCTGAACCAGGCTTCAGGCTCTGAGCTGTCGGCCCAGAGCCCAGCCCAGGGATTGAACTCATGAACTGTGAGATCATGACCTGAGGTGAAGTTGGGTGCTCAACCAACTGAGCCACCTAGGTGCTCCTCGAAGTTGAACTTTCAATATTCTCAGAAGACACGATACTTTATGTAGAAACCCAAAAGACTCCCCCGAAAATTCCTCAAGGTGACACATGAAATCAGTAAAGTTTCAGGATACAAAATAATTGTACAGGAATCTGTTGCATTTCTATATACCAATTATGAAGCAGCAGAAAGAGAAATTAAGGAATTGATCCCATTTTCAATTCCATCAAAGCCATAAGATACTTAGGATTAAAACTAACCAAAGATGTAAAAGATCTGTATGCTGAAAGCTATAGAACTTATGAAAGAAATTGAATATGATACAAAGAAATAGAAAAACATCCCATGGCTCATGGATTGGAAGAACAAATATTGTTAAAATGTCTATATTACTGAAGGCAGTCTGCACATTTAATGCAATCCCTATCAAAATAATACCAGCATATTTTACAGAGCTAGAACAAACAATCCTAAAATTTGTATAGAACCACAGAAGACTCTAAATAGCCAAAGCAGTCTTGAAAAAGAAAAGCAAAGCAGGAGGCATCACAATTCCAGACTCCAAGTTATATTACAAAGCTGTCATGATCAAGACAATATGGCATTAGCACAATATGACATCAGCGGAACAGAATAGAAAACCCAGAAATGAACTCACAACTATACGGTCAACTTCAAGAAAGCAGAAAAGATAATCCAATGGGAAAAAGACAGTCTTTTCAAATCATGGTGTTGGGAAAACTGGACAGAAACATGCAAAAGAATGAAACTGGACCACTTTCTTACACCATACACAAAAACGAATTCAAAATAGATGAAAGATCTAAATGTGAGACAGTAAACCATCAAACAGCAACCTCTTTGATGTCAGCCATAGCAGCGTCTTATTAGATATGCCTCCAGAGGCAAGGGAGACAAATGCAAAACTGAAGTATGGAGACTTCATCAAGGTAAAAGCTTCTGCACAGTGAAGGAGACAATCAACAAAACTAAAAGGCAGCCTACAGAATGGGAGAAGATATTTCCAAATGACAGAATCTGGTAAAGAGTTAGTATCCAAAATCTATAAAAAACGTATCAAGCTCAACACCCCAAAACCAGATAATCTATTTAAGAAATGGGCAGAAGACATGAATAGACATTTTTCTGACGAAGACATACAGATGGCCAGCTGACACATGAAAAGATGCTCAACATCACTCATCATCAGAGAAGTACAAATTGAAACCATGAGGAGATAGTACCTCACACCTGTCAGAATGGCCAAAGTTAACAACACAGGAAAAAACAACTGTTGGTGAGGATGAGGAGAAGGGGGAATGCTCTTACACTGTTGGTGGGAATCACCACCAACTGGTGCAACCACTCTGGAAAACAGTATGGAGTTTCCTCAAAAAGTTAAAAATAGAACTACCCTACGATCCAGCAATTGCACTACTAGGTATTTACCCAAAGGACACAAAAATACTGATTCAAAGGGACACATTCATCCTGATGTATGTATGTATGTATGTATGTATGTATGTATGTATTTAACATTTATTTATTTTGAGAGAGAGAGAGAGAGAGAGAGAGAGAGAGAGAGAGAGAGAGAACAAGCAGGAGAGGGGCAGAGAGTGGGAGACAAAGAGTCCCAAGCAGGCTCTGGGACAAAGAATCCCAAGCAGGCTCTGGTCGTGCAGACCATGAGCTCACAAACCGTGAGCTCATGACCTGAACTGAAGTCAAGAGTTGGATGCTTAACCGACTGAGCCACCCAGGAGCCCCTGCACCCCTGCACATCTGACAATAGCCAAATTATGGAAAGAGCCCAAATGTCCATTGACTTGTAAATGGATAAAGAAGTAGTACATACATACAGTGGAATAATATCCAGCCATAAAAGAATGAAATCTTGCCATTCGCAATGACGTGGATGGAGCTAGAGTATATTACGCTAAGTGAAATAAATCAGAAAGACAAATACTATATGATTTCACTCATATGTGAAATTTAAGAAATGAAACTGATGAACATGGCAAAAAAAGAGAGAGGGAAACCATAAAACAGCTTCTTCTTAACTATAGAGAACAAAATGGGGGTTTCTGGAGGGGAGGTGAGTGGGGGGGATGGGCTAGATGGGTATTAAGGAGGGGACTTGTGATGAGCACTGGGTGTTGTATGTAAGTGAAGAATCACAAAATTCTACTCCTGAAACTAATATTACACTATATGTTAATTAACTGTAATTTAAATAAAATCCTTAAAAAAAGTAATCCACTGTTAGCAAAAGCCTTTTTTCAGGGCTTCCCTATCAGGCTGCAGTTGGATAAACACCCTTAAGATTCCCTGTGTCCAGTTGTTCATCAAAGAAAGTTGGCTACATATGCCTAGAAGATCCTTATAAGGCCTTTTTTTTTTTGTCTTACAGGACTTATAAGGCACCACCTTAATATTCCCGAGGTGTTAATAAAGAGTACTTTTAATCACACACTTACCTTTATTTGTGGACCAGATCTTTCTGACTACACTTGCATTTTGCCTTTCCTTGAGCCTTGCCATTACTTTGAGACTCTTTTGCTCTCTGAAGTGATAGGGAATGAAAAACAGTTTTGTTTTGGAAACCCAGCAAATCCTGTCTCTTTATAGACCCTCCAAATTTTGCTGAAAAGCCAAAACTTTTTTAACTCACCATTCTCTGTACATCTCTGTACATCTCATCCTAAGTAGCAAAAGGAAGGCAGGTGTTTCTTTCACTATTCTGCTTGAAAATCTCCTTAGCCAGATCTTTGGATATCATTAAGTGCTTTTTTTATTTGCCACATCACTGTGGGCAACAATATTGCTAAATGTACTGCAGCCATGTAACAAGAGTCTCCTTTTCTGCCTCTTCCAAAAACAAAACACTTATTTCTCTGGAACTCTCACAGTCCAACTCTTTGAAGCCTATCAGTCTTCCACTAATAGTCTCCTTCAGGTTCCATCTACGGTCTGGTCCAAAGACCAATACCGTATGTTTGGGTTTATTTAAAATTTTAAAAATGTTTGTTTATATATTGTTGAGACAGAGAGACAGAATGAGTGGGGGAGGGGCAGAGAGAGAAGGAGACAGAGAATCCCAGGCAGGCCCTGTGCTGCGGACCTCAAACTCACAGAATCGTGAGTTCGGGACCTGAGCCAAAACCAAGAGTCAGACTCTCAACCCACTGAGCTACCCAGGCACCTCTGGGTTTATCCAATTTTTTATTATCCCACTTCACACCTGATATTAAAGTGTGTTCCAGTTATGTGTTGCGTTTTGACAAAACTGTAGCTTTATAACTATATAACTTAGCAACTTAAAATAGCAAAAAACAGTGTTCTTACCTGTCTTGCCTGGTATGTGTGTGTCAGCATTTGGGCAGAGCTCCACTAGGTGGTTCTGGCACAGAGTGTTTCATGCCTTTGCAGTCAGATGGGGTCTGGAGCAGGAACAGCAGGGGGACTGAAGCAGCTAGGAGCTGTCCATGCACGTCTGTGCTCACTCAGTCTGGAGGCCTCTCTGATTTCCCCACTATGGGGAACTTGGGTCTCTCTTTTACGGCACTGTGTCTGTCCTCTGCATGGTGAGACTGCTAAAATGGCAACTAAAGACTTCAAGAACACAGGTTCTTAGGAGTAAGGGGGGAGTCGAATCACATGTTATCACCTGGCCTTGAAGCACAGAGGTTCACTTTTAGCATAGTCATAAGCTGATCCAGAGTTAAGGAGAAAGAGTTTAGACTTCACCTCTCAAATGGATGTAAGAAGAGCATTTGCTGTGGGCGATACTGTTGTGGGCCTTTTTGGAAAATAAAATCTACCACACTCCTTTGTACCCAGCCTTTAGAGGTGAATTCTAAAGTTATAGAATGTGGAAATAGATGTTGTTAGAGATGAAGATAAAACCTTTTGTGTTAAAAAAAAAAAAAAGAACAAAAACACTTGAGCTGAACATCCTCGGGTTCATCTTCTAGTTTTACTAATTAAACATTCAGTGAATTTCCAGTGATAGCATGTAATGGGATTCTAAATTTGGTGTTTTTCTCTTGGCTAGGCCAAACTTATGATTGTGGGTGGTACATGCTTTAGGTTATATCAAGTTCTCAGACATGCAGAATTTATGAATGGTAATAGTTTTAACTGGCCAGCTATTGAAACCTTGTGTTTTTGTAGCAAAAGAGGAAAAATGTTCTGTAAAAGTGCAGAGAAATCCCATCTCTTCCTAAAATCTAACTCTGCATAAGTACTGACAGATTTTCCCAGTGATTCTTAAAACGGATCTTTTCAAATATCAAGAACCATATGGTTGAGTTTCACAACTGTGAAGAGCGAAGGCTTCATTAAAGGTGATGAGTGTGCAGCTGCTGGCGTCTCCTTTCTTGTTGGCCACAGCAGTTCAGTTTGT
Source organism: Prionailurus bengalensis (assembly GCF_016509475.1). Classification (NCBI taxonomy): domain Eukaryota; kingdom Metazoa; phylum Chordata; class Mammalia; order Carnivora; family Felidae; genus Prionailurus; species Prionailurus bengalensis. The sequence goes on along the minus strand of NC_057344.1, from coordinate 126,835,212 downwards.
CCTGTGCCACTAGATAAGTGAGCCATGTGCGCTTTGGAAAATTTTTTGACAGTTTCAGATATTTTGTCTGCCTGTGCTGGACCCCGTTCACCGCATCTTTTCACTTCGGTTTCTCCTCTGCTTTCAGCAACAACACTATCCAGCTGGTTTTTGTGGGAGACCCAGGCACGTGGCAGCCTGTGAAAGCCAGCGACCAGAAAACCACTGCCTACGTGAAACATGACTGTATCTTCACAGGGCTATCGAGGACCAGGCTCCATTCAGCCCTCTTAAAAGGGTCAAAGGTGATATAAAATGAATGGATCATCACAGTTGATTGCAATTACTGTACGTAGGAGAGTACATCACTTTTTAGCTATCAGCCTGGCCCACTGATGATGAAAATTCAGTCTTCACAAGATCGAAGGCAGTGTTACTTAGTGATTTATTAACCATACTTTGAATGATCTTTTAAAATATTTGCAAAGTGTAGCTATAATATAATAAGTTGCAACATAGGGTTGCTTAGTCCGTGTCATAGTCATAATTTTGCCTCAACAGTTTGCCCTCAGGGAAATTTTTCTGCAATACAGTCTGATTTCCAGCACGCAGCCTAGTGAAATTGGCAGTAGGTTTGTTCATTTAATTATAACCTGATTTTAAGACTATTGAACTGTCTTTGGAACAAAGGAAGTTTCATCATAGGTACATGGCAAACCTATAAAAGTGGCAAATGATAAAATAATTGGAAAGCTGGATCATAAAGTAACAAAAGTAACATGAGGTGAGTAGATAATTGGAATGCCAGATTTTTTTTTTTAAACTTTTTTTTTTCAATGTTTATTTATTTTTGGGACAGAGAGAGACAGAGCATGAACGGGGGAGGGGCAGAGAGAGAGGGAGACACAGAATCGGAAACAGGCTCCAGGCTCTGAGCCATCAGCCCAGAGCCTGACACGGGGCTCGAACTCCCGGACCGCGAGATCATGACCTGGCTGAAGTCGGACGCTTAACCGACTGCGCCACCCAGGCGCCCCTGGAATGCCAGATTTTGATAAAAATATTTTCAGATTATCCCAGTTGACTTAGATTTTAATTGTGCTGTGAAAGGTAGTAACAGTTTATTTAGCGTGTTTATTAATGACAGTTGTACTTGTCGTTCACTTTATGAAGGAATTAAAATGTCCTACTTATTTATTTGCTTTTTATGGCTTTGTTCTGGCTCTTTCTGGAATGGATCCCCCTTTGCCTCTTATCCTAGAATAATTTCTACTCCCCCTATTAAGACTTAGTTCCACTATCAGGGTGCCTGGGTGGCTCAGTCAGTTAAGCATCTGACTTTGGCTCAGATATGATCACATGGTTTGTGGGTTCGAGTCCCGTGTTGGGCTCTGTGCTGACAGCTCGGAGCTTGGAACCTGCTTCAGATTCTGTGTCTCTCTCTGTCCCTCTCCACTCACACTCTCTTTCTCTGTCAAAAATAAATGATTAAACGTTATAAAAAACAAACAAACAAACCTTAGTTCCACTACCATCTTTCCTTCCCCATTGAATGAGGTACTTGTATCTCTTTATCACTTAGGCATAGCTCTTGCGTTGCTTTTATTACTGTGCATTATAGCATTTAACTGTGTGCTACCTGGAGGCATGAGTTGCGTTTCATTTACTTTTGTATGTTACAGGTGCCTGGAATATTTTAGGTATTCAAAATTGTTTGTAGAAGGAACAAGTGATTGAATGGATTTATGGTTCTATTTGATTTTTCATTTGAGTCTGCAGTCTTTAATCATCAAATCCTCTTCCTCATTGATCCACCCTTCTTGTTTGGAGCATAAGGGCACCTCTCATTTCACATTTTCACGTATTTTTTTACTTCTCTTTTAGTTTACCAAGGAGGGAGAGAATGGTAGTCAGGGCTTGGAAGTGGCGATGTATGTTTGCAGGAGGTCATACCAGCACTGAGCTGTTCTGTCTTATCTTCAGCCTTGGGAGGTTGATAAGTTTTCATTATTCATTCCTTAATTAGATGTTTGCTTAACCCCACAAAGGTTGTGTGAATATGCAAAAATGCATAAAATATAGCTTCTGATTTCAGTTCAGATACTGTCTACAAGAAAAGGGAGACAAGTATGTAATGCAAGTTGGGATTGCTGTGGGTTTTCATAAAGGGAGAGAAAGAATGCAAAGGATGTTCTGAGATAGAGAGATTACCTTGGCTGGCTTTATCGGATAGAACTTTACGAAGAAAAGTTTGAGTAGAAGTTGTCAACCCTTTTTACCTGTGTCACCCTGTGTTACCTTTTGTCAACCCTGTGAATTCCAGGACAAATAGACTGTGTAGAAAATTTGTCCTTTAGAGGAAAATTGGGGGTAGTATATTTACGTATGCACTTTTTTTTTTTTTTTTTACATAAGCAATTCTGATGAAGTTTTGTTTTGGGTAGATAAGTAAAGGAATATCCTAAGTTTACCTTCTGTGGAGTGGTTGGATTTTTAAGTAGAACTCCTTCAGCTGGTTAGCCTAAATTAATATGTTAATTGAAACTGGAGAAGATGCTGTATCAGTGGAAATCTTAGGACTGTAGCACCACATGATAGTTCAATCAGTTTTTAGCTGCTTGGTTTGCTCTCCTGGAATGTGACCGGGACTTCCTTGCTTTTGCTTTTCTTACAGTTTAGGTTCCTTAATTTAGGCACAGTTATTGTTAAAAAAATAAGAATTTAAATTGACCCCAAGAGTTGGGAAATGAAACGTTTTACTACCATTAGGGGCTTTATTTTCTACTCAGTGCAGTACAACAAAAGGTATACGGGTGTGTTTATTTGAACAATAGAAATGTCATCTATATCTGATAAATGTATCTAAACATTTTAATGTGATGAGTTTCTCAGGTCGCAGCAGTGCTGGTGAATCAACCGCATTTCTCCTTAAAGATTATTTCTTAACTCAGTTCTAGTAGGTGAAGTCTTACAGAATTACGTGCCACAAAATGATGTACCACTTACAGCAGAGTGGATCATGTGCTCATGTGACCCACACTAGAGGAATCCCATGGTCAGTCTTACAGATCATCAAAAAGAATAATGTCAGCAAAATTCAGATACTGTTTCAAAGGTTTGTGTATTTGTTTTCCTCACAAGAGATAAGTCATTCACAAAATATAAGCAAATATATTCTAGAATTTACAGGGAGGTGTATAAAATGAATACATTAGGCATTTCCAAAATAACATTTTCAGCTAAATTTAATTTTTATTTAATTTTTACTTTTTAACATTTTTTAATGTTTACTTATTTTTGAAAGAGGGAGAGAGAGAAAACGAGTGAGGAAGAGGCGGGGGAGGGGGGGATCCAAAGCAGGCTCCAGGCTCTGAGCTGTCAGCACAGAGCCCGACGCAGGGCTTGAACTTTTGAGCCACGAGATCATGACCTGAGCCAAACTTAGACACCCAACTGACTGAGCCATCCAGGCGCCCCACATTTTTAAAGGGAAGTGTTTCAATAATTGCCTTCATTTTTGTTGTTCAAAAGAATTTGCTTCAGGAACTGACATGTCTAAGGTGTATTGCTCCTTTTAACGAAATATCCAGGTTGAAATGAAACAGTCTAGGTACATGACAAATTTCAGTTGAAATTTTAATCTTTCAGTAGCTGTTTATGTAATTAGACTAAAATTTAAATTCTTCACCATGGCCTAAATTAGTGCTTCTCCACTGGGACTGCATATCAGAATCACATGGAGAGTCTTAAAGAATACTGATCTCTGCTCCTACTCCAGTGATTCTGGTTTAATTGGTCTTGGATATTGCAGGATATCTGGATTTTTAAAAGCATCTCAGAAAATTCCAGTGTGCAGCACAGTTTAGGAACCACTGATCTGAAGCACTACATCGTCCAGCCATTGTCTAATTATTGGGCTTTTTTTTTTTTTTTTTTTTTGGTCAGTTGAATACCAAGGCTTCTTTTTATTCAAGTATCTTTTCATTAGCAATTCCTTCTGCCTGGAATACTCTTCCTTCAGATCTTTCTAGGCTGTTTCCTTCTCATCATTCAGGCTTCAGCTCAAAGGATTCTGCTTCGGGCAAGGCTTTTCTTAGTCCCCCTTGCCTAAACTTTTTCCCCCCAGTATTATCACATTATTCTGTTTCACTTTTATTATTGCCTTTTTTTTCTTATGAGATGATACCATATTTGTTTGTTAGGTCCCCCCACCCCCCCGCCACTGGAATGTAAAGTCTATAAGGGCATGTGTGGCATACCTGCTTCACCATCATATTCCTAGCACTTAAAGCCAAGCCTGTCATATAGTTCAATAATTATTATTGCTCCATAAATATTTTTTTAATAAATGGCTGAAAATGCCGATAGAAAAATTCTTATGGGAATATACAAAATTATATCTTTTTTTCTCTTAAAAACCTCAAAACATGGGGTCACATTTTAAAAATTAGAATAAAGCCATAGGATGAAATGAGTTGAAAATGTCATCAGGCAGGAAAAAGGAAACCTAGCAATGTAGCAGCCCCCAGTACTGAGGACTGAAGGGCAGTGGTATTAGGACAGGAATAGTTACACCACTTGAGGCCTTCACTCCATGGCCATACCTTGGGTCTTACTGCCATCCCAAAGTGCCATATATTTGAAATCTTCCTGTATGTTCTGGTTAATTTCTTTTAAGAATTCAGATATCATTTCTTCCTCTAGATGCCTTCCCTGAGCTCAGTCTCCAGGAAGAGTTAGGTTTACTGTGCTTGGCTTGTTTATATCACGGTCATTGCCATTCACTAGTCTTCTCTCTACCGTCACCAGCTTCTAGCCTTTCTGAGAATAGGGATTGTGTCTATAGTGCCAAACGCATAACAGGTACTCAGCAACTGTTTTGCTGAATGAAAGCATAAATAAATATGAAATATTGCATAAGAACCATTAGAACTGCTAATGAAAATTATAAAATGGATTTGTCAGCAACATAAGTAAGTTGAAGTAGTCTTTCATAGAATAAAGCAATAAATAAGGGTACTCTAGGCCAACTGGGTGGTGCGATGTTATGCACACTTAGGAAATTAAGAAAACATTGTTGGTGCCAATAAGTCTGAGCACTGGCTTCCAACTGATATGTGGCTTGTCATCTGAACAAGGTTTTCATCACTCACTTGGGACTTTTTATACATTATTTACCCTTTTTGATAAACTTTTTTTCAATAGCTGCTATTCAGATGGATGCATTTTCCAGTAACACCTGATATGCATTTTAAAATGTAGCTTTTAATTGGTATTGATTGCCAGTAAGCCCAGTGATAACTTTCATTACTGTACTTTGAACTTTGTTGTTCTGCCCAAAAGAAAATGGCAGCAATCTTTTGGGCATATAAATATTTAAAATTCTCTGTGTAGAGGCCCGGTTAGTTCCATGGATACTACTGTCATAATTTTAGCACTTAAATACTCCTTAGGATTGCTGTTTCAGGTAGTATCCTGCTTCAAATCTCTACATAACTACTATGCATAATTTACCTAAAGGCTAGATTAGTAGGTCTTTCAAAAGGTAAGTCATGTAGTTGAATGCATTTTCGTTAATATTGTGGAATTATTTGTTGCCTCATTTTCTGTCACAAAGGAGATAAAACAGAGAAAGAGGAGTGAATAATCAGGACATAAGTGCTTATCAGGTCCCCTCAGATCTTCCTGAAATGCGCAGCGTATCACTGCTTTACTGGCTCGCAGCCTGGGAACTGGTATGCACTTTTCCCTTATAGTTTTAGCATTATCAAGTGCAAACCAAGCAATTTGTCATCTTTCTAGGAAGGAAACACAACAAGCAAGGAGAGCAAGGAGTTAATACCAGAGTCACAGCATGCAATGAAATTTTCCTATTAAGTTTTTTTTGTTTTTTTTTTTTTTTGAAAGAGAATCTTAAGCAGGCTCTGTGTCCAGCACAGAGCCTGACACGGGGTTTGATCTTAACGACTGTGAAATCATGACCTGAGCGGACATCAAGAGTAAGAAGCTTAACCGACCGAGCCACCCAGGTGCCACCCAATTTTCCTTTTAATCTGCATTCCGGAGTAGATCCAGTTCTTCACCAGTTTAAATGTTACTTCCTAGAGATAAAGATTTAGAGGTCATCCCAAGAAAAGACACAGAAGTGTGGAAGTACACACATAACATTTCCAGTGGGTGAGCATATGGTTTGGTGTATTAGGAGCGTGTAATACAGGATTTGTGTTGTGGGCAAAGGAGAAATGAAACCGAAAGGGTAATAAGGTCGGTTCGAGATGGCAGAGAGGACCGTATTCTGTGCAGAAAAATTCAAACCCTCTGTTGTTGGCAAGAGTGCATGTTGACTTTTTCTTTTTTGTGGCAGTGCAGAAAGTTGTTGGAGGAGAAAGGAGAGTGGTGACAAGACTAGATTTCAGTATTTAAGGTTATACAAAAGCTAAATCTGAATTTTGGTGGGAACAGAGGGAAGGGAAAAGACGGGAGATTTCAAAGATTTCAAAGATTTCAAAGTTCTTCATAGAGGAAGGGAAAAAAAGGGAGGAAGCAAACCATAAGAGACTTAACTACAGAGAACAAGCAGGGTTAATGGAAGGAGGTGGGCGGGGGTGGTGGTGAGCTAAATGGGTGATGGGTATTCAAGAGGGCACTTGGGATGAGCACTGGGTGTTGCATGTAAGTAATGAATTACTGAGTTCTAGTCCTGAAACTAATATTATACTATATGTTAACTGACTAGAACTTAAATAAAAATCTGAAAAACAAAAAAGCAAAAAACAAAGATATAGTCTTGAGTTTTAGTAACTAAACGGAATTGGGGGAGACCAGAAGTGGAATTTTGAAATTTTAAGTTTGGATGACTGTTATTACCGTGTATGTACTGTGTATGTGTGTGTTTGCCATTATTGTCAAAAACACATATGCCCCAAACAGGAAGACTTCAGTATTTCCTCTAGGAATTCATGTTTTTTCCACAGAAAAGTAATTTCCACTAGGATATGGCCCCTCTGGTATTATTGAAGAGTACAGTTGTAAGGGTCAAGGGTTAAATGTGAAAAGACCAAATTCAGTTTCTGTCTACACTTCTTTCAAACTTTAACATGTTGGACTCTTCCTTTACCTGCTTTGCACTTAGCTTCCTTATATGTAAAGTAGGGATACTTTCTAACTGGCTCATCTTAATGAACAAATGAAATAACATATGAAAACACGTTTTAAAAATCTGAAGTGCTGGGCACCAGGGTGGCATAGTTGGTTGAATGACCAACTCTTGATTTCAGCTCAGGTCAAGATCTCAGAGTCATGGGATCAAGCCCCATGTTGGGCTCCGTTGTAGGCATGGAGCCTGCTTAAGATTCTCTCTCTCCTTCTCTCTCTCTCTCTCTCTCTCTCTCTCTCTCTCTGTCTCTCCTTCCCTTCCTCCCTCCTTCTGAACCCTCCACTCTTGCACGTGCATGTGTGTATCTGTGCACACGTGCTCTCTCTCTAAAAGACAAAAAAAATAATAAAAAGAAAAGTAAAAAACAAAAACAAAAACCTGAAGTGCTATATAAATATGAGTTGTTAGTTTTGTATGTACCATTAAGAGTTGGACAGTAAGAGGTTTTACTTCATCAGCAGGGATCCCTTCATCCCGAGGACATGCTTTGATGTTCTTTACTCTCCTTCATGTTCTCCACTGAGTTACTTAAGCATCAGGTATTAGTAGCAGTTTGTATATGCTTTTCTAAGCACAGATATTTATACAAAGCCATTTTTTTTTGATTCTATGGTTCAGTAAGATTATTTTCAAAATAAAAATATAAGCAGGTTGATTATTAAATTGATGTCTTATTAGTTAGCATTATTTCATCTCTTTATTGGATGATGAAAAGAAAACTATAAGGATATTCTTTATTCTTACCTTTCCTGCTTTTACCATCCACCTATCCTCAGCTCAGTTCCAGCCCTGTTCTAGGTCAGCATAGGCCAAATACCCAGAAGGAAGCAAATTACAGGAAGGGGGAAAATCACCTCAAAGTGTTCTCCTGTACAGTATTTACCTGTTCCACGGTAGTTTGAAAATGAATGAAATGAAAGCTGACAAAAACTAGAAAGACTGCCTTAGTCCAGGTCAGAGTGTGATTTAATTCTCTCTCAGAAATAGGGGCTACTGGGTGGCTCAGTTGGTTAAGCATCTGACTCTCAGTTTCAGCTCAGGTCATGATCTCACAGTTTCATGAGTTTGACCCTACATCAGGCTCTGTGCTGATGGTGCAGAGCCTGCTTGGGATTCTCTCTCTTCTCACTCTCTCTTTGTCCCTCCTCCCACTCACACTGTCTCTAAATAAATAAATACACAAAAAACTTTAAAAAAAAAAGGAATGTATATGACAATATTCAGATCTTTTCAAATTCAGAAGTAAAATTAATATTTTTTTCACTTTTAGTCTTTTTTTTCCCTTAGTTATTTTTGATACCACTTTTCAAGGAAATTTCAGGTCCTGTCAAGCAGGATAGCCAACAGAAGGAAGCACATTTTATATGACTCACACTAGAGTAGTAGATACCTCATTCATTTCTTGTTTAAAATTAGTTTGCTTTCGGGCCGCCTGGGTGGCTCAGTCGGTTAAGTGTCTGACCTCGGCTCAGGTCACGATCTCACTGTCTGTGGGTTTGAGCCCCGCATCGGGCTCTGTGCTGACAGCTCAGAGCCTGGAGCCTGCTTCGGATTCTGCGTCTCCCTCTCTCTCTGGCCCTTCTCTGCTTGCGCTCTGTCTCTGTCTCTGTCTCTCAATTATAAATAAACATTAAACAATTAAAAAAAATAAAAATAAAAAAATAAAATTAGTTTGCTTTATTGTTTTCTTTTTATTTTCTCTCATTTTTTTGAAATATATTTTGACTAGAAAAAAATGTGGCCTTAACATGAATAATTATATTCCTTAGTTTCATAGTTTATATCTTCCATATGAAAGCAGATTCATCATAGAGCAATAAAATAAACCAGTATTGTTTTTCTTTTCTTTTATGGATGATCAGACTTAATGTGACTGGCTATTTTCATTGCCTGTTAAATTTAATCATTCAGTGGTATTTTTATAGGCTATTGCCATATGATTAATGAATAATAAAAAAGGTCAGCTTAATTGTGGTTGACAGGTGGTTCCCTCTCCCATTGAGTGAGTTTTTTCTGAATCCTTCCTGGCTGGGGTTTTTCACTCTCTATCATAAGGAATGTATGGCATTAGCTTGTTTTATGGAACCCTGACCCCAATCTTTCCTACTCTCTCCTTTCAGCTGACTGAAATCCCTCTGGTGTGGGTGATTTCATGACCACCTTTATAACTGCTCCTTCCCTGCAGAGGACACTTACGGCTTTCTTGAGATTCCATTTCCACTGCCCAACAAAATATACTGTAATTTTTTCCAGAAATAAGTGTTCTTCTGTTACATTAATATCATGTTGATAATTATAGGTATCTGCATGAATGAAAAGGTCTCTGAACAGGTTGTTCTTAAAAAAACTATGAATAACGAGAGATATCTACATCTTTATGATGAAAGAAAAACCGTTGTTTCAGATGTGGGATAATATCTGTCATTTGGATATTAGAGCAATTCAGAGATTAATGGAATTAAAAATTCTCATCATCATGAAGATTCTTATTGACATTCTTAAGTTTCCATTTTGGAGTGATAGTAGAAAACTTTGAATTACTGTGAATTAGTTCTCTAGTTTTAGAAAATAAATATTAAAGATATGGTTTTAAGAACTGTACACATTTTGGGGCGCCTGGGTGGCGCAGTCGGCTAAGCGTCCGACATCAGCCAGGTCACGATCTCGCGGTCCCTGAGTTCGAGCCCCGTGTCAGGCTCTGGGCTGATGGCTCGGAGCCTGGAGCCTGTTTCCGATTCTGTGTCTCCCTCTCTCTCTGCCCCTCCCCTGTTCATGCTCTGTCTCTCTCTGTCCCCAAAATAAATAAAAAACGTTGAAAAAAAAATTAAAAAAAAAAGAACTGTACACATTTTAAAAGTAGAAAATTACTGAAATTATATTATAAATATTATGTTAAAAATCACATTTGAGATTTTCCTCAGTATTATAAAAAATATACATGTGGTTTTAAGAGAAAAACAGAAATACTGATACATAGTTATGAGCTAAGCTATTATGATTAAGCATGAAGAAACATTAATATAGTTTTAATACAGGTCCAATTAGCAACAATGATAGTATAAAAATTAGTTTATATCCCTGATGCTTTTCAGCTCTTTGTTATTACCTTATTTTATGAAATATAATTGAGCTTTATGATTTACTCTGGTTATATGCGTTCTATACACTATGAATTTCAAAACAATTTCTATTTATAAGTGATAAAATGTTTTAGTTTAGTTGGGCACTAGTTGGTGTGATACCAAATGAAAGTTAAAAAGGACATGCATTCTTTGCTGTGGTTTCCTTGTTTAGTTTGCTTCTTTGCAATTTATATACAACATTGTTCTAGTTGAAAAGAACAAATGATCTGTTTATTAATTGTGCAGTCAATACTTCTCAAAACTAATGATAGATAAGTACTTAAACTAGCAGTAGTAAAGGTTGGTAGACTTGGTTGTAGGGTTAGTAGGTTAGTAGGTTGTGTGACTTTCCTGTGGGCTCCTGGGGACCTAAAGTATTTATTACTTGGGAACAAAGAACCTTAGAGTTAAAGGTAAGTGACTGTGTGTGATGGGACTCACAGTAGGGCCTATAAAGGAGAAAACAGCCCATCCTTAGCTACTTGAAAATAAGTTTTAAGTTTTATTTGGTCCTAGTGTTTTCTGAAATTATATTTACTGGAAGTAAAGAGTAAATATCCAAAAAGCCAATAAGCACAAGAAAAGATACTCAATTAGTAGTCATTAGGGAAATACAAATTAAAATCACAATGAGATTCTGCTTTATATTTACAAGTATTACTGTAATAAAAAAAAACAGATAATTGGAACCCTCACCATTGCTGTTGGGGATATAAAATGGTGTAACCACTTTGGAAAACAATTTGACAGTTCTTTAAAATGTTAGATATAAAATTACCACATTACTTAGAAATTTCACTTCTAGGTATTTATCCAAGGATAATGAAAACATATGTTTATGCGGAAGCTTATGCATGAAAGTTCATAGCATTATTGGTAATAACTCAAAAGTGGAAACAGTGCAAATGTTCACCAGCTGATGAATGGATAAGTAAAATGTGTATCTGTGCAACGAAATATTGTTCTGCGAGGCAGAGAAATGAAATACTGATATCCAGTCACACAGGTACTAATTTTAAACTCATTTTATTAATGAGGATACTAAAGTTGCATAACTTACAATGTAACTTGAGAAAGACGAAAATTCAAGTCAGCTTGACTTCAAAACACCCACTTTTATGCCGTAATGAGTTGTTTGATTTTTTGTGGTGTTAAATCATCACCCTCATCTTTCTTTTCTTAATGGCCAGATTTTTGAAAGAGAGTTTCTATTTCATGTCTCACCTCCCTTGCTTACCTTCTGCCTCCAATGGAGATAGCTCAGCCACTAGTACTCTCTTTTTTTTTCATGCCTGCTTTGCTGAAATATAATTCATACACCATAAAATTCACCCTTTGAGGATGTACCATTCAGAGATCTTTAGTATCAGAGTACTTTCTGAATGTTGTGTGTAATAGGCTCTTTCAGTCCCTTCATATTTGATCTTCCCATGGCAGGTGACATTGTCAGCCACTCCCTCTCTACTACTTCATCCTCATCACCCTTTTTCTCATTTTCTCATTGTTCTATTTACATTCATCATTGTTTTACAAGCTTCATGGACTTCTCTTCCTTGATCTACCTTTTATTTATTTAAAAAAATTTTTTGGTAATGTTTTTATTTATTTTTGAGAGACAGAGCATGACTTGGGAAGGGGCAGAGATAGAGGAAGACACAGAATCGGAAGCAGGCTCCAGGCTCTGAGCTGTCGGCACAGAGCCTGACGCGGGGCTCAAACTCACGAACCTTGAGATCGTGACCTGAGCTAAAGTTGGACGCTTAACTGACTAAGCCGCCCAGGCACCCTTTGACCTGCCTTTTAAATGTTGGTTTGGGGTTACTTACTATTACTGACTTCAGGAGCCACTTATGTTGGTATATGTCTCACAGATTTATGTTTTATTTATTTATATAATGCCTGTTTACTGTGCATTTATTCTGTGTGAGATTCATTTTAGGCACATGAAATCTATGTTATTGAACTTAAATTCTGTTGGGAAGAAACAGGCAGTGACAAATAATAAGGAAGTTTGCAGTGTTAAATAGTATGGTGGTAGTAGGCTTCACTGAGAGGGTGCCATTTGAAAAGAGATGTGAAGGAGGTGTTCGCCATGAAGCTGTTTGCAAGAACATACCAGGGTGGGAACAGCAAATAGGAGGACACCAAGGGCAAACTTGTCAGGTACATTTAAGGAATAATAGGGGAACAAGTGGCTGGAGCTGAGAAAACGAGGGGGGCTGTAGTCAGTGTTGTCAGAGACCGAATGAGAGGCTGATCAAGTAGGGATTTATGGATCATTATAAGAACTTGGACTTCTATTCTGTTTTCAATAGAAGACGAGTATTATCTGATTAAAAAAATTTTTTTTTAATGTTTATTTATTTTTGACAGCGAGAGAGAGACAGAGCATGAGTGGGGGAGGGGCAGAGAGAGAGGGAGACACAGAATCCGAAGCAGGCTCCAGGCTCCGAGCTGTCAGCACAGAGCCCAACACAGGGCTCGAACCCACAAACCACGAGATCATGACCTGAGCCGAAGTCGGATGCTCAACTGACTGGGCCACCCAGGTGCCTCTGATATCTTTAAGTGACTGTTTTGGCTTCTGTGTTGAGAATAGGTTAATGGTGAAAAAAAGTTTCAAGCAGGAAAACATGAATAGAAGGTTACTGAATTGCTGCAATCTTCATCTTTCCTATATTATAGATTAATATATTTAAGTGTTTACTGACTGTATTCACTTGGCTATAACACAGTTCATCATGTTCAAAGACTAAATGCATCTTCTTTTCTTAGCTCCCTGTTCCTTCTGTAACCTCTGCCTTGACAAAGACCCAACTCCCTGAGGGAGGAGCCACCTTTGACTTTTTCAGGACTTGGCTTTTTAATAGCAGAATAAGGTTCATTGCAAAATGGAAGGAACAGAGATTTTTCCATATACCCTCTGCCTCTGTGCATGTATAACTTTGCCCATTATCAAGTCCCCACCAGATTGGTCCTTTGTTAAACTGATGAATCTACATTGACATATCATAATTACCCAAGTCTGTAGTTTATAGTTCGGTCTTGGTGTTGGACTTGAACAACACATGTATAATGACATGTATCCACTAGTATAAAGTCATACAGAGGTTTTTTTTTCCCTAAAAATCCTTTGCGCTTCACCTATTCATCCTTCCTCCACCCCACCTTCCCCCCCACCCCATGCAGATTTTTCTATCTCCATAGTTTGGCCTTCTCCAGAATGTCATATGGGTGGAAATATGTAGTAATACGCTTTTAAGGTTCCTTTTTGTCTTTACATGGCTTGATAGGTCACTTCTCTTTATCACTGAATAGTGTTCCTTTGTCTGGATATACCACAGTTTATTTACTTGTCAACTGAAGGACATCCTGATTTTTTCCAAGTTTTGGTAATTATAAATCTCCAAAAACATCCTGTGAAGATTTTTGTGTGGACATTTTTAACTCTTGTGGGTGAATACCAATAAGTGGGATTGCTGGGTGTTGTGATAAGAGTATGTTTAGTTTTATAAGAAGCCACCAAACTGTCTGCCAAAGTGGCTTTGCCATTTTGCATTCTCACCAGCAATGAATGGAAGTTCCTTTTGTTCTGCATCCTCATTAGCATTTGGTGTTGTCAGTGTTCCAGATCTTGCAGCATTCTAATAGATGTATAGTGGTATCTGATTGTTGTTTTAATTTGCATCTCCCTGATGACATACAGCGTGGAACATCTTTTTTATGTGTTTTTTTGCAAACTGTGTGTCTTCTTCAGTGAGGTATCTGTTATGGTCTTTGGGCTATTTTAAAAAATGTGTTTATTTTCCTATTGCTGAATTTTGGAGTTTTTGTAAACTTTGGTTAACAATCCTTTATCAGATGTGTGTTGAAAATATTTTCTCCTAGCCTATGGCTTATCTTCCATTGTCTTGACATTGTCTTCTGTAGAGTTATTAGTTTTATTCAATTTTATTTATTAGAAAAATTTTTTTTAGTTTATTTATTTATTTCGAGAGAGACAGAGAGAGCGTAATCAGGGGAGGGGCAGAAAGAGAGGGAGAGGGAGAATCCCATGCAGGCTCTGCACCCTCAACACAGAGCCTGATGCGGGGCCCAAACTCATGAAACTATGAGATCATGACCTGGGCCGAAACCAAGAGTCAGATGTTTAACCGACTGAGCCACTCAGGCACCCCAGAGAGTTGTTAATTTTAATGAAATCCAGTTTATGGGTTATTTTTTTCATGGACTGTACTTCTGGTGTTATGTCTAAAAGTCGCTGACATACCCAAAGTAATCTAGATTTTCTCCTATGTTATGTTCTATGAATTTTATAATTTTGCATTAACATTTAGGTCTGAGGTAATTTTTGTGGTGGGTATAAGGCTTTTGTCTTGATTCTTTTTTTTTTTTTTTGGCACATGGATGTCCAATTGTTCTAGCGCTATTTGTTGAAATAAGTCATACAGAGAAAGACAGATGCTATATGTTTTCACTCTTATGTGGATCCTGAGAAACTTAACAGAAGACCATGGGGGAGGGGAAGGAAAAAAAAAGGTTAGAGAGGGAGGGAGCCAAAACATAAGAGACTCTTAAAAACTGAGAACAAACTGAGGGTTGATGGGGGGTGGGAGGGAGGGGAAAGTGGGTGATGGGCATTGAGGAGGGCACCTGTTGGGATAAGCACTGGGTGTTGTATGGAAATCAATTTGACAATAAATTTCATATTAAAAAAAAGAAAAGAAAAAAGTGTCTTTGCCACATTTATTGACTTTGTCCCTCTGTCAAAGATCAGTTGACTATATTTGTGTGAGTCTGTTTCTGGGTTTTCTATTTTTTTCCATCGATCTGTTTGTTCTTTCTCTAACAGTACGTTGTCTTGATTACGGTAGCTTTATAGTAAGTCTTGATAGTGGGTAGTGTCAGCCCTCCAACTTTGTTCTCCTTCAATGTTGGTGTTGACTATTCTGGGTTTTTTGCCTCTCCATATAAACTTTAATATTGGGTTGGCCATATCTACAAAATAATGTCCTGATTGGGGTTGCATTGAATCTGTAAAGTTGGTAAGAATACTTTGTCAGTATTGAGTCTTCTCATCCTTAATTCTTCATGTGTTCCTTACCCACCAAATTGAAGATAAAACCCTTTAAGTTCTTCTTAATAGCACATAACAGTTATTTTAATTTTCTCCATTGACTTCCACTGATTACTTTGTTAATCTCTTCTTTTTGCTACCCTATGATACTCAATATCTAGCAGTTCCTTGAGAGAAATGCAGCATACAATTCTTTCATTCCTTTCTGACTTTCTGAAGGTCCTGCTTAGTCCACTTCCTTGCCTGACCTGGGCAGTGTCTACCCAGTTTTCAAGTGACTGATATAAAGGCAGTATGTGGTACTGGAGTCTGGTCAGACAGATTTGGGCTGAATCCCGGATCTGTCTATTAGTTAGATGACTTCAGACCATCCACTTAATAACTTATGTTCTTTATCTTAAAAAAAAGGCAAAAGCATACTCATCTATTAGGGTTGTTTTTAAGTGTTAAAGTTAATATTTCTAAGCCCCCCTACTGATGGTAATTGCTTAATAAATAATAGTACTTTTTCTAGAACACGTGGCTTTCAGGAAGACAAAGGAAGAGATTTAAACTAAAGTCCACAGTTTTTATTAGGGCTTTGTCTTTGTGTTGTCCAGTTTTATGGGTTTTGTCAAGTGCATAAGGCCATGCATCTACTGTTACATGTCGTCCGGAATGGTTTCACTGCCCTGAAATCTCCTGTGCTTCATTGACTCATCCTGCACCCACCCCAAACTTCTGGTGACCACTGATCTTTTTATTGTCTCTGTAGTTTTTGCCTTGTCCAGAGTAGTGTCATATGGTTGGAATCACACAGTATATAGCCTTTTCAGACCGGTTTCCTTCACTTAACATTTTAATATATGGTTTCGATGGAGTCATTGTCCAGATTTTCAGCTTGTACATAAACTCTTTATTGATATTGATCTGGCTAAGAGCAGTGGTTTCTTCATAACAGTCTTTCTCTTAAAGTCACACTTTCATCTATCCCAACCCTTACTGTGATGCATTGCCCTGGCGTCATAGAAAACTTAACAATTTGAAAATTTCAATTAATGCCTTAAATTTTTCTCACAGAGAAGTATGATAGAGTAAACAATAAAAGACTTTTAATTATAAAATATATCGCATAAAAATTCTATGTGGTGGTGAATTGAAATAAAAGTAAAAAAAATGAAACAGTAATGTAAAATTTTCAGCTGTTAGAAGATTTTATAAATTTATTATTTAAATGGAAAATGGTTTCATTAAATTACTATGGATTTATATTCCATTTAATATACTTATAACTTTTACTTTAAAATGTCCGTATTTCACCAGAGTTGAAATTAAATTCTCTGCATGGACCTATATCAGCACAGATGAAAAATTGTTCATGTTAACTTGCTAATGTGTGAGTAGTTCCATAGTTTAAAAGTCTTTTAAAGGTCTGTAAGCAAAAACAGTTGAAGACTGCTAGCACGATGTATAAAACCCAAGGTTTTAAACCTGGTGTATAAAACTTTTCATTGCTCTTATCCTTCTCATCCTTTTAAAAAAAATTAACCATTTTCTGTTTCACCTTGTGTGCTCCAGCAAGAAAGACTACTTGAAGTTCTGGATCATGTTTTTTCCTGCCTCTTTGTCTTTATTGTGTTATTCTTTCTGTCTTTGCTTCACTGCCTCCCACCCCTGCTATAATATGCAGAGACCTTGATTGAGAAATCCCCCATTGAACCCCCCCCCCCCCCCCCCCCCGTGGAGCTGACTTCCGTCTGCCCGGGAGACGCCAACCAATGCCTCCTGCTCAGACAAAACTGTTGTTTCTCCTCTCTATACTCTCCTAGCCCCCATCCCTCCATCTATCCCACCACATTCCCCAGCCCAGACTGGAGACTGAAGGCTCTCTGAGGTCCCAGCTGGGCACAGGAAGAATGGTTTTTGAATGCATACATAGTTGGCTTAATAAACAAATAAATACATTTTCACTCTTCACATGGGATGAGGTGCGCGTGCTCCAGTACCCCTCACCACCTCTACTGGTCTTCATCGTCACAAACGCACTGTTTTGTCATTAGCTTGTTTTTCTCTGAACTTGGATTGTAAGGTCCTTGAGAGTAGGAACTGTGTTTTATCTTTGCCTCCCCAACAACTAGCTATGTACTTCTCCTGAGAATAAGTTAATTTACTGGGCAAATACTAATTATTGGATGGGACAGAGGTGGATTTCAGTCGTTACAAAGTTAATTCTTGCACATAACTTTTTGCGGGGAGTCAAATTGTAAAAGGTCATTTTTGTTTCATGCTGGTTATTTTTCTGGCTTTATTATTTGCCCTTCCTGGTAAGGTTTTCAGTAAAACTTCACATGAAGATAGGATTTTGAACATAAAAATGAGTTTAACAGTCACTCTTGTAATAGAAGGAGCACAGCTTAGGAGCAGTAAGACAAGGACTCTGGTTTTGGCCCTGTGGCAAACTTGTCATGTGACCATGGATAAGTTAACCAGCGTGGGGGGTCGGTTTTCTCATCTGTAAGATGAGTCAGTGACCAGATTATTTCTAAAATTTTCTTTTCTCTTGATTTACTCAAGAAACAAACTTGCAGTAAAGCAAACATATAATTATTCTAGGCAAGAAGAATAGAAAATATGGACTTTAGTTTCTAATTGTTCATACTGTGGACATTATGTGTGATATAGATCGATAATGCTGACCTCATTCATATCACCTGCAAACTATGTAGTGTCATGGCTTCGATTTTGTCCTTAATCTATAAAAATAAAGTAAAATAATTCAAGTTGTCATGATTGAACATTTAAGGGTAGTTAATATAATACGTTGAGTCATATAATTTTCAGTTTATATTTTCGCTTCTTTCACCAGATATATTATTCAGTCTGATTAAAATGATGGTTTCCAGTGCATTTTTATCATTCTGGAAGTGAACTTACCTGTGTTGAAACATTTTTTTGTGACTAATTACTCCATCACAGCAGCCTTACTCAATGAGAAGCAATATTAAAAACAATTAAAAAATGCTTTCCTGTGTTTTGGTTGTTCATAGTATGTAGTAATTCAGTTTCATAAAGCTTGATTAAATGACATTTAGGTGTAAGTTTTATGAAGGGGTCGAGGTGATGTTGTTTGGCCAAAACAAAGGCAGTATTTCCTTTCTTGTCTTTCACTTCACCCAGCTCTCCCTCCCCGCTTTCTTCACCTGCTTGAGGAAAACTGTTTCTTCAGACAAACCTCATAATTGCCCTTCTGTGCCTGATTTGGGCCTCAGGAAAGGCCCATAGCATCTGTAAGGCTGGCAGCAAAATGGTATTTCCAGGCAGGCACAGGGTTGCCGGGTAGTGAGCCAATCCACAGCTTTGTCTGAGCAGCTGAGAACTTTGCCGGAGTATTACCACGGTGTTCAGTAACACAGACCTGTGCCATGAGCAGCTAGCGTACTGAGCAAGTGTCAGGGTCAATATTTATAGACCACTACGTAGTTGCCTTGCAGAGAGAGAGAGCGAGAGAGAAACACGCACACGGAGGGCAGGGGAAGAAAGACTACAGTGGGGGGGGGGACATTCACTTCCAGTATTTTTTCCTAAAAGGATTCTTTTTAACTGTCAGGTTCAGACTTTTGCTGAATCACAACCCTTCACCGCTGAGCAATGACAAGAGAGGAAACAAAAAGTTAAAGGAGCAAGCCTGCCATAAGTGAGGAGGTAAGTAATTAGCCAGTTCAGTCTCGCTTTGACTCGTAAACTCCCTCTCCCTGTTGGCTGCCCTGCATCAGTAGGCAAAGGGCTGTGTGGCATGCTAAAGCCAGTAAGGAGGGGCTGCCAGCTGCTTAAGAATGTTCTCAGTGGCGGTGCAGTTTTGTGTATGGCCCTTAAGGAGGCTGTGGACGATCAGAATACACGCAAGTACGGGGGGGTGGGAAAGGTTCTCCACCGCTGATCTCATGTCATGTCCTATCAGCAAGTTTCTGTTTCCTCGTTCTGCCAAACTTGAAGTCTTCTGATTGGTTAAGTCCTGTTTGCTTTCGTATCAGCATTAAAACAGGACTGTGAGTGCGTTTATAGTGATGAGTGGTCTAGAGATGGAATAGAGGAAAAACTCACGTGAACATGTGCAGAAGTAGACGTGTCAGTGTATCATCGGTGAATGTGAATGAACAACATGGGTCCTTTCTAAAAGCACGCCCACGTCCATATGACAGTGCAAAAAAGTGAATTGAGGACCACCTTTGGGAGCAGAGAGAACAGGGAATGATGAAAAGTTGAGAACAGCCTTCTTAATCCAAGATGCAAAAGACTCCGTGTTTGGCGGGGTTTATCTGTCCAGTCAACTTGTTAGTTGGTTCCTTACAAAAAAGTGATTCCCTATTAAAGTCATTAAATTAACATGTTTTGCTACACACTGGTAGTTTGTTTTCCTTTCAGCACGTTTAGCACTTTGACACGTTTCTCCGTGTGTTCAGAGTGCTGTGGGATGTTCATTTATTTGTCATTGTGTTGGTATCCCAGAGTAATATTAAAGGCAGTGGTGCTCAAGAGGACAGAAATAAATTGTTTTCTATTATTTTCTGATTTAGAACACCCATGCAATTTATAAACTTGTATGTTTTATGTCTACTACACAGGGAATGGAAAATAAATATGTTGCTTCACTGGAAGTGTGGCATTAACTAGGGGAAGCTTATCTACTGACCTAGTGAAAGCTTCCCTGTCGTTGGTTTTTAAATTATGGGACTATAAGCATTAGCATGATATTTAGAATTTTTAGGTTAGGTTATAGATGCTGATTATAGCTCCAAAGGGTTTTATGTGTTACATATTTAAGTTCAAAACAAAGATAAAACTAAATTTTCTTGCAGGGCTGAAACTATAGGCCAAACGAGATAGAAGGACAAACTAATACTCTGGCACAGATTTCGTGTTACGGCTAATATTCAGGAACCAGCTAATTCTAACATAGAATAAACCACATCCAGAACAGCAGGTGGAAAAGGTCTAAATGTAAAGTAAATCTCTTTTAAGATGAGGCCAGTCGTTGTGGAATATTACTTTTATTGAATCTCCTATAATTTCCAAAGTAATGCAGAATGTTTCAAAATCAGTTCTCTGAATTCAGAAATATTTTAAGGGTAATCTCATATCTAAATTTAAACTGTATTATAACATTCATTTAATGCTTGTTTTAGCCTCTGAATCAAGCTTTTCCTATGTCCTTTTCAAGTTCTGCCTTGATGGGTTTGATTAATGGGTTTGATTTCGGTTTGGACAACAGTATGTTTATTTTGAAAATGCAACCACTGTTGATCTAGAGTGGGCATTTCTCAATTAAAATTTTCTTTGCTACTGCCTTTAGGCAGTATCTATGATCAAGATTATAATTTCAGTTCTTTATTCAATATCTTTTATTTTTTCACTTTATATATTGTGTAAATACATGATATTACTTTCTTACAGTATTTTTTTTTACTGGTTTTATTTTAATTCCTTTTAGTATTTTGTTCTGAAGTACCTTGTAGAAACTTTGGGCAGAAAACAAGCCAAATAAAATTAGCACAATAAAAAGAAACCAAAGAAAATCGTCCTTTTAACCAAGAAAGCAAATAGAAAAATGGTGACATTGGTTGACAGTGTCTAAAATGGAATATATTTTGGTTGAAGCCTAATTGAGTACTTTAAGACTTGAAATACCTTCTCAATATTAATTTTGGCTTTCATGTCAATCCTGATACTGGTTATTTATCATATTTGTAAACAACATTTTAAATATAGGCATATTATAAAGAAAGACTGTAAGACCTTTCATATCATGTGTTAACTGTCTGTTGAAGTAAGATTAGTGAATTTATTTGAAAGATTACTATTAACCTCCTTTACTACCAGTCTATCTGCTACATTACCCTTAGAAGGATCAATCTCCCACCCCAGTGAACACTTTACTTCCTACTAAAGCCCTTTCATCCTTGGCTCTCTATTGCTCAATACAGTCTTCTTGGCACAAAGACTCTCTTCTTGATCTACCTGCTACTTTTGTTCTGTATTGATCTTCTGCTATTCTTTCTGGGTTGTTTTTAGGACTCTCTTGCTCACCCATGAGTCTTCCCCTTCCCTCTGTTTCATGCTCCAGCAATATTGAACATTGTGTATTTCTCAAAACAATCTTGTACTATTTTACTCCTTTCTGGAGCTGTTTATGTTGTTTCTATCTTGAAAACCTTCTTCCTGGTCTTTGCCTTTCAGCTCCAGGCACCTTGCTGGTGGTCCACTGTCAGCTTCTTTGGTTTGGCCTCTTATATAGACCTCTGTCACAGAACTTTGCAAAGCCTTATAGAACGTTTTGTGCTTCTTTTTTGCACATGAAGTTGTAAGCTACTTGTAGCCAAGTTTTGAACTTTATTCTTTCGTGTTCCTCTAAGACATAGCATTCTATAGACACTCAAGAACTTGAACCAAAGAAAACCTTTATTGTATTTATTTTAAGCCCACTTTTCTTTATAGACTTCTTATTTTAATGTATTTCACAACTTTGATGGACAGCATTGAAGAAAAACCCCTCAAGTAAATGATAAATGCTTTTTAAAGAATAACAATGTGTTAAAAGGTTATTTTGTTTCTCTAAGTGCACCATCACAATAATGTGTGTATGTGTGTTTATCCAGCAAGTAGATACCTGTTGGACCCATAGAGTTATATTTGAATAATAAAGTTCAAAATCATATTGGTTAGCACATACAAATTCAGGATATATAGCTCAAAGATACTGTTGAATTTGATGAAATCTGTCAACAAAATCAGCTAATTGCTGCTCTTACATGCGTGATAAGTTAAATTATGCCCTAGCAAACTGAAGGCAGTGTTATGCCTTCCAAAAGGCCCGGAGAGAATATTTGGAGAGGTTGGGTCCATCCTCATGGACCCTGGAAAATTACAGAGTGGAATGGCTCCCAGTATTACTGATAAAGGTATACTTCCCTACTTTTATCTTCTGTTGTAGAGATAGTTAGGGATTTAAGGAAATAACAGAAAATAGTGGCTTAAAAAGTTTCAAAACTGAAAGGTGATATTCCATTTCAGACAGAAGAATTCGCTCCTCAAAATAGAAATGTTGAAAGAAAAGGATGTCAATGTTTAAAAAAGTAGTAGAGAAATAGCAGCTGTTTCTTTTACTTTCGATACTCAACAGAAATAGAATTTATTTTGTCTTTGTATTTTACTTCTCCACCATAGATAGAAAACTTACTTTGTGTGTGAAATATTTTGTATTATCGAAACAAATACAGAGTTTTATGCAAAATTTAGAGTAATTCACAACTTTTCTTATTTTGATTTTCACTTCTTAGTATACTCAACAGGCAGTTTTAAGTTTTCACTGCGTTGAAATCTCACAAACCTCTTCCACACATCACATGGGACTCTTTTGTTTGTTTAACCTTGAATTGTATCTGTCTCAGGAATGAAAATAAGATTGATATTTTCATAGGAAAGTTTGGAAGCCTTTTAATTTGCTTGAAATGGACCGTAATTCAATGTGGAATTTCTTGTCAGATATATTTTGCCCACACACGTATAGAGTAGTTAAATCGGTAGAGGAGGTGTCTCGGGAGTAATAGTTGTAAGTTATACGTCTCACAGGTATATCAAGTGATCTTCATATTGTAACACTGGAAGGGTGGGATTGTTTTTTATTTTTTATTTTTTGTTTTGTTTTGTTTTGTTTTGTTTTTTGGTCATAGACACAGAAATATATTTAGTGCCCATCAGACAGTGATGAGAGAAACCCAAGCTTGTCTCAGTATTATAAGATTATGGCAAAACAAACCAATAGAAGCAGAAAATACTCCCACCCCTCTAAGAGATTGAACAACTTTGAGGTCGGAGTGAGGCATAAAGGATTTTGCCAATATGTTAAAGTCTTACTGTATTATTATTAGCAGCTTTACTTTCCAATCGGAGTTTTTCTGTAGGTACACATGGCATAGGATCCATAGAGCGTGAGAGCAGAAGAATAGGTTAATCATGGAAGCTGAACCTTAAAGTTCTTCTACTTCACCTATTTCATTTTATAGATATGGGCAGTTGTGGTACAAAGAGGTCATGTGATTTGTCAAACATCACCTTTTAAAGTGGCTAGTTAAGATTTTTATTAAAAAGAAAAAAAGGAGGGGCACCTGGGTGGCTCAGTCGGTTAAACGTCTGACTCTTGATTTTGGCCCAGGTCATGATCTCACGGTTCATAAGATCAGTTTGTGAGATCGAACGCTGTGTTGGTCTCTGCACTAAGTGTGGAGGCTGCTTGGGATTCTTTCTCTCCCTCTCTCTCTGACCCTCCCCTACTGGCACAGGCATGCTCCCTCCCCCCCCCCCTCTCAAAATAAATAAATAAATACATACATAAATACATAAATACATAAATAAATAAATATTTTATGAAAAGAAAAAAGAAATGCACACTTATAAGGCCAGTATTTTGTCACTGTGGCCTTCCAATCTGCTTATAATTGCTCTATTTTTATTTGTACATTGCATCTAAAGCCCAAGTTGTCGTATCTCTGTGTTTTGTTTTGTATTGTATTGTGTTAGACTCCTTTGAATTATTGCATAAGTCCTTAAAGTTAAAGCTAATAACTATTGGTGGGATGTAGTACTTTTCCACTCATAACCATAGCATGTAGGTGTCCTTTCTAGTTTTCCTGATTTTCCCTATTCTCTTTGGTTGTGGCCACTAGATTTAAGCTCCATAACTCTTCTCCTTTTCAGTGCAACATGACAGACAATTCTGAGACAAAAGACAGAAACTGCAAAAACAAATTTTTATACTTTGTATCTAAAAGGTTTCTAATAGGGAATATATGGCTATATTTTGTTTTATAACTTTGTTTTTAAGTTGCTTATTCTAATTTAAAGATGGAAAAATCTTGATTAAAACAAAAGAACCAGGTGTGATTTTCCACATTACATTGACTTTTATCTGGGACTCTCTTAACAATGTAAACCCTATTAAAGGGACGGGCAAGTAGGCTGTGTTGTACCTGTCGTCTTGCAGTAAGACGCTCCTCTGTTCTGTCCCCTGCACTTGCAGAGAAGTTGGGGCTTTTTGGGTCCTTTCCTTCTTATTCATATTAAGTTCCTGGGAAAAAAATCACTAGTATATTTTAAGATGAAAGAGTTTGGGGGCAAATACCTAAAGGCTGTTCCCATCCTCAGCCTGTGGTTTCTCTTTCCACCTCCTTCATGGCAAAATCAATATTATCTCTCTTTTCAAACTCTTGCTTGCTAAGAGATTATAATTTTTAAGTCTTTTCTAAAATGAAAAAGCAATACTTTATATTTTTAATTACTAGTGAACTTGAAGCTGAAGGAATCATTAGTTATTAACATTTTCTTCTTTATCATTAACCCATTTGTATACTTATTCTTTTTTTCAGAGGCTGTATTTCTCTTACTGGTTTAGAAGAGGGTTTTTTTTGTTTGGTTTTGGTTTTGTTTTGTTTTGTTTTTTTTTAAATCAAAGGATCTTGCTCTTTTAAAGTTGTTAGTTGTTACTGTTTTCACAGGCGTTTGGTTACCTTTTGATTTTCTTATGTTTTGAAATATATATTCAATCTAATGAGTATTTTTCCATCTCCTTTGAAACTTAGAAAACTCTTTTTTATCTAGAAGTAGGAAAAGTATTTTTCTAGATATTTTGGTTTAATTTGTTTAACTGTTAATACTGTGATTTCACGAGGAATTTACTAAACAAGTACTTCAGTATTTTTGTTGACTCATTATTCCCCTTTACCACTTTTTGTGAAGTCACCTTTATCTTACACTTTTGTGGTTCACATTTAAATCTTTGTATTACCTCTTAATTTATATTGAATAAAAGTTCATGTTTTTTTTTAATTTTTGAGTATAGTTGACACATAGTGTTACAGTACATTTCAGATGTATAACGTAAGGATTAAACTTCTCTATGCTTTATGCTGTGCTCATCACAAGTGTAGTTACGATTTGTCACCATTAACACTCTTACAGTATCATTGACTATTGTTCCTTACACTGTGCCTTTTATCTTTTATTCCTGTGACTTCTTCATTCGATAACTGGGAGCCTGTGTCCTCCACTCCCCTTCACCCATTTTGCCCATCCCTTAAACACTTTCCCTCTGGCAGCCAACAGTTTGTTCTCTGTATCTATAGGTCTGATTCTGCTTTTTGTTTGTTTGTTCATTTTGTTTTTTACATTCCACAGATGAGTAAAATCACATGATTTTGTGTTTCTCAGTCTGATATATCTCAGCATCATACCCTCTAGGTCCATCTATGTTGTTGTAAATGACAAGATTACATCCTTTAAAAAAATTTTTTTTAACGTTTATTTTTTGAGAGACACAGAGACAGAGCGTGAGCAGGGAAGGGGCAGAGAGAGAGGGAGACACAGAATCTGATGCAGCTTCCAGGCTCTGAGCTGTCAGCACAGAGCCTGCCACGGGGCTCAAACCCATAAACCTGAGCTGAAGTCGGATGCTTAACTGACTGAGCCATCCAGGTGCACCTAGATCTCATGGCCGTGTAATATTCATGTGTGTGTGTGTGTGTGTGTGTGTGTAGACATATATTTTCTGTAGACAGACATTTTCCTTAAGCATTCATCTATCAATGAACATGTAGGTTATTTCCATATCTTGGCTATTTTATTTATTTATTTTAAATTTAGATTTTTATTTTTATTTTAGTATAGTTAGCATACAGTGTTATATTAGTTTCAGGTATACAATATAGTGATTCAGCAATTCTATATATTGCTCATTGCTCATCAAGATAAGTGTACTCTTAATCCTCTTCACCTATTTCACTCATTCCCGCCTCCCCTGCCCCCCCAATCAACCTTCCCTCTGATAACCATGAGTTTGTTCTTGATAGTTAACAATCTGTTTTTTAGTTTGTCTCTTTATTTTCTTTGTTTACTTGTTTTGTTTCTTTTTTTTTTAAATTTTTTTTTCAACGTTTATTTATTTTTGGGACAGAGAAAGACAGAGCATGAACGGGGGAGGGGCAGAGAGAGAGAGGGAGACACAGAATCGGAAACAGGCTCCAGGCTCTGAGCCATCAGCCCAGAGCCTGACGTGGGGCTCGAACTCTTGGACCGCGAGATCGTGACCTGGCTGAAGTCGGATGCTTAACCGACTGCACCACCCAGGCGCCCCTTGTTTTGTTTCTTAAATCCCATACATGAGTGAAGTTATACGGTATTTGTCTTTCTCTGATTTATTTTCTTTAGCATTATACTCTCTAGATCTATCCATGTTATCACGAATGGCAAGATTTCATTCTTTTTTATGGCTGAGTAATATCCCATCATATGTACATATGTGCATATGTGTGTGTTCATCTGTCTATGGACACTTGTGTTACTTTCATAATTTAGCTATTGTAAATAATGCTGCAGTAAATGTACAGAAGCATGTTATCTTTTCAAATTAGTGTTTTTGTGTTCTTTGGGTAAATATGTAGTATTGGAATTATTGGGTCATTTGATATTTCTACTTTTAATTTTTTGAGGAACCTCCATACTGTTTTCCACAGTGGATGCACCAGCGTATATTCCCACCAACAGTGCATGAAGGTTCCTTTTGTTAAATGTGATTTAAGCATTAGAAGATGTCAGAATGTTGTCGGATTTAAGTTGCATGCTCCCTGAAATCATTGTAGAAAAAAAGCTTTAAATATATTACTTATATTAAAGCATATCTAATACGTTATGATTCTATGTGAGGAGAAATTATGCATTAATAATATTTACCATTTATCAAGTGATTTCTTGATATATATCTGGCATTCTACCAAGAATTTTAACTAATATGATTTCATTTAATCCTTTTAACACACCTTTAAATGACACATTCTCATCTCCTTTTCGGGGTAAAGAAACTGAGACCCCAAAGTGTAAAGTAGCTTGATACTCACCTAGCTAATAACTGATAGGGTCACAATCTGACTTTGGTCAGATCTGGCCAAAGTCCACCTTTTAAGAAAGCATTCTCAAATAGAGAAATTATGCTTTTTGCCATATATGGTAATAGATGTGAATCTATAGGGGTCAGATAGCAAGAACCTTCCCAACTTGCATCCATTTTTTGAAAAATGAGCTTAGGAACAGTGATTTTCAAAGTATAGAGATAAGTCAATGAAATCAGTGATACGAGGAGCCTTTTATTATTTGGGATTAGCATTGAGGATACCAAAGTTGTAGGATAGACAAATAATCTTATAGTTTTAAATCAGTTTGGAAGCAGCTAAAAAAGTCTTTTAACTTCTTCAAATGTTAGTATTTCTAATGGTTTTATTATTTTATTCCATCGCAAGCCAATTTATACTTCAGCTGTCCATCATATGCTGAAGGCATAGCACTATTCCCTCCCTCACATACCTGCTCATGACCTTAGCAGGCAAAATGGCAAGGAGCCGCCAGTTCAGCAGGAAGCGACTGTTCCATCTGGGTTCCTGTTTCCTTAACTATAAGCTTCGTTCAGGGGAGAAATGAGTCTACCTAACTGGCATCCTTTGCTATCATCTCTATTTTAAGTTGCTCAGTTAAGAGACTCACAGTTGTTGCTGTGGTATAAAGCTTTGGTATTTAAAGCAGAAAAGGAAATTCTAGATATTTTGGCATCATTAGAACTTTGTGTTTGTATACTAAATGATTACCTGGATTGATGTAAGAGTATAGCTTACTTTACTATGGATGGACATACCTCATACATATGGTTTGTGTTTATAGATGTTTGTGTATGTCAATCCATACATAAAAGTTTATATAAAGACATCACTTGAAATCTTAATTGTTTATTATACATTTGGCAACCATGAAGTAATTTGTTTTGTTTTCCTCTTTAACCCAAGGCAAACAATTTTTCCTAACAATGATATAGGATTTTTTTTTTTTTTGCCTTGGATTACTCTGTCCTTTTGTTGATACATTGGTATGTCTGTGGTCAGATATACACTAAACTTCATTGGGATTCTGTTTATAGCCCTGTCTGGGAAGGGTTGAAAGTAAATTAATTGTATTATTACTTGGAAAATTATGCATGAGTTAGTATTTGTATTAATGAATAGTGTTAAAAAATTTAAATAGGTCATTCATATTATCCCTCCTTTTTTCAATAATTTTTCTGCTTTTACTATAAAGATGGTTAGAACTGCACATTGTATAGTTGGAACATAATTCCATATATAATTTCATACTTTAATTCCCCAGATAAATATTTGCTCTTTTTGTATGTAAAATTGACTTCACTAAGGAGTCTCTCTTTTACATTACTCTCTATGCCAGTTTCAACTTCACCAGTAAATTTGTCATCATTCACAGTGGTAGTTTAGCTTACTAACCTTGAAATTTATTTCTGTGTTTATTGTCAGAGGCTTGTTGGCAAATCGAACTCAACAATAATAGAGAAGGAAAGCATGATGACCTAGGACACACTGTTCTACTGAAATGATCTACGGTTCTTTGAATGTGTCAATTTTTTTTTATTTGTTTTAAACTAGCCAACATACAATGCATATAGCCTTTTGAGTTACTCATTAATACTCTACATGTAATCTTTTAAAATTATTATTGGTAGAAATAGACAATTATTTTGAATGATTTTTTTTTGTACTGTTGTAGTCTAAAGCAAACTAGTACGGCTTCCAAAGCACAATGTGAGCTTAAAATAAGTCTGCTGAAACCGTGTATTCTTAAGTAAGGGAGCTGGTTTTGTGATCATTTTGAAGCTGTCCTTATACTATATGGTCCCTCTAGTATAAAATAAATTTGATATTTATACTAATATGATTTCAATTTCTTTTTTTTTTAAAGTTTTTTTTTTTAACGTTTATTTATTTTTGGGACAGAGACAGACAGAGCATGAACGGGGGAAGGGCAGAGAGAGAGGGAGACACAGAATCGGAAGCAGGCTCCAGGCTCTGAGCCATCAGCCCAGAGCCTGACGTGGGGCTCGAACTCACAGACCGCGAGATCGTGACCCGGGCTGAAGTCAGACGCTTAACCAACTGAGCCACCCAGGCGCCCCTGATTTCAATTTCTTAATAGTCCAAAGTGCATATGATCTGTCCAGAGGTTGAAAATCAATTTTTAAAATTTTGGTTATATTTTAATAACCAAATATTTAATAACCAAATATGTTTACATGTTAACATATGGTATATGTTTCTGTTTATTAACTATATATTATCAGTGGCATTAATTAACGCTTTTAGAGACATAGAATATACCATCAAACATTTGTCTACAAACCCTATAAGGCATGTGGAACGCACAGATGGCCAATCGTCCTTTGTGCCTCTATCCCATACTTACTGAAAGGTTGCTCATTTCTACATGGGGGGCAGTTAAAACAGGCTGACCTGGGATGACCTGGTGGCCAGCACAGAATCATCATACAGCCAGGATTGAATCATGCAATCAGTCCCCTCTCTGCTTCCCTCCTTGTCCCTCCACCCCAACCCTCCACCCTCACCCCTTGTTACCATTTTCCCACTCTTTTTTCTCCCCTCTCCTCTTCCTTTGTTTCCTTGTTATTTTTTATCTTGTTCATAAGTGTCTATTGCATCTCAGCCAGTTAGCCATCTATCTATACCAAGATGTTACTGGTTTTTCTTTAAACTTCAACAGTTTCTTTATCTGTGGTCTTTCATCTATCACTCAATTATGTCAGAAAACTCCCCTTTTTTGGTGCAATTTAAAGGAAATATTTTCTAGTCTTAACAGCAATATTAAATGCTGGGAAGTAAAAGAAACTTCCATCATAAAATGTCAAAGTGCAGTCAGTATGTTTCACAATTTCTGTAAAGTCATTTATTCTCTCATTTTATAACTAATTGTAACTTTATCAATATTGTACGTTGGATATTTGTATGTATGATAACAGTCTTATTTAACCTTGTTATTAAATCTTATTTAACCATAACTCTGTGAGATGGTTTTTATTATCCTTGTTTTAACGATGAGGAAATGGAAATTGAGAGGAGTTAAATAAGCATGCCTAAGATTACACAGCTTGGAAAGTAGGAGATGTGTGACTGGAACCCAGCTCTTTCTGACTCTGAACATCTTATGATATAGTTTATGACTTTCTTTTAAAATAGGTAATTTCTGGGGCGCCTAGGTGACTTCGTCAGTTAAGCATCTGATTCTTGATTTCAGCTCAGGTCATGATCTCACAGTTTGTGGGATCGAGTCCCACCATCAGGCTCTGCAGTGAGCATGGAGTTAGCTTGGGATTCTCTCTCTTCCTCTCTCTCTGCCCCTCCTCTGTGCGCATGCTCTCATTCTCTCTCTGTCAAAATAGGTAACTTCAGTTTTCTACTCCTGCAGTTTTCTAGAAGTTGGAGAAGTAGCACAGCAGTGCAAGCTGTTCCCCAATGTGACAGCAGTCCAGACCAGGCAAGGCTCTGTTGATATTTACAAACCAAAAGATTAAATCTTAATTTTAATATATTACTCTCATTTCCTTCACGTCTCTTACTTTTGTAATTCTATCAAAGTTTCTTTCTGCAAAGAGACAACCAAACAACAAAACACATACTTAGGAAAATACGTTCTTCCAAATAAATCCATGTCGTGCTCCAAAATGTTTTTGAGGCTGGTTACATCTTCAGCTGTAATCTGTACACTCTTTGATTTCAGTTTGACTCTAACAGACTTTCTCATTAGTTATAAGTCACATTGGGATGGCATGAAGTTTTAGATCACACTCTTACAAAAATAGATATTTTCATATCATTTGGAGATGAGTTACTTGTAGAGTAACTTCTTACCTTTGTCTTGCCTGCTTGCTTCTCAGGAACTTTCTTAGAAACTATGTGAGGCAGGAAATGGCACTTAAACAAATACATTTTATTTTTAGTCAAGTTAAGGATTCTGTGTTTTTTTTTTAAAGAAGAAATGGAAGAAATAAAAACTGTAGATCAAACTGACCTTTGGGAATTATCTGTTGATTTTTTCCATGACTCTCTTAGCCCCATATTTGTAACATATAATTGAAGGTTATAATAAATTTTAATTCATGTTTGTAAAATGTTTTACATATTAAAAACATTTCCACACCCAGTGTTTCTTTTGACGTTTGCTCCCTCAGATGCTTTGAAGCAAGTATATGCATTTTATGAATGGAGACATTAATACTATGTGAGGGTGAGTTGAAGACCCAGACTGAAAAGGCGAGTATTTTGACCTTATCAGAGTAGTTATTAAACTTGATTAGCTTATAGCATATGAAAATGTGAAGAAATAAACATAACATTATGTGATAACCCATCCCAGACATCAATGAGGAGCAGGTGCAGGTCATTTAAGGAAAAAAAATTATGAGAGTGTTAATATTGAGAAAATGTTATGAAGTTAATTTAGTTATTGCCAAGATTGAGAAAAGAATTTAATATGATTTTAGTGGCAGAACACCTGTAGTGAGCTTGTGGTGTTACGTGGGAATCTAGTTGAGAACCACTGAATTATCACACAAAAAAGTTCTCAATCAGTATAGAGTGTAATAGTAATATTTTCCTAAAGGTTTTCATAAGCTGTGTTGGTATGTCAATAAAGGGTTTATAAGGAACACAGACCAGTTTAAATAAACTACTGAATGTTGTCTCACACCGTATGGGGTAAAGTGATGACAGCATGACTATGGAGAGTTATGTAAACTATGAGAAAGTCATAAAAATTTGAGTGGAGTGAATTGATCAAATCGGTTTTATTTTCCCTGGACTCTCTGTTTCTTCCATCTCTCATCATCTGTAATGATAGACTGTAGGCTTCAGCTTCTTAATGCCTCCATACATGACACACACCACCAGCCCTCGGTCCTCTCTTCCTTTGAGTCTCAGTGAGCCATGAATCCTAGCTGCCAACATAATCTGCAATAAGCTGTCCATATGGGAAATTAAAATTGATCCCTACTCCCCTCATTTCATAAACAGAAACAAATTCTGTGTGGAAGAAAGACTCAACTGTGAAAAACAATACTTTAAAATATTTGGAAACGGATACGTTTTTTATCTTACAGTAAGACGGGAATTTCTTTGACTTGGTATAAACAGAGCAAACCGTAGAGAAGACTAATAAATTCAACAGCATTAAACTCAAAAGAAGACGTGTTAATCAAAGGACACTGTAAAAGAGTAAGAAAGGCTGAAAAGTGGTTTAGTGCATAGAATATATTAAAGATCCTGCGAATCAATAAGAGAAGTAAAATCAGCCAGTATAAACATGAACAGGAGTTAAAATCCAAATAAACATGAAAATTTGCTGAGCCTCCTTAATAATTAGGGAAATATAAGTTAAAGCTAGAGTAATATTTTATGGCCACCGTGTTGTTAAAAATATAGAAGTCTGAAATATCCTAAACAGTGTGGATATGAAGCAACAGGAATGCTCATACATTGTAATGGGAATGTGAGTTGGTACAGTAAATTGGGAAGTTGGAATTGAACCAAGTACACTCTTTTGCTCAGCACCTACAAGTATGCCCTAGACAAAGTCTTGCTCGTATGCCTCGGGAAATAGGTACAAGACTTCGTACTGTAGCCTTGTAGAGAAAACAAACAAATAGCATAATAGCAAAAACATAGAAACAAATCTGGAAACAACCCAACAGAGAGCAGACTGGATAATTTAGGCATTATTTGTATACAGTAGAGTTACCGTAATAATGAAAATGAGTGCATCTCACCCTACCTGCCTGAATCCCCAAATCATAATGTTGAACAAAAAAAAAAAAAAGCAAGTCACAAATTGCAAAGAGCA
Organism: Prionailurus bengalensis; assembly: GCF_016509475.1. NCBI lineage: Eukaryota > Metazoa > Chordata > Mammalia > Carnivora > Felidae > Prionailurus > Prionailurus bengalensis. The sequence continues at coordinate 126,802,112 of NC_057344.1, read as the reverse complement.
TGATTTCAATTATGTAAACTTTGATCAGAGGCAAAACTAATATATTTTTGTATAATCCTTATTTATGTGATCAAGCTATAGGAAAACCAAGGGGAAATATTTTTTTTAAAGTTTATTTACTTTGAAAGAGCAAGAGTGAGAGTGAGCACGTGTGAGGGAGAGAAAGAGGGGGAGAGGGGGAGAGAGAGAGAGAGAGAGAGAGAGAGAATGAATACCAAGGCGGAAGATTAAAACAAAATTGAGGATGTTGAGTGTTTCTAGTTGGAGGGAAGGAGTTGGGTTCAGGAAGGAGCCCAGAGAGCTCGGGTGATATATAAGTGGATAAGTGGATGATCATTAAAAATATTAAAAGTATCATTATTAACAATTATGTATATTATTATTTTTCATTGCATACGCTGTACCTTCTATCCCTGTGACTTACTCATTCTATGAGTGGAAGCCTGTATTTCCCACTCCCCTTCACCAATTTGCCCATCCCCAGCTCCCCTCCCCTCTGGAAACTGCCAGTTCTCTGTGTTTATGGTTCTGTTTCTGCTATTTGTTCTGTTTTTCAGATTCCACATACAAGTGAAGTCATATGGTATTTGTCTTTCTCTTATTACATTTAAATAATACCTTCTAGGTCCATTTGTATTGTTGCAAATGGCAAGTTCTCTTTCTTTTTTATGGCTGAATAATGTTCCATTGTGTGTGTGTGTGTGTGTGTGTGTGTGTATGTGTGTATGTATATATATATATATATATGTATGTATATATATGTGTATATATATGTATATGTATATATATATATATATATATCACATCTTCTTTATCTGTTCATCTATCTCTGGACACGTGTTGCTTTCATATCTTGGTTATTGTAAATAATGCTGCAATAAGCATAGGAGTGCATATATGTATTTTTGAATTAGTATTTTCATTTTGTTTGAGTAAACACCCAGTAGTGTCACTTCTGTATATTTTATTGTATGGTAGGTAGTGTGGTTTTTAATTTTTTGAGGAACCTCCATACAGTTTTCATAGTGGCTGTACCAATTTACATTCCCACCGACAGTGCACGAAGGTTCTTTTTTCTTCACATCCTTGCCAACACTTGCTATTTCTTGTCTTTTTGATTCTAGCCATTCTGACACATGTGAGGTGATAGCTCCTGGTTTTGATTTGCATTTCCCTGATACTTAGTAATGTTCAATATCTTTTCATGTGTCTTTTGGCTATATGTACGTCTTCTTTAGAAAAATGTCTGTTCAGGTCCTCTGCCCAGTTTTTAGTCAGATTGTTTGGGGCATGTATGTATGTATGTATGTATGTATTTGTTGAGTTGTACAAGTTCTTACGTGTTGTGGCTGTTAACCCATTTTTAGATATATTTTTTGCAAATATCGTCTCCCATTCAGTAGGTTGCCTTTTTGTTTTGTTGATGGTTTCCTTCACTGTGAAAAAGGTTTTTATTTTGGTGTAGTCCCCATAGTTTATTTTTGCTTTTGTCTCCCTTGCCTGAGGAGACATATCAGTGACAGGACTTTGAATCCCCCTCTCAGGTTTCTTTCTTCCCATAGTATTACTGGAATTCCACAGGGGTTCCCACATTTGTTTACACACAGAACAGGCTGCCTCTGTGAGCCAACACTCTGGCTTTCTCCATGGCTGCCTTTTCTGAATCCAGGCTGCCATTCTCTGGGACCACCATTATCTTTAGCGCCTTCCCACTCCCAGCTGACATAGGCCCCTTCAGTTGGAAGGTGTTACTCCCAATCATTGCTGTTTATCACTATGCTCCAGATATTTTTGTTCATTCATAAAGGGGATCTGTCCCTGACCTCTGGCATTTCCTCCTCTCCAGACTGATTGTCTGCTTGTTCTAGACCCACCAGTCCTTATTACTGCTGGGTCCCTGACAGTGTACTACACTCTTCTGCAAATCGAGAAGAGGGATAACTGCCTTCCTGCTGTTAATTGTTAATTGCTCTTGTTCTGAGGACATACAGCATGTCTGCTTGGGCCCTAAGGTATTACAGGTCTTAAGGAATCATGTTTTCCAGTTTTCCCTCTATGCTAGTGGCATGCCCATGGATTACTAGGAGTTGCATTCCCATGCATCCAGTTACAACCAATTCTTCTCCGAATCTCTGGTCTTCTTGCCAAGTCTAACTTGCCACTTCATTCTTTCCCTACCAATCCATTCTCTCTTAAAGGTCCTGAAAATTTGCTTTTAAAAATTCTGCAGTTCTGTTTTAGCTTCAGCCCTGAGATCAACCAATCAATTATTCTCATCTTTCCTTCTTCCCATCCCCCCTTCTCTTTCTCATACACAGATATCATACAACTGTAGATTCACAGGCATTCAGACACGCTTACACATAACAGGACTCTTTGTGTGGATTGGGTTTGCACTATTTCTGAGGTGGTTCCTCAGGCCCCAGGAAAGTCTGCTGGTGTACTGTATAGCTGGAGAGAATCGGTGGCCCTAACGTATGTGTACCCACATGTGTCAGCATCTAAACTGAACCCAGCCTGGATCTTATTAAATAGCAACAGTAACTGCAGAAAGCCTCAGTAAGGGTAAGTACAATGTATACATTGTTGAATTTAAATTTCATTAAAATCTATGAGGTAGGTTTTGCATCTCCATTGTATGGGTGATGAAACTGAGGCTCAGATTGCATAAATAACCAAAATACACATAGATGGTAACAAGTAGAGCTCTGCCACAAAATAGGGCCACCTGATTTGAAAGCCTGTGCTCTTATCACTAAATTAGATAGAATGTTTCATAACACAGATTAATTTCACTACCTTCTTTAAAATATGATTTCAGAAACAGCTTCTTATTCTGAATATATCACTGACATAGTTATGTATTTTTTTGCAAAAATATAATTGGTTGAAAACAATGGCTTTGTGGTGTAATTTATTTTAATGAGAAATGTTCAATTTTTAAAAAATTTTTGTTAATGTTTATTTATTTTTGAGACAGAGAGACACAGAGCATGAATGGGGGAGGGTCATAGAGAGAGGGAGACACAGAATCTGAAACAGGCTCCAGGCTCTGAGCTGTCAGCACAGAGCCCAACGCGGGGCTTGAACTCACGGACCGCAAGTTCATGACCTGAGCCGAAGTCAGATGCTTAACTGACTAAGCCACCCAGGCACCCCGAGAAATGTTTAATTTGATGATACTCTACTGAGTTTGATAGTACTATATACCTGAGAATCCATCCTGTAGAAATTGGATATCTTGTCTGCTAAACTGGAATCCTCAGAGGCTGAGGCTGTAGTCTTTCCCTGACCAGTAAAATCTCTTTAGTTAATGTTGAATTACTTTCTCATCAAGAAGAGTGTTAGGCTTTTGTGAAATATTGTGATTAAGTTTAATATTTCCATAATTTCTCCCCCTGAATTGTAAGTTGGATATGCTTCTGGATAATAAGTAGTTTTATTTTTTGAGTGTGGATTGTTTTGTAGATTGATTTGGGGAATAATGAGACTGTTCAGGATTCTATGAGAAGAAAGATGAATCTTTATTGTCACATTGTAATAGAAAAAAAAGAAATCACCTGGATGTTTATCCACAGTAGAATAAATAACTATATACATAAATAACTGAATAGTTATGCAGTGAAATGAGTTTATTCAATGAACTTGAGCTGGGTTTATCAACATGGGTTAATCGTTAAAACATTGAACACAAGTTAGTGATGGACACACGGATATACAATATTTATAGAAAATGTGTAAAAATTCTATAAAATGGTATATGTGGCTTGTGGGGACACACACACACACACACACACACACACACACACACACACACACTAGAGTATACCTGACAGTGATAAATAGCACATTCGGGGTAGTGATCATCTGTAAAAGTAGGAACAGGGCAATTCTGTTGGGATTGGATGCATGGGAGTTGTATCAATAATGTTTGCTTCCTTAATCTTGATGATATCTATGTGGTGCTCATTACATGTTCTCTGTCCTTTTGGCATTACTGAAATATTTAATCATAAAAACCTGAGAAAGTAAAATTTTGACTTTGGGATAGTACAGAGAAATCAATGTGCTCCTCAGAAAAGGTGTTGATGGGGCACTTAGTTTTTTTAAAAGTAACTCTGTTTTTTTATTTTGTGAAAAAAATGTAATAGAAGACAAAAGTAAGAAGAGAAAAAATGTGGGTCACGTGCTTTTCCCTTTCTATTATACTCCATTATGCTGCTACATACTCCACAAATGGCTTCTGAAATGTCATATTTTCTCAGTTCCCTGAAGCCAACATCAGTGTATTATTAGCTTTTTGGAGAAGGAGAAGGAGAAGGAGAAATTCTACTATATTAAAAATACATATATGCATTACAATGATATATATGCATTTTAAGATTCCAGTAGATGTAATGCATTAATATTACATATGTGTATGAATATAAATTAACAGAGAATAAATTATCTTTTCCCAAACTCTTGCTGAAACAATTGCTACCTACCCAATAAAACTTGAATTTGCAACAAACCTTCATATCACAGTGGAACCAAGCTCATTTTGCTCGTCTTCATTAAGTTAGTATGGGTTTTTAAAAAAATCGTTTGTCAGCTAGCATACTATTTGATTGAAAGCTGTCTAGACTGCTGTTTTAGTGAAGTATGTATTTAGTTATGTGTCAGATTTTTCCTCTGTGACCTAATTACTTGAATATTCCCAAACAGTCCAGCTTTTGTACAAGAACACATTGTTATACTTTTGGTTTTAGTTGCTATTGTTGACAACTTCATTTTCTTTCATTTTAAGGTGAATTTTCTTTCACATATTACTGTTTATTTTATAAAGCGTATACGTATGTTTAATGAGGTAGAGTTTCTTCTTCCCAAAGGAGAGCGTATAGTAGATTGAAGTTGACTTCATGGAATTGAAAAAAATATGATACTTAAGAAACATTCAGAGAGTATGTGGCCGGTTCAAGCATCAGTTTCCAGGAGAATCCTGTTCTGTACTTAGATAATTTAATGAGGGAGGTTTAGTAGTTTGATAACGATGGGCTCTGAAGTTAGAGAGCCTGAGCTCTGAGCCTGTCTTCACCTCCAAGGAACTGTATGAACTGTAACAAATTTGTTAACCTTCTGGGTTTTCAATTTCCTCATTTTTCAAGTGGGATTTTTCACTTGTGAGGAGTCCCTCTCTCAGTATGGAGAATGGGTGAACTAGAGCTGAGCAGCCTAGTCACAGGGAAGGTGTAATATAGCTGACTGAGATCTAATGAGGATTGAGACCTAATGAACTTAAGACAGAGGCACAGGGCTGGGAAATGGGGGCAACTTTTTAAGACTTAAAAAATGTAAATCAAACAGGTTTGAGGGGCAGAGAGAAGGAATGGTGATAGCTATTTTCATGTTGGCTTACCTGGCCAAATGGATGGATACTGGAACAGTTTATCAAAATAGAAAATGTAGGAAGACTGCTTTAGAGGAAGGATGGGTATGTTACATCTCCATGCATAAGTGTAGTCATGTCAGACCAAGAAATTCTCCTCAACTTTCTTTTTTCTTTAAAAAAAATTTTTTTAACATTTATTTATTTTTGAGATAGACACAGCATGAGCTGAGGAGGGCAGAGAGAGAGGGAGACACAGAATCTGAAGCAGGCTCCAGGCTCTGAGCTGTTAGCACAGAGAATTCAGCGTGGGCTTGAACCCCCGAACCAATAAGATCATCATCTTAGCCGAAGTTGGATGCTTAACCGACTGAACCACCTAGGCGTCCCTTTTTCCTTTTTTTTTTTTCTAAACTCCTCAACTTTCTTAGAGCTACTGCTCTGTAGCTGTCTCTCCGGATCCATCACTACTGAAAACTGTTGACATACATTCCAGTGGATGTTTGTTCATTGGTGTTTTTTCTGCTCCTGCTGGAGTAGGTCCTTGCTTGCCCTGAAGTGGTACCCATTCTGTTCCATCCTCAGTATCCAATATATTGAAACCAGTTCTGTTTAACAACTAACTCCATCAGCTAGGACCTGATTTTGATGATTTTCCCCTTTCTTTTTAGTGTCTTGGTGTCCTTTGCTCTCAGAATCATCCCAGTTTATGTAAAACAAATCCAATATCTTGAATTTCAAAGAGAATGGGCTCGGGGGTCTCAGCTCCACAGAAACTGCTTGGTCATGTGAATAGTCTTTTGACTCCTTTCTTAGACCAGCTCTAATCTCCAGGAAATTGGGATAATCTAATTAGGCAACCAAGAGTTCTAGAACCATTTAATTCAGAGCAATGGTGTACCTTTACCTTAAATGTCTTATGGTAAGAAAACCACTCAATGTTCAGTGATAGCTTAAGGAAGATTTATTCCAGATGAGCTTTGGTGCCCACATAGATCAAAGCCATGTTAGGTTTATTACATATTATGTGATAGAAGTGCTAGAGTCACCCTCATCAGGCATCAGGACATAGTATGTATGTTCAGTTTCTCATATTCTGGATATATGCTTTCTGTCTTTAAGGAATTACATTTGGATGCAAGTAACAGAAACTAGAATTAATGGCAGAAAAAGAGAAGTGTATGTATTTTTTTCATATAAAGAAGTGCAGAGGTAGGCAATCCAGGGAGGGCATAGCAGTTCCATAGACATCAGGGTTCTAGTCTCTTTTTGATTTTCTGCCCCACTAACCTACATTGTGACTTCAAAGACACGTCGTGGTTTTTGGTGGCTAGTATTGTTCTAGCTGTCACGTCCAATTTCTAGGCAGCAGGAGAAAGGGACAGATCATATGGACAAATCTCCTAGTCAGGTACCTTCTTGTAAGTAGCAATTCACGGTATCTCATCTCTGGTTACATTTCACGACTAGCTTTTAATCAGATGAACACATCATGGTTTTTTAGCTGGATATATTGCTGCCCTGAGAAACCAGGATTCTGTTGCCACAAGAAGGGAAGATTGGATAATGGGTGATGACTAGCCTTCTTTGCCTCATGTACTACATAAGATGTTAAGATACTGATCGAAGTATTTCATAAATAAGTAGAACAATGAACATTACTCTTTAGTCAAAGATTTTTCGGTGCAGTTACCCCACTCTGAATGGCCCTGATGGAGACCTTTAATGTTTTCTAACCATTTAAAAATGAAAACAAAAACAAAAACCCTGCCATTTTGTTATTCTCATAACAAATTAAGATGCATGGCTTCATGAGAAATTTAATAATTACTCCCAGGAATATGTTAGACAATTGAGGAACTTACGGATTTGACTAAAGAAGTCTGTGTCTGGATGTACAAATATATCTAGAACATTAGGTCTGTCAGAGGAAAGGTATATTTTAGACAAAAGGAGAAAGTGAGGCAGTAATTTGTCTAAGGTCACAAGTGAATAACCTGAATTATTTCAATAATTTACAGTATTATTAATTCAAAGGAAATGGATTCTTGATATATTTGAGTCATTCCTAGTCTTAAGCATAACTATTTGACAGAGCCTCTAGGTACTTTGATATGACTGGACCTATGCTGCTTCTAATTAGTATTGATTTTGAATTAATATTATCCCAGGACAGTTATTTTTGGTGCTTTTCCAGCTGTGTAAATACCCTTATTGCATAAACAGACTAAATTTAATCACAGAATTTACTGTGCTGGCAGTATTTACAACTTCATTGTGGACCCAATGTCTTAAACATCTGTCCTTCATTTACTATATCTTAAATATAAACTTTTATAACACACGCCAAATTATAAGTATTTACGCAAAGACACCATAGCATAATAGTGCTTGGAAGAAGGAGCAAATTTCTGAGAAAAGAGTTTAAAAATTAACACAGTTTGGGTTTGTTAATGGTGTCTGTCTCCCACAAAAACAAAGGGGAGCCCATCAGAAATAAGTAAGAAAGCATTTTTAAAAGACCTCCTGGAAGGTTAAACTTTATCATAATATCAAAAATGTTGAAATTAGTTTTTTTAAGGGGGAGATTTATGTTGTTTTTAAGTGCCTTTGTCTTGATTTAAAAATGATGCAACATTTTCATTAAATAACAAGTTCTTTAACTGGGAAAACATTGTGTGGTCTTTAAGGTAAATTAAGAGGATGTACAAAATAGAGAAACAGATTTAGTAAATCTATGACTTTCAAAAGTTATTTTTCCCACCAAACAGTATCTCTCCACCAAACTCTGTATCTCTCCAATTTGATTATGTAAAAGTCGTAGTGTTTTTATAGTTAATTCTTTAGTTTGAGCCCTGCAAGGCTAGTTCCTCATGTATTTCCTCCAACTGATTTAATTTTGGATAAAATTATTTTTATCTGATTTTCCTTTGAGAAAATATGGATATTTGCTTCCTTGGCTGACTTACAGGTCCGGGGGTTGTGGGGGGAGGGTACTAAAGGACGCACGTGAATAGGCTTCACAAGTAAGACAGCCGCCCCATGCAGAGATGCCTCCCAGGCTAGTATTTGTGTTCTGGAAGAGGCTGACTGGGAAAACAGGTATGGAGACTCCTCTGCTCCTTAGGATTTACAGATTGGTTTCCCCTATAATATACATGGGAGCGAACAGTGTTCTGAAAGACGAAGAAAATTTTTAAAAATGTAGACTTCTGGAACAGTACTGCTGACACATGAGGAGAAAAGAAAGTAGTGAGGGTAAAGAAGTGATGAACTACAAAAAACATTGTGTGAAGTTATCTCATCTGTTTTACCTGTTATTTGATTGTCTAAAACTAGCATTTTATTGTGCTGTTTATATATTTGCTTTATGTATGTATGTATTCTCTTTCCTAATGAGATTATAGTTGTTTTTTTTTGTTTGTTTGTTTGTTTGTTTTTATGGAAACTACTATCCTTTACTCTTTTGGACTCTCCTATAGCATCTGGCATCATGTGAGACACTGTAAGCCTGAAGATATTTAACTGGATATGAGTGGCAAGTCTGATAAGTAGTGGTTCCTTCATGCAGTGTTTTTTGAGGATTATGAGGCTGTGTCTGTGTCAGGAGAAGAAAAACTAGAGTGATAAATTAGGCCGGGGTCTCTGTTTTATATATTGCTATATATCTGGAGCTTAGAATGGTGCTTGACAGGTTGGGAGTACTAAATAAATATTTTTTCAGTGAATGAGTAAATCATTCTGCAATACTTGAGAGAGCAAGTAAGAATGGAAGTGTATTTGCTATTCTGTTACTAAATTAACTCTAAAATCTCTTCTAATTCTAATCTGTGATTAATATTAATATTTGTAAATTTAGCAGATATTATATCGGAATCTAAATTCAGAAGCTGCACTATCTTATAATTGTAGAATCTATGCAAGAGATGTACAGTCAAACCTGTTAATAATAATTAACTTAATAAAAATAGGGGTTCAACTACCCTGATTTAAGAAACAATGAAAAAAACCTCACCTATATTAACTTGACAAGTCTGTGTAAAGTTTAATATTATGCTAAACTCTTATTAATATTCAATTAGTTAATTGAGTGGCATTCCTCTTCAATTTATATTTCAGTTTATATAGAGTGAAAGTTAATTAACCTGGCTCTGGAATAGGTGTGGGGATGATTGAATTCTGTTTTATGGTAAGGGTAAGATCATACTGGACCATTTATCTGATTATCTGATTTTATCGTCATGACATCGAAATTCTAAAAGGGATTTTATACCTCTTTAAACTCAATCTTTCATATAAAATGGATTCCTGGAAAGTAAGTGATAAGAATTGTAGATTTTTACCACCAGGTTTAATCAATATTCAGATCTCCTGGTTTCATATTGATGCCTTTTTGAAATGTTAGTATTTCCCAGTGATTTTCCCCCTCAATATTAGTGAAAGAAGAGACTCTGCCAAGAACAAAATGATTCTGTACTATATGGAGTATCATCCAGAAGGGCATGGGGTGGGGTGGGAGTGGGAGGATGTTCGTTTGACCCAATGGGCTTCTTGGTACATGAGGCGAAGGAGCAGGGAGAATAATGGTCCTCAAAGTATGCCCCAAGGACCCTTGGGAGGTCTCTAAGAAACTATTGGACATTTGCACATTCAAAACTGTTTTATAATAATACTAAGACATTATTTGTCTTTTTTGCTGTGCTGACATTTGCTTTAGTGGTTCAAAAGACAATAGTAGGGAAAACGGCTGGTACCTTAGCACCAACCAAAGGTGGTGGCAACAGGCATTTTACCATTGTGTTCTCCATTGTCACATCCTTGAAGTAAAAAAGAAAAGTGAACATTTAACTTAAAAATGTCCTTGATAAAAAGGTAAAAAAAATCCATTTATTAAATCTCAACCCTTGTGTACATGCCTTTTCAATATTCTGTGTGATGAAATGGAAGTATGCTCTGTGCCTGCCATCGCACACTGAAGGGCAGTGGTTTTACTCAGGAGTTGTTGCTAAATGAGTTCCTTTTTGATGGATCAGCATCTTTAATTGAAAGAGTGACCAACAAACTATGACAATTCAGATTTGGACATTTGGTGGAAAATTTTTTTGAAAAGAAAGCCTGTTGAGGACAATAATGGACAGTATTTGAGCTGCTGATAAAATATGAACTTTTAAGTAAAAATTCAAATAAAAACTTAAATTTTGGAAACCTTGTGATTGCTGCCATGAGCCTTGAGAGTATCCAACTATTGAAAAGCTTTTTTCATGACACTGGTGTGGATATTAGCAGATGTGATTTTTTTTTTGTCATTTCGTAAGGAAATGTGTTAACATGTCAAACTCTGTGGGGGTCCATGAACTGATATTTATATTTTCCAAATGATTAATGCATGATTTTATACAATTATATATGGATAAAAGATCTAGTCAAAGTAAAAGGTAGTAAAATGTATTTTAATGTAACAGAATACAAATATTTCATTGTTATGGTTCAGATTCTACACTGCAGCGAAACTTAAGAAACGACTACATGTTGGGGCACCTGCGTGGCTCAGTCAGTTAAGTGTCCAACTTTGGTTCAAGTCAAGATCTTGTGTTTTGTGGGTTAGAGCTCCACATGGGGATCTCTGCTGTCAGCCCAGAGCCCTTATCCAGTCATTTGCCTCCCTCTCTCTCTGCCCCTCCCCCATGTGCGCCCATGGGTGCACTCTTAAAAAAACCTACTACATGTTGAGTTTTGGTGTGGCACTAAGGAAGACTTATATCCACATTATCTGAAAAGGCTATTAAAGTATTTCCCCCTTTTCCTTTCTCTTTATCTGTGGGAGACAGGAATGCCTTCACATACTTCAAGCGAAATAACAGATCATAATATATTGAATGCAGAGGCAGAGTTGAGAATCTTATTTTCCTTTAAGCTAGATACTTACCACCAAATTATTTTTATTTGAAGAAACATGATTTTCATGAAAGCTATTTTTGTGTTACAGTAACATAGTGGATTTATTAATATTATTTTTAAATGAATATACATCTCATTTAAAAATTTTTTTTGAGAGAGTTAGCACACTTGTGCTCAGGTGGGGAGGGGCAGACTGAGAGGGGGAAGGAGAGGGAGAATCCTAAGGAGACTCCACACACAGCACAGAGCCTGATGTGGGCTTGATCTCACCACAGTGAGTTCATGACCTGAGCAGAAATCATGAGTCGGACACTTAACTGACTGAACATCGCAGGTGTCCCTCATTTTAATTTTAATAAGGTAAATAAAAAACAAAATAGATGTTAACAAAAATAAACGAAAGTTCTTTTGGGTCCTTAATATTTTTTAAGAATGTAAAGGAATGCTGAGACCAAAATGTTTAATGACACTTCTCTCAACTCTAGATTAGAACAGGTGCCTCTCTACCTATAGAGTGATATTCCTTAATATATTAGTATTGTCTCAGTACAGTTGTTACCATGTCATTTTTTCATTTGTTGATATATTCAACACATAATTACTGTGTACCTTCTGTCCTATTAGGTCATGGGAATTATTTCAAGAAAAGATTCTGTCCCCTGCTTATTTTTAAGCTTCTCTAAAGCCAGGTCTGAGTGCTATAGTTCTTTTTATTTCCCTAATTACGGTAAAGTTATTTAATATTGGTTTTCTCTTTCCTCTTTTCAACTTTATAGATATGGAAATGTGGCTTGGTATTTGTTTTCATGTTTTTGCCATTTGTTACTAGGACAGAATTTGGCTAATATTTAAACAAGTACACCATTTATCCACTTCCCTTTGTTTCTAGTATGTTTGAAATCATGGAAGAGGTAAATACCTTTCAGCATTTTATGTATATGCAATTTTATACAAATGGTAGGGATGAGAGACAAGAAGGGCATGGGTAAGAGAGATAGATGAAAGTCTTTAACAAGGTGTCTGTAGAGTGTTTTCCAGATCTATCCCTCACTTTTGTAGGGGCAAGGCAAGAGTACAGACAACTGCACAGCATATGTAATCTATTTAAAAGTTCTAAATTAGGCACATATGCTATTTGCTAATTGCTCTTGGCCATCCTTTGGACCTAGGATTGCACACTCTGGTTCTTTGGGAAAAGAGTTCTGAGGTCATGGTCACGTGAAAGGAGGGATGGTAAGGTCCAGAGAGGCCTGTCCTTTGTTACATTGGATTCCTTGTAGTGGTGAGGCATGCAGCCAAAAAGGGATTGGAGGGGATACCTTTAAAGTGCATACCTCAAGACTAGGACCTTGTTTGTCCATGTCTAAGGGCAAGGCTGGTATGGGCCATATATTACTTATATTAGAATCTCCAGCAGTGCTTCTTAAAAATGCAATTTTGTAGACCCCATCCCAGACCTGAATGAATAGAGAGCAATACGGCACAAAGGTAGGTCTTATGAGCGTCAATAGACATAGGTTATGTTTTGAGGGATTTTTTGGGGCAGACATACGAGTTTCTGCTTAGCATCAGTATTTCATTGTGGCTGTTAAAAATGTCTTTCTAAACATTTGATCTAATTTAATTCTCTTAGCAACTCTTTGAGGTTTTTATTCCCATGCTTCAGAATGTATTCTGTAATGCCATTGGGGAATTTGAATCTCGAAATGGCCTTAGGATAGTCCTTCTCTAATGCCAAGTTCCTACGTATTTTTCACCAGTATGTGCAATTAATAATGTTATGGATTAAATATACTTATGTCTACATCAAAAAGGAAAATACTTTTTGTGAAATGTTAGGCGAATATTGAAGGCCTAGGAGGGGAAATCCCTTCTGAATTTTGAAGAAAATACTATCTTTTTAATAAAATGAATTCACATTAAGCAGAACGAATTTTATTATGCAAGTTAAACCTGAATATTTAATGATGACTTATAAAGTAGTTACTAAAAATGCATGTTAGTAACTTTGTGTGCATGTAACAATATCATCACATGTGCATTATTGTTGTTGATAATTTGCATTTGCAGCGCTTTTTCAAAAAATAAGTTTCGGTTTCTAGAATAACAATATTGTCTACAGAGGTGCCTGAGTGGCTTAGTAGGTTGAGCATCCACTCTTGATTTAGGCTCAGGTCATGATTCCAGGGTCATGGGATGGAGCTCTGTGTCAGGCTCCACGCTGGGCAGGAAGCCTGTTTAAGACTCTTTCTCTCTCTCTTTCTCTTTCTCTCTTTCTCTCTCTTGCTCCCTCTCTCCATCTCTCTCTCCCTGTCTCCTTTTGCCCCTCCCCAGCTTGGGTATGTGTGCTCTCTCTCTCTCAAAAAATAATAGTACTGTCTACAGAGAAGTTATGGATCAAGTTGGGAATTGTATAAAAACACCTATATTGTTTTTGGGAAGTATTGTTTAAAAGGAGTGAATGGTCAAATTTAGAAGTAACTAATAATAGTCCTGTGAAACCAATAATGAAGTCATTTACTAATTTAAAAAAAAATTGTGGTCTCACGCCTAGAAAGTGCTATTTAGTAGCAGGGGTGAGAGGGTGGAGCTAGTTACTGCTAACCATACAGTACTCTAGTTGTTTCCCACAGTTAATATTAACTACTGCAGATTTGTAATTTATAATGTGAAAGCAGTTTAGTCCCTGGGATTACCTGGATTATTTAGTATTTTGCATCTCTGTGAAATACTGAATGGCCGCTTGTTCCTGGAATCATATGAACTTTTTGGGCAGCTATTTTGGGAATTATTTCATACGACTGAAATGTCTTCCTAATGATACTGTTTCTTTTCTAAAAAGGAATAGCCTAGGATTCAGTTTTGGCTTGCATAGACAAATTAACATAGTGTGGTGAAGAAATGGGGCCCGGACTAGAAGAGTTAATCTTTAAGTTCAGCTTGAGCTGTGTGTGCTGATCCTTTTCTGCTTCTTGTTAATTGGCGCCTCAGACTCCCTACTAATTAATGGGAGAGCATGGGGCAGGTGGCGCCGTTTTATTTTGATAATCCTTGTCATCAATGTCCACGTAATCTTCTTGTTTAATTATAATGAATGTGCATTTGGGGTGCGTGAACTTTTAACAGCTTTTTTTCACTGGAAGTTCACTGGTCAAGGACAGTTTTGCAACTGTCAGATGCTACTACGTATTGCAAACAAAGACACTTGTTTTAGCTTTTTAGTTGTTAATTCACACAAGTGGCAGTCACTAAATGGAGGTGCTGTGTGCTTTTTAAAAACTAGACGGGAATAACTCTAGCCAGAGAAATTAAAGAAATCTGTGCTTCTTTTAAGTGTGTGTGTGTGTGTGTGTGTGTGTGTGTGTGTGTGTGTGTTTGGAGTGAGGGTAAGAAATTTTGTTTAAATAGGGACATTTAATTTTAAGAGTACTTAATGGATAAAAATATTAGAGTAATGTTTTCTCTGGAAGGAAGAGCTGAGGCAGGAAGTCAAAATAAATGGAACTGATTTACTTAAGAATTTGCAAGTTTTAGCTGTGAAATGACCAGATAAATGATTCTCTTGGAGAGTGGATAGCTGTTAGAAAATGCATATTTTGCTCATTTCCATTTTAAAGAGACTGTTCTTGCTTTCAGGTATAAAGATGGGTTTGGATAAAAATAAATTCAGAGTAGTTTTGAAGTTTGGGGACAAGTCTTAAAATTGTGTTCCAAGCAATGCATTATTTATTTGGGGGAAGTGGGAGAAAAGGAGGGAGGAAGAAGTCAAAAAACACCTCCTTGGCTGTTAATACCTTGAAACTTAGTGGAAAGGAAATAACACCCAATTTATACGAACTCCAATGTAAACAAACAGGAGCTATGATGGGAAATAGCACCAGGGCCAATTTATAAGACTTGGTCCATGTTCATTTTTCAGATAAAACTTCCTGTACTTACTCCTACCCACTATGGGCCAGACCAAAACCAAAATAAATCTTCCTCAAATGGTATAGGGAAACATTTTAATTGGGTGATATTTTTGGAAAATCAGAAATCGTTATTTCGCTATTGGTACCTTGATAAAATTTCATGTACTATTTCAAAGTGTAAATTTTTATGAACTTGGATGTTAATCATATACTTACAGTTTAATAATGATAACAGTGTTTTGTTATATAATATTTTTGTGTCCAATCAGAGAATCTTGACTTAATGTAAATTTGCAGTTAAAATTAAAATCCAAATCTGTGGTCTTCACCTAAATAGGTGGTTCTCCACCTAGAGGCAGATTTCT
Organism: Prionailurus bengalensis; assembly: GCF_016509475.1. Lineage (NCBI taxonomy): Eukaryota > Metazoa > Chordata > Mammalia > Carnivora > Felidae > Prionailurus > Prionailurus bengalensis. The sequence goes on along the minus strand of NC_057344.1, from coordinate 126,786,570 downwards.
TCCCTCTCCCCACCCAGGGACATATATCCATGTCTGGAGACGTGTTTGATTTTTACGACTGGGAGGAGGTGCTACTGGCATTTAATGAGAGAAAATGATGGATGCTGTTAAACATCCTAAAATGCACAGGACAGCCCCCCACAAAAAGAATTATCTGGCCCAAAATATTAATATTGCTGGGACTGAGAAACCTGCCCTACCTAAATGATGCTTTCTACTGATGAAACACTACTGATTTGTAATCTGTGGATTGTGAAGATACTGGAAATTACCTGAAGAAATGCTGCATTGAAGGAAACAATCATATGTAGGTATGTAAGTATTGGGTTGTATGGGATTAACTAATATATAACACCTTCCTAATTTTATTTTGTTCTCTCCTTTTCAAATGACAAATTTTTGTCCTGCAATAAGTGATTCACTATGAGGAGCGATAATTAGTAAACTAAACGGTTAACAAAATCATGGTAATCATTTTGCAATATGTACATATATCAGAAGTGTTACGTTGTACAATGCCGTATCAATTATAGCTCAGTGAAACGGGGAACAAAAGTGTCTCATGGGGGAAATAATCTGAAATCTCAGGGGAAAGAGCAGTTACACATGTGTTGTAGGTTTTTCTCTCAGTATTGACTATATATATTCAAGATAGAAGAAAGTGCAGTGCTTACTTGGCCTGAAAGGAATGCAGTGTGGCCAGGAATGATATATGCCAGATAGCATGCTGCGGTGCTTATAAAGCCTGCAACTTCCTTGGTGTGGAATAGCTGTTTGTTAGATGACTTTCTCCTCCTCCTCCTCCTCCTCCTCCTCCTCCTCCTCCTCCTCCTCTTCTTCTTCTTCTTCCTTCTTCTTCTTCTTCTTTTTCTCCTCCTCCTCCTCCTCCTCCTCCTCCTCTTCTTCTTCTTCTTCCTTCTTCTTCTTCTTCTTTTTCTCCTCCTCCTCCTCCTCCTCCTCCTCCTCCTCCTCCTTCTTCTTCACAGAGAGAGAGAGAGAGAGAGAGAGAGAGAGTACAAGGAGGGGAGAGGCAGAGAGAGAGAGAGAATCCCAGGTGGGCTTTGCACTGTCAGTGTGGAGACCAATGCAGGACTCAAACTTGCAAACCCCGAGATCAAGACCTGAGCCGAAACCAAGGCTCACATGCTCAACTGACTGAGCCACCCAGGCGCCCCTAGAAATTTTCAGAAAGATTTTAACCTAGCAGCTAAATTCAGGCCTCAGTTCATCTGATTTGAAAAGTTTTTCCTCTTCTTTTATTCCTATGTGATTTTTGTCAACCTGTGATAAGTAGAGAAAGATTTAAACCAGGCATTTATTTATTATCAAAACAAGAGCTTGATTCCAAATTAAACAGTTTAAATTTTATTGGCTCATTATTATTTTTCTTTAAGATAAGAATGCAACTAAATATATGCTGAGTAGTATATACCAAGTGTCCTTTTTTGGTGTTCTGCTGTTCAAAAGTTGCTAAATCAGTTCTTGTTGACTTCCTTATATCATAGGAAAGATATACAATGTAAAAAATTTAAAGTTATATAATACTTTATGTAATATATGTAAAGCATATGTAAATGATGGCGTGTAAAAATGTTTCTGAACTCACCACTGTACCTAAGAAATTTAACATTAACATTGTTAGTGCTGTTTGAACATTGGCTGAAATAGACATGTTGGCATTTTGAGCTGATCTGTTCTTAGGTATTATTGGTAAAGCATGTTGTATTTAAAGAGCTCAACAGAAAATATATACTAAATACGTTGGAAGTGAGAAAGATTTCGGTTAACCTATATATTCCCCCAAAATAGCTTTCTAAAGAAATGAAAAGTAACTTGTTTGGCAGATAATTTAGTAATTTTTTTAAATGTCTTATTCCCTGGGAGAGGAGAAATGGGACCAGCGCTGAGGCCCGCAGTGCTGTAGGGAACTTGTGGGATGGCAGGAGGCTTTGTCCACAGAAACATGAGGGCTCATTCAGCTTGGTGACTGCAGTATATTTTATAAGGAAACCTATGTCTAAAAATAGATGCTGAATGAAACTTCTTTTAGAGCACAGGGCCATATGGTTGTTAAAGGGCCACTTTGTTTTATTGGAAAGAAAATATGAAAACTCCCCATTTGGAAGCAAGTCTTAGTAGTGAGTGTTAGAAAATGTCTTTTTGTGCACTGTTAGTAGTAGGTAAGTATTTCAAAACAGATGTGTTTTCTAACCACATTGATTAAAAAACTACCTTAATTGACATTTCTCAGATTCTGTTACAGTGTACTTTTTTTTTCTTTTTTCTGAATGATAGTAGCAATCATATATAATCATTGAGCAGGGGTTTTTTTCCTCTGAATTTTGGCAGATGTTTAATATTTGAAACAAAATATGAAGTTGAAGAAAACTGTACTAAAGTTCCAGATGAACTTTTATTTAGTCTTTAAAAAATCACGTGATATGCCCAGTCCAGAGTTTTAATGTTCTATTCTCTGACAGGAAAATATGTTTATTTCTGTGATGTTTATAAGCATGTGCCCCTATGTAGTCCATTTCTGAGGCAGCAATGCAATTTCTGAAATCTGAGTTTATAAAAATACTTTGAGAATTAAGTTCTAAATGTGACTTTATGAAACCGATACTAAAATAGTATATGTCATACAACTACCACTGTTAGTTTAAATGAATTAGAAAGATGTAATACAAAGTCTGTTTTCAGTATGATAGAGGGAAAGAAAACAACCTGATTTATTCCAGGAAGGACTGGGTTCTGGATCACCAATAATGTCTTGGAGCTCAGGTTAAATATATGTGTGTATATATATATATATATATATATATATATATATATATATAGTGAGTGGAAACTACCCTGTTAACTGGTCATACTCTGAGGTTATAATTGAGGAAAACTTGAAATGCTTTCTTTCCTTCCATGAGCACAGTGTATCTTTATGGTAAAATTGCCACTAACTTCATTCTCCTTAATGTGAGAGTATTTCCCATTTCCAATGAAAAGCCCATAGGGCTCAAAATAAATGAAACCTACCATGTTTCCGTTTAAATACACACACACACACCCAAAACTTTCCTCCATACTCTTTCTTCTCTCTCCTAAGAGACCTCTGCCTTCTCCTACACAGCATATGACTGCCAGCAAAACTTCTAGTATGGTAAAATGTTTTAAATTTATATGTTCTTTCCAGCTCTTATGTCAGAGACCCTTGAACTTAGCTTCAGTTCTAGAAGCAGTGATGGCAGCCTTCAACACTTACTTCTTTTAAAATGTGTTTATATGCATTTGTGTAATACCTTTTTGGGTTCCCTGGCTTTGAAACATATGCCGTAAAGGAAACAGACCTTTCACACAAAATGTACTGTAATAGATGCATGTTTATACACATGAATGAGAACTATATTTACGACAGGTTCTAATGTAAGGAATTTAATTTTGTGCAGTATCTTTCACATGTGATATGTCATTTATTCAGTGGGACGATATTGTGTGGCATAAGGGGATTTCCATTTTATGGCAAGAACCAATGCTAAGCAGGGTTAATTGCAGGAGGGGGGAGATCTGTGACCCTTAATCTGAGGCACTTTCCCTCAGACCATACTAAAAATTCTATTTTAACATCCAGCAAAATGACACAACTTATTAATAGTACTGTTGAATTCAGAATTGCTGAAACTGTCTATAATTTAGCCCACGGGGCCAACACTCTTAGCTACTTGAATAATAATAATTCTTAGTAGCTAATACTTTAGAGTCCATATTTGCATACTGCATATTTTTTTGTGTAATTAAGGAATATGTAACAACATATCCATCTTTTTTAAAATTTTATTTTTTATTTTTTAAAATTTACATCCAAATTAGTTAGCATATAGTGAAACAATGATTTCAGGAGTAGATTCCTTAATGCCCCTTACCCATTTAGCCTATCCCCCCTCCCACAACCCCTCCAGGAACCCTCAGTTTGTTCTCCGTATTTATGAGTCTCTTCTGTTTTGTCCCTCTCCCTGTTTTTATATTATTTTTGTTTCCCTTCCCTTATGTTCATCAATTTTGTCTCTTAAAGTCCTCATATGAGTGAATTCATATGATTTTTGTCTTTCTCTGACTAATTTCACTCAGCATAATACTCTCCAGTTCCATCCATGTAGTTGTAAATGGCAAGATTTCATTCTTTTTGATTGCCAAGTAATACTCCATTGTGTGTGTGTGTGTGTGTGTGTGTGTGTGTCACATCTTCTTTATCCATTCATCCATCGATGGACATGTGGGCTCTTTCCATGCTTTGGCTATTGTGGCTAGTGCTGCTATGTTTATTACATGGGGGTGCATGTGTCCCTTCGAAACAGCACACCTGTATCCCTTGGATAAATGCTTAGTAGTGCAATTGCTGGGTCTTAGGTAGTTCTATTTTCAGTTTTTTGGGGAACCTCCATACTGCTTTCCAGAGTGGCTGCACCAGCTTGCATTCCCACCAACAATGCAAAGAGATCCTCTCTCTCCACATCCTCGCCAACATCTGTTGTTGCCTGAGTTGTTAATGTTAGCCATTCTGACAGGTGTGAGGTGGTATCTCATGGTGGTTTTGATTTGTATTTCCCTGATGATGAGTGATGTTGAGCATTTTTTCATGTGTCGGTTGACCATCTGGATGTCTTCTTTGGAGAAGTGTCTATTCATGTCTTTTGCCCATTTCCTCACTGGATTATTTGTTTTTTGGGGGTTGATTTTGATAAGTTCTTATGGATTCAGGATACTAATCCTTTATCTGATATGTCATTTGCAAATATCTTCTCCCATTCTGTCGGTTGCCTTTTAGTTTTGCTGATTGTTTTCTTCACTGTGCAGAAGCTTTTTATTTTGATGAGGTCCCAGTAGTTCATTTTTGCTTTTGTTTCCCTTGCCTCTGGAGACATGTTGAGTAAGAAGTTGCTGCGGGCAAGATCAAAGAGGTTTTTGCCTGCTTTCTCCTCAAGAATATTGATGGCTTTCTGTCTTACACTGATGTCTTTCATCCATTTTGAGTTTATTTTTATGTATGGTGTAAGAAAGTGGTCCAGGTTCATTCTTCTGCATGTCGCTGTCCAGTTTTCCCAGCACCACTTGTTGAAGAGACTGTCTTTATTCCGTTGGATATTCTTTTGTGCTTTGTCAAAGATTAGTTGGCCATACGTTTGTGCTTGTCAAAGATTAGTTGGCCATACGTTTGTGGGTCCATTTCTGGGTTCTTTATTCTGTTCCATTGACCTGAGTGTCTGTTCTTGTGCCAATACCATACTGTCTTGATGATTACAGCTTTGTAGTATAGCTTGATGTCTGGGATTGTGATGCCTCCTGCTTTGGTTTTCTTTTTCAAGATTGCTTTGGCTATTCAGGGTCCAACTTATCCATATTGTTTTTAGAAAACTTTCTTTTTCTTTTTGATGATGAGAGATGATTGATCTTGACAATTAAAAATATTTTATACATTTCAGATGAAAATTTTATCTGCTGGGTGAATGTCTCAGCCTTTTGAGGTTTCTCCCACTCCTAGGATTCTACCAACC